>NC_062552.1:6882108-7482108 GCF_016906955.1 Phacochoerus africanus | reverse complement strand
CGGGCTGGGCGGGAGGCGAGGGGGCGGCTCCGGCGTTGCAGTGCAATTGTCGGGTGGACGCCTCTGTGTAGTGGGCTGTGGTACCGGTACAGGCGTTAGGCTTTCGGTCGTGCAGGAAGTCGTGGAATGAACCTTTTTCGTTCACATTCGCTGTAATAGAGCAAGGAGGGGGGCATGTAAGACTCGTAGGGCTCGCAGTCGTCAGAGGAGTCCGATTCCCTCGCCCCCGCCCAGGCCAAATAATCTCGCTCTGCGCACCTTTCCTCCCAGCCTGCTTTTGGTTTCTCGAACTCTGGGGACAAATCGGTCACCGTGGGGCATCCTGCGGGTGGGGGAGGACCCTTTGCTTGAGGGGGGTAAAGACACTGCTTGAAGAGGAAGGGCCCAGTCACCCTAGGTTCGGTTCTAGAAGGAAATCTCATATTCCGTTTCACCATCTCCCCCACCTTAAGTGCAAAGTCAGTGTTATTAAAAACACGGGTAGCCCTGATTTAGATTTGAGGTTTTCATGAGATACAGAGATTCAGAGATGTGTTAGAAAGGACAGCTTCGCACCGGCGGAGTGACTGGACTGTGCTACATAGAAATGATTTTACTTTGGTGGCTTTGTCATTGCAGCGCCAGGAAGGCCTTGTCTTCTGCGCATTTTGGCGACTCCATGTGTAAGCACTTCTTAGGCACTGAAATGCTGAAGTTCAAGTCGTTCTCAGTCTCTTAGAAACCCTGTTTACAGCACAGGCACCCATGGGAGCAACTGTGGGTGTGGAACCACAGTGACGTTCACACTAATCCTTTATGTTCCCAGTGTATGTAAAAGTTATGTTTATGTCACACTGTAGTCCATTAAGTGTGCAATACCATATGTCTGGAAAAAATGCACATTCTTTAATTTTGAAAAACTACTTCATTGCCCCCCCCCCCCAAAAAAAAATTGCTAACCATAGCGTTCTCGGCTGTGACACAGTGGCTTAGGAATCTGACTGCAGCAGCACCGGTCGCTGGGGAAGTGAGGGTTCCATCTCTGGCTCCACACAGTGGGTTAAAAGATCTGGAGTTGCCACAACTGCGACCCACACTACCTGTCACAGTGTGGCCTGGGAGAACTCCCATATGCTGTGGGTGCACCCATTAAAAAAAAAAATCATGAGCTTTATGTATTCTGTTTCTTCTGGAATCCCTCAGTACCCTGCCTCATTACCCCAGCGAAATCTCAACTGTTGTTCGATAAGAATTAGTACTCATTTGAAATTAATTTTAATGTGTCATGATAACAGGATAATTACTCTCTTCTGCATCTCTTACCAGATGGCCACACTTTTACCTGCTTAAGTAGTAACATTTAAGAAAAGACTCTGTGATTTGAAAGTCTTTTGCTCCAACCAGGAATTTTTTAAAAATATAGTTAGTTCTAGAATAAAAACCATAGTGCAAGCGACATAAACAACTCAAAGTGGCTTACCCTTCCTTCCTTCCCCCCTTTCTTCCTTCCCCCCTCCCTTCCTTCCCCCTCCCTTCCTTCCTTTCCTGTTAAAACTTAGTTGAACCAGAAACTTTTAAGTTTAAATAGGTCCCATTTGATCCAGCAATCCCACTCCTGGGCATCTATCCAGAGAAAACCATGACTCGCAAAGACACATGTACTCCGATGTTCATTGCAGCACTATTTGCAAGAGCCAAGACATGGAAACAACCTAAATGTCCATCGACAGAGGAGTGGATCAAGAAGATGTGGTCCAAATACACAATGGATATATTACTCAGCCATTAAAAGGAACGAAATACCAGCATTTGTAGCAACATGGATGGACCTAGAAATTATCATGCTAAGTGAAATCAGTCAGACAATGAGACACCAACATCAAATGCTTTCATTGACATGTATAATCTGAAAAAAGGACAGTGAACTTCTTTGCAGAACAGATACTGACTCACGGACTTTGAAAAACTTATGGTTTCCAAAGGAATCAGTTTGGGGGGGGTGGGGGGATGCGCTGGGGGTGTGGGGTGGAAATCCTATAAAATTGGATTGTGATGATCATTGTACAACTATAAATGTCATAAATTCATTGAGTAATTTAAAAAAAATCAATTGAACCAGTCATAGAACTTAGAAGACCTTAGAGCATCTGGCCCAGGGGTTCCTAATCTGGGTGGAAATTTCTTGAGGCTATGCATCCCCTGAAATTACATGCAAAATTGTATATGCACATTTATGGAAGGCATCAATAACAATTTCATTACATTTTCAAAAAGAGCTGTGCCCCTGAGATTAAAATACACCCGTCTGAGGGTATAAATGCTGAAGTAGGTCCAGAAAAGGAAAGGAACTCTTTCAAAACCAAAAAAAACCTAGGTAACAATAGACCCCATGCTGCTGCTGCTTTTTACATTTCCTTGGCTTCAAATGTTCTCTTTAAACAGAGAAGAAAAGTAGTTTTTATTGCCTAGAGAAAAACACATAATACAATATTATATACCTGCTCAACTGGATTCAAACTGAGCATACTTCCTGCCAAACCTCCTGTTCTCTTTCCAACACAGGATGTAAAACACCATTCAGTCTCTTTCTTGTGAAAACTGCTGTTGCCAAGAAACAGCCAACTGTTCCGAGTTGGTTGACACCAAAGCACAACAGGATTTCTAGGTTTCCACTTAAATTATTGCTGGAAAAGCTTTTTACTCTTGAGCCATGCATTGATTTATTCATTTGTTCAATAAATATTTATTGAGTCCCTGGCTTGGTTTGCTTTGCTAAAGAAAAAAGAACTCATGTCAGTTCTAATATTCTTGCTCAATTACCTTGCTTCCACTGTGTGACAGGGAGCAAGTTTGTTAAACCTTGGGGACTAGAGAGATTGCAGATCCTTGTATGCAAGGGGACATTGGCTTCCTCTGCATGCAGGGCTAAGGGATGCAGAGAGAGTGAGTTCCTTTCCCTGGGCACCAGCCTGATAGAAATTTGCTTCACCTGCCTCATAGGGATAATCCAGGCAGACTATGAGAGGTTTGCATTTGAGGCTGTTAGAGATTAGAGCAGTATTTGTGAACTTTTCCTTATCAGCATCATCATCTAAAAACAGCCTGACTAATGAGCCACATGCATCACTGGAAAAAGAGTGAGGGCTGGAAATAAAACCACCCATATATGTACATTAGTATTTAACAATAAAGCCAGAATATTCAATTCAGAAAGTATATTCCCTTCAAAAACGGTGCTGGCAAAAGTGAATGCTCAAAAGATGAAAACTGGAGCCCTATCATTCACGACCCCAAAAAATTTGACTCCACAAGTCGTAAGGGCTTAAACATAACTAAAGTTGTAAAATTCCTAGAATAAAATATAGAGAAAATGTCCTTGACGTTGGTGCTTTCAATGATTTTTAGGCTGTGACATCAAAATCACAAACAACAAAAGCTGAAATAAAAAAGTGGTACAACATCAAACAATAAAGCTTCTGCATCACATAAGAAGCAATCAACAAAATGAAGAGACAATTGACAAAATGGGGGAAACGACTTTCAGAACCTATATCTGATCATGAATGAATAAACAAAAAATGTGGAAAAAATAAAAATTAAAAAAATTAAAACCGCCTGTTTCCATCTCCGGAGCCTTGGTCATGGCCTTCAGCACCCCAGCTCCTGCCGTCCTCCTGGATGGGTTCAAGGTCCTCTGTTTACCTTTCCCCCTCAGCCTCCTTACCGCCTGATCAGGAAGGTTCAACTCCCACATTCCTCTCCAAGTACAGCTCCACCTGTCACCCATTCATAGCCAAAATTTGGATTTTCTTTTTACAAAAAAAAAAAAAAAGAAAGAAAAAGAAAACAAGTCAGTTCTAAAATAAGGGAAGAGAAGATATTAAAGTTTTTACAAAAGAATCCTTAACTGATCTGTTGAATCTGATTTCTAAGCTGCTACAGTATTTAAGAATTGTTTGGTTTTTCTAAAAAATGCAACAGGAGTTCCCATTGTGGCTCTGTGGTAAGGAACCTGACTCGTAACCATGAGGATGTGGGTTCGATCCCTGGCCTTACTCAGTGTGTTAAGTATCCAGCATTGCTGTGGCTGTGGTGTAGGCCAGTGGATGCAGTTCGCATTTGACCCCTAGCCTGGGAATTTCCATATGCCATACATGCAGCCTTAAAAAGAAAAAAAACAATAATTAAAAATAATTAAAAATAAAAAATACAACAAACTACTGAATATACTGAAGAAAGAAGTAGAGTCACAGATAACCTAGTGGGCACCCATGGGGAGAGGGGGCGTGGGAGGTACAAGCTCTGGGGTGTAAGGCAGCCTCAAGGACATATTGCACAACACAGGAAATAGAGTCAATATTCTGTCACACTGTAAATGGAAAGTAACTTTTAAACATTGCATAAAAAATTAAAACCAAAACAACGTATTTTTTAATCTGCACAAGTTTGGGGGGAGAAAAATCTGAAAAAGAATGGATGTGTCTATAACTGAAACACTTTGCTGTACACCTGAAATTAACACATTTAAATCAACTCTACTCCACTACCAAAATTAAAAACAAAACCAAAAACTTGTTAAAAGAATTATTTTTAACTTCATATAATTTAAAACAATAGTGGCTTAAGAAAGACATTTATTTCTTGGAACCTGCTGTGGTGCAGTAGGTTGAGGATCCACCATTGCCACTGCTCTGGTGTGGTTCACACCTGCAGCTCAGATTCCATCCCTGGCCCAGGAACTTCCATATGCCGGGGATGCAGCCAAAACACCAACACCAACACCCAACGAACGAATAAAGTCCCGAGACACTTATTTCTTAAGTGAAAGGCATTTGGAGACTGGAGGTAGGTTAGTCTAGTTGGGGTACAGGGGGGCTGTGGTCTTCAGGGACCCCAGACCAGTTCTCTGAGTCAGATCCTGTGTTTGAGTGTGTGACGGCCTCCTTGATATCATGTCATAGGCCAAAAGGATGCAGGGGTATTGTGGCTTCAGCCATCACAGCTGTAATCTCAGCATGAGGACTGGGGGGAAGGTGGAGGGCAGGAAGGCCTCCCTCCAGCTCAGCAAACTCCCTCTGCCCACACAGGTTTCCTCAACCCCCTAAGGATAGTTCTATTTACATCTTATTAGCCAGACTGGTCACCTGGCCACTCTACCTGCGAGGGGGCAGCTAGGAAACGCAATCTTTTAACACAATCTTTTGCTACCCCTACAGAAAGTTAGGGTTCTGTTAGCAAAGAAAAGAAAACCAGATATTGGGTGGCTTTTAGTGATGTGTGCACAGCTGCTCTAATCAATAACATCTCCCCCAAAACCCTGAGGAAATTCACCAGTGTATAAACTCCACTGTATCTCTGACGCCTGGCACCTGCCTTCTGTATAGCAGGTGCTCGGTAAAGGATGGGCAAGTGATTTGAATTCATCATGATTATTTTTGTTCATATGTCAGGTAACTATGGACTATATGAAGCACTTGAAGAGTGGGAGAGTGAATTAATAGTGGAAAAGTTATAACAAGCTATAGGGAAATGGTCAAACCCTAAATGTCCCTATTTAGACTTAAAAGTTACCTTCTAATGTTTGACATTTTGTGTCGCTTTGCTACTAAACGTGCATGGGAGCCGGCTACAAAGGCAGGGTCTGAGGGCCCCACCTCAAATCTATGGCATCGGAACCCACATTTTAAACATGTTCAGGAAATTCAAATGTGCATTATGTTTACGAAGCACTGCTTTATCATGCTTCAAAAAAAGAAAAAAATGGAACCACAGAAATATTTCTTTAAAAATTTTTCATCAGGAGTTCCCGCTGTGCTCAGCAGTTTAAGAACCTGACTCGTATCCACGAAGCTGCGGGGTTCGATCCCTGGCCTCGCTCAGTGGGTTAAGGATCTGACGTTGCCACAAGCTGTATTATAGGATGCAGACACAGCTTGGATCGGGCATTGCTATGGCTGTAGTGTAGGCTGGCAGCTGCAGCTGCAGCTCTCATTGGACCCCTAGCCTGGGAACTTCCATATGCTGCAGGTGTGGCTGCAAAAATAAAATAATAATAATAATAATAAATAAAAAGAAAAAATGTTCCTGCACTTGCATTAAAGTAGGGGGCTGTGTGTCTGAGAGGCCACGTCTTCCCTCCCAGCTGGTTGGGATAATGATTTCAACCTGCAGGGGCTGGATTTTAAAAAGGGAATGGATTTTGAAAAGTCCATTCAATGCTGGTTCCAATAGCTATTCTTTGCAGGTAACAGATTGGAGGAAGGACGCATCAAATTGTGGTATTTGTCTTAAGGTTTAATGATTAAAAGTGACTCTCTTACGTATCACGGTAGGGGGTGGGGTGGAGACTTCTGTCTGCCTCACAGCTGCCCAATACACACTCCCTCTCTGTCTGCCCCCTCCCCCGACATGCCCTCCCCCTTCTGGCTGGCACTTGGGGGAGGGAGCTGGCAGCTGGAAGCCGGAAGCCAGGAGCTGGTGGAATAGTTTGCAGGTGTTCCCCCAGGTGACCCCAATACCTCCTCCCATCCACTCTTTAACCCATGTTGTCAGGAAAGACGGGTTGAATTACCTGGCAGGACTGGCCACTGCAGGTAATTATGGCCTCTGAAGCAGCTGGAGGAGTTATTTGTTTCGACCAGAAGCTGAGAGTGTTTGATGCGGGAGTGAAAACTGTGGACTCCTGGTCTCTGGTCCTCAAGCACCTGCATAAATGGCTGGACAGGAGAGTTGTGCGGGCTTTGGTACAGCTCAACAAAATAATTTTTACTGGTACTGGCAAAGGTGAGTTGATACCTCCTACTCTGAATGACAATGAGAGCCCATAGCGTTCCCTGTCGTAAGCAGTTTTCAGCCATGTACAAACTTCTGCTTTGAGAAGAGGTGTTCTTAAAACAGGGAGAGCAGAAATCAGGCTTATGTGTAAGGTCTGGGAGAGACGCGGGAGTCCTGGAGTGTGGAGTGGTCCAGCCTTGATTGCAAGTGATTCCTGTCCCCGCCCCTCTACCCTCAGAGTGAAGCTGGACTCCCAGCCCTGCCTCAGTTACTCCTTTGGCAACTGGTTTGGGCAACAGCACAGTGGTGGTTCTCCTTCTGGCTACCGCTGTGGCTTTGCAATGGCTGGAAATGGACCCAACCTTTATTCTGCACCTGAGACCCCAGGATGCACAGCTGGAACGTGGCTTCCACCCAAGGTATCTCTTGTTGGCCTGAATCCTGGGCCCATCATGTGCCCAGTCTGGAAACTTCCTTTTCCTTTCTTCATGCCTCCAGAGCCTCTCATTCAAATTCTCATTCCATAAAAGCTGATGACCTGAGCAATTTTGACTTGCAAAGACAAAATGATAAGCTGATGAAGTCTATGCCTGAATTCTTACTACGAAATTGTAGATTATCATCATTCAATTTTACTCTTAAACATTTAAAATAGGAAAGAGGTAGTTTTGTGTTTTGTTTTGCAGCAAATATCAAGTCCCTTGAAAAAGGTACTTTAATTTTTTTTTGGCTGTGCCCATGGCATGTGGAAATTCCCAGGCCAGGGATCAAACCCTTGCCACAGATGTGACAACACTAGATCCTTAACTGCTAGGCCACCAGGGAACTCTGAGATTTTAATATTTCAATTACTAAAGTTACGTAGTTCTTCAAAAGATGTGCTGGAATAAGGGAGAGGCTGGCTGACTCCTCTCTCTCCTTCTTCCCTCCCCACTTAGAAGAAAGCATCATTCAGGAGGATCTAAGACTTCTAGATTTTTTCCCTTGTACTCTCACTAAATCACTGTGATTGGGCTTTATTTCTCTTTGGCAAGTTGGGGGCGCCTTGGGCAAGAACGGATGGTGTAGGATTGGCTTCCTGGTTTGCTCCTTTTGTTTGTTTGTTTGTTTTTTAGGGCCGCACCTATGCCGTATGGAAGTTCCCAGGCTAAGGGCTGAATCGGAACTGCAGCTGCCAGTCTGTACACCACAGCCACAGAAAGGCTGGATCCTTAATCCACTGAGCGAGTCCTGGAATCGAACCCACATCCTCATGGATACTAGTTGGGTTTGTTACCGCTGAGCCGCAATGGGAACTCCCCTTTCTTTTAAAAAATTTTTTCTTTTGTTATTTTTTTCTTTTTTGGCCACCCCCAGTGCAAATGGAGTTCCCAGGCGAGGGATCAGATTCAAGTTGAGGTTGCAACCTACGCCGGATCCTTAACTCGCTATGCTGGGCCAGGGAATGGAACCTGTGTCTTGGTGCTCCAGAAACCTGCTGATCCCATTGAACCACAGCGGGAACTCTGAGCTTTCTTTCAAAGCAGCCCAATTGGATGTGCTGTGGTTTTAGCTCATCACTTATCAACTGACATTTTAAATGTTTTCAGTGTTGTAACAAACTTCCTTTTACCTCTTTTCAAGAATTTGAGTGGGTTTTTTGTTGTTGTTGTTTTGTTTTTAAATTTTGTGGCTATGGATAAAATTCTGGAAATGAAAGTTCTGGATTAAAGGATATAACATTTACATTTTCAAACAGCAAACTTCTCTCCAAAAAGCCCACCTGAGTTTACACTTTTCAATGATGCTAGGGCTTGTTTCTCTGTGTTTTTCTGTGTGTGATTAGCCAGCCTGACAGGTGAGGAAGGCACTTGTTTTTCATTGAAGGCAAATACCTTTCAAATGTTTATTGATATCTGGTTCTGTGACTTTGTTGAAAATGTCCTTTATCCATCTTTTCTGTTGGGTTGCGCCCCCCTTTTTCTTGACTGTGTGAGATATTTACATATTAGGGAAAGTAACACTTTGCCATTGAAGTGTTAAAAAAATGTTCTCCCCAGTTTGATCCCGAAGGCACAGAGTTAACAGCCTGTGATGGCCTTGGCCTTAACGCCAGAGTTGAATTAATAACTAAGCCCTGTTTTTGTTTATTTTTTTAATGATTTTTTTTCCATTATAGCTGGTTTACAGTGTTCTGTCAATTTTCTACTGTACAGCAAGGTGACCCAGTTACACCTACATGTGTACATTCTTTCTTCTGACATCCTCATGCTCCATCATAAGGGACTAGATCTAGTTCCTAGTGCTACACAGCAGGATCTCATTTAAGCCCTCAGTTTTTAAAACTTGCATTTGCTTAGTACCTTTTTGCCCAAAATTGCATAATTTTCAAGTCTGTTTTATGTGTACCCCTAATGTAAAATATCTTGCTAGCTTTCTTGACTTTTTTCTTTTCAGCCCAATTTGCCTTTGAGTTTTTGAGCAGATATTTGAAATTGCATCATTTAAAAAAAAAGCTTTTGCTATATTACCTGAGGTTGTATCATGGTTTTGTTTTGTTTTTTTTTCCTTTCACCTATTTCTTTTCATGCTCTTCTGGGAGATGGTCTGTCGGACTTCTTGTGGTTACTTTTCTGTCTTTAAATAGAGAAGTATAAATGTGAGGATATTATCAAGTTCAGAAATGAAAGTATTTCACTCATGAGAACTAAGAAATTAATACCCTGCAGAGAAGTTTCAAAAGACAATAAGAAACAAAAATAAATAAATAAAAAGAAAAAAATTGGAAGAAACAGAAAAGAAATTAACACCCCTTTTCTCTCCATCACCCTTCTTTCCTTTCTTCTCTCTGTATTTGTTGGCAAGTTCTGTTTTTGTGTTGTTGCTTTTTAAAAAAAAAAAAAATCCCACTCTCTAGTCAAATTATTACTGTAGGAGTTCCCATTGTGGCACAGTGGTTAACGAATCCGACTAGGAACCATGAGGTTGCGGGTTTGATCCCTGGCCTTGCTCAGTGGGTTAACGATCCAGCATTGCTGTGAGCTGTGGTGTAGGCTGCAGACGCGGCTTGGATCCCGTGTTGCTGTGGCTCTGGCGTAGGCGGGTGGCTACAGCTCCGATTTGACCCCTAGCCTGGGAACCTCCATATGCCGAGGGAGCGGCCCAAGAAACAGCAAAAAGACAAAAAAAAAAAATATTACTGTAACATACAGGGTTTTCTTCAAGAATTGTCAATATACTCTCTTTGGCGGCTGAGGTTACCATACTTAAGCCACGTGCCTGCTGTCATGGTGGGAGCTCCCAGTTGGGAAGGGGGTCAACAAGGTTCAAGGTGGTGGGGGTTCCGTGGCAGGTGTCTTTCACTCACATGGCCTCACCTTGGCTTCCCTAATAAAGTGTGTCCTCTACCCTTTATACACTTTAAAGAGATGTTATACACTTGATAGAGATACGGCTTTATAGTCGTCTCCCCCACTGCAGTATTCTCATGTCCAAAGCCCTCGGCCCCCCAAGTTAAGGGATTAGCCCCCCTCGAGCTCCCTCTTTTAACATTGTGTCGTGCTTGAGATTAGAGCAAGCGGAGGGCTTCAAAATAATTCTCAGCTCTTTGAGATCCATCAGTACAACGTTCCCAGATTACCTCTAGCAGAAGAAAACCAGCTGTTACAGGTGCCCTCGTTCAAAGACAGCCAGCCGAGTACCCGCCCAGGTGAGCCTCCAAGCAGAGAGAAGGCACTGTCTCAGCTAACTTCTGCTCCCGGCCTGGGGAATGGGGGACCCACATTTACCAGAGGGCACATTGCAAAGGAAGAAGCAGGAGATTACCTGGACACTGTGTTATGAGAAAGGCTTCATTTAAGGGCAGATTCTGGCTGTCTTAGCCATTTCTAAACAGAAACAAACAAACAAATCATCCACATGTGTGATAAAACTTTTGGTAACCATGTAATTTACATGGTTAAATTTCAATGCCAAAGGGAGGCATACTTTCAGATAGATTGATAAGAAGAGATAGTAGGTCTTGGGCTTTCAATCTCATTCTTACCAGCAAGGGAGGCTTAATTAAGTTCACTGGTGCCAGGCACTCATTTGGCCCTTCCTGGATTGGGCAGTTCCTGGAAAGAGCTGTACATCCTTGAAAAAGACAGAGTCTTGGCAGATGCCCACAGAGAGGAGCTGTAAAAACCTACGCTGCCCTGGGAGAGCCCGTGGAGTCTGGATTAACTGGCCAAGATTTACTTCTTGGAATTTACTTCTTTCCTTATGTAAGAAGGTAATTGATGGATTTGCCTGTGGGTAGCCTCTGCGATTCCTTCAGCACCGACTCTCCTGGCCTTTAACTGAGCTGTAGGGTTGGGATGTGGTCAGAAGGTGGCAAGGGGTATGGGCTCGTGGAAATTTTGCAGGTTGTCACCTGGAAGGAAGGGCAGAGCTCCCGGTGGAGAGTTGAGCGTCTGATTCAGTGACCAGATTCAGGCCAGGGTCTTTGCTGTTTAGTTTCCTGCTCAGGCCCCAGGATGCCAGTTCGTTCCCCAAGATGTCAGAGACTGTGTGACTCCTCCTGTGTGACTTCTATTGACTAAGTTCACCCATTTCATAATTGTAGGAAAGTATCATTTAAAGATTCTTTTAAGGAGTTCCCTGGTGGCTCAGCAGGTTAAGGATCTGGTGTTATCACTGCTATGGCTCTAGTTACTTCTGCGGCACCAGCTCAATCCCTGGCCTCAGGCACAGCCAAAGAAATATAAAGATTCTTTTGATCAAAATTCAAAATAGAGTTGATTGAAAGGGAACTTGTTCTTGTTATTTGTAAGAGCTTCCGAGAAAGCATGTCAATAATAACTGTTTCAGTAAAATCATCTTTGTGTGTGTGTGTGTGTGTGTGTGTGTTTTTGGGGCTTCATCTGCAGCATATGGAAGTTCCCAGGAGGCTAGGGGTTGAATCGGAGCCAAAGCCACTAGCCTACGCCACAGCCACAGCCCCAGCAACACAGGATCTGAGCTATGCCTGCGACCTACACTATAGCTCATGGCAACACCAGATCCTTAACCCACTGAGCAAAGCCAGGCATCGAACCCAAAACCTCATGGTTCTTAGTTGGATTTGTTTCCGCTGCACCATGACAGGAACTCCCAAATCATTTTTTCTTAAACTACTGATTTTCATTGTAGGAAACCACAGCTCTGGCTGAAAACCAAGATGAAGATTCACTAGAAGGTAACAGAGACCTTATGTTGCACTAGCTGAAAACAAAACTAACCTTTTCCCAGGTTAGTTTCTAGCTAACCGAGGGATCCTATTGGAAATTTCTAATGTAGGTCTCCCTTTGTTTCTGAATTAATTGTTATAAACAGTTTAATCATTTATACCAATAAGTTAACCAAACGGACAAAGTAGCATGTTTATTTTTTCAAAGCCCTGTTGTAGGGATTTGGTCCTGGCTCATTCTTTTTCTTTTTTAAGGCCCCACCCGCGACATATGGAGGTTCCTAGGCTGGGGGTCGAATTGGAGCTGCAGCTGTCAGTCTACACCACAGCCACAGCAACGCCAGATCTGAGCTGCATCTGTGACCTACACCACAGCTCATGGCAACACTGGATCCTGAACCCACTGAGCAAAGCCAGGGATTGAACCTGCATCATCATGGATACCAGTCAGGTTCTTAACCAGCTGAACCACAACAGGAACTCCTCCTAGCTCTTTCTTTGGAAACATATTCACCCAGGTGCTCATGCTGGAAACTCAGGACTCATCCTCCACCCTTCCTTTCTCTTCCGCTCCAAACTGAACGCATTTCCAGATACCGTCCATTCCTCTCCAGATTCTCTCTCTCTTCTATCCATGCTTCTATTTCTTTTGCCATCTAGATGCTCATTGAGTCTGAAAGCGCTACTTCTTTTCTAGCTTCTATTTCTTCCCTTAAAATTTCTATTTTTAAGTCCTGTTGAAAGTAAACACACAATTCCAAATTTTAACATTAAATGTTGGCAGTATTTCCTACTAATATTTTTTCAAAACTCTTAAATTTTTTTTTTCTTTTTATGGCCACACCTGTGGCATATGGAAGTTCCCGGGCCAGGGGTCGATTTGGAGCTGCAGCTGCAGGCCTTTGCCACAGCCACAGCCATGCCAGATCTGGGTCGCATCTGTGACCTATGCCACAGCTTGTGTCAGTACCAGATCCTTAAACCCCTGAGCAAGACCAGGGATCGAACCCAAATCCTCATGGACACCATGTTGGGTTCTTAACCCCACTGAGCCACAACAGGAACTCCTAAAAACTCTTATTTTAAGCCTTTTTAAATATATATGTTGTAAAAACAACAACAACATCAAAAAAAAAAAAAAAAACTAGGGCCTTCTTAGTATATCCACTCGGGTTTTTTTCTCCAATATTAAAAATTCCCCATCATTTTGGTACGTTGAACTTAAAAGGAACAAAGCTTGTCCTGCCATTTGTTCAATTTCTGCATAAGTTCTTCCTTTAGCCCCGGTCTTCCCATTAGAGGCTCCTCTGGTGAAACAAGATGTGCGTAGAACACGATTCTCCGTGGATCTACGGATGCAGCCGTCTCAGTGATGGTCCATGCGTGGCTGGGAAGGTAGAAAGGGATGGATTCCACTCCCGCAAGCTCCCAGCAGAGACAGAATGGAAATCCTGGTGGAGGAGGTGCATCTCAGAAGTCTCCAGCAGTCGCTGGGATGTCCCCCTGGTTTTGTTTGTTTGTTTTCATATGTATCGTTGGCTTCTGCAGATCCAAACCTTCATTTGAATATTGACGCGTCAAACGAAGAGTTTATGGTGAAAAGCGAAGAACTCTACGACGCGCTCATGAATTGCCACTGGCAGCCTCTGGATACAGTTCATTCTGAAATCCCCGATGAGACCCCACACAAACAAAATGTTCACCCAGCTACCCAGCTATCACATTAACCCTATCCTATTTTGTCTCTGTTAAAAAAAAAAAAAAAAAGAATCTGGATTCTGTAGGTAAATACAGATTTCCAAGACTTACATGTGATTGACATGAAAGCACATACTGTGAATAAACTTTTCCAGCGCATTCATTTCTGGATGTGTGTTATATTAAATAGGTGCTGGGAGAGGTCACAGAATTGTTGGTAAAACAGGCTGCACTGTAAGACATTTGAAACTAGTGGGGGAGTTCCCGTCGTGGCGCAGTGGTTAACGAATCCGACTAGGAACCATGAGGTTTCGGGTTCCATCCCTGGCCTCGCTCACTGGGTTAGGGATCCGGCGTTGCCGTGAGCTGTGGTGTAGGTCGCAGACGCGGCTCGGATCCTGCGTTGCTGTGGCTCTGGTGTAGGCTGGCAGCTACAGCTCCGATTCGATCCCTAGCCTGGGAACCTCCATATGCTGCGGGAGTGGGCCAAGAAATGGCAAAAAGACAAAAAAAAAAAGAAAAGAAAAGAAAATAGTGGGGTTTTCTTTTTGTTGTTTTTTGTTTTTCATTTTAGGGCTGCACGTGCGGCATGTGGAAGTTCCCAGGCTAGGGGCTGAATCAGAGCTGCAGCTCTCAGCCTACACCATAGCCACCGAATCTTGGGATGTGAGCCACATCTGAGACCTACCTCACAGCTCATGGCAACACCAGATCCTTTAACCCACTGAGCAAGTTCAGGGATTGAATCTGCATCCTTATGGATACTCGTCGGGTTCATTATTGCTGAGCCACAATGGGAACTCCTGAAAAGAGGTTTAATATGAGACGGGCCTGGCCTAAACCGATGGTGGTATTAGATACTTGATATAATTTGCTGCTTTCCTCTATTCACAGACAAGGTAAGTTTTCTCCCCTGTGTCTGGTATAGAAAATGTAGATGGATCTCTATTCTGTGATCCACAGGCTTTCTTATGAGACAATTAGACCATGCAAGACAGCAGAAACTCACCTGTCACAGGCGTTCCCATCATGGCACAGTGGTAACAAACCCAACTAGTATCCTTGAGGATGTGGGTTCCATCCCTGGGCTCACTCAGTGGATTAAATATCTGGCGTTGCCATGAGCTGTGGTATAGGTTACAGATGTGGCCCGATTTGACCCCTAGCCTTTTGGGAATTTCCATATGCTGCAGGTGCAGCCCTTAAAAAAAAAAAAAAAAAAAAACAAAAACAAAAACCTCACACCTGCTACAGTTGAATCCTAAGCATGGAAAACATTTGCTTGATCAAAACAGCCTAGGAGTTTCCATCATGGCTCAGTGGTTAATGGATCCAACTAGGAACCATGAGCTTGGGGGTTTGATCCCTGGCCTTGCTCACTGGGTTAAGGATCTGGCATTGCTGTGAGCTGTGCTGTAGGTTGCAGATGTGGTTCAGATCCATTGTTGTTGTGGCTCTGGCATAGGCTGGTGGCTACAGCTCTGATTGGACCCTAGCCTGGGAACCTACATATGCCGCAGGTGCCCCTGGAAAAGACAAACAAAGAACAGAAAAAACCCCAAAAAAAGCCTATCGGCCTTCGCAGATACAGGAACTGGACCCCAGTAAATACCAGTTGTGAAACTTCAACGCATATATTGACTGTGTCTCTTGGTTCTGGTTGGTTGGTTGGTTGGTTTTGTTTTCTTCTTTGGTCCTGAAGATAAACACTGTCCTGTTCATTGCTTCAGCATGAAGGGGTACCTAGAGAGCCCCCCGGGACTGATCCGAGGGACCCGAAGGCTGAAGACTCGACACTTAGGAAAATTCAGCCGACTCTATTCATGGACTTCTGCTCTGAGAATGCTTAACACTTGCTAAGCTTTGTCCCAGTGAGGCTCAAAGAGATGAGTCAGTAGGGAGTGGAGGGCAGCAGTGATGGAGGGTTCAGGTACGGGCATGTTAGAATTGAGATGCCTGTTAGCCATTGGACAGAGGGATGTGCCAGCGACTGCTGGAGACTTCTGAGATGCACCTCCTCCACCAGGATTTCCATTCTGTCTCTGCTGGGAGCTTGCGGGAGTGGCATCCATCCCTTTCTACCTTCCCAGCCACACATGGACCATCACTGAGACGGCTGCATCCGTAGATCCACGGAGAATCGTGTTCTACGCACATCTTGTTTCACCAGAGGAGCCTCTAATGGGAAGACCGGGGCTAAAGGAAGAACTTATGCAGAAATTGAACAAATGGCAGGACAAGCTTTGTTCCTTTTAAGTTCAACGTACCAAAATGATGGGGAATTTTTAATATTGGAGAAAAAAACCCGAGTGGATATACTAAGAAGGCCCTAGTTGCCTGTTATCCCCTCATCAGGCTTTCATAATATCCAAACAAGAAGATAGATATTTATTGTAACATTCACGTGGTTTAAAACCCGCAGGGGTTGGTACAGATAGGGAGGTACTTCTCCTAAAGTTCAGGGTAACGGTGATATTATCAATCACTGGTTATTGTGGCCTTAGATCCTTTCCGGTTCGTCGGTCGAGTTAATAGCACAGGACCTCGTTGACTGTGATAAGTCCCTGGTTGGCCTATTTTGCGAATGATCAAAAATCAGCAGTAGACTTTGTAGTTCTGTTTGTGACTTTCTTGTCCTGGGAGCAGGGGGCAGACAATATTTCTGTGCTGCAAGGAGCGAGACAAGTGAGAAAAAGGATCCTTGCACTTCTCACTGATGGATGACCACTGCTTGGAAAAATGTCTTTATTTCTGGCGCTGTCATGTTTTGCTCTACGAAGAAAGAGAAAACCATGGCGCCAATGGATTGGAGTCCCCAGGGTCTGAGGAGGCAATTTCAGTATCGTGTGGATCAGCAGTCAACAGAGCGCTACTTTTTCTCTCTCTTTCTTTATTTTTGGCGGCCCTATGGCACATGGAGTTCCCAGGCCAGGAATTTGAAAAAACTGGCTTTTCATCACAGATGATTATGAAACACTTTTCAAAAAGATGTCTGAGAGACATTGTTCTACCAGACATTTCGATTTGATGGACTTGAAACTTAAAAAAAAAAAAAAAAGATGAACTCTGCATGTAATGGCCAACTTGTTGCTTCACCCGTTAATGAAATGACTTTTCTCACCTGTTCCCATCATTTCATTTTTTTAAAAATACGGCATCTTAAAATACAAACAAGAGAAAAAGGACTACATTTCAAAGAAAGGCTAATCCATTAAATTTTAGAAGTAGAGCTTTATGAAAAACTGGCTACCGGTTCCTTTTCTCCCCATTTTGTTGAAGGACCAAAGACTGTGACACACACAGTGGCTTCTCCATGGGGCAAGCTGGGGACCACGGTTGTAAAACTAAATTGGGAGAAATCTGGTCTGTCACATGCTTGGTAATGACTGCAAAATCAGCATTTTGGTAAATTTCCTACATGTTCAAATACTTCTCTTCCAGCCTGTACGGTATTTAAGTCACTCTGTTGCTTTGGGTAGCTGTTCTCCCCAAGGGATCTCATGCTATTACTGGCATTATTTTTTAAACCATCTTTCTGCCACTGGGTCATCTCATACGCAGCCACGCAACCGGAAAGTCTAATTCACATACTTCCTGCGGGGCCTCTGTGAAAGCCGTCATGGAATGCTGACTGTGGCGTTATCATGCCTCACCTGCATGTGGCAGGGGGCCACCCAAGGTGTGTTAAGCACTGGACTTTAAATGTGTAGACCTGACAGTCATCTGTGCTCTTCCTCCCAGCTCTTCACGACCCATTACGCCTATTGAGTAAAATCCTAAGAAAACGAATCTAGGAGTTCCCGTTGTGGCGCAGTGGTTAACGAATCCGACTAGGAACCATGAGGTTGCGGGTTCGGTCCCTGCCCTTGCTCAGTGGGTTAAGGATCCGGCGTTGCCGTGAGCTGTGGTGTAGGTTGCAGACGCGGCTCGGATCCCGCGTTGCTGTGGCTCTGGCGTGGGCCGGTGGCTACAGCTGCGATTGGACCCCTAGCCTGGGAACCTCCATATGCCATGGGAGCAGCCCAAGAAATAGCTAAAAAGACAAAAAAAAAAAAAGAAAAAAACGAATCTAATTTCTCAACCAGTGATCTGTAAGATGCAGGACAGATTTTAACTGGGTACCTCTGCTTCCTTTCCCATCATTTTCTTAGTGATATGTCTATGGATTTGCACTCCTCTCCTATTCTTTTATTTCATTTCCATAGTCTGGAATAGAGAGTATATGGAATATCCCCTCCCCCCCTTGTTTTGGTCACACCTGCAGCATGTGGAAATTCCTGGGCCAGGGATCAAACCTGTGCCACAGCAGTAACCCAAGCCACAGCAGTGACAATGCCAGATCCTTAACACGCTGAGCCACCAGGGAACTCCTTGTCCTTTTCATAGGACCATTTTCATCAGGAAATATCACTTGAGAACAGTCCCTTTGCTGTCATTTGGTTTAATACGATGGTGCTACATTATTGGGAATTCTCGGTACCATTTTTGAAACGTTTGCCTGAAGTCTGGTTATTTTACAATAAAACTTTTTAGAAAGCCATCAAAAACCTTCCATTTTTGCCTTGTGTACAGCTGGTGCCCCAAAGTTCACTAATAATTCACTTTAACAGAACTTAATGGCCTGGAGTTCATAAATAAATTCACCTTCACCTGGTGCTTTTTCTTTTTTCTTTTTTTTCTTTCTTTTGCTTTTGAGGGCTGTACCCAGGCTACACCTGCCGGCCTAAGCCACAGCCACAGCAATGCAATATCCCGAGCCTCGTCTGCAATCTACACCACAGCTCGTGGCACAGCCAGATCCTCGACCCGCTGAACGAGGCCAGGGATTGAACCCGCCTCCTCATGGACACTAGTCAGGTTCATTTCCACTGAGCCACGATGGGAACTCCTGCGCTAACTTTTTCAACTGTTTCTCCTAGTGGCCTCAGGTCCGGATGGCCCACCGGAGATTCATTTTTACAGTTTGACACATGATGCTGGCCGTCAGTTTCTGAATTTTGCCGTCTTTTCGAAAGAACCCCTTTGTTTTGGGCCACTCAGTCCTCCTATCTCACATAGTCCCCGGCATCCTTGCCACGATGTAGGTCAGGCTCCCTGGGCTCTGGGCAGGGCTCACCAAGATTAATCTCCCCAGTTTCAAAGTGGGGGTGTCCCTCATGGGAACATGAGCAAGGTCAGCTTCACCTGCTGCCTCCTCCTCCCAGAGACAGCACTACTTTCCCCGAGGTCAGAACTCCCATTGGCTTGACCTCTTAATCCCTGAGCCATCCTGACCAGAAGGGGGAGTTGTTACAATAGGAAACGTCGCCTTCCAGCATTCGGCTTCCCAAGCTCCAATCATGTACCCAGTCTGTTTAGATGGGTCCCTGCTCTGGTTTCCTACTTGACCTAGACTCCTCCACTAAGTTCTTACTGAGCAAGGAGATTAGGAGCGGTGACTTTTTCTCTTACCTTTTGAAGGAACCTGTGCAAAGGAAAACATTTTAAACCCAAAGTCACTCCCAATTCCTTCAAGTCACAAGGAGATAGAAACAGGGGTTAAAAATGATTAGAATCATAATACATGTTGATTTATATTTACTTTCTGGTATTCCGATTCATAACTCAATAAAGGATACCTACATCAAACTCACAACATCATACACAAGAGTTAAACAGACTCTTATGTTGAGACCAACTCAAGGCCAGCTGCTTTTGCTGCTACTATTTCACCTTGCCTTGTAGGGAGTTCCCGCAGTGGTGCAGTGGAAATGAATCCGATTAGTATCCACAAGCATTCGGGTTCGATCCCTGGCCTCGCCCAGTGGCTTAAGGATCCACCATCACCATGAGCTACGGTGTCGTCTGCAGATGTGGCTTGGATCCCGAGTTGCTGTGGCTGTGGTGTAGGCAGGCAGCTGGAGCTCCGGTTCGACCCCTAGCCTGGGAACCTCCATATGCCTTGGGAGCAGCCCTAGAAAAAGGCAAAAAGACAAAAAAAAATTCTTTTTATGGCTGGATAATATTCCATTGTATACATATACATCTTTTTCCATTCATCTGTTTGTTTTTTTCTTTTTCTAGTTTTGGCCGCCCCTGTGACACCTGGAGTTCCTGGGCCAGGGATCAGCTCCGAGCCACAGTTCCCACCCATGAGGCAGCTGTGGCCGACCCCAGATCCTTAACCCTCTGTGCTAGGCTGGGATCGAACCTGCGTCCCAGTGCTTCATTATGCAGTCATCTGTTGATGGACATGTAGTTCTTGGGTATTGTCAATAGTGCTGCTATGAACACTGGGGTGCACGTATTTTTTTTAAGTTGGAGTTTCTGCTTTTTATGGATATATGCCCATATAATCGGGTAGAACTGCCCGATTATATGGTAACCCTATTCTTAGATTTTTAAGGAACTTCTATACTTGTTTTACAAAGTGCTTGCTCCTGTGTACATTCCCACCAACGGTGTAGGAGGGTTCCCTTTTCTTCACGCCCTCTCTAGCTTTTTTTTTTTTTTTTTGGTTTTGTCTTTTTAGGGCCGCACCTGCACCATGACGGGAAACTCCTCTCTCTAGCATTTATTTGTAGACTTTTGGGTGATGGCCACTCTGACCTGTGTGGTGATACCGCATTGTAGCAAAACTGGTATATATGGCTAAGTACCTGAAAACATGAGGTGTAGCACATTGAGAAACTACTAGAAATAATGAAAAAGTGTAACAAAACCCACAGACAGGATCAAAATCAAATGTTTTCTTTTACGCTATCAATAGCAAGATAGAAATCCTATTCCCTTGGAGTTCCCGTGGTGGCGCAGTGGTTGACGAATCCGACTAGGAACCATGAGGTTGCGGGTTCGGTCCCTGCCCTTGCTCAGTGAGTTGACGATCCGGGGTTGCCGTGAGCTGTGGTGTAGGTTGCAGACGCGGCTCGGGTCCCGCGTTGCTGTGGCTCTGGCGTAGGCCGGTGGCTGCAGCTCTGATTCGACCCCTAGCCTGGGAACCTCCATGTGCCGTGGGAGCGGCCCAAGAAATAGCAAAAAAAAAAAAGACCAAAAAAAAAAATTCTATTCCCCCAAAGCACAAAGAACTCTATGTAATGAAAATGGTAATTTACCTCTGTGATCGTCCTCCTCCAACCCCCCAAATCCAATCTAACCATGAGAAAAACATCAGACAAAACCATCTGGGGGGCACTGTACTAAATACCCAGCTGGCACCCCTCAAAATTGTCATCATCAAAAACAAGGCAAGTCTGAGAAACAGTCCCAGCCAGATTGTGGATGGGATCCTGGACCACCACCACCACCACCAAAATAGATGACTCGACCCTAAGGATAGATCAGTATTGGCTCGTTTGTTGTGACAAATATTTCACAAGAATGCTCTTCTATAAGCATGATTCGGGAACCTGTGGGTATGGGGGAATCTCTTGGTCCTAGCTGCAATTTTTCTGTACAATTAAAACTATTCCCAAATTAAAATTAATGTTAATGAATATGAATAATTTTTGAAGGGCCCAAAAAGGCAAGTTGCAAAAAGATATAATTGCTATTATATATCTACATAGTCAATTCACTAAAAAAAAAAAAAAAAGCTAGTATGTGTGTCTTTGTATTTCCACTGAGTGTACAGAAGCCTATGCACATAACTGCTGTAGAGTTAGAGAGCTGTATGGTCCAAGAGCCACTAGTTACATGGGCTAAAAATAAGTACTATGTCCTCAGTCATCCGAGCCACCTTTCAAGTGCCTAGCAGCTAACACGAGTGGGTACTATTTTGGACAGGACAGATAGAGAATATTTTCATCATAGCAGAAATTCTTTTGGGCAGCATGGTCAGAAGATAGGTACATGTGCAGGCCACCACATTGAAAGGAACTTAAGAATATTTACCAAACACACCATTACCTTTGGAGAAAGGTGTTCACTTTTTATGTATCTTTCTGTATTAATTTTTATTCTGCATTCTTCTGTATTCCATTTTTAAAAAAATGTATGACCTTAATTTTATTCTGCCTTCCAAAAAGATTTTTATTATCATTGATTTATGTATTCTATTTTTATAAGCATATATTTTTGGTCTTGATTTTGAAATGTTTTTCACTTTCACGGTATTTTGTACTAAAAAAAGGTACATTTGGGGTTCCCTGGTGGCCGAGCTGTTAAGGATCTGGCATCGTCATTGCAGTGGCTCAGGTCACTGCTGTGGTGTAGGATGGACTACTGGCCTAGGAACTTCTGCATGTCATGGGCACGGCCAAAAAAAAAAAAAGTACATTAGATGTTTAAATGAATTATTTTTCTTAGTATGTCTATCATTTCCCATGTGTCTATTAGAGGCAATATTTGTTTAGCCAAACTTAGCACTGAAATGCTGCTCAAAAACTTTGGCATTTGATATTCAAGTGACTATGATAGTACCAACATGTCTTTATTTTTTTAAAAATGACTAAAGGAGGCAAATATAGAAGGACAATTTATGCCTGCTTCAGATTTTTAAATAGTTGTACCCAATTTAAAAGAAAGTGATCTTCCTGGAGTTCCTGTTGTGGCACAGTGGAAATGAATCCGACTAGGAACCATGAGGTTATGGGTTCGATTCCCAGCTTTGCTCAGTGGGTTAAGGATCTGGCATTGCCGTGAGCTGTGGCGTAGGCTGGCAGCAACAGCTCTGATTAGACCCCTAGCCTGGGAACCTCCATATGCCGTGGGTGCGGCCCTAAAAAGACCAAAAAAAAAAAAAAAATGATCTTCCATTATATTCCCTTCTCCAACATTCCCAGTTATTCTCCCCATCACCCCACAAGGGGAAAGTTTCATTATTTTTCAGTGAGTGGGCATTTTAGACAGGTAGGTGTGTACGTGTGGATGTATTTATCTGTATGTTTTAGAAAATGCTAGGAGTTCCCGTCGTGGCGCAGTGGTTAACGAACCCGACTAGGAACCATGAGGTTGCTGGTTCGATCCCTGGCCTTGCTCATTGGGTTAAGGATCCGGCATTGCCATGAGCTGTGGTGTAGGTTGCAGAAGTGGCTCAGATCCCACGTTGCTGTGGCTCTGGCGTAGGCTGGTGGCTAGGCTCCAATTTGACCCCTAGCCTGGGAATCTCCATATGCCGCAGGAATAGCCCTAGAAAAGGCAAAAAGACCAAAAAAAAAAAAAAGAAAGAAAGAAAATGCTAGGAGAAGTACCTTGTTAAATATCAAATAAAAATACACAATAGCCCCAAGGGTGGAAAACAATATATTAATTTATTTCAAGGGAACAATGTGGAATATCATCAAAAACCAAGCTTTCAGGGCATCTCCACGGACTCGCAGAAATCCACTCGTCCAAACACTACACTCTTCCAATATTAAAGGACTTAAGACACAGAATAAACGACCAACGGCAGACATGTAAACTTCTTCTCTTCCAGAAGATTTCTCACTCTACATGCGAAAGATCCAGTGTAAGACATTCCTTCTTCTCAGGGGGTTTCATGTAAATAATTTGAAAAAAAAAAGGGTGATTTATAGATTCTGCCATTAGCTCCGGGTGTGCTGTCTATGCCTTCGACTCTTCATCACCCGATACAGTTCTGTTTTTTCAGTAGCAGGAAAAGAAGAAGGCTTTGCTTCAAAGTCATTCCCTTAAATACGATTAACATTCAACAGACACAATTACAGGACCAAAAACTGCATTAATCAGATGCATCCTTCATCGTCGTTACCGTTTTTCATTAGAATAAATAAACCATCAGGATTTTGAAGGGTCCCAGTAGACTTCACATTTTTCTGAGGTGACAGGACATTGTGTCATTACGAACACTGAGACCCTGCTCGGATGCTCAACAGGACTCTTATTTCATCTTCTCTAAATGTTCCGCCCTGGAAATGAACCAGGGAGACCAGCAAGAGACCCCAACTCTCAGACAGAGAAATTTGTTTCCTAGTGTTTACTGGCAACCTCGCTAAGCCTCAGTAACTTCATCTGCAAAATGGGGGTAATCCAGGAGCTTCCCTGAGCTGTGACACTTGCAGGCCATGGCAGGGCAAGGCGCTGGCAGAAGGCTGAGGTCGTAGTCGGCACGAAGCTTCTGCCTCCTCCTTCCCATCTCTCTTCATTCTGTAACCGGTGCCATCCTGGGCCCGAGAGCCCACTTTACAACCCCGCACATGGATGTGTTCAAACAGAACCATTCTGGGAGTTCCTCTGTGGCTCAGTGGGTTAAGGACCTGGCGTTGTCACTGCTGTAGCGCTGGTTCGCTGCTGTGGCGTGGCTTCACTCTGGGAACATTCCCACGCTGTGGGTGCGGCCAAAAAAAAAAAAAAACTCCAAACAAACAAAAAACGACTACTCAGTGAGGTTCTCTAGAACAGTCTTCCCAATGCTGACATCATTGCCAGTATTTTTAGAGTGAAAAAGCTCTGACTGGCGTTTCCGTTGTGGCTCAGCAGGTTAAGTACCCAACTAGATGTATCCATGAATGCGGGTTTGATCCCTGGCCTCGCTCCGTGGGTTAAGGATCAGGCATTGCCCTGAGCTGTAGCGTAGGTCACAGACCTGGCTCGGATTCTGTGCTGCTGTGGCTGTGGTGTAGGCCAGCAGCTGCAGCTCCGATTTGACCCCTAGCCTGGAAACTTCCATATGTGGCCCTAAAAAGCAAACAAACAAACCAGCAGCTGCAGCTCCAATTTGACCCCTAGCCTGGAAACTTCCATATGTGGCCCTAAAAAGCAAACAAACAAACAAACAAACCCCTCTGATTTATTTCTCCTCGTCTCTGCACAGGTCTAGTGTATAACAGACACTCAAGAAATACTTCTTGACTAGAAGCCAAATGCATGAATGGGATGGATAAACGGGATGAAGGAATGAGAGAGAGGCTCACTCACAACTGAAACCTTTTAAAAAATCTAGGCACTCCAGGAGTTCCCGTCGTGGCTCAGTGGTTAACGAATCCGACTAGGAACCCTGAGGTTGCAGGTTTGATCTCTGGCCTTGCTCAGTGGGTTATGGATCCGGCATTGCTGTGAGCTCTGGTGTAGGTCGCTGACGCGGCTTGGATCCGGAGTGGCTGTGGCTGTGGCTGTGGTGTAGTCCAGTGGCTACAGCTCCGATTCGACCCCTAGCCTGGGAACCTCCATATGCCGCCAGAGCGGCCCTAGAAAAGGCAAAAAGACAAAAAAAAAAATCTAGGCACCCCTAACACCCCTGGGCATTACAAGGCTACTCAGGGGACACCATGAACTCCTTAAAGGCTCCATGGGTTAGAATTTGGTCATCTTGAAGGTAAGATCCCTCGGGTGGAGGTGGAGGGTGATGGCAAAAAAAGGAAAGTGACTCCCTCTGAGGTGTTAGGGACTTGAGGCCAGACCCATGCAATAGCACCGCTTTTCTAGAAACATCTTCATTCTTCAAGCACTGTGCCATGTCTCCAATGGCAAGCGATGGATAATGGATCAGAGCCCATTCTGGCAAGTATTTAAGAAACAGATCCCCCAGAGACCGCTGTCTTAAATTCTGTCTCCTGTGAATGAATTTACATTCTACACAGAACTTGAGAAGCAGGAAACTTGAAAATGCTACTGGTGAAACTCCGGAGTGAGATCTAGTTCTCCATTCTGGAAGCTCAAGTTGTAAAGGAGATGGATGAACTACCTAGAAGAATACCGCTTCTATGCCTACGTGTGGTTAAGCAAAGAGCAGGGGTGCCCATTAAAGTGTGGCTGTAGAGCTCTTATAAATGATTCCTTCTCCAAAGAAATCCAATCCTTATTTTCCTAAGTAGTGTAAGCTACAATTCTCCTTTTCATTAGCACATTTACATAATTATCTGAGGCAAATCTGACGACAGGTTAAATTTATCATTGATCAGAACATAAGGAGTTCCCGTCGTGGCTCAGCGGTAATGAACCTGACTAGTATCCATGAGGACTTGGGGTCACTCCCTGGCCTCGCTTAGTGGGTTAAGGAGCCGGCGCTGCTGTGAGTTGTGGTGTAGGTCGCAGATGCAGCTCAACCTGGTGTGGCTGTGGCTGTGGGTGTAGGCCGACAGCTGTGGCTCCGATTTGACCCCTAAGCTGGAAACTTCCATAGGCCACAAGTGCGGCCCTAAAAAGACAAAAAAAAAAAAACCAAAACACACAAAACTGCCAGAGGGACCAGAGTGCCAGGAGCACCCTGGGCAACCCTCGTGACAATATATTTCACAGTGTCCAGGGGAGAGTTTAAATGTAAAAATGGAGTCAGGTCCTGAGACGGAGGCAAAGAAAGGTTTTCCTTCCCAGCTGTGATTTCCCTTCACCTGTGAGTGGCAGCCGATCAAAAATACCAGCTGGGCTGTATTTCAATTTCACTCTGATTTAGGGTTCTTTCTCGAAGCCTCAGTTCTAGGCATTCCACGGTAAGAGGGTAGGTACTGAGCTCAAACTTGTTAGCAAAGAGGCTTGATGAATTCATCAACCACTTTAAGTCTCCGTTTCCATAGATACAGATGCCATGGACGTAGTGGCCTGCAAAGGAGGGAACAAGAAACAGTCAACACAGGCTTGTTCTTGAATCAGGGGCAGTGAACTTGGTAGTGAATGGAGGGTTACCGCCGGACGGCTGTCTGGCCAGAGCGGTCTCTGGGTTTCTGATGAAAAAGGATTGTTTTGGCCCAGCCCACCAGGTAGTTCACCATTCTGTGGGGAGACAAAGGAACAAATACTCACTGGGAGAGAATAAGAGGTAAACAGTACAAAGTAGGCGTCACAAGGCAACTTGTGTATTGTGAAATGTGGATTTCATGGATGAGAAGTTTGAGAAGTGTACAGATGGGAGATTTATGGCAGCTCTGGTCAAACCTCTTCCCTGAGCTCCAGACTGTTCTAGCCAAGTGCCTACTTTATTTATTTAGTTTTTTGTCTTTTTAGGGTTCACCTGTGGCAATATGGAGGTTCCCAGGCTAGGGGTTGAATCAGAGCTGCAGCTGCCTGTCTACACCACAGCCACAGCAAAGTGGGATCCGAGCCTCGTCTGCAACCTAGACCACAGCTCATGGCAACACCTGATCCTTAACCCACTGATAGAGGCCAGGGATCGAACCTGCTTCCTCATGGATACTAGTCAGGTTCGTTACTGCTGAACCACGACAGGAACTTCAACCACTGTGTTCATTTCTGTGTCCCCTGCCTCTGGAAGAGTGTTTGGTAAATAATAGGTGTTAAATTAATACCTGTTGCATCTGCTAATCCCAAAGATGCAAACTATGACACAGAGAATAGATAAACCACAAGGTCCTACTGTAGAGCACAGGGAACTATATTCAATATCCTGAGATAAACCGTCACGGAAAAGAGGAGTTCCCGTCGTGGCTTAGGGGTTAACAAACCCAACTAGCATCCATGAGGACACAGGATCCATCCCTGGCCTTGCTCAATGGGTTAAGGATCCAGCGTTACAGTGAGCTGTGGTGTAGGCTGCAGACATGGCTCGGATCCCGTGTTGCTGTGGCTGTGGTATAGGCCAGTGGCTTCAGCTCTGATTTGACTGCTAGATTGGGAACCTTCATAGGCTGCTGGTGCGGCCCTAAAAAGACAAAGAAAGAAAGAAACATAATGGAAAAGACTATGAAAAGGAATATATATATATACACGCGCAACTGAATCACGTGGTTGTACATCAGAAACTAACACAGCATTGTAAACAACCATATGTCAATAAAATAAAATAAAAGTGGTTGTTGAATAAAAGGGCAGAGAAGGATGAGTGGAGAGTTGGTGCATGGGTAGAACTGGGAAGCGTCAGTGGGGATGGATGATGGTTTCAGGGGGGAAAACACCTCTGGAACATTTAGAGATGGGAATTTTCTGCTGGAATAGACTTTTGTTGGGGAACAGGCTTAAAACAAGAATGGTAGGAAGCTGGAACTCCTTCCAGAGTTTGCTTGGCATATGGTAGAACTACTGACTTACACCGGATGGAAGGGTTGGGCCTTTTGTATCCCATAAACATGGAGAGTCATGGCAGAGTTTTGACTAGAAGAGGCAAGTGATGAAGCCGATGTCAGCAAGATTAATCCTGCAGACTTTGCAGGTCCATTAGGAGCCCATCAAAGGACTACAGTACTTGGGTGAACCACAGCGCCTGTGCGGAGTTCACGGCGGCCATGAGTGGGAAAGGAAGGCGATTAGAGGCAGACTATAGAAGGACCAAAAGGACTTGCTGATTAATAGGGTTGGGAGGAAGTACAGTAGAGAGACTGAAAATCACTGGAAAAAGCCAGGGTTTGGGAAAGTTAAGAAGTAGCTGGGGGGTGGGTGAGGAAAACTCCATGCATGGGCCTCGTGGCCATGCTTACGAATGGAAGTGACCTGGACAGACTATTCCAGGCTGGATCAAGTCGAGCGTGCAGAGACGCCTTGGCCTTCCAGATGAAGGCAGCCCATACGTCCTTGCAGAGAGTGGAGAAGAACCAGCAGTGAGAATTCAGGAGAGCAAGGGGAGATTCTAGAGGCATCTGCTCACAACTAAGACCACACATGGTGCGACCTCGGCAGTGAGAATGGGTAACTTTTCCTCTTGAAACCAGGAGCAACGGGGAGAGAATGGGTCCGCCACACTCTACGATGGAGGAAAGGGATGATGCGACCAAGGAACTGATAAGGAGATTTTTTTATTTTATTTTACTACATTTTTTTGGCCACGCCCATGGCATGCAGAAGTTCCCAGGGCCAGGGATCAAACCTGTGCCACAGCAGTGACAATGCTGGATCCTTAGCCTGCTGCACCACCAGGGAACGCCCAAGGAGATGCTCATCAAATGTCTTCAAAGTTCTGCCTAAAGTTGAAATGATCACCTCTTTGGGGAGGGAGTTCAGCACGAACCATCCCTACTGCTATCCATGAGGATGCAGGTTTGGTCCTTGGCCTTGCTCAGGGGGTTAAGGATCCGGTTTTGCTGCAAGCTACAGTGTAGGTCACAGACGAGGTTCGGATCTGGCATGGCTGTGGCTGTGGCATAGGCTGCTAGCTGCAGCTCCAATTGGACCCCTAGCCTGGGAACTTCCATGTGCTGTGGGTGCGGCCCTAAAAAGCCAAAAAAAAAAAAAAAAAAGACGGTCATGATTAAGCGTAGGAATCAGCCCCATGGGGTCAACTGGCAAAGCAACCTAAAACGTTAGGGCTATAGCATGGAACAGCTGATACAGTACACAGGTGGGACAGAGGGTCCCCAGAAGGAAACTGAGAGGGAGAGGAAGCCAGGGGAAGCTGAACCTCTGGAAATCCCAATTTTAAAAAAGCAAACACATTTAAAACAACAGCGACAGCAACAACAACGCATTTTAGGTTTGGGGCTGGAGCAATGGACACACTGGTGAAAAATCCCAGCCCTGTTGGAGCTTCTGTGCTGGGGAGATAGACAGTAAAATATATAGCATGTAAGTTGGTGGAGGACTAGCAGGGTGGCCACGAGACTGTAACGGGAGATGGGATCCCCAAGTGTAAGAGCGTAGGTGCTCTGGGATTCTAAGTGCTAAGAGGGCTTGTAAAGCCGGGGCACACACAGGTTTGGAACAAATGCTATTACTTCCAGCCAAAGGGAAAAGATCCAGAATACTGCTGATTTGCTGGACTGGCGTAATAGCTACCTTCTCTGGGCTATAGCTTCTTCTTTGCCCCATCTACCGGTTGGGGAGGACAAATATCTTTTCATGCTGTGAACTCTTTAAGGCTTTCGGATGTTCATTGGCGTAACCGGTACTCAGAGAAGAAAAATGAGACATTGGTTTAAGAGGCGCTTGGGCGGCCCAAACTTTGTACCCTCTGTAGGTCCCTGGCTAGGGGCTACTTTGAAGGACCTCCACCTGTCATGTGATCAGTCAGTGTCCCTAACAACAAGTCAATCTGACTCGTCTCTACCTTCTCTACGGGGGTTGGTCCTGGATACACGTGATAAGAGGACTGAAGTGAAAACTCTCCTGGGTGTGTGGGTGGGTGTGCGTGTGTCTGCTACGTAGTGGACAGGGGCTTCTGTGCTGGGGGAGGGTTAGAGCTGCAAAATGATGATGTCACATGGGTCCTTACGGATGTCCAAGTCCTCACACATTACAGCGGGAGAGGAGGTAGAGGAGCGGGTCCGAGGGAGACCACCGTGGTCCTAGTGGAAGGGTGATGGGTGTTCTAGAAGCATGTGGAGAAGACAACATATCCCAAGTATTGGGACCCTGATGGATGGAGATCCCCTATTTTCTAAGGAAGATCCACTTTCTCCTCCTGACCGATGCGACACCCCAAAGGAGCAGAAAGAAGAATGCACACCAAGAAGAGAGCAGAAACGAGCAAGAACAAAGGACCGTTATCATTAACGAGCAAGAACAAAGGACCGTTATCATTTGAACCTGCCTCTACACCGCCCTAGGTAATTACACAGCTGGAGAATGTCTTTAAGATGCTCAGATTTACTTTCCAAGGACTGCATCTTGACGCCTCTAGCCACTTTACTTAATAACTCTCGGATGGGGCTCAAGGAGCCAGCGTTCCCTCCGTGAGAACCCCTGTATCCGACAACTCTGTTCGTGCCCACACCAACAAGCGGTGTGGCCTCGGAGTGTGAAAGGAATGCCTCACCATGGCAGCCTCCGTGTTTATCTTCCATGTCGATCCACTTCACAGCTCTGAGGTTACCAGCCCACGACGCGTTAGGCATGGAGCCAGGGACACCTGCAACGTCAATAAAGAAGGAAAAGCAGAAATAAGAACCAAGAGAGCAAGGTGTCAATGCCATCAATTTCCCTTCCAAGTCACGGTCACTTTCCCTCAGTACATTATCTCTTACACCAGATTTTTCATTGTTGGTGCAAAACTCCAAAGGTTCCTGGAGTGAATAGTGGGTGGTTACAGACCTAACCTTGCCACGGTAGAAAGAACCTATTGTTTTTTTGCTTTGTTTTGTTTTTTCATAACAGGTGCTCAAGCCTGTAAGAAATGCCATTGTATGAAATCATAATGTGCATTAAAAAGTTGGGTATTTTTGGTTTCTCAATGTCTTTTCATTGAATCTACTTACAATCCTATTCTCAAAAATTTTTAGGACTTTCCACTTTATCTTAAAGCGAAAGCTCTGGAAACAGGCCATTCTATGTCCTTAGTGCTAATAATAAGCAAGAGAAGACTCCAGTGTCGCTCTTAAATGAAGTTGCAATTTTGGGCATATAGAACTTAATCTTTTCACACAATATCCTTTCTCTATGCTTATTGAGCATTTGGTGTTGCCTAGCATTGCGCTGGGCAGTTAAGAGATGGCAAAATAAGTAAGACATTCCTGATCACTCAATAAAGATGATAAGCTGTTTGCCCCAGGCAATAGGTTTTGGTTTGGCTTGTTTTGCTTTTTATTTTTTAATTTTTAATTTTTTAGTTTTTTAGGGCTGCACCTACAACACATAGAAGTTCCCAGGCTAGGGTCGACCTGGAGCTGCAGCTGCCAGCCTACACCGCAGCCACAGCCACACCACATCCGAGCCACATCTCTGAGCTACACCACAGCTCACGGCAATGCCAGATTCTTAACCCACTGAGAGAGGCCAGGGATGGCACCTGCATCCTCATGGATGCTAGTTGGATTCGTTACCACTGAGCCACAACGGGAACTCGCCAAGTAGTAGGTTTTGAGCTTTGAGTTTTTCCTACACCGGTGTGCTCTGATCTACCTCTCTTCTCTATTCGTCTCAGTCATTCTTTTGACCAAAAGTTTACTTGCTGACCTGTTATCTAATTAATATATTAGCTAACCTAACTTGGAGACGTAACGAGCCTTTAAAAGGGAGAGGAGAGCATTAGGTTGCCATTTTGCTGAGCCAGGGCTTTCCCTCCTTGGCACCCCTTACCCTTTAAGCGGGATAACTCTTCGTTGTAGGGCCCATCTTGTGCGTGGTGGGATGTTTAGCAGCATCCTTAGACGCCACCCACCCGGTGCCAGTAATACATGCCCTCCAGTTAGGGCCATCAGAAATGTCTTCCGATATTCCCAAGTGCCCCCTGGGGGAGCAGAACTGCTCCATTTGAGAAGCACTGCACTACGCTCTCTCCAATAACCCTCTCCATCTCAATACCTTTTGGATGGGCCACAGAGACCGAAGGGTCCATTTAGTCACATAGAGTAGTTGTACGCCAAGATTCCCATTACTGGAAAAGGAACACCGCATACGGGATCAGTGTGAGCGCAATTAAAGGAAGACTATTCTGCTGCATAAGAGCTCCAGCCACTTTCACCAGTGAGAAGTGCAATTTGAATATGAATGTGACGTACCCGTCACCGTGCAGATGACAGCCATACTCCAATCACAAGAGTCTTTTCTGAGGAGATCCTGTAGGCCAAATAATGTCCTCCCCACTTCCCTCCCGCCCCGCATGCTCAAAGAAATCTGAACCCTAATCCCTGGAACCTGAGACTGTATCACATGACACGGCAAAGGGGAATTAAGGTTGCTAATCAGCTGACGCGCGAATGGCGAGATTATCTTAAATTATCCACGTGGGCCCAATGTCATCATAAGGGTATTTTGAAAAAAAAAATGGGTTATCCGTGCTTATGTGTATTATTTTTTATTTTTACAGTTGGAGTGATGTCTAGTTGACTGATGTACAAGGTTTTAATCACTTCTGCTGGACAACACGGTATAACCACAGGGGCATTTCACAGTGGAAGCGAGAGGCGGCGGAGAGCTGGTTGGAGGGGTGCAAGGTGAGAAGCTGCGGGAAGGGCCGGGGGAAGGTGAGCCGCCTCCAGCAGCTGGAAAAGAAAGGCAAGCAGAGGGATCCCGCCCAGACCCTGCAGAGAGGAACGCAGCCCAGCCAAGGCACTGCTGTGGGTCCGACGAGACCAGTGCCAGACTCCCGACCTACAGAACTTTAAGAGGGATAGGGACATCATTTAAGCTGCCAAGTCCGTGGTGAATTGCTACGACGGCAAATAGAAACCTAATACACAGACCAATGAGGACAAACTCATGCACAGACCCTAGATGATAGATATTTTTTAATAAGAACAAAATTGGACAAGACCAGTAGGAAGTGTAATTGGTTTAGGCACATAACAAAATTTTCCTCTTTAAAAACATTAATGAAAACAGGTGCCTTTTCAGACAGAAAAAAAAGCTTTGTTCTGTTTTGCCTGATGTCACATAATAATGATATAAGCCTCTAAATCAAGAACTGTCCCAAAGTCTCCCAGCTAAAATTAAATTTTGCACAGCCTTGTCTGTAAATAGCGTGCGTCTTCACGCCTAAGGGCTTTCTATCAGGCAAGATGCTTCTTTTCTTGCTGCCAAACTTGGAAACATTGTTTATAAACATTGAGTATTCAAGAAAAACACAATTTATTAAGCCATATTTCATCCTATTGCTTTAGTTTGCATTCAATACTTTAAAAGTTACTTTAATTCTTGCCTATCCCAAGAGAAGCTTCTTTATTTTGTTCTTAGAACACACTTTAAAAGAATTTAGAATACAACTTGTCTTGGGTAAGGTGGGAGATGGGGAGAGGGCAGTCTGGAAAGCAAAGCGACAAGCCGGTATATTTACTCATGTCAGTAGGATGAGCCGATGTGTGGTGACTTTTATGAGTCTAGTTCAATTAAGTAACTACGGCAGAAAAGTGTGAATAAAACACTGCCACGATGAAAATTCCCTTACCCTCATTTAAAGGGTTGCATTTTTTTTTGTCTTTTTTTTCTTTTTGCTATTTCTTTGGGCCGCTCCCACGGCATATGGAGGTTCCCAGGCTAGGGGTCGAATCAGAGCTGTGGCCACCGGCCTACGCCAGAGCCACAGCAACGCGGGATCCGAGCCGCATCTGCAACCTACACCACAGCTCACGGCAACGCCGGATCGTGAACCCACTGAGCAAGGGCAGGGACCGAACCCGCAACCTCATGGTTCCTAGTCGGATTCGTTAACCACTGCGCCACGAAGGGAACTCCGTGCATTTTTATTTACTTTTATTATTTTATTTTATTTGTGTCTTTTTAGGACCGCACCGGCAGCATATGGAGGTTCCCAGGCTAGGGGTCTAATCGGAGCTGTAGCCGCTGGCCTACACCACAGCCACAGCAACGCCAGATCCCAGCCGAGTCTGCAACCTACACCCCAGCTAACGGCAATGCTGGATCCTTAACCCACTGAGTGAGGCCGGGGATCGAACCCGTGTCCTTGTTAACTGCTGAGCCTAAAGGATTGCATTTTTAAAAGGACAAAATATTTCTCTTCCTCTTTTATTCTCATTGATATCATTAACACTGACCATCACAAACTCTTACTCAGAAACACATTCCATTATTCTAGAGATAAAAGCTTGGCATTTATTATTAATGACTGTTGTCTTTAAAATAAAAACGTAACACCTATTAACCTCCTATGAATGAAAGTACAATCCTCAACTTCTATACTTGGATGACAAATCTCAAACCTATTTGCTTAAATATTATTCAAGTTTGTGTTTTCAAAGTTACATTTTTTTTATGGCCATGCCCATGGCTTATGGAAATTCTCAGGCCAGGAATCAAACCTGTGCTTCTGCGGAGACCCAAGCTGCAGTAGTCAGGTTCTTAACCCACTGCACTACAGCAGGAACTCCTAAAAATTACAGTTTAAAAGTGTGTGTGTTGGGGGGGCACAAACAGACAATGTTGAATTCTATTTTTTTGTTTGTTTTTTTAAGGTTTTGGGGTTTTGTTTGTTGCAAAGAATATATGAGGCACAGACATATCTGGCAAGAGCTGGCATAGACCCTTGCTTTTCAAGTGTGGTTCCGGAACTGAGAGCTTCAAGATCACCTGGGAGCTTGTCAGAAACGAAGAATCTGGGAGTTCCCATTGTGGCTCAGCAGTAAGGAACCTGACTAGCATCCATGAGGACTTGGGTTTGATCCCCTGGCCCTGCTCTGTGGGTTAAGGATCCGGCGTTGCTGTGAGCTGGGGTGTAGGTCGCAGACGCAGCTCAGATCTGGTGTTGCTGTGGCTGTGGCTGTGGCCGGCAGCTGTAGGTCCGATTCAACCCCTAGCCTGGGAACTTCCAGGTGCCGCTTGTGTGGCACTAAAAAGCACACACACACACAACAACCAAAAAAAAAAAAAAAGAAGAAAAGAAATGCAGATTCTTGGTCCCTACCCAGCCCTCCTGCATCAAATGGACATCTTCACAGGATCAGGAGAGAATCCCAGTGCAGTCAGGCCTGGGCTGTATCTACGCTGCCAGAGGACTCGGCTTCTCTGCCTCCTCCCCTGGAAATCTGCCTCTCAGGCTTCATCAAGTTTCCAGGGAGCTTCCCCCTGTCCTGTTCTCACTAAAATTCTGCTCTCATGAGGAATCTGGTCCTTAGATTCTTGTCCCCCCCGCTGGGGACACAGTCGACCCTTGAACAGCATGAGTTTAAGTTGGGAGGGTCCAGGCACACGTGGATTTTTCCCAGTGGTAAATACTGTGGTCTACACAGCAGGAGGTTGGTTGAATCCACGGATGTGGCATCTTGGACACAAAGGGCCAACTCTGAGTTATACTCGGATGTTTGCACGTCTGCACTCCCAACCGCCGTGTGGATCGGGGGTCAACGGTAAGCGCATCTGAACCTCTCCATCACCTCCTCAAAGACAGTCGGCCCAGCTGGGGTCGGGAAAAGCTGTGCGGGGTGGAGCTCTGACTTGACAGCATCCGGCCCACAGGAGGCACTGATGCACGTTCCACGGCTAAGTGAGTGTGACAAGCAAGGGACACGCCCTCCCCTTCGTCTTTAGTGTTGATGGTGAGGACGGCTTAGCTGGCGTGGGGATCAGACAGGCCTGGGTGCTACCGTGACTTCCCCACAGGCCACCGTACTTTCAGGTATAATATCCTCTACTTCTCAGTATTGAAGAGCATTTATTTCTTCTACCCTCTTAGCAAGGGTCAACCCGGTTCGATGTGCCCTATAGCAACTGCCCTGGTGGCCACAGATCCTGCGTCCTCCACATCTGTCCCGCCTCCCACAACTAGCTGGGGGAGGATATAAAACCCGCAGCTCGACTTCTGGTGACCGCTTCATCCGACTACCTTGCAGGCATCCTTTATTTCGAGGAGCTAAGGGCAAGCCCAAGACTGAATGGTCTCAATGTACAACGGGCCCACTACTCGGTAAGCAGCTCACTTTGGCTCTGCTTCAAACATCCAGGGAGACCCCAAAGCTGCCAATCTCACTGTTTGTGCCAAAGTCCAACAGCTCCTTCCACTCCCTTAAAAGCATCTGTTGCATCCACCTCGGTTTCCTGTTCTTCCTCAGAGACTGACCTGGGGCCAAACTCCGGTGGAATAGAAACAGGCCTAGGAACTGGGGAACTTAGTTCTCAGCCCAGCTCTGCCATTAACCAGCTGTGTACCCTTGGGCATCATTTAATGTCTCCCAGAGTCACTTTTGAAATGAAGTAGGTAGATTAGATCAGCGGTTTTCAGCCCTTTAGACTGCAATCTGCAGAAAAACAATTTTACACACACACACACACACACACTCACATATGAAGTAAAGTTTCACAGAACACTTAGGCTTCTTCCATGCCTTTGTTTATGTTATTTTCTAGTCTAGTCATATTACAATTTTCGGTCAAAACCTACTAAATTGGTCCACTAATGGGATATACCACTATATCTCGTTATATATATATATCCTATTTATCTTAAAAACACTGGACTAGATAGATGATTGTGTTATTATGATTATTGCTGTTATAATTATGATTATTGTTTGTCAGGAGGGGAGTTATTGGGTCCGCCCTAATTCACAAGTATCCTAGGAAGGATGTCTTTTGCATTATTTCTAGGATGGGGCAAAAAAGGCACTAACATTATCAGAGAAAACATTTTAAACTATAAAATCCAATTCTTTCATTTGCTCTTCATAGGCTTATTTAAACAAAAGAGTGGAGATAAAGTTTACAGAGTAAGCAGGAACGTTTTTCTTGGGGCTTAGCCTTTCTTAGACAAATAACTGCATTTGTTAAATAAATGAATGTGATTCTTTGAAACGCAAAAGCTTTATTTATATTGACTTTCTCCTTCTTGTTCTAACACAGTCTGGTTCTCATTAAAGGAGACCTATGTGTGCTAACAGATTCTAGCAGGAGCTTATTATTTAAGCTCAGAAATATACTTTTTAACCTATTAAATAAGCAAGAATCCTCGTTTTAAATGTCAAAAGTCAATGCTGGTATCCAAGCATTGAAGAGGTTTTCTCACAATTTCATGGGGGTGCTGGCAATTGGCACAACTTTGGAAAATCAATTTTGGGGGGAAGGTCATGTCTGAGGCATGCAGAATTTCCCAGGCAGGGATGGAACTTCTGCCACAGCAGTGACAACACCAGGTTCTTAACCTGCTGTGCCACCAGGGTACTCCTGGAAAATCAATTTTGAAATGTAGGAAAAGCCACTCTAACTGCCAATTCCCTTAGGTCTTTTGAAATCATCAGTTTCAAAATAAGCTAAGGACATCTTTTTTTTTTTTTTTTTTTAAGGGTCACACCTGCGGCACATGGACGTTCCCAGGCCAGGGGTCAATTCTGAGCTGCAGCTGCCAGCCTACACCACAGCCACAGCCACACCTGATCTGAGCCTCCTCTGTGACCTATACATACCACATAGCTCATGGCAACTCCAGATCCTTAACCCACCGAGCAAGGCTGGGGATCGAACCCACATCCTTATGGATACTACTTAGGTTCTTAACCTGCTGAGCCACAACGGGAACTCCAGGAAATAATTTTTTAATGTGAAAATCTCTGTGTGACATTATTTATGCATAATGACTAGTGGCACAGGCTTTGAAGTCAGATAGTTGACATGTATGGGAAAGCATTTCTTCTGACCTCTGAGCAGGGGCCAAGCCTTCCGAGTTTGCCCTAGAGCAAGTGCCTGGTGAGCCAATCTTCTGTTCTGGTTTGGGTCCTGCCTGGTACGGCTCGCTCAGGCAGGCGATAAAGTACAACTCACACACACTCGACAAATCCCAGTCTCTGCGATCCCTGGCTGGGTGACCTTGAACAGTTATGTAATCACATTAAGACATCACGTACTAATCTTCAAACCCGCATCGGTTTTGTCAGTGTTAAAGCAGAGAATGCGAATGCTGTGTTGAGCATCCTGCCTGGGATACGTCACTAAATACATGGCTGAAAACACAATTATTCTGTTAAAATCACAGGGCCAGGGCAGCTGGGGAAAACACTGCCGTTTTACTAGAATCTAAAGCAAGTTTCTCGACCTCGGCACCACTGACATTTGGACTGGATAATGCTTTGTGGCGGGGACTGTTCTGTGCCTTGTAGGAGGCTCAGCAGCCTCCCTGGCCTCCATCCACTAGATGCCAGTGGCATTGAAACCTGCTCCCCTTCCCCCCAGGTTGTGACAACAAAAATGCTTCCAGATAGGAGTTCCCACGTGGCCCAGCGGATTAAGAACCTGATGTTGTTGGAGTTCCCGTCGAGGCACAGCAGAAACAAATCTGACTAGGAACCACAAGGTTGTGGGTTCGATCCCTGGCCTTGCTCAGTGGGTTAAGGATGATCTGGCATTGCTGTGAGCTATGGTGTAGGTCACAGACGTGGCTTGGATCCTGTGTTGCTGTGGCTGTGGTTGTATAGCTGGCAGCTACATCTCTGATTTGACCCCTAGCTGGGAACTTCCATATGTCACAGGTGCAGCCCTAAAAAGACAAAAAAAAAAAAAAAAAAGAATCCACTGTTGTCACTGCAGCAGCTTGGGTCACTGCTGTGACGTGAGTTCGATCCCTAGCTCAGGAACTTCCGCATGCCATGGGCTCAGCCAAGACAAAACAAAACAAAAATATTTCCAGAGAATGCCAAATGTCCTCTGAGAAGCAAAATTGCCCCTGGTTGAGAACATGGAATTGTACATTAATAAAACCATGCATAAATATTTACATATGAAGTTGGCAAACTTTTGTTCATAAAACTTAAACATCACATTGCTTTTATATTTTAAAAAAAGCTTATTTACATACCTCTGAGTCTGATGCGCTTCACTGATTTAGTAATTGTGCCTGTGACTCTTCTAAGAATCATTCAACAAAAGGAAAAAACACACAGCGTTCACTGCCGATTAGCTTAAACAATAAAAAATGGAAATTTACCTAATAGTTGGGAAATGTATGTTAAGTAACTTTTAGCCTTTTTTCCTGTTGTTGGGGGTTATTTTTAGAAATAAAAAGGTACCTTTGCTTTTGCCTACCAATGGTTCATTAATCAGAATGTTACCCATGAAGCTTACTAGAAGATTCTCTTTTGTTTCAGGTAGATGTTACTTAGAGCCCTATAGTCCCTGAAATGATGGCATAGCATCCCCAAAACGAACCTTCCACATTGATCTCTGAAAACTGCCAACAAAGGAGCTCTTCTTCGGTGGTAAAAGGAAAAGATGAAATGAGAAAAGCAAGAAAAACTTGGAATTATTTATTTACTTATTTATTTTTTGGCCACTTCATGGCATATGGAGTTCCTGGGCCAGGGATCAGATCTGAGCCACAGCTGTGATCCAAGCCGGATCCTTAGCCCACTGTGCCTGGCTGGGGATCAAACCTGCGTCCTGGTGCTGCAGGGACGCCGCCAACCCTGCTGCAGCACAGTGGGAACTCCAGAATTTTCGACTAGAAGCGATTTTAGAAATTTTCACCTCTTAATATACATTCCCCCCTCCATCATCGAGCTGTGTAAACCAGAGCCTAGAACACTGAAGTGAACTGCCTAGGAGTTTGGATGTGTTAAGTAACGTGTTGATTTTGTTTCAAGACAATTTACTCATTCAAAAGGTTTTCTTGCATGGCCTCTATGTTCTAGAGTAGATGCAGAGTCTAAAGCTATAAATGTCATGTTCTTGCAGCACCCAGGTAAAAAAAAAAAAAAAAAAGAAAAGAAAAGAAAAAAGAATTCAACTGCAGATACTCAGGTCACTGCGGAGGCAAGGGTTTGATCCCCAGGTGGGGAACTTTCCATATGCCAGGGGTGCAGCCATTTAAAAAAAGCAAACAAACAAACAAAAAAGGTAGCTGAGTAGAATTTTAGGTGGATCTTGAATGGTGAGTAGGAGGTAATTAGTTAAAAGTGTCGCCACAGGACACAGTGACTGTCTGGAAGTAAAAATGGCTTGAGGATGAGAGGAGAGCCCACCACAATTATGCTAAAGGAAAATGAAAAGAATTTTTTTCCCTCCTAGGGCCGCACCCACGGCACGTGGAGGTTCCCAGGCGAGGGGTCAAATCGGAGCTGCAGCTGCCAGCCTACACCACAGCCACAGCAATGTGGGATCTGAGCTGCGTCTGAGACCTACACCACAGCTCACGGCAACGTCAGATCCTTAACCTACTGAGCGAGGCCAGGGATCGAACCTGCATCCTCATGGATCCTCGTTGTGTTCGTTAACCACTGAGCCACGAAGGGAATTCTGGCAATGAAAAGAATTTTTTAAAAAATCTAACTTTCCCTTCTACAAACTACTGCTTCCAAGGGCACAGGGCAAATTTCTAAACTCCAGCTCTGAGAATAAACTTGGGTAAATAATTATTCTTTCAGCATCGTCTCTCTAGATTTTCCTTTGAAGCCTTTGGTCTGGGTGGGTACATGCTGTACTTTTTCATATGTCAAAGTGAAGTAAGTTTCCTTTCATCTTATGTCCTTGTCTTTAGTGCAAAATTATTCTAACTCCATGTAGAAAAGAAATCCTAGGGAGTTCCCGTTGTGGCGCAGTGGTTAACGAATCCAACTAGGAACCATGAGGTTGAGGGTTCGGTCCCTGCCCTTGCTCAGTGGGTTAACGATCCGGCGTTACCGTGAGCTGTGGTGTAGGTTGCAGACGCGGCTCGGATCCCGCGTTGCTGTGGCTCTGGCATAGGCCGGTGGCTACAGCTCCGATTGGACCCCTAGCCTGGGAACCTCCATATGCCGCGGGAGCGGCCCAAGAAATAGCAACAACAACAACAACAAAAAAGACAAAAAAAGACAAAAAAAAAAGAAATCCTGAAATGAAGAGCAAATGGGCTGGATCCATATGCATCATTCCGTGTCATTATTTCTCTAGTTCTGTTTAAGGAACCGTCTCTTGGGTATCACACCTCACAAACTGCTGAAAAAATGGTCACTCTTTTTTTCTTTGTCGACTTTCCCCAAGTTACTCTTGTCTTCCCGAGAATAAAGCAGCAGGCCTTATATTTAAAGGTTAGTGAAAGCACCTGCAGGAAGAAACCTCACATTATAGCGTCTGTTCACTGTTGGTGGGAAACCACTCACTTAGATAAGCAACACATTGTGGGGGTTGGGCAGGGCTGATTTCTGGCCCAAACAGGAGGGCAGTGCTCTCCTGTTAAGACTTTTATCAGGCGTTCCAGAAATGCCATTATGTCTCAACAAACACCAGAATGTTTGAATACATAGATTCATCCCCAGACGAATGGCCAAAGAGCCAGCAACTGTTCTGCAAATTGTTGAGCGAAAGGAGAAGGACGAGAGGAAGAAAGAATTTGAAGTAATATTTTCAAACTTCAGAATGTATCAAAACTTTCCACTTTGCTTAGCCAAAGGGAGCCATAAAAAAAAAAAATGAAAAGACAACCTACGTAATGGGAGAATATAGTTGCAAATGATGTAAGCAACAGAGCTTAATCTCCAAAATATACAAACAACTCATACAGCTCAACAGAAAACAACAAAAAACCCAGTAAAATAAATGGGCAGAAAACCTAAACAGACATTTCTCCAAAGAAGAAGATACATACGCATGGCCCTCGAGCACATGAAAAAATGCTCAGCATTACTAATTATTAGAGAAATGCAAATCAAAATTACAATGAGGTACCACCTAACACCAGTCAGAATGGCCATCATTAGTAAGTCTACAAATAACAGACGCTGGAGAGAGTGTGGAGAAAAGGGAACCCTCCTGCACTGTTGGTGGGAATGTAAATGGGTACATTCACTATGGAAAACAGTATGGGAGCTCTTCAGAAAACTCAATATACAACTACCATATGATCCACTCCTGGGCATATATCTGGACAAAACCTTCATTCCAAAAGGTACATGTACCCCTACGTTCACTGCAGCACTATTCCCAATAGGCAAGACAAGGAACCAACCTAAATGTCCATCAACAGCTAAACAGATTAAGAATCTATATCCACAATGGAATACTACTCAGCCATAAAAAAGAACAAAATAATGCCATTTGCAGCAATGTGGATGTAACTAGAGACTCTCATACTAAGTAAAATAAGTCAGAAAGAGAAAGACAAATATCATATGATATCACGTATGCATGGAATCTAAAATACGGCACAGATGAACCCATTTACAGAAAAGACACAGACTCACAGACGTGGAGAACAGACCTATGGTTGCCAAGGAGGGGCAGGAGAGTGGGATGACCGGGAATGGGGGTTAGTAGATATGAACTATTATATTTAGAACGGCTGGAGTGCCCGTCGTGGCTCAGGGGTTAATGAACCCGACTAGGAACCGTGAGGTTGCAGGTTTGGTCCATAACTCAGTAGAGCTTTATCCAGTCGGAGCTCTCCCACGGCCCTGGTCAGCGCCAGGCTTCACCCGCTCACACTGCCTGCCCGGCTCTGTTACTATGTAGTTTGCAACACTGGGTTTCCATGCCTCACTTTCAACACTGCCCACGTCATCTTTCATCACAGTCTACACACACCCAGCTGCCCTGCGATCCTTTTGGGAAATGCTAAATTGGTCTTCCACGTACACGGAGTTCTCTGTACCTGGTGGACGCAACCATCTGATATAAGAAAACAAGCTCAAAATAAACCATGGGGATGTAAGAAACAGCATGGTGGCTGCAGTTCGTAATGCTGAATTGCATATGTGGACGTCGCTGGCAGAGCCAATCTTAAACGTTTTCATCCCACAAGGAAAGAACAGGTGTGAACCACGGTGGTGGCGAGAGATGGTAATTCTAGTTGACGTCACCGCTTATTGGGACGGTCATTTCACAGTACATGCAAGTATCGAGTCATTAGGTCGTACACCTGAAACTAACGAAATATGTCAATTACGTCAGTTAAAAACAAAGGAAAAACAAGCTCGTACGTGTTAGTAACTGAAGGGAGTAACGTTTCAGTCCTTAGATAGCCTCTCCTAAAAAAAATTAATGGACTTTTTTTGAAGAGTTCTAGGTTCACAGCAAAATTGAGTGGAAAATGCAGAGATTTCCTATACATTCCCTGCCCCTCTTTTCCTTCGATATGTATCAAACTGGCAAAGATTTAGAAAATGATAATACTCAGTAGTGATTAGAGGGAAATGGAGGTCTCAGACCTGCCATGGGAGTGCAAATTGGTCCAGTTTTTTTTTTTTTTTTGTCTTTTTAGGGCTGCACCTGTGGCACATGGAGGTTCCCAGGCTAGGGGTCAAATCAGAGCAGGAGCTGCTGGCCTCCACCACAGCCACAGCAACACAGGATTCAAGCCACATCTACGGCCTACATCACAACTCAAGGCAATACCAGATCCCCGACCCACTGAGCAAGGCCAGGGATCAAACCTGCATCCTCATGGATGCTAGTCCGATTCGTTTCTACTAAGCCACAATGGAAAGTCCTGGTCCAATTTTTGGAAAAGCATTACGGCATTTTATATCAAAACTCTTAAAAAACATGCATACCCTTTGACTCAGCAGTTCAACATACTGGAATTTGTCCTGAGTAAGTTCTTTGTAAATTATTATCTGAGAGGCAGTGTAAAATAGCAGTTAAAAGGAGAGACTGAAACTAAATTGAATGGGTTCAAGGGTCTGCGACCACTGACAGGTTACCTAAGCTCCCTGTTGCTCAGTTGCCTTATCCATAAATGAGGGTCAAAACAGTCCCTATAACTTAACGGAGTTGCTGTGAAGTGTGTGATACACTTAAAACACTCTGAAAGGTGCTTGATAACATACTAAGCGGAATAAGATGTAGTCATCATTAATTAGTAATTTTATTAATAAAACAATTACCTCTTATTACTGAGAATAAAAAGCCCACAATTTGAGGCTTTGCGAAACAAAGGATGGCACATTCAAATGATGGCATGCTAGAACTATTCACAGCAGCCAACACGGGGCAACAACCTAAATGTCTATCGACAGCTGAATGGATTAAGAATATGCGGTACATATATACAATGGAATATTACCCATAAAAAAGAACAAAATAATGCCATCTGCAGCATCATGGATGCAACTAGAGATTCTATCCTAAATGAAGTCAGTCAGAAAGAGAAAGACAAATGTCATATGATATCACTTATATGTGGAATCTACAATACGATACAAATGAACCTATCTACAGAACAGAAACAGACTCATAGACAGATTGGTGGTTGCCAAGAGGGAGGGTGGTGGGGGAGGGATGGACGGGAGTTAGTAGATGCAAACTATTACATTTAGGATGGATAAACAAGTTCCCAATGTAAAACAGAGGGACCTATATTCAATATGCTGAGCTAAATCATACTGGAAAATATAAAAAAAAGAATGTGTGTGTGTGTGTGTATATATATATCTGAATCAATTTGCTATATAGCAGAAATTGATACAACATTGTAAATCAATTATACTTCAATAAATAAAATAGTTTCTCAAACTTAAAAAAATAATGGCATACTACAGAACTACTATAAATTCAGGGCAGAATTCTCCATGACATGGAAAAATTATGACATACAGTTAAATGAGGGGAACCCATTATAAAAATATGTAAAAAGATATGCTTTTATGTGAAAACAAAGACTAAAATCCATATATTAAAATATTATTTGTGAATATTTTTACTGATTTTGATTTTCATCTTTGTAATTTCTGTATTTCCTTATTTTTAAAATGTTTTAGAAATGTTAACTACCATTACATTTCTTTTGTAATGAAAATTAAATATACCTTCCCAAAATTAACTAGAAGAAAAAAAAAAAAGATCCCAGTAACTATCTTGCTTTATCAAATGTTTTCACTAAAAAAAGGATATATTTTAATTCGTTGTGGTTGACTGCCAAAAATGGTCACCAATTCCTCCCATTGCTATATGCATGCCTTCATTCAGTATGATGCTGCAGCTTTTCTATCTAGAGGTAGAGACTTTATCCCTCGAAGCTGACCTTGGTCATGTGACCTGCCTTGGCCAATGGGTCACTAGCAAACATAATCTCAGCAGAGACTTAAAAACCACAGGTTGAGTAGGGTTTGCCCCCCCCCCCCAGGCCACCAAGGGAAGCAGCCCCGGTGAGCTCCCTCGGGCACGAGGGGCCATGTAGTTAGAAGACCGGGTCTGAAGTGATGGGATCCATCCAAGCCCTTCCAGTCTCAGTGGAGCCAGGAACTCAGAGAACCAGGAAACTTCAAGCCACAAAGTTCTTTTCCCCTAGCAAAACCTTAACTGATTGTTTAAAAAGGAGCTATCAGGTACAAAGGGTCGGAAATGAATGACAGCCAGGTGGACAAGATAATCAATTCCATTCTTCTGCTTTTTTTTTCTAAGTCCAGCCTTCATCTGTGTCAGTGATCCCCACTTTGGCTACTCATTAGAATCATCTGCAGAACTCTGAGCACAGCACCAATGACTGTGTCCCATCTCCAAGATAATCTGAATTAATTGGTCACGCATAAGAACCAGATTTTTTTTTTTTTTCCTTTTAGGGCCGCACTTGTGGCATATGGAGGTTCCCAGGTGAGGGGTCAAATTGGAGCTGCAGCCGCCAGCCTATACCACAGCCACAGCAACGCCAGATCTGGGCCGTGTCTGTGACCTACACCACACCTCACAGCAATGCCGCATCCCTGGCCCACTGAGCAAGGCCAGGGATTGAACCCGCATCCTCATGGATATTAGTCAGATTTGTTTCCGCTGTTCCACGAAGGGGACTCCCAGATTTTTTGTTTTAAATGTCCTACATAATCATAATATGTAGCCAAGGATGAGAACTCCTGTTCTTCATAGATTATTTCATTGAACATCCCTTTATAGAGATAATACTTTTCAGCTTCTAAAAACACCAAATGTTGGAGTTTCCATCGTGGCTCAGTGGTTAACAAATCTGACTAGGAACCATGAGGTTGCAGGTTTGATCCCTGGCCTCGCTCAGTGGGTTAAGGATCCGGCATTGCCGTGAGCTGTGGTGTAGATCACAGATGCAGCTCGGATCCTGCGTTGCTGTGGCTCTGGCATGGGCCGGTGGCAACAGCTCTGATTGGACCCCTAGCCTGAGAACCTCCATATGCCGTGGGTAAGGCCCCAGAAAAGACAAAAAAATAAAAATAAATAAAACACCAAATGTTATGTAAGGAGAGATTTTATTTATTTTTTCACCAATAAAGGCAACTTTAAGTTTTGAAGATTTTAAAAGTACAGAAAGGGTCAAAGAGACCAATTGTTCCCATCAAATTAGCTGGTATTAAGCATCCTGGCACAGTTACCTTACGAATCTTTTTTTTTTCCTAAAAATATTATTGTATAATTCGTGAAAAACTGAACATTTATTGGATTGGATTCAAATGACTCATACAAGTACAAAGAACAAAAATGAAGGTTAAAAAGCCCCCAAACACTACAAAATCCTATCTATATAAAAAATCGCTAAGAAAATATTTCATAAAGTGTCTTTTTGTACAAATACTTCCATGTCACAATAAGACTACAACATAGCTGTTAATGAGTTGACCAATCTATACCAAATACAGGTTGCAAATAACCTTTCACAAGTGGCCTTTACCATCGAGATGTATGGGCTGGGTTTTCTTCTGTGAGTTTGGGCAACCCTTCTGCACAGGTTTACTTTTATGAAGGTTTATTAGGACCTAAGCTTTGTTATTTGCAGCATGTAAACCTCGAGCAGTAAGTTTTCTCTGTGATCTGTTTACATGTGTTTGCTCAGAGCTTGGGATTGCTCAAATGAAATGCATTTGCATTTCAAGCGGCACTTCCTAGATTTTAGGTGACTATTTCAACTAAAAGCATTTACAGTATTGATTTCGCTTCTCATTCTGATACATGTGATTTCATAGCCGAGTTGTTCCTTCTTGGAATCGATAGAAGACAGCAGGCCCTGCAGGCCTTGTTTCTCGCCTGGGGAAAAGGTCCTTCATGACTCCATTAGACAAATTTTCATCTTGCCCTGCAGACCTTCAAAACAAGGCACCAGGTTACACCCAGTTGGAGGTAAACCAAGAATTCATTCTCAAGTTGTAAAACATCTCCTCCACTTCCATGTGAAAGCAGCCACATAAAAATCGCGCTTGCTTAGGACGCTTATCTAATTTTAACCCCTACTTACAACAAGACAGGTCCAAAGCGTTGAAGGTCAATGGTAAATTCCATTTGTTGCTGCATGCACTGGAGTCTATCCAGGTTGCTAATTCTGCGAACTAAGTGCCTATCTATAACAAGCCTAGTCTTTTACACAGAATAGCAGAAGCCCTTCTGTTTATACTCCTCTTCTGCAAATATGAGAAACATCTAAATAAACTTAAAAAAGAGAAGAAACGTGGGGGGAAGCATCCCCGAGCCCCCCACCGCCCTGGCCGACCCCATAGAGTCTGCAGCAGTTTTTAGAAACACAGGAAGCCACAATGTAGCCCTAGCATTTCCTCTTGACAAAATCTATTTAACCTGAAGTTTGGATGAAAAACACTGGGCTACAATTAGAAGGTATATATGACACAAACCCAGCAAAACTCATTTTCCGGGTCAAGATGAATGTCATTCTTGGGAGCACAAGGGGATTCCCGGAGCTTGTAGTAACAGGGATTCGGGGGCTGGTGACTCAGGAGAGGATCAGTTTGAAAGTTCAGTGATTTCAGTTCTGATCTGTGCCTTTTTCTGTATGTATAATGTAACACTTCAATTAAAAGTTTAAGAAAATTATAGAGTAGGTGGGAATGTGATATTTACATAAATTTGTAAAACAAAACATGAAACTTCAAAGAAATGTTGGCCCCTTCAGTTCCTTCCCTGGCTTCCCCCGCCCCCGCCCAGGGTCATTTATTTCAGGGACTAAAGAGCCTCAGGTTTTGAGAGCTCGCCTTTTAAGCACTTGAATGTGGCTGTTTCCATTTGTGTAACAGTTATTTAAATATTTTAGGAACTCTGAAGTATGGACATCTTTAGATCAAGACCAGTGACTAATGTTTGTTTTTTCTTTTTAGGGCCGCACCCTCGGCCCATGGAGGTTCCCAGGCTAGGGGTCGAACTGGAGCTCTTGCTGCTGGCCTACACCACAGCCACAGCAACACAGGATCTGAGCCTCATGTGCAACCTACACCACAGCTCACGGCAACGCTGGATCCTTAACCCGATGAGAGTGGCCAGGGATTGAACCTGCACCCTCATGGATATTAGTCCAACTCGTTTCCACTGAGCCACAGCAGGAACTTCAAGAGCAGTGACTAATATCCTCAGTTTACAGGAAAAGATAAACCCTTGAGCCATCTACCAACCGAGACAGATCCTCTTCCATATGAGTTTTGGCAGGAGGTCATATTAGGGTATTTCCACATGCACATTACAATATTTTCACATGATCTCCTCGACTTGAAAGGACCTATGATGGAGAAGCTTTGTGATTCTGTCACATTTCTTTCTGGAATAAAAGTGGAACACAGTTTTGGTGATTCTTTAGCCTTCCAGTTAAGTTTTCGATGTTCCTACTATTTTTGTCGTTGTTGTCTTTTTAGGGCTGCACCCTCGATGTATGGAGGTTCCCAGGCTAGGGGTATAATCAGAGCTGTAGCTGCCGGCCTACACTCCAGAGACACAGCAACATCAGATATAAGCCGCGCCTGCGACCTACACCACAGTTCACGGCAATGCCGGATCCTTCACCCACTGAGCAAGGCCAGGGATCGAACCCGCGTCCTCATGGATGCTAGTCAGATTCAGCAACCGCTGAGCCACGACCGGAACCCCCTTATTATTTATTCTGAATCACAGATACTGACAAATCAAAGGGAATAAAATGACACCAAAGTCAAGTTTAATAGTGATCTAACTACACGCGGAATTTACTTTTGGTTTATTACCCCAAATGAATAATATTACTAAAAATGACCCTAATTTTTCTTCCTTCCTAACCCCCCTCTTTTTTTTTGCTTTTTAGGGCTGCACCTGCAGCATATGGAAGTTCCCAGGCTAGGGGTCGACGTGGAGGTGCAGCTGCTGGCCTACACCACAGCCACAGCAACTTGGGATCTGTGCCTTGTCTTTGATCTACACCACAGCTCATGGCAATGCTGGATCTTTAACCCAATGATCGAGGCCAGGGAAGGAACAGGCAGCCTCATGGATACCAGTCTGAGCCACAATGGGAACCCCCTGACTTTTTAAAAAAATGAGAGGTCGAACTGGCTCTATTATTTACAGAAAATAATAAATAAGTAAATAAATAAATAGCATGGGAACAGAAGTTTGACAAATGGAACCAATACAGATAATCTGCCAGAGGATCTATAAGAAACAATATTCACCTCGGGATGCACAAAGTGAATTCATTAAAATATAAGAAAGGAAGAGTAAGAAGCTGCTTTCCCAGACCCCAACGGCTTCATATTCCACGATTTCGTTTTTTACTACATTCTGGAAAAGGCAAAACCATAGTGATGGAGAACAGATCAGGGTTTGCCAAGGGTCTGGCCTTGAGACAGGGTGTTAGGGATTGATTACAAGGAGCATCATGAGGGAATTTTTGGAGGTGATGGAACAGTTCTTGATTGTGGTGGGGAATGCATGACTCTATGCAACTGTTCAAACACAAGGGATGGGACACCAAAAATAATAAATTTTACTGCATATACATTTTAAAATAAAAAGGGAAGCTCTTTCAAATTCAGCAAAAATGTGTACTAGAACAGATCCTTCATGGTAAATGGATACATTTTAAAATTCTATTTTGTAGTTTACCTATAGAGTTTTTCATTTGAGAAACAGTACTATTCCCACTTTTTAAAATGAATTCTGGAGATCTCTGGTGGTCGAGAAGTTAGTAATGCAGCACTGTCATTGCTGTGGCACAGGTTCAACCCCTGGTCCGGGTAACTTCCACATGCTCTGGGTGTGGCCATCAAAAAATAAAAATAAAATGAATTCTGAAGACCTCTTATAGAATCCTGTCCTTAAAACCCATCTTTCCGTATTAGATAACATATACTAAAATGTGTTTACTGCCCTTTTATTCCAATACCCAGACATTTCAGAGAGAAATTGTGAGAAGTACTAAATATAAAAAGACCATTGTATTACGATTTACAAGTCCCACCTTCATGACCCAGTTCAACTGCTAAATCATGTGACCCCACCTTCTTGAAACTGGTGTCTTGAAGCTTAAATGATGAGCTTCTCCGAACTCTAATGTGAAATTACTCATCCTACTTCACAAAAATCATTATTCTTGAAGGAGCCATTTTGAGTTTATACCCCTTCCAGAATCATCTGCTTTGGGAATTCCCATCGTGGCTCAGTGGCAATGAATCCGACTAGTATCCATGAGGATGCGGGTTCGATCCCTGGCCTCACTCAGTGGGTTAAGGATCCAGTGCTGCCGTGAGCTGTGGTGTAGAAGTGGCTGGGATCCCACGTTGCTGTGGCTCTAGCATAGGCCAGTGGCTAAGGCTCTGATTTGACCCCCAGCCTCGAAACTTCATATGAGGAGGGTGCGGCCCTAAAAAGCAAGAAAAAAAAAATCGTCCACTAAAAAAAGAAAAAGAAAATACTAACACCAAAACAACACTCACTGGGCACCTTCCCGCCACCTCAATTTCCTCATTTCATAGAGAAGGAAGCTGAGGCTCAGAGAAGTTAAGTGACCTGGCCAAGGTCAAACAGCTGGTTAGGGACAGAGCCTGGAACCTAGAAAATAAGTTTATAGGTCATTGGCCCCTTACATGGTCCAGTGGCTGAAGTTGGAAACTCCTTCCAAACTTTACATCCTAAAACCAAAATTCATTGAAGCCAAGGTTGGTTAACGATTTGTCAGTGTCAGACAAGCTCTTAACTGATGAGCCGGGGGGGGGGGGGGGGGGGGTGGGCAGAGTCCATATTATTCCCTCCACACTGCCCTGCAAGACCAGAGAAACCTTTAATCTCAGAACAAATTATATATGTAAAAAATTAAGACGGTGATTGAACCCAACAGAGGCGGCCTATGAGAACACCGGGTAACAGTAAATACATGAAGACTTGGCTGAAACTTGGCAAAATATCTTCAAGTCAATTCCAAAGTCAAACGCACAGAAGACTCATAAAGACTCAGTTATACACATGAAGAGATTTTAAAAAGTACCTCTAACACTACACATGGTACAGCCTAGTCTACTAATCAATTTTTACTCTTAGTAACACACTCCTTCCATGTTCCTTGCAGGAAAAGGCAAGAAAATTACAATTTTAAGAAGCACTCGTATGACTCTTGCTTCTAATGCTTGAAGAACTGGTGCTTAGATTAGTTTTACTGATTAAAAAAGAGAAAGAAGAAAACTCAGTCTGTACAGATGGCCAAAAAGCACACTAACTGTTAGCGAAATGCAAATCAAAACTACTATGAGGTACCACCTACACTAGCCAGAATGGCCATCATCAAAAAGTCTACAACAGGGAGTTCCTGTCATGGCGCAGCGACAATGAATCTGACTAGGAACCAGGAGGTTGTAGGTTCGATCCCTGGCCTTGCTCAGTGGGTTAAGGACCGGGTGTTGCTGTGAGCTGTGGCGTAGGCTGACAGCTGTAGCTCCAATTCAACCCCTAGCCTGGAACCTCCATATGCTACAGGTGTGGCCCTAAAAAGACAAAAAAAAAGTCTACAACAATAAATTCTAGAGAAGGTGTGGGGACAAGGGAAGCCTCTTATACTGTTGGTGGGAAGGTAAATGGTCAAACAGTGTGGAGGTTCCTCAAAATAATAAAACAGAGCTGCCAGGGAGTTCCTGTTGTGGCTCAGCAGTAACAAACCCAACTAGTATCCATGAAGATGCAGGTTTGATCCCTGGCCCCAATCAGTGGGTTAAGGATCCTGCATTGCTGTGAGCTGTGGTGCAGGTCGGCAGCTGCAGCTCCCTTTGACCCCTAGCCTGGAAACTTCCAAACGCCTTGGGTGCAGCCTTAAAAACAAAACAAAACAAAACAAAAAACCCTGCTATTATTATCCAGCAATCCCACTCCTGGGCCGGAGAAAACCATAGGTCAAAAAGATACAAGTGGAGTTCCCATTGTGACTCAGCAGTAACAAATTCGACTTGGATCTGTGAAGCCACAGACAGGTTCGATCTCTGGTCTGGCTCAGTGGGTTAAGGATCTGGCATTGCTGTGAGCTGTGGGGTAGGTTGCAGATGCAACTTGGATCTGGTGTTGCTGTGGCTGTAGCACAGGCTGGCAGCTGCAGCTCTCATTCGACTGTTAGCCTGGGAACTTCCATATGCTGAGGGTGTGGCAACGCTGGATCCTTAACCCACTGAGTAAGGCCAAGGATCGAACCTGCAATGGTTCCTAGTCAGATTCGTTAACCACTAAGCCACGACGAGAACGCCTCCTTTTTTTGTTTCTTTAAGAGCCACATCTGTGGCACATGGAGGTTCCCAGGCTAGGGGTCGAATCGGAGCTGCAGCTGCCGCCCTGCACCACAGCCACAGCCACAGCCACGCAGGATCAGAGCCGCGTCTGAGATCTAGGCCGCAGCTTGCAGCAACACCAGACCCTTCATGCACTGAGTAGGGCCAGGAATCGAACCTGCATCCTCATGGATTCTAGTCAGGTTCTTAACCCGCTGAGCCACACCAGAAACTCTAAACTGCTTAAGTGTTCTTATACAGTTCCAACTACTCCTCTCGGGGTGAATGAATCTACGTCTAGTTCTTCACGGTCGTGCAAAGAGAGTCAGACAGATTTTACCGAACACCTTCCTTCAGGCTCTCCTTAGATTAGAAGTTCTAGGCCATCTTTAGGTTTTCTTAATACAGAGTTGTGTGAATAAACAAACACTTCGCCTCCTACTTTACACCCAATTTTTTCACCCACTTCTCGAGACAACCTGATCAAAGCAGCCATCGTTACTGGGACTGCAGCTCCGGGCAGCCAGCCGAGGCCCTAGAGCTCAAGAGAGGGTTGTCTCCCCTCCACAGCCGGGGTATTCCTCAGCAGGGGCCTCAGCGCGCCTCATGTGCACAGACAGCACTTTCACAACCTCCACCAGCAGCAAATGACACCGCCAGGCCGTCAGGCTTGGCCTTCAACACTCTCACTTCCTTTCTCCAGCAGCGGGGGGGGGGGGGGGGGGGCTGCCTTGTTCTCAGCAAAGGAGATGGAAGTGCACAGAACCCATTTTCCTGCCAATCTGTAAAAGACAGTCTTGCCAGCAGTTCTCAAGGTGGGTTTCTAGACGAGAGGCATCACTATCTCCTGGCAACGTGTTAGAACTACAAATTCAGAGGGCTGCCCTGATTCTACTGAATCGAAAACTCTGGGGCTAAGGCCCCACACTCTGTTTTTCCAGGCCCTCTAGTGGATTCTGAAGCATGTGCTGTCTGGGAGTCACTACACTATTCATGTCATCTTTCTTCATACTCATAACTTACCCAGGAACTAAACATTCTTTATCATTCCCGTTACCGCAGATGGGTAAACTGAGGCTCGGCATAGACTAAGACCAGTATCACATAGTTAGCAGACAATGGGAGCCAGGACTTAAACTACACTTCTCTGATTCCAAAGCCTTTTCGTAATATCATGAGAACTCAAGGGGAGGTGGGAGGAGACGCTGCTGCAGTGGTTCAGAGAAAGAGAGGAAGATAAATATGTGTGTATACAACTGATTATTTATCTGTTATGACTTTGAAACGCAACTAATTTTTTTTTTTTTTGGTCTTTTTGCCATTTCTTGGCCACTCCCGCGGCATATGGAGATTTCCAGACTAGGGGTCCAATCGGAGCTGTAGCCGCCGGCCTACACCACAGCCACAGCAATGCGAGATCCGAGCCGCATCTGCAACCTACACTGAAGCTCATGGCAACACCGGATTGTTAACCCACTGAGCAAGGGCAGGGACCGAACCCGCAACCTCATGGTTCCTAGTTGGATTCCTTAACCACTGCGCCCCGGCGGGAACTCCTAATATTTTATTGTTTTAAAGAATCATTGAAATGCAATACTATGGTTTGTGAAAAAACAAACAAACAAACAAAAAAATGGGAGTTCCCCTTCTGGCTCAGTGGAAACTAATCTGACATCCATGAGGATGCAGGTTCGATCCCTGGCCTCTATCAGTGGGTTAAGTATCCAGCGTTGCCATGAGCTGTAGTGTAGGTTGCAGATGTGGCTAGGATCCCAAGTTGCTGAGGCTGTGGCGTAGCCTGGCAGCTACAGCTCCGATTCGACCCCTAGCCTGGGAACCTCCATATGACACAGGTGTGGCCCTAAAAAAGCAAAAAAAAAAAAAAAAGCTATAGCTTCAGTATGGTTTAATTACGAAAATATCCTGTAACCTGTCCGGGTTGCTCTACCAGGAGCTCGGCCTCTTACGACTTATCAGTACTTACTTACCAGCCTAGGCACTCAAAGGCCAGGCTACACTGCAGATTAAAATCGTTTTATGACCTCACCCAGATTACCGTCCCATGAAGAGCCTAGAGGCTTTACCAAAGAGGAAAGACAAACCAAACAGACCCACATCACCAATACCATATTATGAAAATCGTCCAAATTTATCACGTGTATTTTAATACTACCTGGCCCTACCAAAATGATTTCATTTAAAACCTCTGTTCAATGGACAGGAACCCAAGAAAGTAGCTGTTTTGTGTCATTCCTCCTTCAATCAGAATTTCTCGGAGTTCCCTGGTGGTCTAGTGGTTAGGATTGGGCACTTTCACTGCCACAGCCAGGGTTCAATCCCTGGTCTGGGAACTGAGATCCCACATCAAGCCACTGGTGCCACAGCCAAAAAAGAAAAAGAAGAATTTTATCTTTATATCGCCTGAGTAAGTGCCAGTGTAATGTCATCTGGATACCAAAAAAAAAAAAAAAAAAAGCTTTGCCATAAACCTGAATGCTTTAATGACGTTCATACAAACATGATGATACCAATCCATCCGTGTTCATAAATCTCGGTCACTGCACAACCAAAATGCACCCTTTGTGGCACTAGGAACTGAACTCAAGTTTGAGCTGAGCTGCAGAGAACACAATGCATACTTTGAAAAAGTCTGGGGCTGATCCGGCCACACCCAGGTGTAAGGCCCCTGTAAACTTTCTGGAATGGACACATACCTTCCCAACGGCTCGGTGTTGACCTTTGCTGAGAGCTACACCTGGAGAGATGTTTCAAGTTTCTTTCTATTGTTGTCTTTCGTTTCCTCATGCTCCCGATTTATTTTTTTCCCAAGCCAATAGCTAGACACTCCAGGTCAAATTCAGACAGAAGCAGCCCACCCCATGAACCGGGAGTGGGCCAGGAATGGGACAAACAGCAGGGCTGGATAAGTGCCAAGCTGTGGGAGAAACTCAGAGGTGGGGAGGGGCAGGTGCAGGTCAGGCAGAAACTACCTGGAGGCGACCACATAAGGTGTTTCTCTTGCCATCAGATGCCATCCAATGATGGGCTCAGGTTGGCTACCTGGAAAGCAGATTTTCTAAGGAAGGACTCTGCCCTATTCACATTCTCACGGAGCTCTTGCTAACTCTCCAAGGTATCACTGGATAGCTTTATGCGTGCCCGTAGCGTTTGCTGGCCTAGCTATGATGCAATCATACCTTCAAGCCATACCTTATCCACTGTTTCTCTAATCCTGACCATCAAAAATGACTCCCACCCACCCACCTCCGGTAGAGGCTTCATCACCCTTTGATCTTCTCTATCCAGCCCTCCCCGGACCCAACCCACAACATAAAGTCACTAAACTTTATATTCCAACATTCTAATCTCTAGCTGTCTCCTAACTGCAAATCAGGCACAGCGACAGGATGCATGTGGGGCAGTGATGGGGAAGATACAAATGGATGTCACCTTTCTCACCCTCAGAGAACCTAAACACGGAGCAGGGAGGGCAGAGGAGGATTTCACTTAGCAGGCAGCTAAATTCTACACTGGCAGTAGTGACCTGGCACATGGGAGAGCCCTGAGTTGGAGACCCAATCACCTGGGAGGCAGGTGATCAGGGATGGCGTCTGGAGGAGGAGACCTCCAAGGTGAGTTACAAAGGGTGAATGGGATTAGTCAGATAGGTAGGAAGGGTATCCTAGAGAAGACACTATAAAAAAAGTCCAACCCCCTCCAATTTTTTTTTTTTTTTTTGTGGCTGCCCGGTGGCATATTGAGCTGCAACTGCAGCAATGCCGGATCCTTAACTCTCTGTGCGGGGTCGGGGATCGAACCTGTGTCCTAGCACAGATGCTGCAATCCCATTGTGCCACAGCTGGAACTGCATCCACTCAAAAAATGTTAAGTGACAATTGCAAAAGTGTGTAGGACCAAGCCGTTGCTGGAACATAAAGCACGCAGTACCAGGTAAAAAGAGATCGAGGTAGAGAGGGATGGAGGGCCATGCCACATTAAAAACTTCAACTGGACACTCAACATAAGGAAAAGTCATTGTAAAGCTTTAAGCAAGGGAACAAGAAGTTCCCCGGTGGCTCAGCAGGTTAAGGATCCGGCATTGGCACTGCTGTGGCTCAGATTTGACCCCTGCCTGGGGAACTTCCACATGCTGTAGGTGCAGCCAATAAATAAATAAATAAGACGAAAGAAGGAAAGAAAGGAGAAATGAAAGAAAGAAAGAAAAGAATGAATGAATGAAAACATCTTACATTTTTTTCTCACCTAGATAATAGGGTGCCTGAATAAGGGCCATTCTTTGTACATTTTTGCGATGAACTTAAAAAATATATATAGGTACTGTTTCATTAGTTTTATTGCCTATAGACTTCATAAAATATCTCTGGAAGAATATATAAGGAAGCAGTGATACCAGGAGCTGATGAACCACAACATTTAAAATTTTTGAAACTTGTGAATATATTTCCTGTTCTTTTGTTTTTTTTTTTTAAATCTTACTTTTAAAAAATGTTTCCAAAAGAGGGATGGCTATTCAGAAGAAAAAAAACCACACAACACCGTGAGCAGCTGGAGTGGAGGAAAATTAGCTCAACATACCAATACACTAGAGTCACTAAACTTTATATTCAAACATTCTAATCTCAAAACTTAAATTTCACAAAGTCATATCCGTCTTCTTCCAGGGCCACCCTCAGTTCACAGAAGAGTGCCTGCTACCACGAAGCAAAATATTTGTTGACTGCTGAAAATAGAAGTTTCAAAAATGGAGTTCCCTGGTGGCTTTAGCTGGTTAAGGGTCTGGGGTTGTCACTGCTGTGGCTTGGGTCACAGGGTTTGATCTTTGGCCTGGGAACTTCTGAATGCTTCAGGCATGGCAAGGAAAGAAAGAAAGAAAGAGAAAGGAAAGAAAGAAAGGAAACACGATGTGAAAATGTCAAAATGTTCTATTATGATGATGATTATTTTTGAAGACTTCTATTCTGTGTGAAGACAGCGTCCTTCAGATACTGCGTTTTCTTTTGTTTTTGGAATAAGGATTAGGTTCAACATCAGCCTGGTGGCTTTTCACCCCCCAGCCTCTGTGAACACATTACCTGAGGAATATTTCCCATTTCTACTGGTCAGAGAAGGGAGAGCCGGACCAAAGCCTGCTCTCCATGGGGGCTGGGGAGGAGGGCACAGAGGCTCTGGGTGGGCTGTGGCAGTGGGTTCCGAAAAGGACAACTTCCTAGGGCTGCCGTTGGCACCGGGGCACCTGCTGAGCATCTCTGCTTCCAACACACACACACACACTCCCTTCTCCATAACTCCGCTAACGTTACTTCTAGCTTAAAGCAGTCAGGTCCATGGCCCTCTGCATTTTTTTCTCCTAAATTCATCTTTTCACCTCTCTGGGGTTCTGCAGGGAATTTGCTTTAAATACTCAGTGGCGGGGAGGCGGGGGGGGGGGGGAGATTATTTCTTTTCCTGGGGCAAGAGAAACACTTCAAATGCAGGGTCAGGCCCCGGCTCTGCCTTTTGACAGCGCATCGCTTCGCTCTTTCTAAGCCTCCTTGTCGTCATCTGTTCATGAGGATGACGGGACTCTTTCTTCTCATAATTAAAAGGGGTGATGGAGAACATACATCTGGTGCCAACGGTATTAACAAAAACAGCATCAGACGCCACGTATGGAGTGTTTACCCGTGTCTGGCATCGTTATTTGTGAATGATCCGGAGGAGCTCCGTACACTGGGATTCCCTGATGGTTCACTCCCCTCCTGCAAGGCTTTGTTAACCTCGCGGGTCTGAGCTTAAGTTGCTCAGGGGATGGCACGCCTCTGTCCCCAGCTGCCTTGCTGGTCCCTTTTCTGCCCACTCTCAGTAGGTTTCAGGGAGCTCCACTCTAGGTGAGCTCTTAGGCATGCGGAGTGACTGCGGATTCATAATTGCTCTGAGTCTACTTTCAGGTATGACATGAACAGCACTCATACACGTCAACAGTGAGGACACTACAAGCAAGAGCAGGGAGTGTTTCACCCATGGCTGGCATGGGGTCACCTCCCCACAGGGCTGACACCCACAGCCCAGCTGGCACAAGAGTGGAAATGAGTGCACTGGGACGTCACCAGGAAGAAGCCCTGCAGGTCGCACAGGTCCTGCCAGACAGCATAGGGGAAAGAGAATTTTGAAAAGAAATCCAGTCTTGAATCCAATAGGGAAATGTGGTGCTGTTTTCTGCCCCTGTTCCTTGGCCCCAAATGATCACCAACACTGGAAAAGACCTCACAGGACACAAAAACAAGAGGCTGCAAATGGGACTATCTCAGAAGAAAACAGGACTTAAATATTGAGAATTGGGAGTTCCCGTCGTGGCTCAGTGGCAACGAATCTGCCCAGTGGGTAAAGGATCTGCAGCAACGGCTACAGCTTCAATTTGACCCCTAGCCTGGGAACTTCCATAGGCTGAGGGTGCAACCCTAAACAGAAAAAAATAAAAATTGAGAATTGACTTTGGATCCCCTCTGATTAAGATCTCTTGGATCTCTCTCTCTCTTTTTGTTTCAACTCTTTGTTAGTTACCTATTCTTCCAGGCAGTAAAACATCAGACTAAACTTATTGAACCAAGTCTGTTGAAACCTGAGCCCTTGTTCAGGTCTAAGACTAGACACGTTTGAGCCACAGCGATCATCCGTAAACATCCAAAGAAGATTCAAAGATGCCGAAAACTGCCCGGCGAACTTTGAGCCTCCAAGTAAAACTGAGTAACAGCCTCTGAAAGAAACACTATCTATTTTAACTCAAATTCTGGAATGCTTATTCAAAACTATTACCTTACAGCCGTGCTTATCAAAGACTATGAAAGGCATTTATTCAAAAGATTGAGCTATTGCATATGTCAATCATCCCTCAATTAAAAAAAAAAAAATCCACAGCTCAAAGTCAGTTACCATGTGATTCGAGATCAAAGGTAGCTTTGCTACAAGTCCTGCAGCCTGGCAGACTTAGAAAGCTACATCGCACAGTTCTAAGACAGAAGAGCTGTCACGAAACTGTCACTAAAAAAGCAAGCAAACCAGTCGCTTTCTGGGCATTTAATTTTTGTTTCCGCAACAATTTCCAAGAGGAGCTAAATGTTAGCAAATTCAACCTACGAATAAGAAAACAATGGGGATGGAAATTCGTACCTACCTGGAATCCTATTAAGCGTCACCCAGAAGTGTTCGTCAGGACTGTAGGTGTCTTTGGACCAGTGGAGTAGATCGATGGCCCTTTGGTCTTGGAAGACAAAGTTGACAAACTCCCGGGTAAGCGCCACATAGGCGGTGCCAAAGTAGATGGTCAGCTGATGTGGAGGGGGGGGTTTCAAAACATTAGTGTTTTTCACAAAAGAGCCCTCTCTGCCTAAGTGCTCTTGGTGGACATATTTCGTCCGCTTAATAGCATGATCGGGAGGCAGCACCCCCGGGGTGATGTTTTTCCCTTTAAATCCTTTCAGATACTGAATGATCTCCCTGTTGGTTTTCAGGGGGAAGTCCTGCCCGCAGGTGTTGATGGCGTATTTCCACGGGACTTCAGAAGCTAGAAGGTCTTCCAGGCAGTTCAGGTCCGCCTGGAGCCTGGAAATTCCTGCGTAGACCACGGGCTCTATCTTTGAGGCAAGAAAAGCATTCTGGAAGCAACTCAGTAACTGCCACACAGACTTCTTAAACTCGGAGGTGGCTTTCTCATCCACATGGACACAGTAGATATTCTGGGGCATGTAGACAGCCCTGAAGAGCCTTTCGAAAGTGTCAAAGTCCTTATGGATGACCATGACGTATGCCAAAGGGAAGGCAGCTTCTTCTTTGGACAGGGGGCTTGTGATGTAGTGACTCTGGATCCGGTAGTCCTTGCAGGGGGCACGTCCCACCCCTGACGTCAATGTCTTTTCCCACAGAAAGGATGGCTTATCTTCCAAGGCGCAATTACAGGCATGGATTTTCAAATCCCTTTCACTGGAACCATTCAGTTTCCCGAAAGTTTTCGGCGGGCTCAGTTGGCTATTGTAAAGTATCACCAAAACACCCACACTGAACACAGCGAAGGCAAAAAAGCAATACCTCCAAAAGTTCATTATTTTTCACTTCCCCGGGGAAGGAATCTCTTTCCAAGGACTGAGAAACGATCGGTGCCCGAAACCACCAGGCTGAAGCGACCTCTTTGCCCAGTCTTGAATTTCAACAGCTTTTCCAGAGGGGTTTCTTTCCCCGGGGTCCTTTAATCCTCATGTATCCTCTGCTTCGGGGTCGCGGCCATCCTCGTTGGTTCGGCGACGGGCCAGAGATGCTTCTCGCGCGCGCCCTGGTCTTCCTTCGGGCCTCCGGTGCGGAATCGCCGCGGCCGGCGGAGCGCGCCGGGCTCGGCCCCGCCTCCAGGAAGCCCGTCTCATTTGCATCCAAGACGCCAGAGGATCGTAGCAAATTGCCTTCTGGTCTGGAAGGACGGCTCCTTTGGCCGGGGCGGTTTCTCGGGCCTCACTCCGCCCCCCCACCCCCCAAGCTCTTCTGATCGCGCTGCTCGGCTCACGCCTGCACCTTGCCTGCGCCCTAGAAGTGGTTCTGCTCTTGCTGGCGAGCCCCGCAACCTGCTAGCCGGGCTTGGAACCCACAGCCTTCGGACTGCTGCTCCTCCGCTTGATTTCTCTTCCTGTTGGGCGGCCCCCTTGTTTTCATTTCAGGGTTATCTCTACCTCTGGGCATACACAGACACAGCTAAGGACAACCCCCCTTGCAACACGCCTAAGAAGAAGATTATCGAAGGGGGGGGGGAAGGCTGATGGTGGGGTGGCTGTTCGCTGGGTTAAGTCAGACAATTTCTGATGATTTTACATAGCACATCGCACTTCCCTGGACTGGCTATGGGCAGAGGGAAATAAGAATTACACTCGTGGGGGCGTGAGATGGGGGCAGAAGGAATCTAGGAGTGACTTTTAACTTTAAAGGGTCGTACATGAAATAAACACATCTTCGGTGGCCTGCCAGGGAGAAAGGTGATTGGCATTGCTCCCAGACAGCAAAGGCTGGTTCCCATTTCACACAGAGCTTCAGATAACTTGAGCTCTTCGCACAGTATTATCTACCGAATGTGGAGTGACGAGCCACCGGGTCTCTTTAAAAGCCTGACATCTTCCGATTTGAGGTCATTTGGTAGAAGGCAAAGGATTCTCCTTTCCACCCCACCTCCTCTCCCACTTCCTGACTCTGAAGAAGAAAGAACAAAAGTCCTCAGGGCTGTGGGGGAAATTCCTGGAAGTCTCAGTCAGTGTAATTCAGGGGAGGCCGGAGAAGAAGCCCAGCAGGTCTGATCACATTACAGAGGGGTTCTCATAGCTCACTTGTGCTGGTGCCGCCAGCAAATCAGCAAACGTGGGGGCGTGTTGCAGATGAAGGCAGGTGGTAAGGAGCTTCTGGGGGAAAGTTACTGGTCCCACTAACTAACAGACCAACTGTGGCAGCCCCAGGAGCTACAAGGGGCCCCCCTCCCATCTCATTCCGGCAGTCACCCAGCTAGCCTACCTGTCCAGGCACGATGTGGCACCTGGAGCAACTGCTCCTGTTAGGAAGACCGTGGTGTCTAAAGAGCAAGCGCCCTGCCCTCTTCCCATCGCATGCCAGCACTTTGCTTTCCACAGTTCACTGGACTCAAAATGACAGCAGTAGCATGGGTGTGGCTGAGAATGAAGAGTGTGGCCTGCAACAGCAGGAAACCAAGGATGTTGCTGCCGTCGAGCCATCGCATGACAGTGAGCCCCGAGGGACCTCAGGATGGAAACAAGATGCGTACCACCAAGCCATCAGCCACTGCAGTCCCCCCCAAACCCGCCCCCCCACCCCCCGGCCCAGCGGTTCCCCCTGAGGAGACTTGGGTGGGAAAGCACAGGATACCGGCCCAAGATACGGAGGTGCATGCATATCAAATCAATGATTTCAGTGAGCCCAGACTTTTGCATTTTCCCATACATAGAAAAGCATTAAATTCCTTGAGATACCTGGTTTTCTTTCGTTCTTCCTTCCTTCCTTTCTTTCATCTTTCTCCCTCTCTCTTTCTTTTTTTGCTTTTTAGGGCTGCACCTGCCAGGCTAGGGGTCCAGTTGGAGCTACAGCTGCCAGCCTATACCATGGCCATAGCAACTCGGGATCCAAGCTGCTTCTGTGACCTACACCACAGCTCATAGCAACACCCATCCTTAACCCACTGAGCAAGGCCAGGGATGGATCGTGAATCCTCATGGATACTAGTCAGATTCGTTTCCGCTGTGCCACGATGGGAACTCCCTGGTTTTCTTTAATTAACAGTAGCCTGCTCATGTTTGGACTACCCGGTCCTTGTTGCAAAAACTCCCTTGCTGCTACGGAGCAGTCCCTTGAACCCATCTGTGAGGCTGTCTCCTGGCGTGAAGTCCTCAGAGTGTTCAGTGAACATAATTCTCAACTTTTAGGTTGTGCAATTTTTCTTCCCCCAGCCAACCTGACAGATATTGATTTGGAGGGGGAACCAAAGGGTTGGCAGGGATCTTAAAGATCACCTAACACAACCCTGTATTTTACAGATGAGGAAACTAAGCCTGATACAAATATTTTTTTTAAGGTCATTTGGCTGGATAGAAGTCAGAGCCTTAAATCTGCAGCTCACTGGTCCAGATGCCAGAGCCAGTCTAGTTGGTTTCAGATCCGAGCTGGTCATGAACCAGCTGTACCAGCAGAGTAGTTCCTTAACCTCTCTAAGTGCCAGTTTCTTTGTTTGCCAGATGGAAAATAACAATAGTTCCTATTTCACATGATCGTTAAAAACATTAAGTCAGGAGTTCCTGTTGTGGCTCAGCGGAAACGAATCTGACTAGCATCCATGACGAGGCAGGCTTGATCCCTGGCCTTGCTCAGGGGTTTGGGATCCCAAGTTGCCATGAGCTGTGGTGTAGATCACAGACGTGGCTTGAATCCTGTGCTGCTGTGGCTGTGGCCGTGGCCAACAGCTCCAGCTCCAGTTCGCCCCCTGGCCTGGGACTCTCCATATGCTGTGGGTGTGGCCCTAAAAGGACAAAAAAAAACAAAAAAAGATGAAAACATTAAATCAGATAATTCTTTACTGTTGTTGTTGGCCACACCCATGGCTTGCAGAATTCCTAGTCCAGGGATTGAAATGGTGTTACTGCAGTGGCTTGGGTCAATAACTCAATCCAATTAAAAGCCTTAAGAAAATAAATGCTGGATCCTTAACCACTGGGCTGCCAGGGAACTCCTAAAAGAGACAGCTTTAGTTCAGTTTATATCTGCTTATATAAGTTCAATAAGCATTAGTGATTGTTCTGCTGTTGTTTCCCTTTTGAAAAATAGCCAATGTTTTTGACCCTGTTAAGGAACCGATCTTTTGATTTCTGTTTACTAATAATAGAAGAGGAAAAAAAAAAGCATTTATTTTCTTAAGGCTTTTAATTGGGTTGAGTTATTGCCACTCTAAAAGAGGGAAGGTTAAGAGTTCCCATCGTGGCTCAGGGGTAATAAACCGGACTAGTATCCATGAGGACTTGGGTTCGAACCCTGGCCTTGCTCAGTGGGTTAAGGATCTGGCATTGCCATGAGCTGTGGTGTAGGTTGCAACATGGCTTGGATCCCCAGTTGGTGTGGCTGTTGTGCAGGTTGCAGCAGCAACTCTGATTCAACCTCTAGCCCCGAACTTCCATATGCTGCAGGTGCAGCCCTAAAAAGCAAAAGCAAAAAAAAAAAAAAAAAAAAAAAAAAAAACAAAATCATAAAAGAGAGAAGGTTAGAGTTCACTCTTCCTTCCCCATCACTGTCTCCCTTCACCCTGGGGAGGGAGGGAAATGCAGGTGCTGAAAGGGAAGTACTGAACAGTTTGTTTTGAGGGTTTGACTTCCTTTCATTCTTACTAGAGCTGCTCCTTTTTCTGCAAAGTATGCAGAGCTGAGAGGGAAGGCAGAGAGAAGAGAGAAGACCTGCTCTCATTGCAGGTTTGGTTGGTTTTTCCCCTCTTTGCCTTAGATCCTCAACCCTTCAATAAGGAGCTCTGGTCGGATGCTGAAGCAAACCCAACAAACCTTTAATGGTGACCTAGTCAAAGCGGTTGCCAATGAGCAGGAGTGCAGCGTGATTTACGGTTCAAAACAGCAGGACCCCAAAGCCCTGCTCCAGTCTGCTCTGCCTTATTTATTTACACTGATTTAGATGAACAGCCAGCGATAGGGCGCGATTCTTTTTTTAGTGCTTGGCCCGGCAGGAGGTTTGTTTTGCCTGGTATCTGTGGCAACTGAACAGGCATTTTCTTCCAGCGCATAACTGGGCAGGCTAAGCGATTCACTTCCAATCAGGACAGGATTTCTGCTCTGTTCACTCTAGTTGGCTTAACGTATCGAAAACAGTCATCAAGTGGACATTTTGGGGCGCTCTCTGCCTCTCTCTGCCCCAGGATAACCTTTACTGCCGCAGTCCTGGGGGCAGCACAGGGACAGCTGCTGAGAACACAGAATTATTTCAGCTCAGACATGAAAGCAAAAAGCGAGGCTCTCTGGGGGTTTTTGGAGACTACGATGGGATCTTTTCGTCCCTATAGTCACTTTAGTTCTCATTAACCTTGTTTGCGCCATGCATTCACCCCAATTGGGCTACGGGGGGCAAATGCGAATGCCTTCTTGCAGGGGTGGGTGGGGTTACGATCTGGACAGATCTGTTCCCAAGTCCTTAGCTTCCTCCCCTACCTCTGACTGCTTCTTTGGGCACAATTACCGGCTACTGAACCGAGGCAAGGTTTCTTGCTGGGTCCTCCAACCTCCGTCCAGGTGACCCCTTCCTGCTTCCCATCAAAGGTGCTGGTTGTCAGTCTGTCAACCTCAAGCACTTTGGCCACCAGCAAGACCCAGAAGGTAAACCAGAAAAGATCTCCCAGCAACCAAAATAATGACCACATACATATACACAAGGGAATATTACGCAGCCGTTAAAAAGGACGAAATACCGGCATTCTTAGCAACATGGATGGACCTAGAAACTATCATGCTAAGTGAAGTCAGCCATACAATGAGACACCAACATCAAATGCTTTCACCGACACGTGGAATCTGAAAAAAAGGACAGACGGAACTTCTTTGCAGAACAGATGCTGACTCACAGACATTGAAAAACTTATGGTCTCCAGAGGAGGCAGTTTGGGGGGTGGGGAGATGTGCTTGGGCTGTGGGATGGAAATCCTGTGAAATCAGATTGTTATGATCCTTATACAACTACAGATGTGATAAATTCATTTGAGTAATAAAAAAAAAGTACAAAAAAAAAAAAATAAATAAAAATAATGACCACACACTGTGGACTGGATCCACACACTCAAACAGGTGCAGGCAGGTTAGCAAAAAGGTCAGTGAAGCTGGTGGAGGGAGGGCAAACAGGGCTGCTGAGTTTGCAAGGGGCAGCTAACGTGTGCCAGGGTGTTGGGGACATGGAGGGAGGGCACGGACTGTGGGGAAGAGCCTTTGGTTGGCTCCACCTAACGCAAGCAAGCAGCTCCTTCTTAATGCCAGCAGTGAATGCCCTGTGGAGTCACGGGACCAGCGCTGCCAGTTATTCAGATGTTTTAAGAGTGATAAATCTGAACTTTATAAAAAAAAAAATTCCAAACTCTTTTCAATGTTATCAAGCAGTCAGCATATTTTTAAGACCCAAGTGTACACTCACACACACTGCACCCTGAAGACTGCCCTGGGCCTCAGGATGCTTTGGTTTAAGCATCAGAGCTCAGGCATGTGAACCCCTCTGGAGGCTTAGCTTATTCATTCCCGGTTTAGACACAATCATGACAAACTCTCTCTGATCTAAGCAGGGAAGAGGTCACATATTAGAAGAGAAAATGTAGAACTGGTTCTTCGGCACTTTTGTCGGCAAGAGGTGAGAGCCTGAGAGTGAAATAGGTTCAAGGGAAATAGCAAATATTTCTGTAAAAGATTGAAAACAGAGCTACCAAACGATCCAGCAATTCCACTCCTGGGTAGATACCAGAAACGATGGACACTCGCATTTGAAAAGACACATGCAGCCCAGTGTTCACTGCAGCACTATTTGCAGTAGCCCAGGCACGGAAGCAACTCAGGTGCAAAAGAATGAAATATTATCATCTGCGGCAGTACGGATGGACTTAGAGGTTACCATGCTAGGTGAATTAAGTCAAAGACAAATACGCTATCATTTATATATGATAGCCTATTTGTTAAATTAAATTAATAAGACAAATTAAAAAAATAAGACAAATGAATCTATAAACAAAACAGAAACACACTCACAGACATAGAAAACAAATTTATGGTGGGGTTCCCGTCATGACTCAGCAGCAACGAAGCTATTACCCACAAGGACACAGGTTCCATCCCTGGCCTTGTTCAGTGGGTTAAGGATCTGGCGTTGCTGTGAGCTGCTGTGTAGGTCGCACATGAGGCTTGGATCCCACGTTGCTGTGGCTGTGGTGTAGGCCAGCAGCTGTAGCTCTGATTCGACCCCTAGCCTGGGAACCTCCATAGGCTGTGGGTGCGGCCCTAAAAAGAAAAAAAAACAAAAAACAACCCCAAAACTAATGTATGGTTACCCAAGGAGAAGTAGGAGTATGAGATGAACAGATAAACACTACCGCACACAAAATAGATAGGCAACAAGGATTTACTTTCTAACACAAGGAACTATATTCAACACCTTGTAATAATCCATAGTGGAAAATAATCTGGAAAAAAAAAAACAAAACAAAACGGTAACTGAATCACTTTGCTGTACACCTGAAACTAACACAATATTGTAAATCAACTGTGCTTCAGTTAAAAAGAGAAGAAAGACTCCAAAGAGTCGAGCAGTGCAAGGTCATTCAATTGAAGGATGACCGGCTTCATGCTGCTCACTGACCCCTTTATTACTGTCATCAATACATCTGGTGGTGACAGCTATCAAATAAGTTAATACGATGGCTCCAAAACTGTGACCAGCACTTGGCCAACCCACTGTTTTGGGGGTGAAAGCAAGCGGAGTACTAATATTTAGTAAAACAGAAATCTAAGGGTATCGCTATACATACTGTACATATATGCCACACATTCTATGTAAAAAGGCTTTTCTGAAATGTTTATTCAAATTACTTTTTTTCTAATTAACTTTTTTGTGCACAAAAGGGTAGGTTTTAAATTATCTAGGAAGCTCACAATTCTGACAAAACTTTTTCCGAAAGAAAGTGAAGCCAATATCTTTTTCACATGCTTCAACATCAGCTAGCAATGCTTTTTCGGTAAAAGGCCAGGTAGTACATATTTTTTTAGGCTTGTGAACCATTTGTTCTCTGAGGCAACCATTCAACTCTGTTACTGTGTTTGTAACAGTGTGTGGCTGTGTCCTGCTAAAGCTCTATTTATGGACACTGATATTTCAATATTGTATCATTTTCTTTCCTTTCTTTCTTTCCTTCTTTCTTTTTTGTTTTTTGGAGTGCCTGAGGTCTGTGAAAGATGTAACTCTACAGATGTAACCAAAGACATAGCAGTGACACTGCTAGGTCCTTAATCTGCTAAGCCACCAGGGAACTCCCTCATATCATTTTCATGCCATAAAAACAGTCTTCCTTTGACTTTTTTCCCATCCATTTAAAAATGTAAAATCAATGAAACTGGAACACACTCTCACGCCATGCACAAAAATAAACTCAAAATAGCTGAAAGACTTAACTATAAGACAAGACACCATCAAACTCCCGGAAGAGAACAGAGGCAAAACATTCTCTGACAGCAACCTTACAAATGTTTTCTCAGGTCGGTCTCCCAAAACAACAGAAATAAAAGCAAAAATAAACCAACGGGACCTAATCAAACAGACAAGCTTTTGCATGGCAAAGGAAACCCAAAAGAAAGCCAAAAGACAACTTACAGAATGGGAGAAAATAGTTTCAAATGCTGCAGCTAAAACTGAGGCCTCATCTCTAAAATATACAAACAACTTACACAACTCAACAGCAAAAAAGCCAACAACCCAATGGAAAAATGGGCAAAAGACCCGAGGAGACATTTCTCCAAGGACGACCTAAAAACGTAAACTCATTCTTAGCTTGGGGGCAGTGCGAAAGTAGGCCAGACTGAGACCACAGGCTGTAGGTGGTTGGCTGATGTCATTTCTAGATAATCATCAAGTTCCTCAGGCCTACATTTTGTAATAGCAGAGTCCTCGCAAGCGCTTTGGAGATGAACAAACGTGAAAGGAGGGGAAATGGTAACCGATCATCCTGGTCCCCTCAGGAGTCAGTCCCCTTTTGGTACCCCCGGGGGGTCAGCGTGCAGCGCTCCGGGCTCTTCGCCTTGGTTTCCTTTCTTCTGGAAAATGCAGACATGAGCAGCATCGCCGTCCTAGCCTTCTAAAGAGGTTTAAAGGGGTGATCCCAGAAAAAGAGCTTCGAGCTGTGCCCTGCACTCCGCAAATCTTCCGGCATCTCTCTCTGTGGCCGAACTCGGCTCTGGGAGGACCCCAAGCTCCTGCCCACCTGCCTAGGTACCTTTAGTGAAACAGAACAGCTGTACCTGTTCTCACCTAAAAGATCCCAAAGGACGGGTGGGAGCCACCAAGGGCATCGTCATCCCAGGCAGCGCCAGTCTCTGCTGCCCTCTCCCTACACCCCGGAGTGAGGGAACTGCCTTCACTCCCACTTGCAGCCTCTTGAGCCTGTTCCTTCAAACTGCACCCGACAGGGACCCTCTTAGGGACCCAGCCTGCTGGTACCCCCAAAAGGCTGTCATAAGCATGGCGGCCAAGACCAAGGCTTTGCATCAGGGTTTCAATAGGGCTCTATTGTTTATTATGTGACCTTGAGAAAGTTTCTTGGGTTCCCTGTACCTTGTTCCCCCATTTTTGTTTGGTTTCTGGCCACCTGGGGCATATGGAGCTTCCCTGGCCAGGGGTCAGATTTGAACCTCAGTTATGACCTGCGCCAGCGGCAGCAACGTGAGATCCTATGCCAGGCTGGAGATCGAACCTGCGTCCTGGCACTGGAGAGACACCACTGAATCTATTGAGCCACAGTGGAAACTTCCATTTCCCAGTTTTTAAAAAGAGGCTGCAGAAGGTCTCTGAAAATAAATCTGGCCAAGAAGCCTTCTGCATCTCTCCCCAAACAATTCCACATACCCTCGCCCCAGCTTAACCTCTCTTTCCAGGGTCACACCGTTTTTTTTTCTACTTCCTTTCCACTGCTACTTAAGGTAGCAGATTTCTTTCCCTCTGGGGTTAATCGCCCAGATTTAATTCAAAGTGTCCCCCCCTCCAAAAAAAAAAAACCCCAAACCAAACACATATACATAAATTTTATTGTTGGCTGTATTCTGTTAAATTTCAAGGAACCGTGTGACTCTTTGTCTTTCTCTGCACCTTTTCTGTTCCCGAATGTCTGATCTGAGAAAAAAAGATGGCATATTCATAAGGAGAGGACCTGTCGTGTCCCACGTCTGCCCAGATCTGGATGCTTTCCCGGCACCCTTTTCAAACCAAGACCCTCCGACCTCTTCTGCCTCCATCTTTTTTGACTGTACTGAAGTTTCAAGGAGATGATGTTTCTACTAAGAGATAGTATTTTATCGTCCAGTTGCTACCAGAGATCTGTACCTTGAAGACACTCTTTTTCTTCTACATGTTTTCAAAGAGATGAAAACAAGAGTCTTAAAATAGAGATGACAGGGGTTTCCTCCAACGACTAATTTTCATAGCCCTATTAAATTATCGACTCATTTTCAGTGTTACTCAATCCACTATCATACCAGCTTCTTTCCCACAAAACCTGTCATATACCTGAGTTTAGACAGTGTGTTAGGGCAGAGTGCTCTGGATAAATCCCCCAAAGCAGGTATTCTGCTTTCCTAGAAATTAAAGCTGGAACAAATTTGCCTCCAGGATATACTCCGTGTTTGTATTTAATTGGAGAAAATCTTTCCATTTCAAATCCCACTGGTTAAAATGGTTGTAAGATTCAAAATTTACATGTGCCAAAATCCATTCTTTCCAATGACATCCTTAAACGTGACCCCTTCTCCTCCAAAACAATGGAAGCATTGTTATAAAGAGAGTAGGCTCAGGTCTGCTCTGGCCTCTCGTGGCTGATAGTGGAGCTTCGATTACTACCCTTCGGTGGGTCTTAGATGTGTTGTAACCGACATAACTGAGTGGTTTCGATGTTCTTCCCCCGCCCCCAGGGAATCATCAGTGCTGTTCCGTGGAACCTAAGTTTCCAGGGCACTAACTCTCCGTCCCAAGGTGCCTTAGACACCGGATAGATGGGCAGGAAGATGAGAGGGCAGCGTTTAGGGCAACCAGCTGTCCCAGTTTGCCCAGGATTGAGGGATTTCCCAGGACAAGGGATTTTTGGTGCTAAAACTGGGAAAGTCTTGGGCAAACTGGGATGGGTTGCCTAAGTCCCTTCACTGCTGAACCGTGTATGGACTAGGGGGTGCTCGGTAACTGATCATATGGAAAGAGAGGAAATGTTTAAACCATCGATCTGGGTGAGCGGTGCACGCGGATCATCAAAAATCTGCAAAGCGCAGTGCAGAACCACTCTCTGTGACCTTCCACCTGTATCCCTGCACCCCTGAGGCATGAGGACAAAATGATTTCCATCGTGGGGGGTGGGGGAAGTGGCGGGTAGCTTTACAGCAAACCTAAAAAAATACATTCAAACATTCTGACTACACGGGTGTAGACTTAGACTCACTTGGAAGGGGGGTGGGGGGCCTGTTAGCTCTGACAGCCCACCAGGAAAATGATGATGTGATGATGAGTAGTTCTCCGATTAGATTGATGGATGGGCGTCTTCTCTGGGAGAAGAGAAACCAGACAGGGAGGTGATGGGCCTCTCCAGGAGCCTACTCAATGCCTTCAGCATCTGGGGTGGTCAGTTTTCGCCTGGGACAAGGGAGGGCATTTGGAGTCCTAGGTAGGAGGGCCTTTTTTCCTGTAGAATCCCAAGGAGCTTGTTTTTTCTTTTTTTCTTTTTGCTTTTTAGGGCCTCACCTGTGGCATATGGATGTTCCCAGGCTAGGGGTCGAATCGGAGCTGCAGCTGCTGGTCTACAGCACAGCCACAGCAACTCCAGATCCGAGCCGCATCTGCAATCTATACCCCAGCTCACAGCAACGCCGGATCCTCAACCCACTGAGCAAGGCCAGGAGTCAAACCCACAACCTCATGGTTCCTAGTCGGACTCATTTCCTGTGTGCCACGATGGGAACTCCAGCATTACGGATTTTCAATGAAGGAAGAATTACGTGAGGATTGGGGTCAAGGAAAGAGGTGGCTAAGGAGGAAATATCTAGAAGAGAGGATTGAAACTCCATTAGGATGATCTTAGTATCTTCAGCTTGTTTAGTAAGGATCAGTTTTCATCCTCTGATATTTTCACAGTTAAGTTCCGGGCTTTTTTGGCAGCACTAGCAGCATGTGGAATTTCCTAGAGTAGGAACTGAACCCATGCCCCAGCAGTGACCCAAGCCACAGCAGTGACAGTGCTGGATCCCTAACCACTAGGTCTCCAGGGAACTCCAAGTTCTGATCTTAAATCTGGCTGAAGAGAGAGGGGTTATGGGGAATGAATATCACGGGAATAAAAAGTACAGAGCTCCATGGCAAAGACTTTGACGGCACAACCTCCAGCCATCTGTTCTCTGAAAACACAGCTCTAAAGTGGGTACGAAGTAAATATATTTAGAAGGAGAGGGCAGTCTCTTCAATAAACAGTTCTGGGAAAACTGGACAGCCCCGTGCTAACCTGTGAACCTGGGCTCCCAACTTACACCATCTACAAAAAGTAACTCAAAATGGATTAAAGAACTGAAGGTGAGACTTGAAACCATAAAATTCCTCGAAGAAAACATTGGAGGGTAAGCTCCTTGACATGGGTCTTGGTGATTTTTTTTTTTTTTTGGTTTGGACACCAAAAGCACAAGCAACAGAACCGAAATAAACAAGGGGGACCACATCAAACTAAAAACTTTCTGCCCAGAAACCATCAACGAAATGACAAAATACCCTAGGGAGTGGGAGAAAATATTTGAAATCATATACCTGATAAGGGGTTAATATCCAAAACATATTTTAAAAACTTATACAATTTAATACCCCCTCCCAAAAAAACCCCCAAACAATTCAATTAAAAATGGGCAGAGGATCTGAAAAGACACTTTTGGAAAGAAGGCACATGGACAGCTCACTAATAATCAGGGAAATGCATGTCAAAGCCATAGGGAGCTGTCACCTCCCCACAAGGAGATATCGGCTATTAGAATGGCTCTTATCGAAAAGACAAGAAAACAAGTGTTGGCAAAGGTGTGGAGACAAAGGGATCCTTGGAGTTCCTACTGTGGCGCAGTGGAAACGAATCCGACTAGTAACCCTGAGGTTGCGGGTTCGATCCCTGGCTTGACTCAAATGGGTTAAGGATCCGGCGTTGCTGTGTGAGCTGCGGTGTGGGCGGGCAGCTGCAGCTCTGATTCGACCCCTAGCCTGGGAACTTCCATACGCCACAGGTGCAGCCCTACAAAGCAAAAACAAAAAAAAAAAACAAAAAAAAAAATCCTTGTGCCCTGCTGGAGGGAACATGTAAATGGGTGCTGCCACTATGGAAAACAGGGTGGAGGTTCCTCAAAAAATTAAAAGTAGGTCTACTACCTGATCTGCAACTCCATGTCTGGGCATCTATCCGAAGGAAATGAAAACAGTAACTCAAAACAGATATGTGCACCCCGTGTTGACTGCAGCATTATTTACAATAAACAAGACGTGGAAGCAACTGAAGTACTGCCAATAGATGAGCAGAGAAAGAAAACAAGATGTATCCCATTTTCTTGTGGCATATATATACAATGGAATGCTATTCAGCCATAAAAAAAGAAGGAAATCTTGCCATTTATGACAACATGGGTGGATCTTGAGGGCAATATACAGTGGAATAGGTCAGGCAGAGAAAGATACATTCTGTGCCATCTCACGTGCGGACTCTAAAGGACAAAAAAAAACAGGGAATTCTCTGGTGGCTCAGTGGGTTAAGGATCCAGCATTGCCACTACTATAGCACCGGTTTGATCCCTGGCCTGGTAAATTCCACATGCTGCAAGGCATGGCCGGGGGGAAGGAGAGAGAGAGAAAGGAAAAAGAAAGAACGTCACGTCCTATTCAGGTCAGAGGATGAGTGAAAGAGAGGCATTGAGAAACCACAGTACGAACTCGTTCCGCAGGCCAAGGAATTATACTTTTCCTCTGTTAGAAACTACCTGTGATCATCTGAGCTGCAGCATGGAATTTCTGAATTGGGCTCGTCACGTTATCCTGTGCTTTTATGATCTACAAGGAAGAAAATCTTCCTGGAAGTAAAGGCTCCCTCCAAAACACGCATGGCCTTTGGTCTGTGTTAAACGGTATAATTCCTGTTCATGTTAAAAAAATGGCTCAGTGTTTGCTTTCTTTACCTTAAATTCAGTCTGCATTGCTTCCAGATCTTTATCTAAAGTCAAGCAGTCAATAATGACAGTGATAAAAATAAATGTCATCAATATAAAAAAAATGGCCAGTTAGGAAAGTAATTACTGTAAGTGCTGCTTTGGATGCAGCTTTCTCAGACTGCAAATTGTTTACTGCAAGACCAGAAAAAAAAATCACTACATTTCTCAGCAGGGTCGTTTGCTTCACCAAATGATGGATTTCTGCCATCAAAGAAGCAGCCCTATAAAAACCCAGATCTGATCTTTAAAGCTGGGTGCTCTGCTGTTGGGCCATTCTTTTACTTCACTGGGGCCGTGTGGCAGCGTTAGGTACCCACTGGTTGAGCTCAGAAGATGAGCCTTGGATTGAAGCATAGTCTAGCTTAAGCTGGGGCCACCCCAGGATGAACTTAGCATTGAGAAGCATTCCCCAGATGAACAAGATGCTTTGGAAAAAACACACAGGGAGAACAGTCCCACGGCTGTTGACCTGGGGCAGAAGGAAAAATTCGGGAATTCGGGAAAATTCCCAGAAAAACTGAACATGATGGAAGATGACATCTGAAGCAGATGAGACAGGACTTGGCAAAAGAATCTAGGGTGTGTGTGTGTGTGTGTGTGTGTGTGTGTGTGTGTGTGGTGATGGGGGAGGGGTAGTGATTTGCAGCTAAGTGAGCAGCAGTGCTAAGGGGCATATTAAAAATCATTTCCATTTGGGAGTTCCCATCCTGGTGCAGTGGAAACAAATCCAACTAGGAACACTGAGGTTGCGGGTTCGATTCCTGGCCTCACTTAATGGGTTAAGGATCTGGTGCCGCCGTGAGCTGTGGTGTAGGCGGGTGACTACAGCTCTGATTCGACCCCTAGCCTGGAAACCTCCATATCCTATGGGTGGGGCCCTAAAAAGCAAAAAATGCAAACAAACAGAAAAAATTATTTCTATTTGACTCAATTCGGTATTTATTTTTATCTCACTGGGGGTTCCCCACATTGGGCTGCCAAAAATATAAAGGACCCCAAAGAGATAATAGTCAATTCAAGGTCATATGATATCCACATTCACAATTATAATGAAAGGAAGATTATAGAATGACACAGGGGAATTACAACAAACGTTTCCAAAGTGTACAATAGAGAAAAAAATCAGGGCCTTCTTCCTAAATGACAAGGCAGTGAATACAGACCTATTCAGGCCATTATTTAAATAGGAGAAATAAAGGCAAATGACCTAGGTAAAGAGAATGAGAGGAAGAAAAGTAGCAAAGGCAGGAACACAAGGCGTGGTTTTTCCGGTGGGTCCCTTTCAGGGAAGGCACCTGTGGGAATCAGTTCAAGGAATCGGAGCTCCTGACGTGCTTTCCAATGGCGATGTGCCATCACCCAACAGGCCATGTGGAGATGCTTGTATTGAATCATTCAATAAGCTGTTGAAACTCACTGAAGCTTTTAGGCTGGAGGAGTTATTCTTAGAGAATAATAGGTCAAGCGTCTTTAGAATGGTTTGAAGAGCGAGACCCGGGCCGGAAAGACCCCTCAGGCGGGTCGGACAACCCACTTGGAAGATTGGCAAGATGGGTCAGAGGCGGGGCAGGCTGATGGGAGCAGGAAGAGGGACAGTCACCAGACACCCACCACAGACGGAATGCAGACTGAGCCAATGAGGTGCGAGGGGCTGACGTGGAGATAGGGGGTACCGGTCCTGGAGGTTCTGGCGAAGAGGGTTGATGGGGAGTGGGGGGAAGAGGCGGCAAGTCGGGAAGAGGTTTCCAAAGGCCTGGGAGGAAGGTGGAACGGGCCTGGGGAGCCTGATGGAGCTTGTGATTCATCAGGCGGAAATGATGGAGATGAGCTCGGAGGCCGATGAGATCATCGAGGAAGAGAGAAGAACCGTAAGAGCCAAAAAGCAAACCGATGGGAGGCCCGTGGCGATGTTTACTGAACACGTGAGTCGCCTCAACTCTGAACGTCACTGAGAACGGGGGCGCCAGAACCAACGATGATCCAAGGCTCAATCCAGCCGTCAGTAACATCAAATATGAAAGAGAAGTTTCTCGAAGAGGGATGATAAAAGCTGTGCCCTATGACATACTTGGCATCACAGGAAAGCTATTTCCTAATGCTGAAGTCAGTGCTCAGAGTTCTGTGACACCGTATTGTTCAAACACTGCTGGCTTCAGAGAATCACCTCTTCAGGGCACTTTTACCCTACCTGCCCTTTTCTGTAAAAACAACTTTAAAAAAAAATTTTTTTTTTCTTTTTTAGTCTCCCGGCGGCATGTGGAGTTCCCGGAATGAGACCCGAGCTGCAGTTGTGACCTACGTGGCACCCTTCACCCACTGTGCGGGGCTGGGGATCGAACCTGCGTCCCAGTGCTTCAGCGATGCCTCTGATCCCATTGTGCCACCGTGGGAACTCCTAAAAACAACTTTTAGAAAAGACCAATTCTATACATGGCAGAGCAGACAGGGAACAGAACACTAGATTAGAAGTAAGATAATCCAAATTTGTGCCCTGACTTTGCCAATTACTAGCCAATCGATAAACTGAACAAATACTTAGAGAACGTATGCGTCCTATAGGGAAGGTTAGGTCACCGATTCAGGGTCTACAGGGACAATGGCACACACCTAAAATTCCTCTGCAGAACTCCCCAGGGAACATGCCACGTTCAGATGACACAGAGTCTCTCCCTAATTCCATCAGGACCCGTTTTCCCTTGAACCCTGGTCCAGATGGTGGTTTCTGCTTACAAGCACCAGAGGAAGCACCAAGGAGCAATATTATGAGACGCACACTGTTTCTTTAAGGTTTGTGAGCCCAGGGACCCGAGAACCATCATGGGAATAAGCAGAATGAATCCATCTCACTCTCACTGTGGACCCTAGACTCACTGAGTGGAATGAGGGGCAGTGGAAGGAAAGCCAAAACCATTTACGTGTGTGTATGAATACAGTTGAATTTGTGCAAGTTAAATGACTACGAGGAGCCAAGACTCCCCTGCTCGTGTGCCAGGCATCGCGCCAGGAATAAGGAAAACAGAAATTAGCAGGTGCGGTGCGACCCTTGAAGGTCAGTCTAGAAAGCTGCTAGGAACACAGGCTTGAGCCCACAGGAGCAAGAATTAGGAAAGCTCTTTAGAGAATGTGACAAAGCCGCACCTTCAAAGAAAAGCTTACGTCAATCAGGGGAGGGAGAGGGAGGAAGAGCATCCAGAGCATGTTGGCGGGTGGGACTGGCACCGGTCAAGGCAGGGAGGCTGAACGTGGAGCGTTTGGGACCCACGCGTGGTCGGTACAGACGGTGTACGTTCAGGGACGGGAGCGGAGCCTAACATGCGAAGGTGCTGCAGTGGCCAAGGAGCCACCCTGCCGTGGGCTCCCGTCCAGCAGAGGGGCTAGGATGCTGTGCTATAGGGAAGGGGATCCAGAGGTTTCTAAGGAGAGCGATCAAGAGACCGACGTGCATTTTCATCAAGGTCATTGTGTCCCCTGGAGGACGGATTAAAGCAGGCTGAGAATGGAGTCCGGGAAAGTAGACAGAAAGAAATTAGACAATTGTAGGAGAGAGGTGACGGGAGCAGGATGGCAGCACGGGACACAGCAAGGAGGACAATGGTCAGATCCGGCTGACGGACTGTGGTCTGTACCTGACATGAGCCAAACCCTTACACACATCCTCTTGCCTCTTCAGCCAAGAGCCCTGTGACCCAGGTGCTGCCAGGTTGGGTGGTCCCCTGCTTCACACAAGGGCCTCGCCCCCCTCATGCCAGGTCCAGCCCTCACCCTGGCTCCCGCACCTAGGGAGGCTCGCTCCCTCAGGGCCTTGGCCATCTGTAGTCCCTCTGCCTGGAAACTTGTCCTCATTTTGGGGGTGCAGTCCCTGTGCCACTCTCACCAAGAAGTAGGTCCCTTCCTCAGCCTTCATAGCCCTTCTAATCTCTAATGATCTTATCTGTCTCCTTCTTATTATCTGTCTCTGACTTCTGGAATACTCCATGAGAGCAGGGACCTTTCTGTCTTATTCACTGTGATATAATTATTCATCTCAATACCTAGCACAGTGTCTAAGTGCTCAATAAATACTTCAAAAGAAATTTTTTTTTAGTGTTTGTCTTTTCTAGGGCCGCACCCACGGCACATGGAGGTTCCCAGGCTAGGGGTCCAATCGGAGCTGAAGGTGCCGGCCTACGCCAGAGCCACAGCAATGTGGGATCCGAGCCACTCCTGTGACCTACACCACAGCTCACGGCAATGCCAGATCCTTAACCCACAGAGCAAGGCCAGGGATCGAACCCACGTCCTCATGGATGCTAGTCAGTTCATTAACTGCTGAGCCATGATGGGAACTCCCCAATGAATATTTATTGAATGAATGTCCATTTTACAGATGAAAAATATGATAATAACAGTAACAACAATAATAAAAACACAATATGTACCGGCCACCAGCCAATTTAAGCCTCATGGATTTGATAGAAACATCACTTCCTGGAGTTCCCGTCGTGGCACAGTGGTTAACGAATCCGACTAGGAACCATGAGGTTGCAGGTTCGGTCCCTGCCCTTGCTCAGTGGGTTAACGATCCGGCGTTGCCGTGAGCTGTGGTGTAGCTTGCAGACGCGGCTCGGATCCAGCATTGCTGTGGCTCTGGCGTAGGCTGGTGGCTATAGCTCCGATTCGACCCCTAGCCTGGGAACCTCCATATGCCGCGAGAGCGGCCCAAGAAAATGGCAAAAAAAAGACAAAAAAGAAAAAGAAAAGGAAATATCACTTCCTCACTTTAGAGATGGGGAAACTGAGGCCTCCTCCTTTAGGTGGACTTGTCTAAAGTCACATGGCTTGTACATGGCAGGGCAGGGATTCAAATTCAGGGAGTCCGGCTCCAGGGTCCAGCTTCCAACATCACATGACTCTAATCCGGTTCTCTCCAGCTCTGGAACCCAAGCTCCAGGGACAGCTGGATGGACAGGGAGGGGGTGGTGAGAAGTGAGGAGAGAGGCCAGCCTGCAGGTCTGAGCTGATGGACGCCAGTGTTGAACTGAGGGGCCTACCAGGGCGAGTTTGAGGGGAGGTCTGCAGGTGTAGACCTCAGATCTGCTGCACGCCCTCCTTAACTGGGCTTCCTGCTAGTGGAGTGGCCGCCTTGCTCATCTGATCTGATCCCATCTTCATAGCAGTAAAATGTGAATTTAAACACCAACCCAACAGGATTCTTGTGATGATTCAACTGAGATAATGCAGACCCCCTGGCAGATGTTCAGGAAACATTCGTTTCCCGATCTTTTCTGCACCTTCCGCTCGCATGAAAAAAACCAACATTTCCAGGAAAACGGGCTGAGTATCCAGATGATATAGAACAAGAGAGAAAATTCCTGGGTGGGTCCACTAATGTAATTAATGATTTCCCAAGCTTCAGACTTAGAATTAGCTAAGTCTCATCTTCGGAACACTTGCTGTTATTGCAACAATTAAAGAATTTGTAAAACTAGGTTCGATTTAATCTAAGGGTACCACGACTCTTACCTCTGCTCCCCCCAGATGTTTCTTTTCACTCTTATTTCTTTTCATTTTCTTTTTTTGTTAATTTTATGGCCACAGCATAAGGAATTTCCCAGGCCAGGGACTGAATCTGAGCCACAGCTGTGACGTATGCCTCAGCTTGGGCAACACAGGATCCTTTAACCCATTGCCCTGGGCCAGGGATCAAACCCGCACCTCCAGAGCGACATGAACCACAGCAGTCAGATTCGTAACCCACTGCGCCACAGGGGGAGCTCTTCATTCTTATATCTTACCAGGTATATGCAATAATTATCTTTATACAAGTCACATATTTTATTTTGTTTATTTATTTTGTCTTTTTAGGGCTGCACCTGTGGCATGTTGGAGGTTCCCAGGCTAGGGGGCCAAATCAAAGCTGTAGCTGCTAACCTATACCACAGCCACAACAACACAGGATCCGAGGCTCGCCTGCGACCTACACTACACCACAGCTCATGGCAAAGCCGTATCCTTAACCCACTGAACAAGGCCAGGGACTGAAACTGCATCCTCATGGATGCTAGTCAGATACTTTTCCAATGAGCCACAACGGGAACTCCCGAGTCACATATTTTAATCTTAAATGTTTTCATCAGCAAAATGGGAACAACAGCCGTCCTCTTAAATAGGATTCTTATAAGAATTAAAGGAGATAATGTGTTAGAAATCCCTTTGCAAACGAAGTACTATCCAAATATGATCTTTATTATTGTAAAAATAAGAATAAATAAGAATGTATGTTGCATAAAGTCAAATTTATATTGATATAAAATAATTAAGTTATGTATTTGTGTACTTACATATTTATATTTATAAATAAAGATAAAAACATAGTTGTTTTTAAAATTCTTTGGCCACACCCACATCATGTGGAAGTTCCTGGGCCGGGGATCAAACTTGCACCACAGCAGTGAGCTGAGCCACAGCAGTGACAACACTGGATCCTTAACCCACTGCACCACCACAGAACTCTTAATGTTTTTATCAGAAGTATGCTTATTGAGATTATGCCTTTCCCAGGACAGTAATTTTGTTTGTTTGTTTTACCTCTTAGGGCTGCCCCTGCAGCATATGGAGGTTCCCAGGCTAGGGGTTGAATCGGAACTGCAGCTGCCGGCCTACACCACAGCCACAGCAATGTGGGTTCTGAGCTGAATCTTCAACCTATACCACAGCTCATGGCAACGCCGGATCCTTAACCCACTGAGCGAGGCCAGGGATCGAACCCGAGTCTTCATGGATACTAGCCGGGTTCATTACCGCCGAGGCACAATGGAAACTCCCATCCACAAGAGTAATTTGATTAATATTCTCCAAATTACAATTGCCCAAGTGCTGAAAGCTACATATTTCATTAAATCTCATCCCTCTAATCACCGTGGAGATGCTCCTTGACCGCCCCCTGCCTGCAGGACCAGGAACCACCGTGCATTGGGCCTGTGCTTCTGTCTGCCCAGCATCACTGTGAGGAGTCAAGGTCACTGTAGCTTGCCCTAGCTTTAGGGTGAAGTAGCGTCCCAGGAGAGGCTTGTCAGCTTTCTTCATGACCCTGATTTGTTTAGGGACAAGGCTTTGGACCAAGCCGACCAATCCGAGGACTCCCTGAGCTGCTGCCGGAACGATGAGCGAAAACCCCTTTCTTTTCTCCCAGAAGTGTCTGCTGAGAGCAGCAAGTACCTCTCCCTCCTCTGACACCGTGTAGGGCTGGTCTTTATTCAGGACCGGCCCCAGTAAAGCCAACACAGAGACAGAGAGAGAGTGATCACCGCAGACCAAACTCTGAGGTCCTAAAAAGCAAAAAAATAAAAAAAAAAAAAAAGATCTATCATTCTTGATGTCCCACCATGTTTATTTCACTAGGTCTGGAAAGGAGAAGGGCTAAGGGGAAAAAGAGGAGGTGGGAGGTAAAAGATTATTTTTTCATTGATTTTCCTTTTTCTTTTTTTTTTTGGCCAAATTGGAGGTATGCAGAAGTTCCAGGGCCAGGGATCGAACTGATGCGAGCTGCTGCAGTGACAACACCCGATCCTTCGCCCGCGGCACCACGAGAGAAGGCCTTGATTGCCTTAAATTAACTTGACATTGACTGACCATGCTTCTGCAAGGCAACCAGAGCCATTTAACACGAACCCAAACCCATGTTTTTGTTGAGAAACCACCTGTCAGGTTTTTTGGTAAGTTACAAAATGCCTTCATCTCTGTACGCTGCCTACGGAGCTGCTCGGCTGGTACCGAACCTTGTCCAATCTTGAGGGAATAGTGAAAACAGAAAGAGAATAAATATTTAAATATGAAAAGCAGCCTCTAAGTACCGTAGGCTCCCTCACTGGGGGCCAACGATGGAAACAACCGATAAGCGGAGAAAGGACAGTGTGCCCAGGAAGACGGGGTCAGGAGAGCGGGAACGCACAGATGCCAAGCAAGCCCTGGTCACCAGGCCAGTCACCCTGGGACTCAGAGACCAAACACGGGCGTTTCTAGAGAATGCTGGCATGTTTATCGCCCAGCAGGCCCTGCCCTGCAGCCTGAGAGCACCTACCACTGTTTCCAACTTGGCAGCCCCCCAAAACCCAGTACAATGATTGCTTTTCTCCTGCTGTAATGATGCTGTGTCAAGTTCATTGGTGATCCAGTTTGTGTTTTCCATTGAGTCCAAAGCATGCTGTTTCCTTCGCAAGAGAGCCTATCGTGCTTTTATATCGTTTTAAAAAGACCTGGGCCGGGCCATGAGTAAAGGTAGAACTGTTTCGAGGAGAAAGCAAGGAGCTTCTCCTGGCATCTCATGATTTATCCGAAGTTAAACAAAAACATGGATTTTTTTTTTTAAGAACCCTCTCCACCGATGGTACAGTACATGCACGAGTCCAAATATCTCCCCACTCACTGGATCTTAGGGAAACAGCTGTGGTGCCATAGTAGAGCCTCGGGCTTTGCAATGCATTCATTCATTCACCCACTCATTCATTCATTCATCGAATGCATATTTATTGAGCATTTACTCTATGTTCTATGCATGGAGGATACAGCGGTTAGCAAGATAGGCGTTGACTCAACTTCATGGAGCTCAAGCACAGAGGGCCAAGAACAGGTCCATGTAAATAAGCAAGTAGGATATTTCTAGGAGAGGACAGAAACTCTTTGAAAGAAAAGGGTGGGGTGGTCACCTCAGCTTCTCCAGGTTGATGGCGTTGGGCTGAAAAGAGGACTTTGTGATGGTCTGGGGGAGGGGCCAAGCCAAGGGCCCTGCAGTTACAGCAGGTCTGATGAATCCGGGGGAGATAAAGCCCTCCCGGGGGAAGGGAGAACGCTAATACCGATTGCGGGAAATCAGAATTATTTATTCATATTTAATTATCAAACTGATTTCCTAAGATGATGAATGCCAAAGAGCACGATGAGCTGCAATGCAACACCGCTAAAAGGTATCCACTGACTCTTTTAGAATATCGCCTTATCACCCAAGGAAGCACGATTCTTCAGACGCTGAAAATTCAGAAAGGATTGGGGTGCAAACTCTATTTCAGTTTGCGTCTTCTCCTTCTAGTAAAGAGGAGCGCTCTCTTGAAAAGCCCTTGCACTTCATCCTCACGTGAAATGGGAAATCACATACCTGGAATCCTATTGAGGGTCACCCAGAAATGCTCATCCGGACTAAAGGTGTCTTTGGACCAGTGGAGCAAGTCCACAGCCCGAGGGTCCTGGAGAACAAAGGTGGCGAACTCTCTCGACAGAGCAACATAGGCAGAGCCAAAGTAAATGGTGAGATTGTGCGGAGGAGGCGGTTTCAGCGCCGTGGTTCTTACCACATAGGAAAGCTCTTTGCCCAGGTGCTCCCGGTGGACGTATCTAGTCCGTCCAATGGCGTGAGCGGGGGGCAGCACCCCCGGGGTGATGTTTTTCCCTTTAAGCCCTTTCAGATACTGAACGATCTCCCTGTTGGTTTTCAGGGGGAAGTCCTGCCCGCAGGTGTTGATGGCGTATTTCCACGGGACCGCCGAGGCCGCCAGGTCCTCGATGCAGTTGAGGTCCGCCTGGAGCCTGGAAATCCCACCATAGACCACGGGCTCCGTCTTGGAAGCCAGGAAGGCATTCGGGAAGCAGCTCAGGAGGTGATCCACTGCATCTTTGAATTCAGTGGTGGCTTTCTCATCCACATGGACACAGTAGATGTTCTGAGGCATGTACACAGCTCTGAAGAGCCTTGCGAAGGTATCGAAATTGTGATGAATGACCATGATGTAGGCCAAGGGGAAGTCAGCTTCTTCTTTAGATAAAGGCACCGTGATATAGTGGCTTTGGGTCAGGTATTCCTTGCAAGAAGACTTCTCATAGATCGTTAGTCTGTCTCTCCAGAGGAAAGGTGTTGTGCCTCTGATGGAGGATGTGCAAACTTGACTCAGCATCAGAGGGTCTGAGTTATTTAGCCTCTGGAAGCTTTGCTCTCCCCCAAAATGGAACGCACAGAACACGATAAAAATGATTACACAAGAGACAGAAGCTATAAAGAGGAAACGCATCAATGAAGTCATGCCTCCAAGAGGAGTAAGATTTCAAAGACTGTCAGAATCTGCAAGTCCTTTCCCAAACTTACTTTTTTCTCTGAGTGCTTATTTTGGTACATACTCCAGCAATTCCTGCGCTGAAGGAAACGCGGTGAACGGATTCGGTGTCATCCCCCGGAGTCCAGCAGCTGGCTTTCTCCCCATGTTGATATTAGCAACTGATCCCGCCTCGTCGTCCTCTGCCTCTCAAACTGCCTTTGTCTAAATCCCAATAGCAGGTTGCTTAAGCCCAGCCTTTTCCCTCCCTCCAGCTCCAGCTCGCAGGGGCTGGCTGTTCCACTAAAACTCTGGTAATTCCTTTTTCCCTCGCAGATTTAGTTTCTCCGATCCCTTTTCTCTCATTTCCCAAGGTTCCCCGCCACCCCCCCCCCCCTTGTTACTGTCATTCAGGGAATAAGTACAGTAAAGCAAAGTTGAAATGATGTGTTCTGGCAGGCGTGCCATTTCCGGCTAGTCATCCGACAGGCGGCGGTGCTCCCCGCCCCCCCAACCCCGGCTGGTTGCTCCCGGCAAAGAGCCACAGCCTGGTCCCCCGACTCTTCCAGAACACTCCACAGGGCACCGGTAGCCTCCCTTCTCAAATACGCCCTTTGGATGAGAAAAGTGATGGAGGTGACAAGAGAGAAAACAAAACCTCACCCATCGGGCTCTTTTGTGATGCTTCTGAGCCCCGCCCTACTCTTTTCTAAAGCCGGAGCTTACGGGAGTTCCAGTCCTAGGGGATCTGAAATTGCAGGGCTCCTGGTCTTGTGGCTTAGAGATGAGGTGACAGCCCCTCTCCTTCCACCTCTAGCGTCCGCCATGGTGCCTGTCATAGGATGGACACGGAGCAGGACTCAGTGGGATCCTGGTAGAAATCCTTTCCGTGTTCCCCGTTTTTTCCTAGAAGGAAAAAGGCTTCATCCAACCCCCTTGACCTCCCCTGAGTTCCAAAGGGCAGATGCACACAGCTGCTCATCAGGGAAGGGAGGGAACGTAGAAACAAAGGCGGGGGGGGCAGTTAAGAAATAGTCTCAGAGCCTTGGGGCAGGGTTCTGGTGCCTTCTCAGGAAATATACATGACAATATCTGAGTTCTTCTGCTGGAACTCAAGCCCCCACCCAGGCGGAGGATGGCAACTTCCCACTAAGCGCCTGATTCGTGGAGCAACGCCCTGTTCCCCCCCACCAACCAATCACACACCCTGCAGCCCTTCGCCCCAAATTCTGCCTATAAAAAAAACGTCTCCCGGAGTTCCCATCGTGGCGCAGTGGTTAACGAATCCGACTAGGAACCATGAGGTTGCGGGTTCGGTTCCTGCCCTTGCTCAGTGGGTTAACGATCCGGCGTTGCCGTGAGCTGTGGTGTAGGTTACAGACGCGGCTCGGATCCCGAGTTGCTGTGGCTCTGGCGTAGTCCGGTGGCTACAGCTGCGATTCGACCCCTAACCTGGGAACCTCCATATGCCGCGGAAGCGGCCCTAGAAATAGCAAAAAAAAAAAGTCTCCCCCAAACCTTCCCGGAGTTTGAGGCTTTAGAGCACAAACCGCCTGTCCTCCTTGTACAGAAACTGCTGCATTTTTCTTCACCACAACCCGGTGTCAGTAGATGGACTTTACTGAACAGGGGTGAGGGGAGCCCACTTTGGTTCCATCACAGGATGGCCGAGTCACAGGAGCGAATCCTGACCTCCACCCCCCAATTTCGCTGAGACCTTGAAACCTCACTGGGAAGCCCATGAATCCTGGCACAGATGATATTCAGATCTGGGGAGCTAAAGGGCATTCAGGTTGTCACCACTCAGAGAACACACTCAGAGAAGTGTTTATACCTGCCCGTCAAGCTTATTGAGCCAAGTGGGAAAGGAATATTGTTTTTCCCTGTTGGTAAATAACAGTGTTTTAGCTGAAGCGCATCAGGCTCTTTAACTTAGAATGCTCTTATTTTCAATCTTTCTTTCTTAACACCTCCTCTCTTTTTAAGATGTAGAGCAACATGTTTTATTTTTAAAATCGTCCATCCTCCCTTCCGGGGCCGGGGGTTGAACTGGAGCCACAGCTGCTGGCCTAGGTCGCAGCAACAACGAATCCAAGCCACATCCATGACCTACACTGTACCTTGCAGCAATGCGGGATCCTTAACCCACTGAAGGAGGCCAGGGATCGAACCCACCTCCTCACGGACACTACGTTGGGTTCTTTCCTGGCTAAGCCACAGTGGGAACTTGCATGTTTTATTTACAAATGACTTCTAAAACACCAGTGCAATGACTGCGTGCTGTCTCTTCTCCCCTCACCTGTCAAATGTAACCTCTCTGAGCTCCCATCCTGTAGAGGAAAGACTGAGCACCCCCCAACACCCCAGGAAGAAAAAAAGGCCTTAAATGCTCTTCCTCTCCTCCCTTTGGAGAAACCTCTACCCTGCTAGTAATGAAATTCCTAGAACAATATTCCTTCGCTTTCCCCAGACTTAGAACACCAGTGCCACGGCCCTCTGATTCAAGGCATCCATCTATATTCTGCCTGAACAACACACCACCTCTTTTTTTTTTTTTTTTGTCCTTTTGCCTTTTCTAGGGCTGCACCTGCGGCATGTGGAGGTTCCAGGCTAGGGGTCTAATCGGAGCTGTAGCCACTGGCCTATGCCAGAGCCACAGCAACACCAGATCTGAGCCCTATTTTTGACATACACCACAACTCTCGGCAACGCCAGATCCCTAACCCACTGAGCGAGGCCAGGGATTGAACCTGCAACCTCTTGGTTCCTAGTCGGATTCGTTAACCACTGCGCCATGACGGGAACTCCCAACACACCACCTCTTGAACCACAGATGAGTTTCCTTCTAACGTACATTGCTTCCATTTTTCATGCTTCCAGCTTGGACATTATTTTTCCCTCTCCTTTGAGAAATCCTCCTCCTTCTGTAAGATGCACCACAAGTCAACTCTCTATAGAACCCACCATTGTATTCTTAAACAAAGTGGAAACAGAAAATGGAGCAGATCAGTCCAATTTTTAGTGTGCCTAGGGAGCAAAGAGGGTGACTTAACATCCATGATAATGCAAAAGTCAATCTGAAGCTTCGTTTTTTTTTCCAAACAATACCTTCAAATATTAGGTTATTGCATATCCTGTTTGAACACCACAGAAGGTAATTTCAGTATCTAGTTTGGCAAAGCCTTCTGGCTTGGAATGAAGATTAAAATATTCTAAATATCTGCAGTTTGACAGTGTGTTCAGATACATGACTTAATTCGGCCAACAGAGCCTGTTTACATTATTATACCCAACTGGCCAACGACGAAGGAGTTCAAATTTATACAGGCTTAGGGGACAGACATTAATAATGTCACTATATTGAGAAATATAGACATTCGCCAACTTAGGATCTTTCATCATCCTTTTTTGGTATTCGTTCTGTTGCTTAAAACAGCATGGTTTGGAAATAGAGCTGTTTTTCCTGTCTGCCCTTTTCGCTGTCCTTGGGTATTAACAAATCCTTATAGGAGAATTTAAAAAAAAAAAAAGGAAAAAATTTTGTAATAGGGGAAGGCTAGTACTTGCTCCCTTTCCTTCCTATTAGGCCATGCGACCTGTTTATCCAGAAGAGACATCAGGCCCTTCTTTTTTTTTTTTTTTCCTCCTGCTGAGACTAAAGAGCTCAGCCATCTCTCGATACCTGTGATTACAGGCAAGGATACGATTGACAAGTGCAGGCCTTGCAACTGCAACTCATGGCCCACTCTGGAAGCAGTTAGTCCCGAACCAGCCCATTAATGAGGCTAGACGTGTGTATCCTCCCCTGAGCCAGCTTAAAAATGTGCTCTTTCTTCCACTCAGAAGCCTTTATTGTTCGGCACATCTTTGAAGAATTTTTTCCGGAACTATTCCTACACTGTTGCTGGGAATATAAACTGGTGCACCCAATAAGAAGTATGGAGGTTCCTTAAAAACGTAAAAACAGAGCTGGCATATGATCTAGCTTCCCACTCCTGGGCGTATACCCAGAAAAGACAACAGCTCTATTTTGAAAAGTTACTTGTGGGGCGTTCCTGTTGTGGCTCAGTGTCAACTAGCATCCATGAGAATGCGGGTTTGATCCCTGGCCTCGCTCAGTGGGTTAAGGATCCGGCGTTGCCGAGAGCTGTGGTGGAGGTCAAAAATTCGGCTCAGATCTGGTGTTGCTGTGGCTCTGGCATAGGCCAGTGGCTACAGCTCCGATTAGACCCCTAGCCTGGGAACCTCCACATGCCTCAGGTGCAGCCCTAAAAAAAATCAAAAAAAGAAAAAGAATAAACATATGTATCACTGAATCACTTTGCCATGCTCCTGAAAACTTGTACATCAAGTATACTTCAATTTAAAAAAAAAGTCCAATTACAAAGCTCTCTAGAGCACCGCTCCAAAATGAAGAGGGCATCCTTCCTGTAAAATGATGCAAGACTCGGTATTTAATTGAAATAAAGACACAATCAAAGGGGGGCAAGGAAGCCTCTGCGCCCCTAGGCTTTTCTGTGGACAAGGGCAAGGTCACCACCTGCTTGTGCTGGGAGACCTGCAGAAGGATGGGTTGAGGGAGCAACATGAGGAGTTTGCTGCCACCAGGCTGTCACACCATGAGGGAGGTGGCCACTGGTTGTAAAAGACCTTGCCTGCTGTTGAGCTGAAAAATGCGGACTTCGCCTTGAGGCCAAAGGAACAGCACCTAAGACACTGGGTGGAGGAGCTCCCCAGGCAATGCGGGCCAACTGGAGGAGGACCAAGAGTCATGGGGGAGAGTCCACGTCAGCCCGTGAATGCATAAGGCACACGTCGACAACAATAACAACAACAACAACAATAATAATAATAGTGTTATTAATAAATAAAGCCTCTTAAAGTCTGAGGGACAGGTGCTAGCTATGCCTCAATTAACTACATTTCCTAGAAACAACTCCAAGGCTCTTATGGTTGAGGGTTTAGTCCTATAGGTGTTTACAGAACATCGGATACTGCACTGAGTTTTTTCTTAAAGAAATAAAGATGGGGCCCGATTTAAAGTCCCAAGTCACTAAGGAATTCATGGACTGGAAATGAATAGAAAGCCTTCTTTCTTTTCTTCTTTCTTTTCTCCCTTCCTTCCTTCCATGGCTGTGCCTGCAACATATGGAAGTTCCCGGACTAGGGTTTGGATCGGAGCTACACCTGCAGACCTATACCACAGCCACAGCAATGCTGGATCTGAGCCTCATCTGTGACCTATGCCACAGCTTGTGGCAATGCTGGGGTTCTTAACCCACTGAGTGATGCCAGGGATTGAACCTACATCCTCAGGGATACTAGTCAAGTTGGTAACCCACTGAGCCACAACAGAAGCTCTGAAAGCCTATTATCATTCTTCTACCCCTTCAACCTTGTCATGTAGAAATAGGTATGATATATATATATTACTTATGTTATTTATTCACCTGTTGATATGTCCTGAATGAATAAATGAATGATTGAATGGAGTTCACATCCCCCATAGTTCCAGATGCCCAGGAGTAAAAGTTCTTTTAACCAGAAGTGGGAACAGAGCAACGGGTATCTTTTTTTTCTGACAAACAAAAACTCTGACCAGACTGATGGCCCAGATAGATTCACTGACCTTAAAAACACAACTTTTAATCAAAATTCTGGAGGAAATCATGCAAGATGGGCTTTCTCTTGTGTGTCAAGGAAGGGTCACCGTTAGCTGTCACAGTTACTAACAGGGCCTGAGTTCTGGGCACTTGACCAGTAGTGTGACCTCAGGCCCCCGCTCCATCTTTATAAAAAGTTGTCTTTCGTCTCCCTTCCAGCCTTTAAAAATGAGCTACCATTTAGGTATAAGGTGAATTGCTAAGCAACACAACTTCCAGGAACTAGGATCCCGTCCTGCAGGAGAGTATATCTTCGCTAGGATTCAAAATATATGAGGCTGAGAGTTCCCTTCTGGCTCGAGGGGTTAAGGGACCTGGCACGCCCTGTGGCCAACGCTTGTTGAATGGGTCCAGAATCATCTGACACTGTCACCGCAGTGGCTCTGGTCGCTGCTGCGGTGCACGTTTGATCCCTGGCCTAGGAACTTCTATATGCCATGAATGCAGCCAAATACAAAAACAAAAAACGAAACACATGCAGCTGAAAAGATAACCAACAAAACAGGGAAGACCATGGATCATTCCAAACAAAAGGATGTCCACCTAACATCACAGAAGCTCAGAGGAGAAACGCCTTCCTTGGAGCTGGGATGGTTACTAGGGGGTTCCGATGGTTCGATGTGGACGCTCAGAGCACAGAGACGGCACTGCAAGTGGAGAAGTGACGAGAGCGGGCCAGGACCCAAAAACAAGAAAGCCCAGGTGGAGACACTTCCCCAGGGAGAGTGGTAAATCCAGAGCTTCTCTGCGGGGCAGCAGGTCAAAACCTTTCCGTCAGTGAACTCCGATCTCAACGTACCAGTCATGGTTAGAGGGGGAGCTTGGGACAGCAGGGACTTTTGCCCCCTGTTCCTCCCACAGCCCAGCAACGCGACCAGGGCCTGGCACATACTGTGGCCGACACTTGTTGAATGGGTCCAGAATCATCTGGGCATTTGAAAGGGCCATTCTTCAACTATGGAAGAAGGAATGTTGAAACCCATGTCTGCCCACGGTTTTAATTCCACATGTTAAAACAGCATAGGGGAGTTCCCACTGTGGCTCAGTGGGTTAAGAACCCAACTCGTAACCATGAGGATGTGGGTTCAATCCCTGGCCTCACTCCGTGGGTTAAGGATCCAGAGTTGCCCTAAGCTGTAGTGAAGGTCACACATGTGGCTCAGATCCTGCGTTGCTGTGGCTGTGGTGTAGGCCGGCGGCTGCAGCTCTGATTCGACCCCTAGCCTGAAACTTTCATATCCAGGTGGCCGCCCTAAAAAGAAACAGAAAACAACAAAAAAGCATAGGCTAGGAGGGTCGCCCATGGTGACTTTTTTAAAGTCAATTTCTAGGTATCGGGAGGTGTCATTTGAGTGTACAAATAGTGCTTTTTTCTCTCTTCCACCTCAGCAAGGCACTGATTTCTTTCCTTGTGCATCTTACCTCGGTTTAATTGCATGTACGAAGGCAAACTTCATTATACTTGCATAATTGTTCTGGGAATTATTGTTTTTTCATTCTCAATTAACTGCCAGCCTGTCATTGGGAAAGAAACTGAGGAGACACAGGCTTGAGCAGAAATACCAGGTTGATGATATTAAATAACAGCCCCAAGGGCACGGAAAGGGCGGGGTCTGATGAAGTTCACTGACGTGGCCTTGAGGGGCCAAGTTCTCCGGGCAGAAAAGCTTAGGCAAGTGCGGCGAGGTGGTCCCCTCCCTTGGGATGCCTGATGACTGGTCTTTGGAAGGCCCTTTTGGTATGGTTTGTGTTGCTATTGAAGCGGGTCGAATGACTCCGGGACTAATTTTTTTATTTGGCCATGCTGTGCAGAAGCTTGCTGTGATCTCAGTTCCCAGGCCAGGGGTTGAACGTGGCCTGAAGCAATACAAGCACCGAATCCTAACCACTAGGCCACCAGGGAACTCCCAGGGAGTCGTTCTTGATAACCTATAGGGATTTCCACCCCTCGCCCCCCAACTAAGAGTTTTTCATGAGAAAGCAGGGAATGTGACAGTCCAGTTCACCCTGGACAGCCACTTAGGTGATTCTGACTGGCCGGATGGTGGGTAAATGAAGCCTTTCATTTACTTTTTTTTTAAAATTTTATTTATTATTACTCAAATGAATTTATCACATCTGTATTTCATTTACTTTTTCTCTCTCTATCTACTTATCTCTCTTTCTTAAAATAATTATGATGCTAAAGAGAAGAACAGAGACATTACCAAAGCATGTCTTTAAAACAACAATTCTACCCTAATGGAGTCCTCTTCCGTGGAGCTTCACTGGGGAAAATCCACCTTCTCCTGGGACCCAATCATTTGACCTCCTATACCATTCATCTAATTAGCAGCAGCAGGTGGTTGCTGTCTAGATCACAGAACCCAAAGCAAGCTTTCAAACGCTCATCTCACAGGGTGGAAGAAGTTTTTGGTTTTGTTTTTTTTTTTTAATTTTTCTTTTCTCTTCTTTTCTTTTTTCTTTCTTTCTTTCTTTCTTTTTTTTTTTTTTTTCAGAAGGCGTTTAATACACAGAAGTTTCAAGGCCCGGGTGGCAGATCGAGAAGGTGGTCATGATTGGTCATAGCATGTGGTAGTGTGAGCCACAGCGAGCTGCTTCTGATGGAGCAAAGGCATTGGGGAGACACTGCCTGGATGCTAAAGGATGCTATTTGCAAAAGACAGTGGACACAAATTCCTATAGGCGAATGTCAAAGCCTGCGCAGACAGGAGGTGATCTTCTGGTAGCAGAAAGGTGGCCATTAGGAAATGAAGAGCTTGAAACTGGGGGGGCTTAGAAAGGGAAAAAAATCAATGACCCCCCCCCCCCCAAATAAGTCACAGCCAATTACATCTCAGGATGAATCTTACCACCGAATTTACCTACGGAAATGAATGGCTTACCCTTGGAAGAAGAGCTAACTCATGGTTTTAGCAAAACACATGGTTTCAGCCAAACTAGGTGTGCCTGTGGCTTGAGGTTAAGGATAATTTAGACGTAACATTTGCACACTTGTTTAACATCTCATTACCTAAAGGGGTTGTTAAAATATGGAGCTCGGGGCCTCCATCCCAAGAAACTCCCGGTGGAATTTAACCATCTGTATTTCTAACAAGGTCCCGAGACCAAAGTTTGAGAAGTGGTGGATCAGATACCAACTTCTAAGATGTTTTTTTCTCCCTCCGGGACCCTTCTAGATCTATTTTTCTAGGACAAAGAAAAATACTGTAAACGAAAGAGCCAGTATTTCAAGATAAATATTACTGTATAATTTGGAAGTACTTAATAAACATGAATACAAGTGGTGGATACTCTGAGCCCTGGAATAAAACTCACTATGGAAAGCTAAGTGGTACTTTTAAGAATGAAAGGACATGGTTATACAGAAAGGTGCTTTTTATTTTTGTATTTTTGTTGTTGTTGTTGTTGTTGTTGTTGCTTTCTAGGTCCACCCCTGTGGCATATGGAAGTTCCCAGGCTAGGGGTCACACTGGAGCTGCAGTTGACCGTCTACACCACAGCCATAGCAATGAAGGATCCGGGCCGTATCTATGAGCCACACCGCAGCTCACAGCAGCACCCTAACCACTGAGTGAGGCCAGAAATGGAACCCAAATCCTCATGGATACCAGTTGGGTTTTTAACCCACAGAGCCACAGTGGGAACTCCTGGTGCGAGTTATTTAAATAAGAGAAACCCTAGACGCAAGTCACCCCGCCCTGAACGCATTCTCTAATTACCTGGATACAGTACGCACACCTGTGCACAATCCGTCTTTCACAAAATATAGACTGGGATTATTTACCGTCAAACAGTGATGTTTTGAGTATCTAGTGTGTCGTAGCTGAAATGGAGGAGGGTGGAGGAGAAGGATACAAAAAAAATTTTTTTTTTTTTTGCCATGCCCATGGCACACAGAAGTTCCTGGGCCGGGAGTCGAACCCATGTCAGGCAGTGACCAGAGCCACAGCAGGGATAACGCTGAAGCCTTCCCCTGCTGCACCATGAGGAAGCTCCCCAAATTTTTTAAAATGCAAACAAGTCGGAGAAAATGATGGTGCAGAGGCAGAGCAACTGGAACGCTCTCGCACTACTGGTGGGAGCGTGAATCAGGACCACTCTGGAAGGCTGGCGCTGTGTGCTCAGCTGAGCACAGACACGTCCTCCCACCCAGCAATTCCATTCCCACGTATTTTCAAAGGACACGTGGCTCACCCTTCACTGCAGTCATATTCCTAAGAGACCCAAGCATCCACCAAAGTGGCTGCACAGCAGAATTTCTCCCGCTTGGCACTACTGGCCTCGGGGTGCTGGTGATGCCTGGTTGTGGGGGCTGTCCTGTAGCTGGTGAGATGTTTAGCAGCACCCCTGGCCTCTACTCTCTACATGCCACAGCACCCCTTGCCCCCTCCTGGCCAAGCTGTGAAAACCAAAAATGTCTCTGGATATTGTCCAAATGTCCCCTGGGGAGTGAAATCGTCCCCAGCCAGCCCCAACACGTCACATATCGTCTCTCTACACAGCAATGAGAATACAGTAGAAGTGCCTGCAACAACAACAACAAAATGGAATTTCATAAAGAGAACATGGAGCCAAAAAAAAAAAAAAAAAAAAGGCAGACAGAAAAAGCACCTGCTGGTAGGGATGGAGGGGGATAGTTACACAGGTAGTTGGAGAAGCCCCAACAGAGGATAAAAGGTAGAAGGGAAACCCAGGGAACTTGGGGAGATCACAGCTACGTTAACCATTGCTCAAGAAAGCCACGAGAACGAAGCAGGCTGGCTGCACGAGATATGCCTCAGGTCACTCAGTGAAAGAGAAAATGAGACCTGCATTCAAGTTCAGCGAGACAATGATCCTAGGACCAAGAACAGGAGTTTAAGGGACAGATGACATTCCAAAGTAGGTGACCCTCCTTATACAGAAACCTGGAATGAGGCAGTGTATTTTAGCAGGTGTTACTGCCCTTCTGCTGATTTGAATAAGCACCATGACCGTCCTACTTTGACCTTATAGGCTCAAATACTCTCTTACCCGATGCGCATGCGAAGGAGGAGCTAATGACATAAGCCTGTCGTCTGTTTGGAAAGAAGAAAGAGGAAGAGGCGGTCTTCCCCCGCCCCACTTTCCTTGGGTGATGAAACTGTAGCCCACCGGATCCGGGGACAGAGCCTTCTCGCCTCCCCGCTTGCATCTCTCACAAATGTCTTATCTTAATAAACTATCTCTTGCCTATCACTTTGTCTCTCACGGAGTTCCTGCTGCGCTGAGGCACAAAGAACCTGAACTTAGCCCAAACACCGGGTGAGTGATTCTGATTTAAAAACCGGAGGTTCAAGCCCCAATCTGGCTTTTGCTTGGTTCGTGTCCTGGCAGGTGGGTTCAAGTCCCAGTCTGGGTTCTGGCTGCGTTCAAGTCGTAAGCCTTGTCAGTTTCAATGCTATGTGTTTCTGTTTTTATAAAGGACAAAAACAAGTGAAAGTATCAATGCTGTGAGACCTCAAAGCCGTGACTGGGAAGCGGGTCATGTTAGGTGACTTGATGCTGGTTACGGGGCTGTGTCTAGTTTGAAACTGCATCAAGCTGAACTCATGATAAACGTTTCTCTGTTACATAACATCTCATCAGAAATGAATGAATAAATGAATAAAATGAGTCAAAGTCCTTCTCGCAGAAATACTCTTCCAAGAGAGTGGGGATCACGCATCTTCCTGGAAGAACTAGTATTTAGGGTTCTCACTTATCACATACTTGGCGGTACCCACATACCAGAGCCCACAGCAGGCTCCTTCACCCCGACCCAACCGCCTCTCCCATGCCCTCCAAAAAAGGAGCCAAGAGAAAACAGAACAGGAGGTCCAAACTCAATGACCCCTTGTGCTCCTCGGCACAAAACCAAGTGCCAGCCTTAAGGCACTTGTGCTCCTCAGCACAAAACCGAGTGCCAGCCTTAAGGCACTTGTGATCTAGTGAGATAAGGATGGAGGGGAAATCCGAACTAACAAGCAGAATGTCTGCTAAGGATTAAGGATCCTGGGTTGTCACTGCTGTGGCCACATGCCATCTTCGCATGGCGTGGGTGCAGCCAGCCAAGAAACAAAGCATGACAAAACAAAACAAACAACAAAAATTTTTTTAAAAGCAGGGCACCAAGAGGTGTGAATGACACAGCTGACAGCCAGCATCAGTGGCTGTCACCCCCATGTGCTCAATGAGGAAATGCTGAGTCTCAACTCAGGTCACTGGGAGACCAGTGACCTCCCAGCCCAGGGTCACTGTGCCAGGAGCACAGACCCAGGACTCAGAGACGAGCAGCTTTGCTCCAAGCTCTTGCTTGTCAGCCACGGTGCCAACCCGAGCCCTTCTAGCAGGCCCAGGGACATCTCAGTGTCAGCCCCCTGCTCTGCTTCATGGAAGAAACACCAGAACTAAGGAGAGCTAGGTGCACTGTCACTAAGACACATGAATTTCTTTCTCCAATGTTCCTTTTGCTTTTTCTTCCTTTCTTTTTTTCTTTTTCTTTCTTTCTTTTTTTCTTTTTCTTTTTTTGCTTTGCTTTCTAGGGCCACCCCTGCGGCATATGGATGTTCCCTGGCTAGGGGTCCAATCAGAGCTGCAGCTGCCGGCCTGTACTACAGCCAGCCACGCCAGATCCAAGCTGCATCTGCAACCTGCACCACAGCTCACGGCAACGCCGGATCCTTAACCCACTGAGCGAGGCCGGGGATTGAACCCATGTCCTCATGGATACTGGTTGGATTCATTTCTGCTGCACCACGATGGGAACTTTCCTGTTTTTCTTTTTCTCACTTTCAATCCAGAATGCACCAGGGGCCTGAGGCATTCTGAAATTTCTTTTCCTTTCCTTCCAACTTTATTGCTCATAAAACCATGTGGACAAATCCTTTCCTCTTGGTTCATAGGTTCCTGCTATAATTGACTTCTAATTCCACCTCTCCAGCCCCTCTTTAGGGAATTGCATTTCTGCTGGTTCTGGCCTGATCCAGGGGAATACCTGACTCCAAGCGGAACTGGATTTTTGAGGCCGGATCCTTGAATTAATAATTCACCAGGCCTGAAAAGACTCTGAGCGGCCAAGCCCCTGTGAACCACACCTCTCACTTCTCTTTTTGCAGAGAGCAATTCCCCGATTTTCATGTAGGTTATCACTTTGTGCTCACAACCACTGTGTGAAGTAGCACAATTCTTATCCTGATTTTGCAGATGAGCCGGTGAGACTTAGAAAGATCCAGCACACGACCGAAGGTCATGAAATCAGGTAGCAATTAGAGCCGAACTCTGAATTGATGTTTTTATATAGCTCACTGTCTCCCAAGGCAAATGGAGTTCTAATGGTATCAAAATTCATTCCAAGCTCCTTCTGTCTTCCGGGGGCCAAGGCTACAGGCAGAGGAAGTGGCACCAGGATGTCCTGGGGCCAGGACTTCAGCTAAGCACCATGGACAAGCCTGGTTACATGGAGTGTGATGGAGAAAATAAGCGAACACACCGAGGTTGATGGGAGTCAGGTCCCTCACTGGGGGGGTCAGGGAGGTGGGGGGAGAATAAAGGAATAAAGCCTTTGTTGTTGGGCTGGAACTGGAGAACATGTCAGTTTGTGGGCTTTAACATATAGATAGATAGATGGGTGTTCCCCTCGTGTCGCAGTGGTTAACGAATCCATCTAGGAACCATGAGGTTGCGGGTTCGATCCCTGGCCTCGCTCAGTGGGTTAGGGATCTGGCGTTGCCGTGAGGTGTGGTGCAGGTTGCAGATGTGGCTCGCATCCCGCGTTGCTGTGGCTCTGGCGTAGGCTGGCGGCTACAGCTCCGATTCGACCCCTAGCCTGGGAACCTCCATATGCCGCGGGAAGCAAAAAGACAAAAAAAAAAAGATAGATGGATGATAGGGAGTTGGCTAGACTGATATAGATATACAGATATGTAGATAGATATGCGTGTGTGTGTGTGTGTGTGTGTGTGTGTGTGTGTGAATGCGAGTATGAGATAATGTGTGAATGAGGTGGCGTATCTGTTTCAGGATGCTCCTGTGTGAGTGTGTATGTGTGTGCCACGTGTATACAGACATTGTGTGAACACATACGTATATATATTTTTTCCTAGCTCTGACCCCTGAAAGGGCACAGAAATCATAATACCCTTGAGTGCCCAGTGTTTGGGATCTAAACACCAACCTATACTAAATAGAACCAGGGTTCTCTGGAGGAAGTGGCAGACTCCAGCACTGGGGCAGTTTCAGTACAAGATCAGCTTGGAAGGCGTCCTGGGGCCAGAAAGTAAGGGGGTGCTTGAAGAACGACAGCGAGGTGTTGAAGGGACCTCCTTGAAGGGGCCCCCTCGGGCCAAGTCTAGGACAATTTGAGTAGCAAGAAAAGTCAAACTAGGAGTGGACTGCAGCCCACCGGATAAAATGGGAATCCTTGCTCATAGGAACATGAATAAACACATGCGTGGGGAGAAGAGAAGGCTGAACGTTATAAATGAATGTCAACTCATCCATCTAGAAGCCTGGAGCTGGCAACCCAAACGATGATAGAGTCGGATAAGACCCATCAGTGGGGAGTTCCCGTTGTGGCTCAGTGGGTTGCATTCTTAACCCACAGTGTCTGTGAGGATGTGGGTTCTATTCCTAGCCTCGCTCAGTGGGTCATGGATCCGGTGTTGCCAAAACTTGTGGTGTAGGTCACAGATGCAGCTCGGATCTGTGGCTGTGGCTGTGGCGTAGGTGGGTCACTGCACCTCTGATTCAACCCCTGGTTGGGGAACTTCCAGGTGCCACAGATGTAGCCGTAAAAAGCAAAGGAAAAGAGGAACCATTGGTGGGTGTAAAACTGAGACCAGTGGGTGGTAAGACTGGGGCCAGAACATTTGAAGAACAGGATAGTGACATAGTTGCAGTTTCTCCCCACAAAGTATTTATCATGTGCTTAGTAATAAATTCCAAATACTTACAGATTTACTTTATAGCAGAGAAACTTGGCAGGCACCACCCTAACCAAGGGTCAGTGCTAACACCGTGGCCATCAAAAGAAATCAACCTTTCAGGTTTCCGGGTTGGTTTCTCTGATATCTTTGCCTAAAAGGTATCACTTGAAACCATTCATAAGGAAACATCAGACCTGCACTTTCCAAAATGATAAGATCTTGAAAGACTCAGACTGAGAAATTGTTCTAAGTTGGAGCGGATGTGACAGCTAAGTGTAGCTTGAGATCCTTACTCTAGATTTATGAAGGCCATTATTATTACTATTACTTATTAATTAATTAATTTATTTTGCTGTTCCGGGCCACACCTCAATATGGAGGTTCCCAGGCTCGCAGTCTCATAGGAGCTACAGCTGCCGGCCTACACCACAGCCACAGCCATAGCAACGCAGGATCCAAGCCGCATCTGCGACCTACACCACAGCTCACAGCAACGCCAGATCCTTAACCCACTGAGGGAGGCCGGGGATTGAACCCGCAACCTCATGGCTCCTAGTCGGGTTGGTTTCCGCTGCGCCACGAGGGGAACGCCTGGCCATTATTATTATAACTGGTGATCGTGGAATAGTGTCTGTGGATTAAAGAGTAAAAAAACTGTAGCTCTGGAGGGAGAGCATCTTTGTTAGAAAATATATTTTGACGTAGTCAGAGGTAATGTGCAAATGGTTTAGGAAAAATGCAAATGAGGGAGGGAGAGGGTGCGGACAGGATGCAGGAAAGAAGGAATAAGGCAAATGTGCTACAGGTCGGGGAGTGAGTGAAGGGTAGAGGAGAGCCCTTCACACTATTTATAAAGTACATGGGTATTATAAGTGTAGTTATTGTGAAATGAGATGAAAATAAAAGCTTAAAAACTCATTAAGACCTTAAAACATTTTCTAGATATTCAAGGCGTAGTAAATCACAAAGGACATAACTTAAGCCACAGGAAGGTCTAAAAAGCGGACTGATGGATTAGACTGATTGTGAATTACGGCATCAAATACATCGAGATTAAGTCATTTTACCTTCTAAAGCCTCAGTTGTCTCATCCATGCATTTGAGATAATAATCTCCACCTCCTCCAGAGGAGTTCCGTGAGGTGTTGTGACTTAAGGGAAGCATCCATATAAAGTCTTTTTGCTTTTTCCATTCTTTCTTTCTTTTTTTTAAGGGATGCACCTGCAGCACGTGGAAGTTCCCGGGCTAGCGGTCGAATGGGAGCTGTATCTGGGACCTACATATGCCACAGCTTGTGGCAAGGCCCGATCCTTAACCCACTGAGTGAGGCCAGGGATCGAACCTGCATCCTCGGAGAGACAACGTCGGGTCCTTAACCTGCTGAGCCACAGCGGGAACGCCTCTGCTCTCTCCTTGAGAAAACATTTGTTCTCTAGAATCTCTTCTTTAGATAAAAAATGTATGTTCCCTGCATGGGCAAAACTGTACCAACATTGGAGCCTAGAGTCTAGGTCGTGGAAACTGCCCGTCTGTAGAATTAACATAGGGCGATAATTCTGCCTAAAGATCACGACTGGAATTGACTGTTGCCCACCCTTCCTGACTCAGTGGAAACTTTTCCCCTCTGAGACTCTGAAGTCAGGTTTTCGTGTGGGGTGGTATATTAAGGAAGTGGTTTTCAACAGTTTTCAGGCCACCAAGAAAAACAGTCATTTGTCTGGCACCTGTTTAAAAAAAAAATGGTCAAACTTTTGTGGCAAAAGCCACAAAAAACACTAACCAGGACTCTGGCACAAAGCCTTCGTCTCGCTGTTGAAAGAGCTGGGAGGAAAAGGCCATGCCTAGGCTAGAGAGAGCGAACCAGGTTGTTTTAGCACCGGCACCCTGGTCAAGGGGTTCCAAAGGTCCTGAGCCTTGTGTGTCACACAGGCTGCCAGAATCAATATGTAGCCAATTGGCAACCACTCCCGGCAGAGCAGCTGGCACGGACCCTGCTGGCAAAACAGCTCCCAAAGAGCAAGAAGAACAATAAGGTAGGAGGTGCCCTTCCAGGAAACGGTGTGGGGACTGAGTAAAACCACGCCATACACTTGGGGGAAAGTGTAGGTTTCTAGCTGCTAGAAAAGTGAGTTCTAGCTGCAGTCAGGAAGAGGCTGTGCTGGGCCCTCCGACCTTCAGAGCAAGTCCAGGCTTCTGTTCTCAGACTCCACGTCTGGTCAAAAGTGACCTCTTGCTGCAATTCATTTTATTCCCAATCCTTCCTTGCTCTTAATTTCAGTATTTCATTTCCCCTCTCATCGCTTTCTTTTGGCGACGCCTACGGCATGCAGAAGTTTCTGGGCCAGGGATCGTACCTGCGCCACAGCAGGGGCAATGCTGGATCCTTAACTGCTACGCCACCAGGGAAGTCCCATCCCCTCCCGTCTTAACCTTCCCTTTTATGGCCTTGAAGCTAAAAAGCCAAAGCCCACACCTAGCTTCTGCGTATTCACAAGACTGAAGCCCTTGGAGGCTAAGAGAGCAGGACCGAGCCCTGTAAAGTCACAAAGAGCAGCTGGAAAAAGCTGCATGTAGCTCAGGCTTTGAGTGGAAAATGCCACCAGGGTGGTTGACTTACCTTCCATAAAAATTGTTTGGATGTTTTACCAGGACCAAAGGAGGCTAGTCAGGATTGCAAAGGTTATAGGAATTCGCAGTTCACTTTCTCCTAATAAGGCGAAAAGCAGGAGCACACGTTTATGAATCCTCGGCCTTTAAAACAAATGGTTTCGAAACCCCGTCAGACACTGCCCTGCATCTGTCAACCTCCCTAACACCAGAAATAGAATTTGATACGGCAAAGTGGGGAAAAACCTCCTGTGCTAAGAGTCGAGGTGGGCAAACAGAAGCATCGCACAGATCAGTGGGCACACCCACCCACGGGGAACGCAGCCCGGGGCACTTCCTGCGAACTGGAGGAGACAAAGAGCAAAAGCCACAAAAAACACCAACCAGGACTCTGGCACAAAGCCTTCGTCTGGCTGTTGAAGAGCTGGGAGGAAAAGGCCATGCCTAGGCTAGAGAGAGTGAACCAGGTTATTTTAGCACCGGCACTGGAGCCAGGAGATTCTTCAAAGGAGGAGCAACAATGGTTTGAATAAAACCAAGGAAAGGGGTCACATCTCAATCACGACCTATTAGGACAGCAGCTTGATTAAACGGGTTCTTACTTCTGTTTTAAGGGAGTCTTAGCTCGTCAGAGGATTCAGGAGGCAGAAGAAACCTGAATTAACATTTTAGCCATGCAGTGTGTCCTTAATGCAATGTTGGGCAATTTCATCTTTTTTTTTTTTTTTTTTTTTTGCTTTTTAGGGCCACGTCTACAGCATATGGAGATTCCCAGGCTAGGGGTTGAATTGGAGCTGCAGCTGCCAGCCTATGTCACAGCCACAGCAACGCAGGATCCGAGCCTTGTCTGTGACCTACACCAGAGCTCACAGCAACACTGGATCCTTAAGCCACTGAGCAGGGCCAAGGATTGAACCTGCATCCTCACGGATCCTCGTTGGGTTCCTTCCCACTGAGCCATGAGAGGAACTCCTCATCTTTTAATCCACCCCACCTTCAAAATAAACTTAGGTGTCTTGACCTTGCCTCGTAATGAGCTGGGTGTCCTTGGGAAAGTGACACAAACTCCCCATACCTCAGTTTCCACATCTGTAAAATTGAGAATGAAAACAGTACTGAGACTAAAAGCAATAACATCCCACAGGCACTCAGTCCCCTTCTAAGAAGCCAGATCAAAGGCCAACAGGCACATGAAAAGATGTTCAGCATAAGTGCTCATTAGGGAAATGCAAATCAAACCACAGGAGATACCACCGCACCCCCACTAGAATGGGCAGAGTGAAAAAAGATAGGCAAAGAGGAGTGTTGGCGAGGATGCCAAGGATTTGGAAGCCTCACACGCTGCTCGCAAGGTGCTGCACCTGCAGTGGAAGCCAGCCTGACCGTTCTTCAAAACGTTAAACACAGAATTACTGCATGGACCAGCAATCTCACTGGGAGAAATGAAAACACTCGTCCGTACAAGGACCCCCCGAGGCCTGTTCAGAGCAGCGTTATTCACAACGGCCCCAAGGTGGCAACAGCTCAGATGTCCATCGGCGGATGAATGGGTACACAAAACGTGCTCTAGCCACATAGCAGGTAACAGTCACCTGTATAAAGGAGTGAAGTGCAGATGCACGCGGCAGCATGGATGAGCCTCAAAAGCGTTGCACGAAGCGGAAGGAGCCAGCTATGAAAAAACATAGCTACGGCTGGATTTCTATGAGATGTCCAGAAAATGCAAATCGACACAGACGGGAAAACAGAGGTTGGGTTTTGGAAATGGAAAGTGGTTGTCAATGGGCGTGAACTCTTTTGGCGGTGATAAAACTAAATTGGGGTCATTGGCGATACACCTGTAAATATACTAAAAGTCACTGAAGGGCACACTTGAAACAGGTGAATTTACGATATGTGAATTCGATACCTGAGTGACATACCTCAGTTCTGTGGCGTGTAAATTATCCCTCCATAAAGCTGTTAACTGAGAAGAAAAGGTGGCGGTTTGTCCAGGGCCTGACTTCGGCAAGGACACGTGGGACGGTGATTGCCTCCTTCTGTAGCCACTACAACCTGCGTTGCTTGTAGGCTGTCAGCCACTTGGACAGTAGAAGACTTACGAGTCTGCATAAAGCGACATCACATTCATCTTATGGGAGCAACATTGATGAATCAAATTCAGTCTGGCCTCCAGCACGGTGAGGGCTGAGACTCACAAAGTTAGAAACCTCGCTCTGACCGTTCAAGACTCTGTATTCTGTCTGTCTCCACAGCTACTGAAACAACAACAAACCCTAGGAAGAAGATAAAGGTTACCAGGGAGCACAGAGGACAAACATTCACTTTGCCCGGGGGGTGGTGGGTGCTCAGAGCTCAGTATAGCTCAGTAGAGCCCTTAGAGATCATCAGAATTGCTCCAGGCACAGAGAGGCCTAAAGGAAAAACTGGAATAAGGGCGGAGGGATCTGTGTGGGGCTTAGCTATTATACAAGGAATTCAACTAGGAGGGAGATAAACCACTTTAACTACATTTTCTGGATTTTTGGGGGCTGTGCCCTTGGCATGAAAAAGTTCCTGGGCCAAGGATCCAACTTGTGCCATAGCAGTGACAATGCTAGGTCCTTAACCGCTAGGCCACTGGGGAACTCTCATTTTCTGGATTTTTTTCTTTTCTTTTTCTCTCTCTTTCTCTTCCTTTCTTTTCTTTCTTTCAGGCTGCACCTTCGGCATATAGAGTCCAGGCTAGGGGATGAATTGGAGCTGTAGCTGCTGGCCTACACCACAGCCATAGCAATGCCAGATCCGAGCCTGCCTCGTCTGTGACCTACGCCACAGCTCATGGCAATGCTGGTTCCTTAACCCACTAAGCAGGGCCAGGGATCAAACCTGCGTCTTCATAGTTACTAGTCAGATTTGTTTCTGATGAGCCACGATAGGGACTCCTTTCTGGATATTTTAAATCAAAGTCTTTCAGGGTCAAAATGACTGGCAAATTCCTTCACCTTATAGACCTGAACTAAAATGTCAACCCTTCAAATGCATAATAATAGTCATGTATGCTGACCTCAGCAGTCACATGACTACTAACCACAGACCCACCGCACCCCCCAAGTCTTCCGACACACTTAACACAAGTGGCGGAGACATCTGCCCTTTGGCAAAGGAAGTGGGGCGCAGGACTCACCCCCTCCTGGGGGTGGCGGGGGGGGGCACTTCAAAGCTGAATTAGAACTGAAAGTCACCAAACAAACTTTTCGCAAAACTGAAGAATTTCCTTCGTTTGTAGAAAACATTATATTAAAGAAGCAGAATAGGATTCTTTTCTCTCCCGTTCACTTTGTTCCTCCTTCAGCATTTACTGGAACCCCACAGAAGGATGAGGCTGGCCAAGAGTCGAGGTCCTGGTGCTCATCATTCAGTGCACATGATGAATTTGGGGGTGCAGGGGGGCAGGTGGGGGTAGGGAGGCGGGGTGGAGGGGGACCCAGATCCACACGCACAGTTAAGATGACACAGACGTGACTCTAGGACAGAAGCGAGAAGTCGTGGGTGGGGAGGGCGGCTGCCTCTGCGAGAGGGGAAGGAGCCGAGAAGCTTCTCTGAGGAAGTGACATTTCAAGGAGAGAGGAAACCAGAGTGAGCAGCCAGAGGAAAGAGCATTTCAGAATGAGGGGCCAGCACAGGAAAGGGCCCGGCAATCGCCAGACCCATCTAAATGACAGAAGCTTGGCACAGGCACAGGCTCTCAACTGGTCACAGGATGCCACGGCCTAATAAGAGGGAAGGAATCCAGCTGCTTAAGACTTAACTCCTGGAACTATTGCCTTTGGAATGGATAAGCCATGAGATCCTGCTGTGTAGCACTGGGAACTATATCTAGTCCCTTATGATGGAGCATGAGGATGGGAGAAAAAGAATGTATACATGTAGGTGTGACTGGGTCCCCTTGCTGTACAGTAGACAAATGACAGAACACTGTAAACCAGTTATAATGGAAAAAATAAAAATCACTATCAAAAAAAAAAAAAAAGACAACTCCAGGCATGTTGCTAAGAAAAGGAACAGCTGAGGGGTAGCCTCTGGGCCACATACTCAGTTTCTAGCAAAAGGAAAAAATAAATAAAATAACAAATTAAAAAAAAAATTATCCCTGCAAACTTCAAAGCCAAATATTCATGTTTTGGGTTTTTTTGTGTTTGTTTTCTCCTTTTTCTTACTTTTTAGGGCCACACCTACAGCAGATGGACGTTCCAGGGCTAGGGGTTGCATTGGAGGGGAGCTGCCAGCCTACACCACAGCCACAGCAACGCCAGATCCGAGCCGCATCTATGACCTCGGCTGCAGCTTATAGTAACTCCAGATCCTTAACCCACGGATCAAGGCCAGCGACTGATCCTGCATCCTCGCGGATACTAGTTGGGTTCTTAACCCGATGAGCCACAGTAGGAACTCCGAAATATTCATGTTTTTTGTTTTTGTTTGTCCCACACGGAAGGTGAGGGATAGTAACACTAAACACGCAAAAATCAGCCTCTCAGACGCGCATCTGTTCCTGTCTCTTTTCCTGTCGGGTACCAGTACCATGTGTACTGGCCAATCCTTCCCACAGTTTGACGAGGGGATGTTCTGATGACCAATCAGGCTCAGAGAAATTGGGCATCTTGCCCTGAATGACACAGATGGCAGGTGGCAGGGCTCGGACGGTCTGCTCTTAAATCCTACCCGCAAATAGGGAGCCACCATCTGACTCAACAGAGCAAACAGTTCCTTGTTGAGATCATTTGTGCCAAACACTCTACAGCAGCTTAAGCCTGAAATGCATTCTAACCGGTGACTGCTGGTTTTAGTTCAGTTGGGCCTAACTCCTATTAGTTTTTGGGTTTTTTTTTGTTTTTTTTTCCTCATCCATCTACTTTTAGGGTTTGGGGGGCTTTTTTTTTTTTTTTGTCCTTTTTGGGCAGCAACCTCAGCATGTGGAAGTTCCCAGGCTAGGGGCTGAAACAGCAGCAGCCGCTGGCCTACACCACAGCCACAGCAACGCAGGATCCGAGCTGCATCTGCGACCTACACCACAGCTCACGGCAACACCGGCTCTTCCACCCACTGATCCGGGTCAGGGGTTGAACCCACATCCTCCTGGATACTAGTTGGGTCGGTTACTGCTGAGCCACAATGGGAACTCCTACTTTTAGGGGTTATTTTTGGTAGGAGAATTAGGATAAGTCACCATAGGAAGAAATATTCCTGAATATTAAATATTAACATTTTCATTCAATTAGAGAAATTTGAATTTCGATTTGACACGTAAAACAGTCTTTACTGAAACGTAATTGACATGCAGCAGTGTATTAGTTTAAGGTGCACAGCAAAATGATTGGACTTGGGTTCATCAATAATGATGACCATGGTAAGTTTAGTAAAGAGCCATCGTCTTATACAGACACAAAAGGAAAAGAAAAAAATACTTTTTGCTCATGTTGAGAATTTGTAGGACTTACTCTTTTAACAACTTTCATACATAATCTACAGCATGCTGGCGTTCCCGTCATGGTAGAGCGGAAACGAATCCGACTAGAAACCATGAGGCTGCGGGTTCGATCCCTGGCCTCACTCAGTGGGTTAAGGATCCAGCGTTGCCGTGACCTGTGGTGTAGGTCACAGATGTGGCTCAGATTTGATGTTGCTGTGGCTGTGGTGCAGGCCGGCAGCTGTAGCTCTGATTTGACCCTTAGTCTGGGAACCTCCATATGCCACAGGTGCGGCCCTAAAAAGAAAAAAACATAATAAAACATACAGTGTGCTAATCGTATTACTTATGATATAGATTACACCCCTAATACTTATTTATCTTATAACTGAAAGTTTGTACCTTTTCTACTTCCTTTATCATCTCCCCTCCCCTCCCCCACCCCCGTAATCTGATCTTTCTCTGAGTTTGTTTTTGAAGAATAATTGCCCTACCACCCCCTGTTAGTTCCTGTTGCCCAATATGGTGATTTGCCATTTCTGTACATGTCAAAATAATCTCCAGATAAGTCTAGTCACCATCTATCCCCCACACAAAGATGTTAGAATAATTACTGACTTTATTCCCCACACTGGGTGTTTCATAACCGTGACTCATTTCTTTTATAACTGGGAGTTTGTACCTCTTAATCTCCCTCACCTATTTCTCTCCTACCCCCCGCCCTGTCCCCTCTGGCAACCACTTGTTTGTTCTCTGTATCTACGACTCTGTGTCCGCTTTGTTCTTTTTTCGATTCCATATTATCATGGTATTTGACTAGTTTTATTTAGCTTAATACCCTCTAGGTTGACCCATGTTGTCAGAAATGACAAGATTCCATTCTTCTTTCTGGCTGAGTAATATTCCAGTGTGTGTGTGTGTGTGTGTGTGTGTGTGTGTGTGTGTGTGTGTGTACTTAAGTTGTTTCCGTATCTTGGCTATTATAAATAATGCAGGAATCACAACTACAGATGTGATAAATTCATTTGAGTAATTAAAAAAAATGAAAAAAATTAATGCAGGAATCAACACAGGAGAGAGATACATACATGTTTTTGAATTAGTCTTTTTGTTTTCTTTGGATAAGAACCCAGCCGTGGGCTTGCTGGATTGTATGGTAATTCTATTTTACATGTTTTGAGGAGACACTATTTCCTTTGGCGGGGGCGGGGGGGGCACCCCCCGACTCTGAGTGGAGGTTCCCCGGCCAGGGAGCCAACCGGCACCACAGTGGTGACAACGCTGGGTCCTTAACCGGCTGAGCCATCAGGGAAGTCTCAGATGGTATTTCCTTGAAAGGAAAATCACAAGCATCTCAACTCGCTGATTTCCTTTCCCGTGCAATTGACAAAAATCGGTATTTCTAACAGATATAAAAATAGATTGTTCAAACTAATAAGAAAACGTATCGCTGGATTTCCTTCCCCTGCAAGTCTGCCCACATACCTAGCGGTCCCGGCAGCCCTGTGAGGATACCGCGCTGGAGGAACATAAATGCCCTCTGGGGGCAGCACGGTGCCAGCCAAACCCCTGGCTTGACTGAGATCTGCTCTTCCCTGCATCTCTCACGGTTTCAGCGCCTGGCACCTCAGCAGTGCATCTGCACCTGCAAAGGGACTAAAGCCAGTAGCCAGCCTCTAACAATAATGACAGAGGCCAGCACGGACTCTACAGCAGAAACGCAAGGGGCGCAGGGGACCGTGTGTGACAGGGCCTAATGGCAGGGCTGGTCCACAGGCTGATTCCAGGGGGCAGGGGGTGGGGGGGAGCAAATAGAATCTGTCTTCCAAAGGCCATGATCTCCAATTTTCTTCTCTCAGATGCCTTGGCATTCTTTTCCCCTCCCATCTCCAAGAAAACCTGCTCTCAGATTTTTTTTTTTTTCAGAAAGAGGAAAGCCTCTTTTCTCAGACATTAATATGAATTTGAAATAAGCTCCTACTGAATCATATTCGAAATATTCCTTTGTAGCCAGTGGGGCTGAAGCCATTGGTCAGTTTTGACATCCCTGAATCCAAGGGGCACGTGATGAATGAAGCAAAGCCACTTGAAGTCCCTCCCCCAGACAGAACCATGCAGCCCAGAGGGGCCCAGGACCCCAAACTCAGAAGCAAAATCAGAGGCCATGAACTTGCACCTCTAGCCTATAAAAGGGTCTCTTTCCCAACTGCAAACCATCCACAGCTGAGTTAGTCATGATCCACCAAAGGTTGCCATCTTGTTGGGAACTGGATTTAAGAAGAAGTGGGCAATAAAAAAATAAAAATTAAATTAAAAAAAGAGCATATCACAATAAAGGCAGTCACATTAAAAAAAAAAGAAAAGAAAAGAAAAAAGAAAGAAGTGGGAAATAGCCTGTGATGATCTATGTGGGAAAAGATCTGAAAAAAGAACGGATGTGTGTGGAGTTCCCGTCATGGCACAGGGGAAACGAATCCAACTATTAACCATGAGGATGCGGGTTCGATCCCTGGCCTCGCTCAGTGGGTTGAGGATCTGGCGTTGCCATGAGCTGTGGTGTAGGTCACAGATGCAGCTCGGATCCTGCGTTGCTGTGGCTGTGGTGGAGGCTGGTGGCTGCAGCTCCGATTCAACCTCTAGCCTGGGAACCTCCATATGCCGCAGGTGTGGCCCTAAAAAAAAGAATGGATGTGTGTACACGTATAACCGAATCACTTTGTTGTGCAGCAGAAATGATCAGGTTGTAAATCAACTCTACTTCCATACAACTTAAGAAGTGGCCCATGCAGGAATCCTCACCTTCTGAGAGCCTTCCAGAGGACCTACCGCCTCTGGAGGGACTTACTATGTATTAGGGGACCACTTTGTTTGTTTGTTTGTTTTGTTGTTTTTTTCTTTTTAGGGCTGCACCTAAGGCATATGGAAGTTTCCAGGCTAGGAGTCTAATTGGAGCTGTAGCTGCCAGCCTACACCACAGCCACAGCAACGTGGGATCCGAGTCGCATCTGCAACCTACACCACAGCACATGGCAATGCTGGACCCTTAACCCACTGAGCGAGGCCAGGGATCGAACCCATATCCTCATGGATGTTAGTCTGGGTTTGTTACCGATGTGCCACCACGGGAACTCCAGGGGACCACGTTTTTGTCTTGTGTTTTAAACCACATGACCCTGCTACCCTGGCCACACTGGCCCTGAGCTGCCTGGGGCCTCGAAGAAGGGCAGGCAGCGTGTCCACAGAGAGGTCAGCTGCAGCCTGGGAAGAGAACCGGGATGCTCGGTGTTCGGCGACTACACAACCCCCAGCAAGGGTCTCAGGAGGAGTTCCCTGGTGGGGCGGAGGGTTAAGGATCCAGCATTGTCCCTGTTGTGGTTCGGATCACTGCTGTGGCTGTGGGTTCAATCCCTGGCCTGGGAACTTCCACATGTGTGGGTGCAGCAAAAAAAAAAAAAAAAAAAAAAAAAAAAGAAGAAAGGAAGAAAGAAAGAAAGAAAGAAAGAACGAACGAATGAGAAGACTCTCTGGGAATGAACATCTGCAAGAAACAGAGCAGAACTATGGCTCACAGAGCAGCCCAGAATCTGGCCACATGAGGGGAAGACACTGAAAGCAGAAGCCAGGGGGCCCGCCCGCAAACGGAGGCTCTGAAGCAGAGGTGAGACTTTTCAGATAAGGTAAGAGCAGAGTCCGCAGAGCCGCAGAAGCAGAGGTAAAGGCGCGAGGCATGAGTGTGAACAATTTCTTCATGTTACTAGAAGCAGCCCCACGTACAAGAGATATTCAGGGCCTATTGGGTTCAATAAAACCCATGATTTAAATTCATTTGACCTGTTAATTTTCGTTTCTTTAATGTGGCCAGTAGAAGATGGAAAATTATGCTACTGGCTCCCACTGATGGGGTGTGCTAACTCCATCAGGTCATTTCTCTCTCTCTCTCTCTCTTTTTTTGGCTGCACCCATGGCAAGCGGAAATTCCTGGGCCAAGAATCAAACTCACACCCCAGCTGTGACCAGAGCTGTGATAATGTCAGGCCCTTAACCTGCTGAGCCACAAGGGAACTCCACCAGGCCATTTCCTCCATGAGATCTTTTTTCCCCTTGGCCTATTACTTCCTTGAGAATTCTTTTTTTTTCTTTTTTGCCTTTTTTTAGGACCAAAGAACTTCCTGTGGCATATGGAAGTTCCCAGGCTAGGGGTGGAATCGGAGCTGCAACGGCCCGCCTATACCACAGCCACGACAATGCCAGATCCAAGCCGCATCTTCGAACTACACTGCAGCTTGCGGCAACACAGGATCCTTAACCCATGGAGGGAGGCCAGGGATTGAACTGGCATCCTCATGGATACTAGTTGGGTTCTTAACCTGCTGAGCCATTACGGGAACTCCTAGAACAATCTTATATCTCCAACACAAACAACCAACGAACTCATACACCAGCTAAGAAGACCCCTGAAAACAGAAATGACCCAGATTTTCACATTGGGAGGAACAGTTAAACAAGACAGACACCAAAAAATTGCTAGTTCCCTCACCTCCTCAGGACTAAGCCATACACTCAGGCCTGCGCCAGGTCCTGCAAGAGTTGGCTGGACCAGTGAAGGGCCCCTGGCCTCTGGCAAGGATCCTCCTTACCCATAACCCAGAAAGGAGTTCAAGGACTCACTCGTAAGTTTCTGAAAGGCGTGGGGCAATCCATTTGTTTTCCATTGTGTTTCTGACCTGTAACTGCTGATCTTTACCAGAGGTGTAAAAATCCGGTTCCAAGAGATAAATCGGGTTGAGAAGTCAATGCTTCTGTTCAATAACCTGATTAGAGTTGTCAGTTAGAACCCAGGACCCCAGAGTGGAAGAGACTCCCAGGCCACCTTGTCCAACACGTGAGAAATGAGTTCCCTCTACAGCACTTCTCCAGCCTTCGCTTCTGCACATCCCTTTGGCTTGCTCATCACCGAGGAAGCTCCCCGTTCTAACTCCAGGTGGACAGCTTGTTCGATTTCCACCCAGCTGACCCTGGATTCTTCTTCCAAACCTACAGAGTTTGTTCTATTTCTGTCTCGGGAGCAAACCTTTCAATGACGGGAACGCAGTGATCCCTCGTCTAGTGTTTTTCAGACTGAATATCCTTTTGTTTATCTTGGTTCTTTCTAAAGCCAAAGGAAAGGGGATCTGGCCTCTTGACCCTTGCGGCTGCTCTCTTGGGAATCAGCTTTGTCAATGTCTTCCCTTAAGTTCGGTGCCCAGAGGGGAACGGGCTACATCATCCTTGGTCCAAGCACCACATAGGAGGGAAGCAGGGCTTCGACCTCCCTGATTCTGGCACCACAGTTTCGTACACACAGTACCATACACTCCCTCATGTCATCCTCTTGAGCCCTGATGTTTTTTCTTTTTCTTTTCTTTTTTCTTTCTTTCTTTCTTTTTTTTTTTTTTTTTTGACCATAATCTCTGCCAAGAGAGGTCATTTTATTTATTTATTATTTACTTATTTATTTATTTGCTTTTTAGGGCCACGCCTGCAGCAGATGGAGGTTCCTAGGCTGGGGGTCGGATAGGAGCTGCCGCTGCCGGCCGCAGCCGCAGCCACAGCCACAGCCACGCAGGATCCAAGGCGCGTCTGCAACTTACACCACAGTTCACAGCAATGCTGGATCCTTAACCCACTGAGCAGGGCCAGGGATTGAAACCGAATACTCATGGATACTAGTCAGATTCCTAACCTGCTGAGACCCAGTGGGAACTCCCATTTTATTTCATTTTTATTTAAATTTTTTTTTTATTGGCATATACTTTATTTACAGTGTTGCGTTAGTTTCTGGTGTACAGCAAAGTGATTCATCTGTATCTAGATAGATAGATAGATAGATAGATAGATAGATAGATAGATAGATAGATGATAGACAGACACAGATATAGAGATGTATAGATTCTTTTTCAGATTCTTTTCCATGAACAAAGATACTGAGTACAGTTCTCTGTCCTGTACAGTAGGGCCTTATCCTGACTTCTTTCATCTCTACATTACCCTTTCCTGCTCTGGGAAAACCACAGCTTTAAAAAGCAATCTAAGTCTAGGAAGCTTTGTACAGCAACATCAAAAACAAGCATCCACAATGCTTCACAGCCCAAGCTGTTCCTGAGAATTTCCTGGAGGCTGAACAAATACTGAAGCCCACATCCACCCAGGAAGTCAGGAAATGTATTTTTAAAAGCTCCAGGCGACTATAATATGCATCAGGGGTGGAACCACTAAATCTCAAGAAACCATGACCCCGACGCCCGTGTGGGTCCAACTTACTTTTCCTTTGAACTGTGAGTCTGGATTTTTATTTCGAATCGAACTAGCAGAAGTGAACTGGTTCACTATAAACAACGCAGGGTCATTCAAGCCATTTGAGAGGTGGAGTTCACCAGGGAACAACTGAGACCTAATTGAAAATCAACTTAAAAGAACATCAAGCTTAGGCAACCTGGTTTATCATTGGCATGTTCGCTCCCTAGCTGGGTAATTGGTGCATGGCACGCAAACACACTGAAATTTCATTGTCTATAAAATAAAGGTCTAGGAGTCTTTAAGACGCTCTAAATTTCAGATTCAATTCCCGGAAAGCACTCTCAAAGGAAAAATTTGAAAGTCGTATCCTGCTCTCCTTTTGAAAGCATGTGAATTTAGCTATGGGAGTTTCACAGAAGCAAAAGTATCATTACACATGTGCAAATGGCCTCTCAAATTTAATTTATATTATTTAGTCCTGATTTTATTTTATTTTATTTTTATTTTATGGCCACACGGCGGCATATGGAAGTTCCTGGGGCAGGGATCAAATCTGAGTCATAGCTGCAACCTATGCCGAAGGGATGCGGATCGAACCGAGCTGCCACGGTCACATTCTTTACCCACCGCACCATGGCCTCCTATTCCTGATTTTAAACGACATCACATTTAAAGGAGAACTGGGTTTAATTTTCCCTTTGCACAGCCAATGTTCCCTCAATGCCTTGCCATGTCTCAAGACTACAGCACGTACTCGAAGTGGATCTATGGGCTCAGAAAGACAGCTTGGTGTATCAGCAAAATCAAACCACACAGTCAGTCTCCACCTTGGCACTGCTAACCGCCGCACCTCCGTTTCCTCATCAGTAAAATGAAGCTGAGCTATATCGCCCACCTTGTGAATAGAGTTACTGTAAAAACGGTCTAAGGGCTGCATATTTAGCATATGAACATTCCCAGGCTAGGGTTCAAATCCGAGATGCAGCTGCCGGCCTACACCACAGCCACAGCCACGCCAGATACTTAACCTGCTGAGCGAGCCAGGGATTGAGCCTGCGTCCTCATGGATGCTGGCTGGGTTTGTTACTGCTGAGCCACAACTAGAATTCCTATAAAGATTTTTTTTTTTTAAATGAACATTTGAAACTGTAAAGATCTTTAAAACGTTACATTTTTTTTTCCTTTTTAGGGCCGCACCTGCGGCATATGGAGGTTCCCAGGCTAGGGGTCCAGTCGGAGCTACAGCAGCCCGCCTACACCACAGCCACAGCAACACGGGATCTGAGCCGAGACTGTGACCTACACCACAGCTCACAGCAACGCTGGATCCTTAACCCACTGAGCGAGGCCAGGGATCGAACCTGCCGCCTCATGGAGGCTAGTCAGATCCATTTCTGTTGTGCCACAGCGGGAACTCCCTACAATATTCATTTTAAACGAGTTTTCAGCAGTTTCTTCCGTATAGGCCACGCAATGTTGATTCATTCATAAAAACCAAAATAGAGAGACAGCCATACCTGGAATCCTATTGAGTGTCACCCAGAAGTGTTCATCAGGACTGTAGGTGTCCCTGGACCAGGACAGTAAGTCAATCGCCTGCTGGTCTTGGAGCACAAAGTTGGCGAAGTTCCTCGTGAGGGCCACGTAGGCAGTGCCAAAATAAATGGTCATGTTGTGAGGCGGTGGGGTTTTCAATTTCATTGTTTTAATCACGAAGGAATTTTTTTCGCTCAGGTGCTCCCGGTGGACGTATCTAGTCCGTCCAATGGCGTGAGCGGGGGGCAGCACCCCCGGGGTGATGTTTTTCCCTTTAAATCCTTTCAGATACTGAACGATCTCCCTGTTGGTTTTCAGGGGGAAGTCCTGCCCGCAGGTGTTGATGGCGTATTTCCACGGGACCGCCGAGGCCACCAGATCCTCGATGCAGTTGAGGTCCGCCTGGAGCCTGGAAATCCCGCCGTAGACCACGGGCTCCGTCTTGGAAGCCAGGAAGGCATTCGGGAAGCAGCTCAGGAGGTGCTTCACTGCTTCTTTGAATGGACCTGTCGCCTTTTCATCCACATGGACACAGTAGACATTTTGGGGCATGTAAACCGCCCTGAAGAGCCTCTCAAAGGTGCCAAAGTCTTTGTGGATGGTCATCACGTAAGCCAAAGGGAAGCCGGCCTCTTCTTCCGAGAGTGTTTCTGTGATGTAGTGACTTTGAGCCAGATACTTGTAACAGGTAGTTTCATGGAGGGTCGTTTTCAGGGCATTCTCTGTTGTGTAAAAAACCTTCCCCTTAAAAATCTGCCGACAGGCTTCTGCCAACAGTGATGCATTGGCCAAGGATGCTCGAAAGACAGTTTTTCTCTGCCACAACTTGTTATTGTAAATGAATACGCAAATCAGGACGGTGACAAGAGATACACAGAAAAGACCGTGCTTCCAAGAGCCCATCCTTCCAAACCAGGAAATGAGTAAACCCTCTGGAGATCCGCTCAGCCCGTAGATATATTTAACTTACATTTTCTCCAGCATCCATGGCCGTGGTCTTGGCAGATGCCGTTCTGATCGGCTGCTCCGTGACCTTCCAGGGGGCCGTGGCCGTCCTCCTTCTGTCTTCCTTCCTTCTTCATTGGCCGCCGAGTTGCATTTCCACTTTGCTTTGACACCACGTTTCTGAAGCCACTCTTCTGGATTTGCTTTGCTCCGTCCCGCCTCTAACCTGCCACCTGTTTCTACACAAAAACACGTTGCCTCCGGGAGCTTCTGACTCCAACAGGTCTGCTTTTCCCTTCAGGAAAATCGCCAAGGGGTGAGGCCACCATTCTGCAAGTCACTGCTCTGAGACTTTAACCCCAGCCTCCTCTCCTGCCCAGAAGATTGGCCCCTGTGTCAGCTCTCCAACTTCCTATTAATCATTGCGTTCAACCGACTGCGTTTGTTTGCTTAACGGCGTTGCCAACTTAAAAGCGTCAGTTCTAAGCATGTGAACATTGCCTGGAGAGAGAGTCTGTCAATAAATATTTAGTGCTTAAAAATTAATCGCTTAACCTTGTCTTTTTCCACACATGCCCCTCCCCTCCACCCCGGGTTGGCCGCCTGTGCTATAAAGCACAGCATATGACTGGCTGTTGAGCCAGTTTCTTTCCAGCACTTAATCTTTCTCTGCTATAAGTGAAGGTCCTTAGAAAGGCACGTTAGCAAGCCCACCTCACCATCTAACTTACTACATCATTATGAATAAAGGCTAATTTAAAAAAAAAGCCACCCCCCCAAAAAAAACCCCAAACCCTAAAAGCCCATTAGCACCCAAATAGAGGCTAAAGCTGAAGTTAGTGACTGTGCACTTTATTTCACTCAAGCCCAGGTAGGATGTCGGGGGGGACCAGCCTGGTGCCGGAGAGTGAGGAGAGCGAGCCATCTCAATTTGGGATGTTCTAGAATTTAGGGAGAGAGGCTCTTAGGTGCGGATGTATAAATCCTTCCAAAGCAGTTTCTCTATCTGTAATAAATGAGAATAATCCTACCATCTTCATAGGTCAGGTGTGAGAATAAAATGAGAAAAGCTATCAAGAGTACATGGCCGGTTTGTAGCAACGTGGAGGGACCTAGAGATGATCCTACGAAGGGAAGTAAGTCAGACAGAGAAAGAGAAAGATTGTGTGCTATCATTTACATATGGAATCAAACGTATGATCTATGAAACGGAAACAGACTCACAGAGAGAGTTGCCAAAGGAGGGGGTTGGGGGAGGGATGGACTGGGAGTTTGAGTAGCAGGTGCAAAGTATTATATATATTGAGCAGCAGGTGCAACCTATGATATATAGGATGGACAAACGAGAAAGTCCTACTGCATAGCACAGGGAGCTATAGTCAATATTCTGCGAAAAAAACATAATGGAAAAGAATATGAAAGTGATACTTTGTGATACACCTGCTATACTTCAACTTAAAAAAAAAAGTCCATCTCCTGCGCAGCAATGAATGGGGCTGTGAGAGAAGGGTAAACAAAAGCCCCTCCCCCACAACTCTCCCGTAGGGGGGACAAAACACAATTACCACTTCTTTGCCACCTTCTTCTTCTTCCTTTCTCCTCCCTCTTTGAGCCCACGCCCTGGTTAGATTGCACGCCTACAATAACACTGATCAGCTTTGTTTTACTTGGTATTATTTACACAGAGGTGACCGGCAAACTGTGCGGACACGTGGGGGGCGGTTACTGCCGGGCTCACACGTGGCTCATCTCTTTCCAGCTCTCACCACTTGTCTGCACATACTAGGCAATCAAATACTTATTGACAGAGTGTAGAGAGATAGTTTGCTTTTCTCTGTTCCCTGATCACATTGGTGGGAGAGTCCTATATTTGTGACGTGCATTTTGTGATGTGTGGTCATCTATATTTGCATATGTGGACGTGGGGACATTCAAAGTACCTATTTTATTCCAATATGTCTTAATTATAAAGGAACAACATATTACGGATAGTTTGCAAACGTTTTCACGTCCTGTACTCTCATTTCCCTCTCAGCCATAGCCATACACGATTTGATTTTACCAGGAACAGGAGAGATGCACATTTGCATCCTGCATTTTGCACCTACGTCAGGGCATAACGTTTCCCATCCTGCTGTCATTGGACATTGTCTTCACAACCATTACCTTAGAACCCAAGGCTGGAGCTGTTATTTGTTGCGGTTGTTTTCCCACCCCACATGGAGGCTAATGCATTTACGTACGAGACGGTTGCCAACTCTTGTTTTGTACTTTTCAGGAGCAAAGGAAATGCTGAGAAAGGACCCAGTGAGGAGTTCCCATTATGGAGCCGCAGAAATGAATCCAACTAGTATCCATGAGGATGCAGGTTTGATTCCTGGCCTCGCTCAGTGGGTTGGAGATCCAGTGTTGCCGTGAGCTGTGGTGTAGGTTGCAGATGAGGCTTGGATCCAGAGTTGCCATGGGTGTGGTGTAGGCCGGCAGCTGCAGTTTCGAATTGACCCCTAGCCTGAAGACTTCCATATGCCTCAGGTGCAGCCCTAAAAAGCAAACAAAACAAAACAAAACAAAAACAAACAGCAAAAAAAAAAAAAAGAGAGAGAGAGAGAAAAGAAAAGAAAGGACCCAGTGAAATTCGCCACAACTGGGAGGGTCCTTCTTTACTTGTTTTATTTATCTAAAATTAAAAAAATTTTTTTTTCTTTTGTGGCTGCACCACGGCATATGAAGTTCCCGGGCTGGGGATCAAATTCCAGCTGAAGCTGTGACCTACACCACAGCTGCAGCAATGCTAGCTCCTTAACCCACTGCACTGGGCTGGGGATCAAACCTGCATCCCTGCCGCTGCAGAGACACTGTTGATCCTGTTGTGCCATGGTGGGATCTCCAGTCTTCACTCGTTTTAGGAATCGGATTCTACAGCAGGATTCAGGTGCATGCAGACTAGTCTGTATGACCCCAAATGAATTCACTCAACCTAAATACCTATTTACATAACTGTCTTTCATGTATCTGCCTAGAATTCTTTAGAACAAATCATTTCTTCCGTATAGTATTCATACAAGCGCAATCTTTTCTGAAATGATGAAAATTTTGCTAACTTTTATTTTCAATATCTCCCCTAGGAAGCCACTGTCCACATCAAATGAAACTGACCTTCAGGATGAATAAACGGAGCCATCAATGCCTAATTACCCTTGTCTAAACAAGTCAAATAACTCTTCCAGCTTTTTCTCCCAATATATCCAGATGATAACAGCACCCCTTCCTTTGTTTCTTTTGGCTATATCTCCTTATTCTTGGCACAGTTGCTTCCCTCAGAGATTTCATGCATAGAAGTATCTCTAATAATTTGCCTTTTCTTCTCTGAATTGACAACTCCCCGAGTTTCCAGTTACAGGGTAAATAACGTTTGCAAGTTGGTGCTTTGCTGCAGGGGAGTCCCTAATTGTACGTCACCCGAAATGCTTTGAGGGTTTTTTGATTTGGACAATGCTAGACATTTTTACAAGAATTAGTATCCGTATCTTTTTCTTTTTTGCATCAACCCGGTGCTAGCTCTCGGTGGTCCCTTGGGAAACGCTCATTCTTCTGATCCTCCTGGTTTTCCTGAACCCTCTTTGCAATCTCCCACTCATCATTCTTCTACACCTGGACACAATGCTCTCACCATTTGTGCAAAACAGTAGAAAGAGATGGTAATGCATCCCCAAAAAGAATGGCAATTCTTCATCCCAGCCTGAACATTGGATCAAAATTACTACCCCCATTGCTAACTTGGAGGCAGTGATTGGGTAGGATAGACTTCTGAAGATGCTGAGAACCAGTGCGGACGCCCAGCTTGGCCACCCAGTAAATGGCAAGGTGATGTCCCAGCATTCAACCTCTACTTGCTTATTTCTGCATAATGTACACGCTTATAAATTCTCACTCCGGATGGAAACTAGTTTTTACTCCACTAAGCAAACTGCACTGAGAGTTTAATCGCAACACCTGCAGAAAGGGAGAAAAGGGCTCCTTTCCAGGGATGTGGATCCTCTGCCCATCATCCTGTCTTACTTATTCTTGGGGCCATGTGGTACCCGAAGTGCTCATCACCTATTCGTCTCATCATGACATCACCTCTGTGCCTCAGTTAGAAACCACGAAGATGGAATGGAAACTTTCTCAGAGGCCACAGAGGTCCGGCAGAAAGAGCAGCTTGGGTTCAACCGGTTTTAAGTGCATGTGACATTTTTTCTTTTTCACTCCTTCCAGCTCTTTCTCGACCCGGGCTCTCTTTCCTCTCCCTCTTGTTTCTTTCTCTATGTATTTACTATTGCTGAAGTCTGTTTAACCCTCATCCTGTTTTTTTTTTTTTTTTTTTTAACCACAGGAAACAGGGGCTTAAAATAGCTCTGGAGGGTGGTGTGAGAAAAAGAGAAGGGGAGCGAGAAAGCGGGGGTGGGGGATGACACGGTCTGGATTGTGTGTCAGAAGGGCCAGGGTTGGGTCCTAGCCACTCTTGACAGCCTGGACCCTGGGGGCAGTCATTGGATCTCATACCTCACAGCTTCCTCTGGGGCAAATTTGAGAAAAAAAAAAACTCCGGCTGTTACTAGGGAGGCGGGGCTCCAATGGCAGCATCCTCCCAGCCAGGATACCATACCTCAGAGTCTCAGTTTTTTTCCAACATCAACCTCCTGGTGGAGCTGGGAAGATTCCAGAAGTAATATACAGAAAGCACCCAGCTGGGAGCTGGCCAGAGACAGCAGAGCTAATTTCAGATGTTGGGGGAAGGGGAGAGCCATTGGAAAGAAAAAGAGTGGGGAGGAAATAGAGAGGGTTGCAATCGTTTACCATAAAATGACTACAAAACAGGATAGCAGGAAAATGCAAGAAAAAGCTGGTTCTGATCAAACAGTCAATTAAATATCATGGGGGCATCCAAAGCCTTGGCAAAATGCTGACAGGTGAACAGCACCTCAAGGTTAGGAGGATTCTGTGTCCCCAGAGCCTTTTTCCAGGTGCACTGGCCCCTGAAAAGACACCTGACATCCTTCGGCTTCCATTGGCAAAGGGTAAGGGGGGAGGCTGAACCCAAGAAGCCCAGAGGTTTTCATAGTCAAATCTCTCTCTGCTCCGAATATCCTCAGGTTTAGACCTGGCTGGATTTGAGAGGCTGGGTGTCAAGGGGAGAAGGTGGAACAAGGGACCAATTCCAGTGCAGCTGAGTGCCTTCACCTTTCCTGACCTCTGCTCTTTCCTTCCTCCACTCTGGTCTTCACGAAGTCCTTGACTTGATTTTGAAGTTATGGGAACTCATCTCTACAGCGAGTGTTCCCAGCCCGGGGACATCTTGAGCATCTGATAGCCCTTCCTCCTGCACTGCTCCACGCGATCAGAACAGGGCAAAGAGCGGGATCCCCTAATCTTAGGGTCCGTAGCTGCTGGAATTGCGGTGTCCCCATTTCTTCTCAAATCTCTCAGTTTACCAGGAAATCCTTAATGCCTATGCAGTGCTTGGCCAACCCACCACTGGATGGGGAAAGACCTTCTTTGGAAGAGAGGATGAACGACAGCCAAACTGAAAAAGCAAGGAAGATAGAAAAATAGCTCTGTGTCTGGCAAAACCTGAATTCACTTTGTAGGTCTGCCTTTAATTCTGGAAGATGGATTTTCATAGAAACTACTGGCAAAACAACCTCATCACTTTTCTAGCTGGTCCAGGGCTTCTTTTTCAGTTTTGCACCTGATCAAAGGAAGTGCATACTTCACAGGAACATTGCAGGGATTGAGTAATTCAATAAGGTCTGTTTTAAACACCAGACAGTGCCAAGTACTTTATTAGAGTCTGGCAACATTTTCTCTTTGACTGAAGATGCAAACCATTAAGTCAGAAACAAACATCATCCTTTAATAAAAAGTTAAAGTTGTGACTGAGATATATATAGGGATCCTAATGGCTTAAGAAGACAAATGAAAAATCATGGTCCCCAGTAAGTATGTCACATAATATGCAACAATATACAACAAGTGCTATGCTTTGAAAAACCTTTAGAAACAGAAATCGCAACGATTCATTTACGCATTCAACCTTTTTTGTGTACCTTATGCCAGTCACTATGCTAGATTGTGGAAATATAGAACATAAATGTAGCCCAAATGAGTACAAGCCTACTGGATCTTAAATTGCCATTGGGGATCAAATAGAGGAATGTTTCCTAATCAAATTTGTAAGCGTTTGCCCGGCAAAGGAAACTGTAAGCAAAACAGAAAGACAGCCTACAGACTGGGAGAAAATATTTGCAAACGATGCGACCAACAAGGGCTTAATTTCCAAAATAGTCAAAGAGCTCATACAACTCAATAGCAATAAACAAAAACAAAAACAAAACAACCCAATCCAAAAAATGGGCAGAAGACCTAAATAGACACTGTTTATTTATAACGGGAGAGTATTCAGCTATTAAAAAAATAAAATAATGCTATTTCATTATCATGCTTGAGATTATTATACTAAGTGAATTAAGTCAGACAGTGAAAGACAAAAGTCATGGGCTATCACTTGGATGTGGAATCTAAAAAATGATACAAATGAACTTGTTTACAAAACCCAAATAGGCTCAGACATAGAAAACAAACTTGTGGCTACCAAAGGGGAGAGGTAGGGAGGGATAAAATAGGAGTTTTGTTTGTTTGTTTTTCCTTTTAGGGCTGCACCCTTGGCATACGGAGGTTCCCAGGCTCGACGTCAAATTGGAGCTACAGTTGCCGGCCTACACCACCACGGCCACGGCCACGGCCACAGCAACACCAGATCCAAGCTGCATCTGCGGCCTACACCACAGCTCACAGAAATTCAGGATCCTTAACCCACTGAGCGAGGCCAGGGATCGAACCTGTGGCCTAATGATTCCCAGTCAGATTCGTTTCTGCTGAGCCACGACGGGAATTCCAAAATGGGAGTTTCGGATTAGCAGATACAAACTATTGTAAATAAAATAGATAATCAACAAGATCCTGTGGCATATATAGCACAGGGCGCTCTATTCAATACCTTGTAATAAAGTATAATAGAAAAGAACCAGAAAAAGAACATACATATATATTCATTTTATTTATTTATTTATTTATTTATTTATTTAGAGTGACTTTCTTTTTTTTTAATTTTTTTTATTTTCCCACTGTACAGCAAGGGGGTCAGGTTATCCTTACATGCATACATTACAATTACATTTTTCCCCCAGCCTTTCTTCTGTTGCAACATGAGTATCTAGACAAAGTTCTCAATGCTATTCAGCAGGATCTCCTTGTAAATCTATTCTAAGTTGTGTCTGATAAGCCCAAGCTCCCGATCCCTCCCCCTCCCATCAGGCAGCCACAAGTCTCTTCTCCAAGTCCATGATTTTCTTTTCTAAGGAGATGTTCATTTGTGCTGGATATTAGATTCCAGTTATAAGTGATATCATATGGTATTTGTCTTTGTCTTTCTGGCTCATTATATTCATTTTATATATGATATATGTATGAATCACTTTGCCGTACACCAGAAATTAACACAGAATTGTACACCGACGATTCTTCAATTAAAACAAAATAGAGGTAATGTTTTCTGGAAGCCATCTAGCTCCTTTAATCTCCTCTCTCCTCTGCTCTTCCGGCAAATCGGCCCCTCCCTCCCTCTCTCCCGCTCGGTTCCCAGGAGGATTAAGTTGCCTGGCAGCACCCTGCAGCGAAAACTCTCCTTCCCTGTAAGGCAGAGGCGGCTAACCCTGCAGGGAGAAAGTAGAATAACAAAAGCTGGAATGTGGAAGCGCAAAGTTCTGCTGGTCAAACGCCCCACCCCACCCCCGCCGCCCCCCGCAAAGATCTGTCCTTCAGCGAGCGTCTCAAAGACCGAGCTTTAGACGGAGTGGTACCTGGAGTCTTGGCTCAGGTTACCGCTGTCCAGGTGCTACCCAACACCAGCTGCTCCCTTCCCTGCAGAGGCCTGGAGGCTTTGAACCTAACGCTTCCACCTCCGGAAAAATTAAAAGACGTTTGCAGGGGGGAAATAAATGCTCTTGATAGAACTGGAGCTCCCACGAGGATGCTTTAATATAAGAAGAGCCTGAGATGATTATTTTCTGGTATTTTCCTGAGGCTCCTGTCCAGTTTACCCCCTCAGAGGTTGCTTTTCCCAGGGAAAGAACTCTTGGATTTTCTTCCCAGATTCTTTGTGCTTAAGGGTCAGCCTGAAACGTAGTCCCAGGCGGGAAATCCTGTAGCCCCAGACCTGGTGCGACCTTTAACAGCCTTAGACCTGAGTTCCTCCCAAAGGCCTCCTTGCTGAGGAAGGGAGATCACAAGGGGACCACAGGATTTAGCAGGATATCAAAATCCTCCTACATTTAGGATTTAGCAGGATAACTTACCTGGGCTGGAAGTTAGGAGGCCAGATGCTAGCTTCTGTAATGCAAGCTATATATTTTGAGCAAGTCACTTCTTTTTTTAAATTTTTAAAAAATTTTTAAATTCTTAAAATTACGGTTGATTTACAATAATCTATCAAATTCTGCTGTACCGCAAAGTCATACATTGTATGTACATTTCTATATATATGTATACATTTCTATATATACATTTCTGCTGAACAGCAAAGGCATACATATATATACATTCTTTGGTCAGATTATCTCCAAACCCCAGCTTCCTCCGAGGCTGGGCAACCAGGAGAGCCTATTCGTCACATACTCTTCCAGGAATGAATTATGATTCATGCTCCAAGGAACAAGCTAAGGGCTATTATGCATTTATCCAGACTCCTCTCTTCCCAGAAATGGTTAGAAATCATTTATAAAATTCACTGGGGCTTTAAAAACAAAATTTACGTGAGTAGCGTCAAGAGAAGCCAAAGGAATAGCAAGTTAACACGTTTTGAAATGACTGATTCCTTAGAAAGACAAACAGAAGTCTAACTTGCGGGAAACAGAGTTTTCTTCTGTGTCTCGAGATGATGAAAAATGATCATTGTCTATCTACTTTCTCCTGCTCTCCATATTTTCTAAAATGGTCATGAATTCTTTTTCTAACTGGACAGGAAAAATTCTAATGGCCTCGACTGGCTCTGTTTCCCCTCATCCTATGCGGTGCTCCAGGGGGATCCACAATTCAACTTCCTCATTAGTATCCAGTGTCCTCAATCTCTTGGCCACCTGGCATTCTGCATCATTTGCAAAAGAGTAAAAAATAGACACTAGTCCATAGGAATTTTGCTAGAGAGGTGAATTAAATACGTTGTGTGATGCTGCATCTTTTACCAAGAAAGGAATGAAATTATCAAGTAGATACTTGTATATCTGTGTACATCAGTGTTTGACAAACCCTGCCCGGATGTGACGGAGGAGATGAGGGGGAAGAAGCAGCAGGTCTGAAGACTAAGGACTGGGTCCTCTGATTCCGAAAGAGCCAGGCAAGCCTAAGCATCTCAGCAAGAGTTGATTTTCCATTCCTTGGCAATTGCCTAATTATGTCACTGCAGCCCTTAACAGGGTTGTGGCCATTCAAAAATTACCTGTTTTTCCCTGCTCCTTTTGGGTTCCCTTCTTTTCTCTAAGTACCCTCTCCGTTCTCCTACTGACCCCCTCAACCTGTTCTTGTCCATAATTAGCAATAGAACGTTTAAATTCCATACCCACCACAGAGACAACTGGCAACCCACGAAGACAAGGAAAAATGGCTTAACAGACATTTTTAAAATTTACTTTTAGCTTCTAATTTGTGATTGCCAAGGGGGAGAGGAGAGGGAGTGGGATGAACGGGGAGTTTGGGGTTAGTAGATGCAAACTATGACATTTAAAATGGATAAGCCAGGAGGTCCTCCTGTATAGCACAGGGAAATATATCCAATCTCTTGGGATAGACCACGATGGAACATAATATTTAAAAAAGAAAGTATGGGGTTCCCATTGCGGCGCAGCAGTAACGAACCATGAGCATCCATGAGGACCCAGGTTGGATCCCTGGCCCCACTCCATGGGTTAAAGATCCAGCATTGCCATGGGCTGTGGTGTAGGTTGCAGACGCGGCTCGGATCCTGCATTGCTGTGGTTGTGCTGCTGGCCAGCAGCAGCTGAAGCTTCAATTAGACAGCTGGCCTGGAAACTTCCATGGGCCCAGGGTGCGGCCAAAAAAGAAAGAAAAAAAGATGTTACTTATTTTTGACATTTTCAGCATTGATTGTAATGGTCTTTTACATAGTAAAAAAAAAAAAAATTCATGTTAAACAATTGAGGAACTCATGAGCAAATTATAGTGCATCCATACTTTGAAAAAGAAATTGTACCACATTTTCCAGAAGATAGGGAAATTATTCTGATATATATATATATATATTTTTTTTGTCTTTTTAGGGCCATACCCACGGCATATGGAGGTTCCCAGGCTAGGGGTCGAATTGGAGCTGCAGCTGCCGGCCTATGCCAGAGCCACAGCAACACCGGATCCAAGCCACCTCTATGACTTACACCACAGCTCACAGCAATGCCAGACCCTTAATCCACTGAGCAAGGCCAGAGATGGAACCCTTGTCCTCATAGATGCTAGTCTAGTCTGGTTCCTTAACCACTGAGCCATGATGGAACTCCCCAATTCTGATACATTGTTAAGTGAAAGTAGCAGAATACAAAACTGTATAAATCAGTGTGACTTAACCACATAAAGCCATACATGGAGAAGGAAAAAAATAGTGCAAATATATGCACAGCAATTACTTCTCAGTTGGTATAATGTATAATTTTTGCTTTCTTTTATTTTCTTATAATTTCTACTTAATTTTACTTTATGCTTTTCTTTATTTCCCAGGTTTTTTTTTTTTAACAAAAGAATTGTATTTTATAATGAGAAAAACATTGTTTTTTAATATTCTGCTCATCAAAAGCTAACTCTGCATTCTCAAATTTTCCACAAAGGGCAAGTTCTTGACTGACAGAAGCTCAGGATACAGAGCTAAGCAAGGACACAGAGTTTCTGTTCACCAAAGCAAGGCTGCCACGTGGTCAGGCCTAAATGTGGCCTCGCGTTCATGTGTGTGACAGTGCTGAATGCTGGAAATTTTTGACCAGTTAAAAATTTTAATTTGGAGAGATGGCATTATTTCAAATTGTTCTCTTTGTGCGCAATGTACAGTTCAAATTCACATCAAATGAAACCATAATGAAAAAAGTCCATGTCAAGGACAATTGAATTCCTAAACAACAAATCAGAATTGCTAAAAAAAAAAAAACAGTTTCAGGGTTCCCTGGTGGCCTAGTAGATAAGGACCTGACCTTGCCACTGCTAAGGCTCAGGTTCCATCCCTGGCCTGGGAACTTTCTCATGTTTCGGTGGTGACCAAAAAAAAAAAAAAAAAAAAAAGAAAAAGCCAGTTTCACCTGTCATATCAGATTTGTGACATTCAATGCAATAAAAATTTAATAAGCTGACTCTATAAACAAACAGTAAGTATATTTATTGATATGTAAGAAGCGTAACTTTTGTTATAGGAATTCCATTGAAAGAGACACACAAAATAGCTTATCAGGTATCCATAAAGTCTGGAAACGTGGGTGAATGTACGTGATGCCATTAAAGACATTTTCTAAGTGTAAAATACACACACAGACAACACACACACACACAATGCTTCCAGACTTTCTGTAGAATAGAAATCGTTTCACGTACCTGGAATCCTGTTAAGGGTCACCCAGAAATGCTCATCAGGAGAGTAGGTGTCCTTCGACCACTCCAGTAAATCAGTGGCCCTCGGGTCTTGAAGAACGAAGTTGGCAAATTCTCTTGTAAGGGCCACGTAGGCGGAGCGAAAGTAAATGGTGAGATTGTGCGGAGGGGGCGTTTTTTTAATCCAAGTCCACAGCAGGAAGGAAAAGAAATGGTACCTCTGCTCCACGTGCACGTATGTGGTCCTTCTGATGATATGAGGAGGGGGCAGCACCCCCGGGGTGATGTTTTTCCCTTTAAGTCCTTTCAGATACTGAACCATCTCCCTGTTGGTTTTCAGGGGGAAGTCCTGCCCGCAGGTGTTGATGGCGTATTTCCACGGGACGCTGAGGCCGCCAGATCCTTGATGCAGTTGAGGTCCGCCTGGAGCCTGGAAATCCCTGCATAGACCACAGACTCCGTCTTGGAAGCCAGAAAGGCATTTGGGAAGCAGCTCAGTAGCCTTCCCACCGCATCGTTGAAAGCTGAGGCAGCTTTCGCATCCACGTGGACACAGTAGACATTTTGGGGCATGTAAATTGCCCTGAAGAGCCTCTCAAATGTATCAAGGTCTTTGTGAATGACCATGACATATGCCAGAGGGAACTTGGCTTCTTCTTTGGACAAAGGTTTCATTATGTAGTGATTCTGGGTCGTGTATTGTTGGCAAGTTACGTTTCTCAGCGGAGTCCCTGGTGTATCCCCTCCAAGATTTTCTTTCCTGTGATGACCACGTCACAGACTTCCGCAAACACCAAAGAGTATGAGATTTTCTCCCCTGGCAGGTGTTTTGGCAGGACTAAACTGTTGGTATAGAACAACAGAAGAGAGATAGAAAGGGCCACAAGCCCTACAACAAGCTCGAAGACTTTCAGCTTCCTTTTTCCCGCTGTCTCTTCTGTGGGTGTCACTGGCCAGACTTCATACCATTGCTGACGTCAGTCTGCAGGTCCATCCCGAGATGGCTGGGGTATCTCGTCTCCCTTCGTATTTTGAGCAAGAACAGAAACACTGCCACGTGCTTAGGCAACAGGGAATCAACCACAAGCCCGGAGCTCTCTTACAATGAAGGGATTGTGTAGATCTGAGAACACGAGCCGCTCTGGCTGATGGAGCCAGCATGGAGAAGGTTGGGTACCTTGGTCAAGGTCAACCTCAAGGGAAGGTCCTGACAAATATGTCAGAGCTGCCGACTCAGGGCGGCCCCCCATGGGGAGGAGGTAGAGTGGATGTCCGTCTCACAGCCCTTTTACCCCAGAGAAGGATTTGTCACCATCACTGATGTCATCTTGGGTCCCAAGAGACAGTTTATATTTCTTCAATTTTATGCAGCTCAGTTGTCATGAGATGGGTCACCACCAGCATGGACTGCTGTTGATGCTGACAACACCCAGAATTGCTTAAATTTCTCTTGTACCTAAAGATAAAAAAGAGATCATGCATAGAGATGCAGGATTGGAAGGAATCTTGCAGGTTCTTGGGACCTACTAGCATAAGTCACAAATGGAGCATCCTGAAAATGAACTGTCACTGATGTCTGCCACCCCCCGGCTCTGTTTTCTCCCTGACAGCCGGGGAGGTGAGTGTTGACATGATACCGATTTTGCTCAAGAGGAAATTGAAACCCACGTGTGCACCGACTTGCCTAAGGGTTAATGATGAGTTCATGGTGGCATCTCAACCTAACAGGGCTTCTACCTGGAATAGTCTCTGTCCCTACCTTTTCTTGACGGGCTCTTCCCATCCATCAAATCCCCATGCGGCAGCCCTTCCCTGCCTCCCAAGTCTGGGTCAGGAGCCCTTCCACCTGTTCTTTTTGTTTGTTTGTTTGTAGGACCCGCCCTAGGGGTTCCACAGCCACAGCCACACCAGATCTGAGCCATGTCTTCAGCCTATACCACAGCTCAAGGCAACACTGGATCCTTAACCCACTGAACAGGGCCAGGGATCGAACCCTGGTCCTCATGATACGAGTCGGGTTTGTTACCACTGAGCCACCATGGGAACTGCAGAAAATACTTTTATTTATTTATTTTCCCTTTTTTTTTTTCAGGGCTGCTCCCATGGCATATGGAGGTTTCCAGGCTAGGGGTTGAATCAGAGCTGTAGCCGCTGGCCTATACCACAGCCACAGCCACGCCAGGTCCGAGTCACGTATGTGACCTACACCACAGCTCATGGCAGTGCCAGGTTGGTAACCCACTGAGTGAGTCCAGGGATGGAACCCACAACCTCATGGCTCCTAGTCGGATTCGTTTCCGCTGCGCCACAACGGGAACTCCAGGAACTCCAGAAAATACTTTTGGCCCACTGTGGCCCAAACTTTGGCAAAATGTGGTGCTGCCACACAGTGGTCCTGCACAGCATTGCTTGACGTGGTTGAAAATCTTGCGGATGACAGAGAGGGAGAATTTTTGTGCCATTACAGCATTTTATTTCCCACTAGACTGGGTTCAACTTGGAGGGAAGAAGATGTTTTCAAAGACCTAAGGAGGAGGGCTAAACGTGGCATTTGAGTGGCGCGGAAATACCTGCCTCTGCCAAGGTCTGCACTCCACCAGCTGGCCACGATCTCTTTTAGGATGTCTCATAAGGAAGCAAATTGTTTAAGGGAGTTATTCAAAGTAAGTGACATAACGCTAACTTCTGTACATGTCATTAAGCCACTGGGAAAAAAATGACACTCAACAGAGGTTCTGAAAACATGGGACAAGAGACAGATTAGATTAGATAGACGAGAAGCCATCAAAGATCATACTTGTGTTTTTTCGGTTTTGGGTTTTTTTTTTGTTTTGTTTTGTTTTTGCTTTTTGGGGCCGAACCTGTCCTGTGACATATGGCATATGGAAGTTCCTAGGGATCAAATCAGAGCTGCAGCTGCTGGCCACAGCCACAGCCACGTAGATCTGAGCCACGTCTGAGACCCACACCACAGCTCACAGCAATGCTGGAGCCTTAACCCACTGAGCAAGACCAGGGATCAAACCTGCATCAGGCTCCTAACCCATTGAGCCACAATGGGAACTCTGCATACTTGTGCTCATAAAAGAGGCTGATAACGTTTATCTGCACTTTGAAACACGGTGTGGTAACACTTACTCTGGCTCATCTCAGCAGGACTAGGTCAATACCTCCAAAGCAAAACAAAGATAATTTTGGAAACTTTGTGACCAAACCCAACAGGTTCATTCAAAGCTCCTGTTAAGAGTGTCTAATTCTAATAACATTTATATTTATGAATGTCCTCTAAATCCTTAGCTATCTTCTGTAAGTACATTATTTTTCATAAAAACAAGTGTTACCTGGAGTTCCCTTCATGGCTCAGTGGTTAACGAATCCAACTAGTATCCATGAGGTTTCGGGTTCGATCCCTGACCTCGCTCACTGGGTTCAGGATCCGGCGTTGCTGTGAGCTATGGCATAAGCTGCAGACGTGGCTTGGATCTGGCATTGCTGTGGCTGACAGCTATAGCTCTGATTGGACTCGTAGCCTGGGAAGCTCCAAATGCTGCGGGTGCGGCCCTAAAACAGCAAAACACAAACAAACCAACCCACAAGGGGTAATTGAAACACCCAAGCCCTTAGCGTCTCCACCCTGAGGTCTGTGGCAGATATTTTCTGCCTTCTTCTCTTCCATCACCTCCACCCCGTCCTTCAGCATTTGACATATTATCGCATTTCTGTCAAATCAGAATATGAGGGAAGCTTTAAATCAGGGGCACTAATGACACAGGAAAATTTAATGCACACTCCTCGTCTGGTCCCTAATCCCAGGATCTGAAACCTGGAAAATTCAAATTCTACCCCTAATCACTCTCTGACTTGCTAAAGCATTTTTTAAAATTGTGGTGGCAGATACGTATGTGACCTAGAACTCGTCGCCTTAACCCTCCTGAAAGGTACAGTGGAGCAGCCATAGACAGAGGCGTGTGGTCCAGGGAGCACTAGAACTTTCTCATCTTGCGTAACTAAATTCTCTACTCAGTGAACCCCAATGCCCATGTCCCCCCACCCCAGCCCCGGGCAACACATTCTGCTTTTTCTTTCTCCGAGTTTTGACTGTGATACAAGTGCATTTAGGCAGGATCTGTCTTTCTGTGGCTGACTTCTTTCACTCGGCGTGGTGGTGTTTGCACTGAGCAGAGGGCCTAGGTCTGGCTTACTCTTGCAGGAAATCTATTTGCTAAATAAAAAAAAAAAAAACTAGTTTGGGTTTGTAGACACCCCTTACAGCTATTCCTTCTGTTATCATTTATTTATTTATTTATTTTAATTTTTTTTTTTTTTAGGGCTGCACCTGCAGCATATGGAGGTTTCCAGGCGAGGGGTCGAATTGGAGCTGCAGCTGCCAGCCTACAGCACAGCCACAGCAGCACAGGATCCGAGTCACGTCGGCAACCTACGCCACAGCTCATGGCAATGCCAGGTCCTTGACCCACTGATCGAGGCCAGGGATCCAACCTGAAACCTCATCATTCCTAGTCGGATTCATTTCCGTTGTCCCACGACGGGAACTCCCCTTCTGTTATCATTTAAAGCTGGGTTGCTGGCATTTTGGCCGATACTTCTTTGCTGTGGTGGTTGCCGTGAGCGATGTAGGATGTTTAGCAGGCTCCCCAGCCTCTACCCATCAGATGCCAGTAGCATCCCTTTCCCCAAGTAGTGACAACCAAAATTGTCACCAGACTTTGCCACATGTCCCCTGAGGGCCAACCTTGGACAAATAAGCTAACTTCTAAAAGCAGTAAAATGAAGCTAACACCATACACTTTATAAGGTTTGTATAAACAGATACTAATCATGACTCATTCACGGGGTCTTGGACAATAGAGAGTCACTGGATGCCTAGCGTACCGTTTTTATTCTAAATCTGGTTCCACCTCTGACTTGCTGACAAAATCACTGAGTCAGTCTCTCGGGGTCTCAAGTTCATCCATTGTAGGGGAGAGGTCAGTAAACCCGCCCTGTGTACCTTCCAGGGTTCTAACCAGATAAAAATTATATAATTAAAGAAAAGTACTTTGAAAGTATGAACGTGTCACACATGCAGGTCACTGTCATTATGCTAGACATTTTTCAGTACTATTTCTAATGAACTATGATTCGTATGTCATACACTTAAAATGTATATATACCTCAGTGGTTTTTAGGATATTCACTAGATTTTATTATACTCCAAAGAAACTGTGAACCCGACCCATTAGCAGTCACCGCCTTAACCCCCCCTTCCCAGACCCTGACAACCACTAATCTACTTTCTGATTCTATAAATTTTCCTGTTCTGTGCATTTTGTAAAAATGGAATATGATATACATTTTAATATGTGTAATTTGATGATCACTCAGGCCAAAATGTTTAGTTCTTTTTTTCTTTTTGTCTTTTTGCCTTTTCTAGGGCCGCTCCCGTGGCGTATGGAGGTTCCCAGCCTAGGGGGTCGAATCGAAGCTGTAGCCGATGGCCTACGCCAGAGCCACAGCAACTCAGGGTCTGTGACCTACACCGCAGCTCATGGCAACGCCGGATCCTTCATCCACTGAGCAAGGCCAGGGACCGAACCCGCAACCTCATGGTTCCTAGTTGGATTCGTTAACCACTGTGCCACTATGGGAACTCCTAGTTCTATTTTTTGAACACGTTCTCTATACCAGGGATTGAGCTTGGGATACAGGAGTGAAAGAATTGTTTTTGCCACACAGACACACAGACACACACACACACACACACACCACACACACACACACACGCACTCTCTGTCTCTCTCTCTCACGTACACAGAAAAGACTAGAAAGTATACATCAGAATGTTAACTGTAGTTACCTCTGTGTTGCAAGATTATGAATTATTTTTATGACTTTCACGCCACCCCAGAGTATGCACTGCTTTTATTCATGGGAAAAATATTTTGTTTAGTCTCATTTTCGAGCAGTAAATCCTGGAATTCAGACGTGTCCAAGTGGAAGCCACACATGGGCATCTTGCAGAAGGACAGCGTTTCAAAACGACTGCAGATCTGAAATTCTTAAGAGAAATGCCGACTTCTGAGCGGCCTGTGTTAATGAAAAGAAAAATGAAATGGCAGCTTATAGTTATATGAGGTCCTTTTCTGTGTCCTGGATAATTTGATTCAGTTTAATGAAATCAAGCGATTAGTCAGGAAGAAGTTAAACACTGTGCTGTCAATACATCCTTTCCAGAGCCAGGAAAGACTGGCGGGGAGAAGAAAGCATCACGTCCTCCGGATGCTCCATCTGCCCTCCTGCCCCTCCTCCTCCGGCATCCTGAGCAAGGAATACACGGCCCTCACCCCACTGAACAGCTTGCCGGGGCCAGATGCTTATAAAATGGCATCATAAGTAGGTTAATCCAAACAGAATTCCAGACCAATGTTTTGTTCTATTTTGTTTCATTGTCATAAATTTCAAATTTTTAAAAATTTATTTATTTATTTATTTTTGTCTTTTTGCCATTTCTTGGGCTGCTCCCGCAGCATATGGAGGTTCCCAGGCTAGCAACGTGGGATCTGAGCCGCGTCTGCGACCTACACCACAGCTCACGGCAACGCCGGATCGTCAACCCAATGAGCAAGGGCAGGGATTGAACCCGCAACCTCATGGTTCCTAGTCGGATTCGTCAACCACTGTGCCACGACGGGAACTCCTTTTTTTTTTTTTTAATTTTTTGACTGCACCAGCAGCATATGGAAGTTCCCAGGCCAGGGATCAAATCTTAGCCACAGCTGTGACCTGCTCTGAAGGTGTGGCAACTCCAGATCCTTTAACTCACTGCACCAGGCCGGGAATTGAACCTGTGCTGCCACAGAGACAAGCCAGATCATTAATCCTCTGGGCCACAGTGGGAATGCCTTAAATTTCAAGGTTTTTTTTTTTCTTTTTTTCTTTTTAGGGCTGCACCCATGGCATATAGAAGTTCCCTGGCTAGGGGGCAAATTGGAGCTGCAACCGGCCAGCCTACACCACAGCTCACAGCAATGCCCTGAATCCACTGAGTGAGGCCAGGGATGGAACCTACATCCTCATGGATATTAGTCAGGTTCATTAACCACCATTGAGCCACAAAGGGAACTCCTAAATCTCAAGTTTTAATGTCTACTCATTATTGATCAACTTTTATTACGAAAACTTGAGAATACTAACCCCTCCCTCCTCCTCGAAGGCAATTCTAACTAGCTCATTGAAGACTCTTAGATGCCATCAGTAAAGAAATCCATTTGGCTTTCTTTAATCTGGTATTGCCTAAACTCATTTTTGTGGCACTTTTTTTTTATTATGGCCATAAACACATGTCATTTTCACGGACGATTCCCCGGCAACACGTACACCCATAAAGTTGTGTACCCATCAGCACTATTTCCAGACCTTCGTCATCACCCCAAACAGAAATTCTGCATCTGTTAAACAATTTCTCCTCACTCTCCCCTCCCCCGAACCCCTGATAACCTCTAGTCTACTTTCTGTCCCTCTGAATATTCTTCTTTTTTCCTTTTGTGGTCGCACGGAGGCACATAGAAGTTCCCAGCCTAGGGGTCGAATCGGAGCTGCAGCCGCCGGCCTACGACACAGCCACAGCAACTCGAGATCAGAGCTGCATCTATGACCTACAGCACAGCTCACGGCAATGCCGGATCCTTAACCCACTGAGGGAGGCCAGGGATCGAACCCACAACCTCATGGATACTGTGTCGTGCTGTTCACCTGCTGAGCCAGCACAGGAACTCCCTGTTTCTCTGAATCTGCCCATTCTAGGAACCTCCACTATGTCCCATGTCCCCAATTTAATCCCCAGATCAGCTACTAGATGACAGACACATTCGCCTTCACTCAGTATAAAGAAACAGCAAATTATAAATGGGGGGGGCATAGAGGAGAGTGAGCCTCAGTTCTCAAAAAAAAAAACAAAAACAAAAAAACAGGAGTTCCCGTCGTGGCGCAGTGGTTAACGAATCCGACTAGGAACCGTGAGGTTGCGGGTTCGGTCCCTGCCCTTGCTCAGTGGGTTAACGATCCGGCGTTGCCGTGAGCTGTGGTGTAGCTTGCAGACGCGGCTCGGATCCCGAGTTGCTGTGGCTCTGGCATAGGCCGGGGGCTACAGCTCCGATTCGACCCCTGGCCTGCGAACCTCCATATGCCGCGGGAGCGGCCCAAGAAATAGCAACAACAACAACAAGAAAAAAGACAAAAAGACAAAAAAAAAAACAAAAAAAACCCAAAAAAACAAAAAAACCCCACACCTAATTACTCCCGCCCCAGGAGGTAGAGTATTTCCCCCACCCTGATGGTAGGCATATAGGAACTCTCTGTAATATCCTTGCAAATTTTCTGTAAATTTAAAATAATTCCAAAATAAAATGTACTTTAAAAAAATCTATCCTGCTGTGTAGCACTGGAAACTATATCTAGTCACTTATGATGGAGGGTGATCATGTGAGAAAAAAGAATGTATACGTGTAGGTGTGACTGGGTCACCTTGCTGTACAGTAGAAAATTGACAGAACACTGAAAACCAGCTATGATGGAAAAAAATGAAAATCATTAAAAAAAAAAAAGCCTTTGGGGAAAAAAATCTAATTCACAGCTCGTGTTCAGGCAAAAAGCAGAGCTTAGACCCTTATTGTGCAGGAAGAAACACTTAAGGGAGGCGGGGAGGCAGCCTGGCTTTTGGACCTTCCTGCATTGCTGGTGGAGTCTGCTCCTGCAGCCACGTTGCCGGCACGAGCCCTGAGTGTCCAAAGTGCCAACTGGCTTAACTTTAACACTCTGTTAGGGGAGCTTAAACATTGACAGCTTTAACCCGGTGCTAAGTGGAAAACTGACCTCGGGTCCTATGTGTCCCTAACGAGAATAAGGGTACGTGTTCTTTCATTAATGGTGGCATCCATCGATAATCTGACTTGATAACATTCCGGAAAAGTTTGGGATAAAGTACACACACACACACACACACACACACACACACACACAATCCTCTTATTGGGTTGCTGCTCTGGTAAGAAGAGCAGAGCTCTGATGCTGGTCCTTACTGTGTGAACTTGATCAAGATTCTGAACTCAGAAGTAAGCCTAGATGAGAGAGAGAGACAGAAACACACACATGCGTGCACACACACACACACACACTCACACACAGATAGTCCTCGTGGGTTAATCTCCGGGCAAACTCCCTCCTTTATCTTTCCTTACTGGCTAGCCCCCACCCCCCGCCCTGCATTAGTGATATGCAGAATTTTCCAGAACTGCAGAATTTTCCAGAACTGTACTGGGACTGGCTCTGGAGTGAAAAAAACCATTATTCATCAAAGGGGGGACAAGCTGGTCTTGGGTAGCCCTGGGCCACTGTCATGATCTCAGTCTTGGTCTGGAATGCCACCCCAGTGAGCAGTTCTGATGCGCTGACTAAGCAGACCCGGTGGCCGTCTGCATCGCGCATGGAGACAGATGTTCACGCTGGCTGAGGAGCATTCAAACCCTGGTCCCCTGCCTTTGGGTGGTTGGATGGGACTTCTCTCTGAGACCCCCGAGGGAGCAGCCCCAGCTCCCAGAGCCTGTGGCAGGGCACGGTCCCTTGTCCCCTAGTGGTGCGGAGGAAGTCACAGGGCAGAGAGTTGGAGGAAGTTGGGTCTTGCCCCAGTTTGAACCTTGCCTTTGAGAACAATCACTCATTTACATTTCTCCCTCTTAAAATTACTGACTGGCTCCTGCCTCTTGGGGCAGGCGGCCACCAAGAATCCTGGCCCGCTCACCCTCTCTTCCCTAATCAAAATCGGTGGCTTGGGAAAGAAGGGGCACCAAAGGTTCTCAAAGGCCTCTCAGGCCTATTTTCTGTTGTCTTTGTTTCTGGAATCATTTATTTTCCATAAACGTCAGGTCAACATATTGAGACATTGAGATAATAAAGGAAAGGGGCTGAGCCTGGCCCTGGACCCATTCAGGGCTTTTGCTGCCCTCCTGGCTCAGCCGAGCCTCTGCAGGGCTGCAAACTCTGGAGGTGTCACAACCTCTGCATGGAAACATCAGGCAGCCAGAGGGCAGTGCCCATCCTTGTAAAGAGGGCAAAAATATGGCATCAAGGATCATAGCCTCCTCAGAGCCTAGTGAGCGCCTGGCAAGAACGTCTGTGAACGCATCACAATCTCCCGATCACAGCAGGAGACTGGAGAAGCCGACTCTGATTTGCACTCCCATGAGTACAGATTTCCAACCTGTGATTTCATTTGGATCTTGCTCTGAGAGTGATCTTGAAAGGAAAATAATGGACACATCACTCCCTGGAGGGTGAATCTCTGTGTGAATTAGGAACAAGCCCTTGCACTTGGCTTTGGGGATGACGGGCAGAGAGCTCACGGAGCGTGTGTATATGGTACATGTGCTGTTATGTGTATTATGTATTTGAATGGGTGCCCAGAAGAGCCATTCTGACCCCGACCTAAAGTGGGTGCCCAGACGCAGTGGTTCTCGGAAGTACAGGGCCAGGGATGACAGCCTGGGTTTCTCTTTCCCCAGCACAGGATGGGCTCAGGGCTGGGCAGCAAGGCACAAAGAGATTTGGGCTTGAATCCCATCCCTGGCCCTCGAAAGCTGTGGTCTTTGGAACAAACTGTTAATGCCTTTAGTTTTCATTTACTCTGTGTATCAGCCAGGGTTCTGCAGAGAAACAGAAGCAGTAGTATCTTCCCCCTTCTCTCTTCTCTGTCTCTTTCGATAGATCGATATCAAGAGAGACTGAGGAGTCACGTTGTGGCTCAGCAGATGAAGAATCCGACTAGTATCCATGAGGATTTGGGTTTGATCCCTGGCCTTGCTCAGTGGGTTAAAGGATCCAGCATTGCTGCAAGCTACAGTGTAGGTCGCAGCTGCAGCTCAGATGCCGCATTGCCGTGACTGTGGCGTAGGGTGGTAGCAGTAGCTCTGTTTTGACCCCTAGCCTGGGAACCTCCATATACCACGGGTGTGGCCCTAAAAAGCACAAAATAAAAAATAAAAATAAAAATAAATAAAGAGAGAGAGGAGAGTGGTTTATTTTTTACGGAATTGGCTCACATGATTGTGGGGAATGGCAAGTCTGAAATTTGGAGGGCAGATTGTCGGGCTGAAGATTCACTTGATAGTGGATACAAAATTCAGGGAAGATATGAGTTGCTGTCTGAAGTCTGAATGCCTCCAGGGCAGCAGGTGGGAAACCCAGCAGGGGTTCTATGCTGCTGTCTAGAGGCAGAAGTGCTTCTTCTGGAAACCTCACTCTTTCCTCCTGGGGGCCTTCACCTGATTAAATGTAGCCCACCCACCCTACGAAGGATGCTCTCCAACAAGCAAAGTCAACTGATTTGACGACATCAGGGGCCATCACATCATTACATACTTTCTGGGTCTGATCAAATCCACTTGGGCTTGTTCCCCCATCAATCGGTGGTGCCCACCTTGCTCCCCACTGTCTCCCACCTACCTTTGCCCTCTGCCTAGGCTCACTCCCTTGGGCGTCAGGACCTGGTTACATCTGTACCCTCGGAATTCTCTTTTGGGTGCACTGAAAATATGAGAGCGGAGTTCCCACTGTGATGAAACAGGATCCAGACGTGTCTCTGCAGCACCTGGACACAGGTTCCATCCCTGACCAGACACAGTGGGTTAAAGATCTGGCGCATTGCCCCAGCTGCAGCATAGGTTGCAACTGTGGCTCAGATCTGATCCCTGGCCCAGGAACTCTATCTGTTGTAGGGTGACCAAAACAAGGAAAGAAACATAGAAAAGAAAATATGAGAGCAGGTCAGGGAGGCTGATGCATCAGGAATTTGTTGGATGCTTTGGCCATCTGGGGCAAACTTCCTTCCGACTGTGCACACTCTCTGTGGCACTGACAGGACTCGATGCCCTGCCACCCGCTACAGAAACTGATGTGGTGACAGCTTCTGACGCCCATTGTGTCAGCCAGAGCCCACACAAATGATTCAAGTGCTATGGTTTCGATGCTCCAGCTGAGTAATGTGAATCCTTAGTGCAAAGACCATCAGAAATTGTTCACAGCAGCAGCAGTTGTGTTCTGGTCCAGGGCACTTATCTGATCCTCTCTGTATTGTGACCTTGGCCATGACTCCTGTTGCCTGGCCTCCCTTGAGTCTCATCTAGTTTTAAGCCTGGACCTTCGGATTTTCTATCAATTCTGTGGACTTCCCAAGAGTGTACAAATGAATTCTTTCTCTGCTTGTGCTGGTGAGCAGGGTTTTCTGTTGCTGGCCACCAAGAACCTCAGCGGACACAGCCAGGAAAAAAAAAAAAAAAGATGTCTACGTATATGCTCTGTCCGGACACCTTGCTGGTGTATAAGTTTCCTGTTGCTGCTACACGAATCAACCCAACCTTAGTGACTTAACATCAATTCATTATCTTATGGTTCTGAGGCCCAGAATTCTGAACGATCTTATGAACTCACAGCACAAATCATTTCCTTCCAGAGGCTCCGGGGGAGAATCTGTTTCTTGGCTTTTTCCAGCTTCCAGAGGCCGCCCGTTTCCTTGATTTGTGGCCCCATCCTTAATCTTCAAAGAGCATCGATCTAACCTCGGCTTCATCGCATTCCTTCTTTGACTCTGACCACCTCCCCCCCCCCCCCGCCTTTCTCTTGGAAGGATCCTTGTGATTACACTGGGCCGCCAGGATAATCTCCCCACCTGGAGATCCTTAGCTTAATTGTAGTTGCAAAGTCCTTTTTGCCGTAAAAGGTAACATAGTCAAAGGTCCCAGGACTTTTAGGGGGACCATCATCCATCAGTTTGTCGACCACAGTGCTCGAGGGAAGCTTCACCTCCAGAATGCTCTAGCTGAGCATGCTTAGAACAGAGATATAACAACATTAGTGATGAGCAGCACTCCCTTCCCAGCCTGAATTCATTCCTCCTCCAGACCTTTTTTTTTTTTTTTTTGGTCAGGCCCATGACATGCAGAAGTTCCCAGGCCTGGGACTGAATCTGCGCCCTCGTAGTGACAATGCTGGTCCTTAGCCCACTGAGCCACCAGGGAACTCCGTCCCCAAATTTCTTTCACCTGATGAAATTGACAGAGGAAATGGACACTCAAACACTCAACAGCAAGAACAGCAGACACAGAAGAAATGAAAAGGTAGCATTGATGGAGGTCTTATCTGTTCGAATAAACACAGATTTAATACAGCAGCTAGAATCTCTGGTTCCTCTTTTTTTATACCCACAGCATATGGAGGTTCCCAGGCTAGGAGTAGAATCAGAGCTACAGCTGCCAGGCGATAGGACAGCCACAGCAACGCCAGATCTGAGCCACATCAGCAACCTACACCAGCGCTCATGGCAATGAGAGATCCTTAACCCACTGAGTGAGACCAGGGATCGAGCCAGCATCATCATGGATACTGGTCAGATTTGTTTTCACCCAGCCATGACAGAAACTCCTCTGGTTCCTCTTTATAGGCTTCAATACCCTTCTGGGAGCTGCTGGCCCAGGGGAAGGGATTCTGGATCTGGGCCACACAGGAGGGGTGCTAGTTGGCTGTTAATGTGGGGGCTTGGGACATGGGCTAAGATATCACGACCTGGAGGACAAGAAAACCAAGACTGGCTTATAAAATATACATCTGCCTACAGAGGGACAGTGTGTCAGGGAAAACTCCTAAGAGTGTGGGGCAACAGAAGTGACCCTCTTTGAGCTTTGCTTGTGGAAAAGAGAAACATTCCAGGCAGACCAGCTCTGTGAAATGAAACCCGGGCTTAGGAATACAAATGTTAACGTGGTTGTGAGGTTATGGGGTGTCTTGGAAATTTATAGAAGAATTGGGAAAGATGCTTCGTAAATGTTTATTTCAGAAATGAATGTATGAGTGGACATGGAAATGAGCATACAATTATGAACGAAGTCATCTACCTGACATGCCTGCCATCGTCTGTTCAGCCCCAGCCTCATCCGTGGTCAGAGCTGCCAGGAGCCGCAGCTGGCTGTCCAACAGCAATGGTGACCTGGCTTGAAAGATGAACTGGACCAGAGTCTTTTGAAAATGTGGAGCAGGGGTATGGAGGCACAAAATCCATAATTCAAAGGTGCTAGAGCTGGAAGGTCTTGTGGATCTGGAACCAGAACCACGAAAGCCACGTCCACAGCAAAGCTAACAGGAGCTGGCCAGGAAGGGCAGCCAGAGCAGAAAATAAACATGCTCACTGCTGCACAGCTAATGCATTTTCCTCTCTGAACACCCATGTGCTAGGCTTGCTCATGATTTCTGATCCCACACCATCTGAGTTTGCTTATAGCTTTTCGGACCGAGCTCTCCGCCACCTTCTTTCAAATGTTCCCTGTCTCTGTCTCTTGGTTCAGATTTTTTTCTTTTTTTTGGGGGGGGGCACACCTGTGACATGTAAAGTTCCTAGGTCAGGGATGGAACCCACACCACAGCAGTAACCTGAGCTGCTGGAGTGACAACACCAGATCCTTAACCCACTGCACCACATGGGAACTCTGGGTTCAGATTCTCTGTGGCTCTCCCTGGTCCAGTTCATGTGGACCAGGCTGAGTGTCAGGCATCTGCCTCTGACCCAGTCATTTATGGACGGGGAGATGGGGTCACGTGTTCCCTAGGCTGCTCCTTACAGGGGCTACATGCTCAGAAGAGGTTAAGGAAGGAGAGGCCAATTAACTAGAGCGCCCATCCTAACCCTCACCAGCAGGCTCGCCTCGCAGGGCTTCATCCTCTCTTTCGACCTGGAGGACTGAACGTTTGCAGTTCCTGGCTGGTCCTGCCAAGTTCACGGGCTTTGGAATTCTTTCTAAGATGGATACTGTGAGCCCCTCCTTCTCCACATCCACCCAAATCTTCTCCCATCAAGGGAACTAGGATTCCGGAGTGGCTTTAGTTCAGGCTTAAGGATTGGTTTCTATTTCCCCACTTTAAAGGAAAATAATGCCACATAAAGTAATCAGAATATGGCATTGTTGCCAGGTTCTGTGCAGTACTTGGCTGTGGCTGTTCAGCTCAGAAGCTGTGGTAGATTGCAAACAGTTTGCAGTTTCCTTCCTATGGGGACACTGATGCCTCTTTGCAATGTGGCCTTGCACTTCCTGCCTCTGATCAAGAGACAGAGTTTGGGAGTTTCCATCGTGGCGCAGCAGAAACGAATCCAACTAGGAACGATGAGGTTGCAGGTTCGATCCCTGGCGTCGTTCAGTGGGTTAAGGATTAGGTGTTGCCATGAGCTGTGGTGTAGGTTGCAGACGCGCCTGGGATCTGGTGTTGCTGTGGCTGGGGTATAGGCCAGCAGCTGTAGTTCCGATTCGACCCCTAGCCTGGGAACCTCCATGTGCCGCAGGTGTGGCCCTAGAAAAAAAAAAAAGAGAGACAGAGACTGTTTCTCCACCCCTGGACCTGGACTTGGCCCCTTGACGCGCTTTGGCCCATGAGGCGTTAGCCAATATGCCAAAGCAGAAGTCTGAAATGAGTCTGTGTACCCAGTTTTGCCTTTTCTTGCTGCCAAAGACCCTTCCCCTGCCACGTGGGGGCTGGGCTAGCTTCCTGGAGGATGAAATCACGTGGAGAATGAACCCCATCACCCCAACAGTCCTACTGGGCCCTGAACACGTGAGTGAGCCAACCCTGGTCCCTGCAGGGCCGGCCAGTCAGGGGCCACCCAGCCAACCCACAGGACTGTGTGCGATAACAAAGCTGCTGAGTTTCAGGGCGCTGAGTATTGCACCAGGAGCTCCCTGATGCTCAAACCTTCCGGGAGGGCTCCATGGCATCCTGCTTCCGAGGTCCAGGTCCCAGGACTCCTGGGATCGGCTGCCTGTGATCTGGGGCCATTTGCCATATACCTTCAGCTCCACTGGCCCCGACTCCTTCAGCGCCCGTCAGCCCCGTCAGGTGGAGGTTTTCCTGTGGAGGAAATCAGGACTCTGCTATTCTGCGATTCCTCTTTTTCCTCTTGGCCCCATCATGGCAAGAAGAGGGGCAGATACTGATGAGAGGATGGCAGGGGAGAGGACGGCTCTGCGCATGACCCGCAGTGAGGTTGGAAATGAGAACGAGGACGTGGTGCAAACAGCATGTGGGAAGGCAGGGGAGCGGGATGGAGGCCATGCACAGGTGCACAGGCCACCCCATACCAGACTCCGGAGAGCACAGCGGTTGGACACACTGGCTCAGCCATCAGACTCCAGGGTTTAAAGCCTCGCTCTGCCATTTACCTGCTGTGCCATCTTTGGCCAATGCGCCTTCCTGCCACAGCCGGGACGCCAGAGTCCTCTTGGAAAGCTCTGATATCAGTTAGCCTCGGCTGCAGAACAAACCTCCCCAACATGTAGCAGCTTAAAATGACATTCACTCATCCTCAACCTGTCTGGACCTAAGTTTCTTTCTTTCTTATTCTTTTTAGGGCTGCATCTGCTGCATATAGAGGTTCCCAGGCTAGGGACTGAATCGGAGCTGCAGCTGCCAGCCTACGCCACAGCCACAGCAACGCCAGATCCAAGCCACATTTGCGCCCGACACCACAGCTCACAGCAATACCAGATCCTGAACCCACTGAGCGTGGCCAGGGGTGGAACCCACATCCTCATGGATACTAGTCAGGATTGTAAATCGCTAAACCACCACAGGAACTCCCCTCTGCTTTTCCTATTCTGTGCAATCATTTTCCATCTGCAAAAACCCCAAAGTGTTGGAGTTCCCACTATGGCCCAGTGGATAAAGAATCCAACTGCATCAGCATGGGTACTGCCGAGGGCTGGTTAGATCCCGAGTCTGGTGCAATGCGTTAAGGATCCAGCTTTGCCACAGCTGTGGCATAAGTTGTAGCTGCAGCTCAGATTCAGCCCCTCGTATTGTGTCCACTCTAACCAGGGACCTTTCTAAAGATTTGATCGTCAAGGGTCATGGTTACACAGAGATCAGCCCAGTAGGAGCCGTACACCGCATGGTTTGCAATCCCAGAAGATAGCAGCGCTTCCAAATTCCTGGTAAATGTAGACTTAAAAAGAAGAGTCAGGGAGGTCCTGTCATGGCTCAGCAGTAACCAACCCAACTAGTATCCATGAGCACATGGGTTCCATCCCTGGCCTCACTGAATGGGCGAAGAATCTGGCATTGCCATGAGCTGCAGTGTAGGTTGCAGAGGTGGCTTGGATCCGGCATTGCTGTGGCTGTGTGGTAGGCCAGCCCCTGCAGCTCCATTTCAACCCCTAGCCTGGGAACTTCATATGCTGCAGGTATGGCCCTAAAAAAGCAAAAAAAGAGAGTCAAAAAATTGGAGTCCAAACTGGACTGTTAGTGACTAAATGGACTCAGGTGATGTCCACTTAGTCATTAACTAGAGTCCCTTTAGTCATTAACCATCGGTCTAGGTCATTTTCACGTCTTATGACCAGAACGTCTCCCAGAGAGATGCCCTTCAGGATCGCAGGCTGTCTTCGACCTTGTCAGCTTCCAAAACACAGCTTTACAAGGTGTAATTGTGCTAAGAGATGATATTAATCCCTTGCTCTGAGCCTCTTTAGAAGTATTTATGCAGAGTTGAATTTCCCTCTTTTTTTTTTTTTTTTTGCTTTTTAGGGCTGTATCCGTGGCATAGGGAAGTTCCCGGGCTGGAATTGGAGCTGCCACTCTACACCACAGCCACAGTAATGTGGGATCTGAGCCGTGTCTGCGACCTACATCACAGCTCACAACGACGCCAGATCCCCAGCCCACTGAGCGTGGCCAAGGATTGAAGCTGCATCCTCATGGATACTAGTCAAGTTCATTCCTGCTGAGCCACAGCGGGAACTCCTGGCATTTATTTTACCCAGACGTTTTCACCTTTGGAAGGGACCTTCATTTCAGCCTCTGTGCTGGTCCCGATGGCTGGCAGCAATACTCATCCAGCTAGGGCCACCCCCTCAGTCCCCTCCCTGTCATAGAGAGATTCATATAGAGTAGGGGGACACTGAGGCAGAACTTGAGGCAACAGAGTAGCACTCGCTGTCACTTTGAATTTTCTAGGTGGGGGGGGGCAAAATCCACACTATCGGCCCTTTAGGAATTCTGATACACAGGTTTAAAGATACAGTTTCTTGCTCAAGAAACATGCTTGCTTCTAGCACCTGCAGTTGCATTCCTAATCCTTGGACCACGGCTTCAAATAGGAAAAAAAGTTGAGCTGACAGTGGGAAGAATTATATAGTTGCACCAGCCTCCTCCCCCCTTCCCTCCCCCATATCTCCCCCCCAAAGTGGAGGAATCCATCCGGTGTGGATCCTGCCTAAGGCACCCTCCTGCTGAGTGTGAACACGGGAAGGCATGTAAGCCAGCTCTTCATGCTTTTATCTCCCCCCCTGTTTTATTTGTTTTGTTTTGGGGTTTTTTGGGCCGTGCCCGTGGCATGCAGAAGTTCCCAGGCCAGGGATCAAACCCATGCCACATCAGCGACCTAAGCCACAACAGTGACAATGCCAGATACTTAACCCACCGAGCCATGCAGGAGCTCTGCAGCCCTATTTGTTTGTTTGTTTGTTTGTTTTCTTTTAGGATCTGCACCAGGGGCATATGGAGGGTCCCAGGCTAGGGTTCGAATCAGAGCTGTAGCCACCGGCCTACACCACAGCCACAGCAACGCCGGATCCTTAACCCACTAAGTGAGGCCGGGGATCGAACCTGCATCTTCGGGGATGCCAGTCAGATTCGCTTCATTGGAGGCTCGACAGGAACTCTGCCCCCGCCCCCGCCCCACCCTGTTTTGACAACAAATGTTCCAGTTCTGGTCCTGTGTTAAACCATCTCTCTAAGGAGGGTATGTAACATTATTTGTTCATTTGATGATGGAGGCTCTTGAACATTATGGGCTGAGAAGGACATCCCTTGTTTGAAGCAATGTAAGCTGGCTTGGTACAGTTTCTTCTGTTCCCGTCCTCCAGCGGAATCTTGAGGAGTTCCCGTTGTGGCTTATCGGTAATGAACCTAGCTAATATCCATGAGGATGCAGGTTTGATCCCTGGCCTCGCTCAGTGGGTTAAGGATCCCGTGTTGCTGTAGGTCGCAGACGTGGCTCAGATCCAGTGTCGCTGTGGCTGTGGTGTAGGCCGGCAGCTACAGCTCCGACTCGACCCCTAGCCTGGAAACTTCCATATGCTGCGGGTGTGGCCCTAAAAATCAAAAAGAATCTTGAGCATCTGTGTCCACCACAGCGTGCAAAGCCCATACCAGAGTACGAATCCAGTCCTGTTAGGCTTTTTCATAGCTCCCTGGGGCGACTGGCACTGGTCCAGTGTCACCAGTCAGTGTTGCCAGATCTGAGCAGGGCCTTCCCTCCAGGGAATTTTCCCCGTAGCATCTGCAGGCTCTGTCTGCTCCCAGACAGAACGGTTCCAGTTATTGTTTTGTGCCTCGGAGGGTGTTTGGCCGTAATTCATCTCTGCATTCTTGCAGCAAAAATGGCTGTGTGTCCACTGCCTGTCCACTCACTTCACAGAGCCAGGTGTCCACTGCAAGGGAGCAGCCCAAGAGGTCATGAACTTGGTGCTTCCAATCCCCTCCCAAACCCGAAGGGGGTTTTTCTGATGGGCATCGTCATGTCCTACTTAACGTGCCCCTTAGAATGATGTCACCAAGATGGTGACATAGAAGACCCCAGGCTCTGGGCCCACCCCCTGGAAAGGTCTATTAAACAGCTCTCCATGAACCAAGCAGAGAGCTCTGGAGCCCGCGTAAGTCCACTTAGGAAATTTCAGCAACAGAGTAGAACAATTAACCCAGCAATGACTGCACCATAAACCCAAGAATAATTCAGAGAGCCTAATTTTGCCTGCCTCATCCCACCCCCGAGCTGGCACGACTCAGCACCAAGTGTGAACTCACCAGCTGGAAAAAGTTCCTCTGGCCAGGAAAGGAAGAGCAGCGTGAGGGACCAGCTTCCCCAGCCTTTGGGCAGCCACAGGATGGGAGCAGTCGTGCTTCACAGGGACCGGCTATACAGAAACCCCCAGCAGCTTTAGCCACTGGAGAAGGGACAAATGACCAGCAGAGCTGCCTGGGGGGCCCCTGCAGATGATCCCCGTTCCCCACCCCCCCAGGTATTCACATTTGCTGGCACCAGCCACCTGAGTCCCTCTGCAGTCCCTCCCCCACTGGAGTCCGGGAACCACACTGGCAGCCGGCCCAGGCCCCTGCTGCCCTGTGAGTGCAGGATGCCAACCTAGACCCCCACCGCTGACCTCTCCCCCATATCCCCATCACGTGCACACTCGGGGCTCGTGCCTCCAGCTGTGCACTTGCAGGCCACCAACCAGACACCTGTCACCAGCTGCCAGGGCATGTGCTTGCTTCAGGGGAGACCGAGTAGCCCCAGGAGAGCACACCTGACAGCCAGGGTCCCTGTAGCTGCTTGTGGACCCAGATCAGGCCCTCCTTCTGCTTCGGTCCCATATTTGCAGTGCTCAGATGAAACTAGGCCCTCGAGCTAAGCACCTGTGTGCCTCCAGCCCCATTCCTGTCCTCCGCTGCTGTGCACCCCAGGCAGGACCCAGCCAGGGACCCCCACAATTACCCACCTTTCGTCCTGGCCCTTGCTGCTGGCCCCGGCCTCCACCACCATGTAGGTGTCTGCAACTGGCCCCTGCAGCTACACAGGGCCTGCACCTGGTCCCTGCAACTGAGTGTGTGCATGTTACCAGCTCCAGCCACCACCACTGCCTGCCCTGGTTCCTAGCCACCAGACCTGTAGGGACCCCTGAGGACCCCAACAGCTGCTGCGACCACTGTGACTCCCTGACTCCCTTGGCACTGGCCAAGTATCACACAGTAGTCAATGCTGGGGACCCCAGCAGCCTAAGCTGAGGAGACATTAAACCCCCAACCCCCAGACACCTGGGCCTCTGCACTTGGCTCTCTGCACCACTAGACCTGGGGTCAAAGTCCACTCCGGTGTATCCCCACCTGCAAGTGAAAGAAGTAACAGATGCTTCAGACCCCCAGACACCTCTGCAAGGCTGCAGGGATCACGAAGAATCAGGGGAAGAAGGCTCCACCAAAGAAAGACAGTAAATCCCCAGACGCTGCCCCAAAGAAATGGAGATCTAGGAATCGCCCCACAAAGGAGTTCCAATCACGGGTTCAGCGGAAATGACTCTGACCAGCATCCATGAGGATGCAGGTTCGATTCCTGGCCTCGCTCAGTAGGTTAAGGATCCGGTGTTGCCGTGAGCTGTGGTGTAGGTTGCAGATGCAGCTCAGATCTGGCGTTGCTGTGGCTGTGGGGTAGACTGGCAGCTACAGCTCTGATTCACCTCCTAGCCTGGGAACCTCCATATGCTAAGGGTGTGGCCCTAAAAAGATAAAAACAAAACAAAAGAATGACCAAAAACCAAAAACCAAATAATTGTCCGAGATGATCAGAGAGCTACAAGAGAACACAGATAAACAACTTAACAGTATCAGGAAAATAATTCGGAGCAAAAGGAGAATTTCAACAAGGAGAAAACATAGAAAAGAACCAAATAGGTCGTTTGCCCAGGAGTGGCCAAGATGGTAGAGCAGGGGGACCCTGAGCTCACCTCCTCCCACAGGTACACAAAAACGACAACCATGTACGGAGCAGCTATTGTTGAGAAAGACCGAAAGACTAGCAGACAAGATCTCCTGCCACTAAAGAGATGAAGAAGGAACCACTAGGAGACAGGAAGGAACGGCAGAGACATATGATGGAGTCAAAACCAATGCTCACAGGATAAGCACAACCGCTGAGCTTCTCCCCGAGGAGTGAGGGGTCCGAGCCCCACATCAGACACCCCAGCCCAGGGGTCCTGCCCTGAGAAGAGTCTTCAGAACATTTGGCTTTAAGGTCTATGGGGTTTCGCTTCAGGAGAGGCAGAGGGCTATGGGCAATAGACTCACTTTCAAAGGGTGCAAAATCTCCCACACTCCGAGACCCAGGGCAGAAGCGGTAATTTGAGAGAACCCTGGGTTAGACTCACCTGCTGATCTTGGAGAGCCTCCTGGAGAGGCAGGAAGCGAGTGGAGTTCACTCTGGGGGTGTAGACTCTGCAGCAGCTATTTTGGGGGAGCTCCCTCTACAGTGGGGACCTTGCTGCTGGCAGATGCCATTTTGGAACCCTCCCTCTAGCTTCTTAGCAGAAGGACTGGCCCCACCAGTCAGGCTGTCGGCACTAGTCCTGGGATGCCTCAGGCCAAGCAACTAGTCAGGCAGAGACCCAACCCCACCCACCAGCAGGCCTTGCTACCTTAAGATCCTCAGAACCCATGGCCACCCCAAGATGCGATCCAGTCCACCAGGAGGCCCAGGACCCCACCTTAAACATGAGAAATCCAGCACTAGACCTGAGGCTGGCTTCACTCACCAGTAAGCAGGCACCAGCCCCAGGATCCCTTGGCCCTGGCCCCACCCACCTGTGGGCTGACACACAAACCCATAGACCTCCAGGGAACTGAAGCCAGAGACCCTGGGATCTGGCTCTGCCCACTAGGGGGCCAGCACTAATTCCAGGACCTGGCTTCGCCTTGGTGGGTGAGAACCAGCCTCAGGATCCCCTGATCTCTGGCCACAACCCACCTATGGGCAGACAGTCCCAGGACCATCATAATTCCACAGCCCAGCCACCAGAGGCCAGCACCAGCTCTGCAGCCCCAGGATACATGAACTTCAAGACAGATCAACCGAAATTGTTTAGTAAAAGGAGTAAAAAGGGAAAAAAGGGGAAGTCATTTAAATAGCTATCGGGAGTTTCCGTTGTGGCGCAGTGGTTAACGAATCCGACTAGGAACCATGGAGTTGCGGGTTTGATCCCTGCCCTTGCTCAGTGGGTTAAGGATCCGGCGTTGCCGTGAGCTGTGGTGTAGGCCGGTGGCTACAGCTCCGATTGGACCTCTAGCCTGGGAACCTCCATATGCCGCCGGAGTGGCTCTAGAAAAGGCAAAAAGACAAAAAAAAAAGTTATCATTACAGATGTCCTTTTAGAAGACATATGAGTGGCCAACAGGGCCAAGAAAATGTGCTCTATATTTCCAATCATCAGGGACGTGTAAATCAAGACAACAATGAGATAGCCTCTCCCTCTTGTTGGCATGGCTGTGGCATCAAAAAGAGATTATAAGTGATGGCGGTGAGGGTGTGGTGGGTCTTGAGGGTATTATGCCAACTGACAAATACTCTGCGGTCTCATCTACATGTGGAAACTAAAAAAGCCCTTATACAAACAGAGTAGAATGCTGGTAGCCACGGCCTGGGGGAGGAGGGTGGAAGAAATATAGTGATATTGGACAAAGGGTACCCAATTCCAGCTTGGAGATGACTAAGTTCTGGGCATCCAACGTCTAGCGAGACAATTATTCTTAATAATATGGCCTTAGATACTTGGAAATTCCCAAAAGGAAATCCCTAAAAGGGAAACCTTCAATGTTCTTACCACGAAAAAGGAAGTGGTACTTGTGTGACACGATGGAGGTGTTGGCTAATACTGTGGCCGTCGTCATTCTGCTGTGTGTATCAAATCAAGACACCAAACGTCCTCAGAACTTACACAATGGCTTCCTTTATTAGGTGAAATAACTACACTATCTCAATAAAGCTGGAAAAAAATACCTCAAATTTGGGAACTTTTGCCACAGGCCCACATCTCAGATGAGCATCTCTTTAATAGCCCACATTTCCATTGTCCAACTACCTGACCTGACCAAATGACCAGGCCATCTCCTAGCACGCAGGAGTTGGTGAAAACTCAAATGCAGGAGCTTTTGTTTTTGTTCAATTCTTCCATCACTGCTAGGAAAACAGGATGCAGTTCAGCCCATCAAGTTCCTCCTTCTTTCTTTCCTTCTTTCTTTCTTTCTCTCTTTCTTTCTTCCTTCCCCTCTAAGATCATTTCCATCCATCGTTCCTCCTTCTTTTCCTTCCTCTTCCTTCCTTCTTTCTTTTTTTCTTTCTTTCTTTCTTTCTTTCTTTCTTTCTTTCTTTCTTTCTTTGTCTTTCTTTCTTCTTTCTTTCTTTCTTTCTTTCTTTCTTTCTTCTCCTTCTCTTCCTTCCTTCCTTCTTTCCTTCTTTCTTTCTTCCTTTCTTCCTTTTTCCTTCCTTCCTTTCTTCCTTCTTTCCTTCTTTCTTTCTTCATCTCTTCCTTCCTTCCTTTTTCTTTCTTTCTTTTCTTTCTTTCTTTCCTTCCCCCTTCCTTCCTTTCTTTTCTTTTTCTTTCTTTTTTTCTTTCTTTCTTTCTTTCTTTCTTCTTTCTTTCTTTCTTTCTTTCTTTCTTCTTTCTTTCTTTCTTTCTTTCTTTCTTTCCTTCTCTTCTTCCTCTTCCTTCCTTCCTTCTTCTCTCTCTCTCTCTCTCTCCCTTCCTTTTCTTCCTTCCTCTCTCTCTCTTTCTCTTTCTTTCCCTTTTTTCAGTCACACCCAAGGTATATGGAAGTTCCTGGGCCAGAGACTGAACCCGAGCCGTAGCTGTGATCTACACCGCAGCTGCAGCAATGCTGGACCCTTAGCCCGCTGTGTCACAGCAGGAACGCCGATTCTTATTTTCTTTAATCAATCCTTCCATCTGCTGGTCTTCTTGTAGCAGCTTTCCAGACAGGATCCTGTTTATTCATCTTGTAACTGTCATCTGTAAACCAGATGACAACTGAGAGGCATTCACAGAACACTGCCCATGTGGCAATAGGTGGCAGCAGCTCTTCAAATGGTTCTCGAATAAGTCATGGGGGGAGATAAGCTACAGGCTGTGGGTACAGTGAGTTCCTCCTTGCATTCCCCTAGTAGCACAGTCTCATGGAAACGATTTCCATTTTATCATGGAACTTCTCTGGGCACTGCCTTCCTTATTAAAGTGCTTCGTTGACATCATGGAGACATTATGGGTATTTCAGGTTTCATGATTATTTGATGACTTTCAGTCACCGAGGCTGTCTAAATTGATACCCAATAGCACTCTAGTAGTTGTTTCTCAATAATGTACACTGGGATGTGGAATTTGGAAATTTTCTGACCCCAAATCCCAATGGTTACGGCTGGAAGGCACTCAAGGGTTTTGGCCATTGGTTCAGGCCACACAAGGCGAGACACTTCCAAAATCATATTTGAATGGGGGTCCCAGGGTCCAAAGTGATGAGAGAGCCACTACGTTTAGTGATTCGGACAGAATTGCTTTTGTTCATTTCCTCCCCCCAGTGTGGCTTCCCTTTAGGTAGCATATTTCCAGATGTAAAATATGCACTCTCCAAAATCCAAATAAGCCAACAAAAGGCTGGACTTTCTGTTGGCTCCTAAGGGTGGGTAGTGACAGCCATTTATTTTTAGTCTCTTGTGGAATATCCTGAATGGCTCCGGTCCATGACATGCCTAAGAATTTTACCATTTAGGCAGGCCCTTAGATCCTTGCTGGATTTATTAACCAGCGTCAGACGGTTGAATCCATCCCTGCCTTCAAGTAAGTCCTAGCTCGCGCTCCCATTTCCAAAATGTTGTCATGTCGTGTATCTAGTATATTTTTACACTCGGGATCTGCAACAAGTCCAAAGCCCTTCTGACCAAGTTATGACAGTAAACTGGTGCGTTGAGATAATTCTTGTGACAGGACAGTGAATGAAAACTGGGATCCTTCTCACGGGACTAAAGTTGACTCTTTTTGAGATTGAAACAGAGGCAAACATTCGAGAGGTGGATGAGTCTTCTTTAGGCTGCTGTATTTTTGGTGTGGTGGCGCTGAGGCTGTGGGCAACACAATCTGATTTAAGCCCCAGGAGTCTGCAGTGACTTTTCATGAGCCATCAACATTTCCCCCATGCCATGTAGCGCTATTTGTGCAGAGAAATTCACGGGTACCGGCAATGTCATTAACTAAAGTGGTCTTTTTTTTTTTTTTTTTTTTTTGCCAACCAGGTATTCTATATTTTAGATCAACCACTGTGTAGGCTCAGCAATTCCCATGACTCCCATTTGGCATGTCCAATCAAGACTGGCCTGAAGGTGAATTTACATGGCCTCTGTTTTACAAAATTAGGTAGGAGAAGCGTGCCCAGCAGGACGTACTATCCATCCCAATAAGGCACCTCACGTAAAGTCCCAGTTTTCATTCAAACTTTCATCTTGATTCCATCAACTATTGTCTCTCCATCCTCCCTACTTAAACTCAGCCCCCATTAAGACTTCCCCAACAGGAGTTCCCGTCGTGGCGCAGTGGTTAACGAATCCGACTAGGAACCATGAGGTTGCGGGTTCGGTCCCTGCCCTTGCTCAGTGGGTTAATGATCCGGCGTTGCCGTGAGCTGTGGTGTAGGTTGCAGACGCGGCTCGGATCCCGCGTTGCTGTGGCTCTGGCGTAGGCTGGTGGCTACAGCTCCGATTCAACCCCTAGCCTGGGAACCTCCATATGCCGTGGGAGCGGCCCAAGAAATAGCAACAACAACAACAACAAAAAAAGACAAAAGACATACAAAAAAAAAAAGACTTCCCCAACAGGCTTCAGATTCACAGTGAACTGGGCACCCGTGTCAAGGAATCTCAGAGGAACCTCCCCCTCACTTTACCCACACAAGGGCACAGGCCTTTGGTCCCTGGGCTAGGGATGGGGTCAAAGACCCTGGCCCTTGCATCAGTCTTCACACATCTATCTATACGCACCACACACACACACACACACACACAAGGATATTTATTACAGCATCATTCATAGTGGGGAGAAGGAAAACGGAGCAATTTTTTATTAGTAGAGGAATGACTAAATGAAGTTTGTTTCCTGTTTCATAGGCACTTCATGGAGTATTAGTCAGCCTTTTATTTATTTATCTTTTGGCCACACCTGCAGCATGGGGAAGTTCCAGGGCTAGGGATCAAACACATGCCACCGCAGTGACGCGAGCCATGGCAGGGACGATGCAGGATACTTAACCCCCTGAGCTACCAGGGGACTCCTAGGCAACCTTTTAAAAGTTGATGAGGAAAAGCAAGATGAAGAAACATATGTATAATGCGATCTGAGTTTTGTAAATCAAAAGATGGTGAAAACTCCTATATCTCTGTTACCACACTACTAGTTACATGATTAAATGAGTAAGTATAGTATCAGCCAGAATGCTTCAGGTTTTTATTTTAAGGTATTGGCTCATGCAACGGTGGGGGCTGACAAGTCTGAAACCTGTAGGGCAGGCCGGCAGGCTGGAAACCCAGGCGGAATTTCTGCGTTCCTATCTCGATGAGAATTTCCTCTTCTTCAGGGCACCACAATGTTTGCTCTTAAGGCTTCCAACTGATTAGAGGAACCCCACCCACGTCACTGAGGCTAATCTCCTTCACTTAAAAGTCAACTGATTGTAGAGGCTCATTTCATCTACAAAAATATCTTTGAAGGCGTTCCCTTCACGGATCAGTGGTTAACAAACCTGACTAGGACCCATGAGGATGCAGGTTCGATCCATGGCCTCCCTCAGTGGGTTAAGGATCCAGGGATGCCATGAGCTGTGGTGTAGGTCACAGATGTGACTTGGATCCCACGTTGCTGTGGCTGTGGTGGAGGCCGGCAGCTCCAGGTCTGACGTGACCCCAAGCCTGGGAACTTCCATAGGCCGCTGATGCAGTCCTGAAAAGCAAAACAAAAAACCAAAACCCAAAAACCTTTATAGCAACCCCTCAACGAGTGTTTGATTTGATTAAATCACTGGGTGCTATAATCCACCCACGTTGACACATCAAATTCACCATCACACATATGAAGAAAAACATAGCAGGTTATACAGTAGTTACATAGGCTACCTGGGGCGGGGTGTGTGTGTGTGTGTGTGTGTGTGTGTGTGTGTGTGGCTGAGGATGGAGGGAAACTCAGCACGCGTGGAAAGAGGAAGCAGGAAGAACCACCTAAAAACAAGGGGGAGGCCTATGTCTGGTCCCTCTCTACGTTGCAGGACTAGAGTGCATTATCTGTGTACATACCTGTAAAAAATTAATTATATTTTCATGAACAGCAAAGCAAAAAAATTCTCCTTTTTTTCCACAAAAAACTTCTACATTCCACCACCTAGTCTCTCGTATTTGGATTGAGGCTTCATCTCATCCTGAGAGGAAATATCTGGAAGGAACATTTTCCTGCAGAAAGCAAGTTGCCCCTGTGAGCCAAGGGGTGATTCTTGGTGGGATTTTGGAGCGCAATCCCCTGCAGATTCCGCCTCTGCCCAGCCAGCATGCCCGTTTTTGCCACATTCTGCCACTCCCCCATGCCCCTTCCCCAAGCTACAGCTGTGGCTTTAACGTCTTCCCTCAAAGGATGAGCGGGTCCTATCAGATTTCTCTTGGAAATGTCAACTATGCAATGAAAGCTCTTTCCAGTTGGTGACTCTAACTGGAAAAGCTCCAGGCAGAAGGAAGCTGGCAGGTGTCCACGGAGACGTGTCCACGGAGGCATGTCCAAGATGATGAGGAATGAAAGAAGCTTGATGGAAGACAAAGGAACAGAGCTGGCCCCAGAGAGAAGTCTGCAGGGCCTGCCTGCCGAGAGCTGTGTGGTTCCCACACGCCAGGCTGTGCTTCACTTCTAGGTCAGGGGCCATGCGACACCGTGCTGTGCCCCCAATTCACCTCTTTACTCCAAACTTCCCGCTGGCACTTCCCTGTTCCCACCTGGAAGGCCTTGTACAGCCCCGAAAGCATCCTCAGGCCTTGGAGCAGGACCTGGCCATCGTCTGAGTGCCCAGGGGGCCGGGTGGCCTTCTGTTTCTCAGTCACCGAGATTTACGTCCATCCATCCAGTGTTAGACACCACAGGGGCCATCAGGATAGGACACTCTCATGCTGCATAGCTTCACCCCTTTATCTCTCTTAGCAAAATGCTCAGTACGCAAGTGGGGGCAGAATGACTTTTTTTTTTCCCTGCACCTGCCGGCAAGTGGAAATTCCCAGGCCAGGGATCGAACCCACGCTGCAGCAGTGACAACGCTGGATCCTTAGCCACTAGGCCACCAGGGAGCTCCAAGGGCAGGGTGATTTTTTAATGGTGCTCTGCTCTAATTTGCATAAGTGTTTTAGTAACATATTTCTCGTCTGTGGACACACCTTACACTTGATTGTTGTGAGCCACTGACTCTTACCTGATACCTCTGCATGGATCTACTCATTGTTTCAGTTGCTATGGTTACTGCAGGGAAACCCAGAAGTAACAAGTGCTGACCTTGAGTTCTCTTAAGAGCCCGGGAAGGAAAAATCATTGCCCCATCTCATACACGGAGGAGCCCTTTCACACCAGGTCCGAGCAGCTCCAAGGCCCATGGTCCGTGGCCTGATCTTTGCACTGTGCTGCCTTGGTGCTTGGGGCTGGGGCAGGGAGGGGCGGGTGGAGGAGGGGAGCAAGGATAACTTTCGGGGGGGAGGGAGGGAGGGAGGGAGGGCAAAGGGATGGAAACCACTGAGCCAACTTCCCAACTTTGCTTGGTGAGAACCCTGCTAAGAGTCATTTTAGAATAGATGCAACAAGGAATAGTTCCAGAAAAAGACGGCAAGTGTCTTGAGCCACTTTTGGCTTGAGGCACACAGGCCAGGAGGGAATGTAAGTTAATAGAGGGACCAGGCAAACTTTGCACCAGATCTGGATTTACAACCTGGAATTTCTTCATTTTCTTTTCTGATTTATCGTAAGGTTGAAATGATGGTGCTGATATTGTGGCACGGAAATATTTTATAAATCCATCATAAAGAAGACTTCTTTTTTTTTTTGTCTTTTTTAAAGCCAAACACATGGCATATGAAAGTTCCCAGCCTAGGGTGGAATTGGAGCTGCAGCCCCTGGCCTACCCCACAGCCACAGCCACAACTCCACAGGATCCAAGCTGTGTCTGTGACCTACACTGCAGCTCATGGATCCTTAACTCAGTGAGCAAAGCCAGCGATCAAACCCGCATACTCGTGAATACTACTCAGGTTCTTAACCCACTGAGCCACAATGGGAACTCCAAAAGACTGTTTTTTAAATTCTTCTATTTTTTATCAAAGTGTAATACTGTCAATTCAGTATCAGAAAATCCTTTTTATTTATTTATTTATTTTTGTCTTTTTAGGGCTGCAACTGTGGCTTTTGGAAGTTCCCAGGCTTGGAGTTGAATTGGAGCTACAGCTGCTGGCCTATGTCATAACCACAGCAACACCAGATCCGAGGTGTGTCTGCGACCTACACCATAGCTCATGGCAATGCCAGATCCTTGACCCACTGAGCAAGGCCAGGGATCGAACCAGTGGCCTCATGGATACTAGTCAGATTTGTTTCTGCTGAGCCATGATGGGAACTCCAGAAAATCCTTTTTAAAAATAAATTGTTTTACTTTACAATGTATTCAGGAAACAAATTTTGCTTATATTGAATGTATTTTTAAATATATATATATATTTCCATAGAACTAGATTTCAATGATTCATAACTTCTTATTAAAAAGAATTATTTATAAAAATTAAAAAGAGGGAGTTCCCTGCTGGCTAAGTAGGTTAAGGATCTGGTGTTGTCACTGCTGTGATTCTGGTTACTGCTGTGGTGTGGGTTCAATCCCTGGCCTAGGAATTTTTGCACTCCATGGGCGCAGCCAAAAAAATAAAAATTAAATTAAATTGGAAAAGAACACTGCATCACATTCTCTATAATCTATAGTTAAAGGTAAAACATTTAATCAAAAATAGACATGAAAAATAGCAAAACCTGGAGTTCCCATAGTGGCTCAGTGGTTAACGAATCCGACTAGGAACCATGAGGTTGCGGGTTCAATCCCTGGCCTTGCTCTGTGGGTTAAGGATCCAGCATTGCCGTGAGCTGTGGTGTAGGTCGCAGACGCGGCTCAGATCCCGTGTTGCTGTGGCTCTGGTGTAGCCCGGCGGCTACAGCTCTGATTCAACCCCTAGCCTGGGAACCTCCATACGCCGCAGAAGCGGCCCAAGAAAAGGCAAAAAAGACCAAAAAAAAAAAAAAGCAAAACCATCAAAAGCAGAAAAGGAACAAATACCTCTAATGCTACACCATGAAAGCAGGTGCATCAGCTCAGATATTCTAGAGAGGATGCTGGCCCTCTGAACCAAATTCCATACTACTAGTGGTTTAGTGGCTGTCCTGCCTTTAGGGCCATTGGGCAAAATTCATCTCTGTTACTGTCTGGAACTTTTGGAGGAAGGCACAGACCTGAATTCTCTTGAGATCCCTAAATGGGAATAACTAGTAAAAATGGGAATTTTCTTAGTCTTTTGGGAAAGGAGGCATCAGTTGCTGCCTTTTAATGCCCAGACTCCACATCCTGGGGTGATTTCTGAAGCATCTCATCTCTGCCTTTCCTCACCCTGGACAAGAAAAGAAACAGCAATAGAGATTCATCACAAGTACCATGTATTACTCAGGAGAGGTTAAATTATGTCCAGCTCCACTCTGCTTTAATTTAAAGAAGGCAAAAAAGGGGAAAGGAAAAGAAAAGTCACTTTTCCTAACTCCCGACGAATTGCTAAATAAATCACTTGAATCCGTTAATGTATTGGTCATTCCGTGAATGAAAGCCGTTATTGTTGCAATTTTACCGGGAAGAAGCCAAGGCTTATAGCACAAGACACCCAGCTAGTAAAGGTAGAATCCTGGATGCCAGCTCCAACGGCTAAAGCAGGCGATTAGGGAGGAGAGGAATGGGATGGCTAAGAAAAATTACATCAAGAAGTTAAGACAAGAAGTTTTCAGGTCAAAGAGGCTTCAATACTCTATCACATGCACTTTCGTACTGGTGGCAGATGAAACAAAGTGTCATGTTGTCATGGACATGAGAATTCACCAAATGTATGAATCAGCGCCTGAGTCGAGAAATGTCATCATCACGTAAAGAGATTCCTCTTGAGCCAGTTCGGTCCTTAGGCATCTGGATTATTCCATTCTCATCCCAATGAGATCCAGCGTTGCTGAAAGCTGTGAAGTAGTTCGCAGACGTGGCTCAGATCCCACGTTGCTCCGAGCCTCATCTGTGCCCTACCCCACAGCTCAGGCAATGCCAGATCCTTAACCAGCTAAGCAAGGCCAGGGATCGAACCTGTGTCCTCATGGATGCTAGTCAGATTTGTTTCCCCTGAGCCATGACAGGAAGTCCTGGATTTTTCTTTTTCCTTCCTTAGTTTTGATTTCCAAGAGCTCTTTCGTATTTTCAGAATGCTCTGCTTTTAGTTCCTTTTGCCCTTGTCTTACGGTGAAGTTTTTCACAATTCTCTGAGAATATTAATGATTGCAGCCTCTATATTTTTTGTTTCCTTTCCTTCCTCTGTGTTGGCTTATTTGCTTTATATTCCAATCTTTATGTTAGAGGTTTTCTCAACAAAAAGTGAAGCACTAGGAGTTCCTGTCGTGGCTCAGTGGTTAACGAATCTGACTAGGAACCATGAGGTTGTGGGTTCGATCCCTGGCCTCGCTCAATGGGTTAAGGATCTGGTGTTGCCGTGAGCTGTGGTGTAGGTCTCAGACGTGGCTCAGATTTCGCGTTGCTGTGGCTCTGGTGTAGGCTGGTGGCTACGGCTCCAATTAGACCCCTAGCCTGGGTACCTCCATATGCCACAGAAGTGGCCCAAGAAATGGCACACACAAAAAAAGGAAGCCCTAAAAGTTACAGCACACACACAGAACGAAGAGATGCCAGATCAACTTGCTTAACCCTGACGCCTCTAAAAACAACGCACAGAAAAAACAGTTGGTTTAACAACCTTCATATCCTTGTAACAAGGATAAGGTTTAGAAAATGATAAACGTGGTTTGTTTGTTTGTTTTGGTCTTTCTACATAGATGATTTTCCTCTGCTCAACCCAAAGGACCCATTTCCTGGAAGTAGACCAGCATTCGTCACTGAGGGGTTGCAAAAAGAAATCATGAGACATGGTCCAGCTTCTGACATGCAACGTGCATTCTGCCACAAAGCAATAGACTTGAAAGCCAGGTTTTATATGAGACTGATGTTTCCAAATCCCTTAGGTTCCCATTTACTAGAACGGATGTTTAATGTGTCGAGAAAGTAGCAAAGATGTTGAGTCAGCGAAGAGAAAGCCCCCATGCAGGCAGAAGTCTGCATTCTGGCTCAGGAATGATGGGAAATTGGAGAGAGAGGAAAGAGGGACGCATCTCTGATAAGCAGGTGTCCTAGGCTTCCCACCTCTGACCTTGAGCCTGGAGGGTTAGTGGTGTCCCAGGTGACCAATGCAATGAGTAAGGGTAACACCTGCGGCGGAAGGCACTCTCACGTCTGCAGCCTGCCTCTCTCACAAGACAACCCCATCCAAATCTCCCGTGTCCCCAGATAGCCTCTATCAGGACTTCTGTCACAGAAACACATATCCACACGGCCTGCCTATGTCACAGAGACTCCTGACCACACCAACAGAGAAGGGAGTTTCAAAAACAGATCGCTAATCCAAGAAAGTTCCCATAAGAGCCTGCTCAAGCCGCTAAACGAGGTCTGCGTGGAGCTGAATGAGAGAATATTTGAAATGTCAAGAGAGGGCGGGGGCAGGGAACCCCAGTCACATGTTTTCCCTGATTCTTCTTTCTCCGTGCGCATTTACAGTAGACGGCAGAGACTTAGTAGGAAAGCTTGAGGCTGGGGTCTCCAGGTTCTAAGACGGCCGTCACGGGTATATAAAATAGATTTACACGCAGCATTTACTGTATAGCATAGGGAACTATTCAAAATCTAAATGGAAAAGAATACAAGAAAAAAGAATATACCACTAACTGCACCAGAAAAAAACACAATATTGTAAATCAGCTATACGTCAATAAAAAAAATTTGGCTCAATGGAAACGAACCTGACTAGTATCCATGAGGATGTGGGTTCAATCCCTGGCCTCGCTCAGTGGGTTAAGGATCCGGTGTTGCCGTGAGCTGTGGTGCAGGTCACAGATGTGGCTGGGTGTGGCCCTAAAAAGCAAAAAAAAAAAAAAAAAAAAATTTAAATCAGAAAAAAAAAGGAAAGTGCCATTCAACAAAGCCGAAAAGAAGAGAAATGGGCCAGCTGCAAATATCCAGGGACACAGCTCCCAAGAGAAGGGAACTGTCAGCAGAAAGGCTGGTGTTATGCTCCGCAGCCAGATAAATATTCCTAAATATCATGACCCTACTCAAGACCCTTCAACAGCATCCCACAGCCCGTGTGATAAAACACAAGCTTCTTCATTTGGTTTTTATAGCCCCTACCCTCTGTGTTCTCATAATCCCCCGGCTTGAAAGAGCCTCTCCCTCGGTGTCCCTTACTCACCGTGGGCTCCACGGTTTCTGCCCCGTATACTCAGCACGTTCATGTTTTCTTGGCATCAACATGTTCCACCTGCACTTGACGTCCTAACTTTTCAAATATTTATTCACAGATGAAAGCAAATAAATTCAAAAAGAAACCTTCCCATCGTGACTATAAAGAGAAAAGTCAATAGAACATGCCATATACAGCAGGCAACAAAAAATAAATACACTAAAAATCAAGATTTACAATTCTGGCTAGATCTGGTTGCCTGTCAAAGGCTTGGCATCTGATACCATCTTTCTCTTTGTTAAAAAAGGAAATTCACAACCGTTCGGGAAGAGGGAAAGTCTTGGCAGCAAAAAGCTAAAATTTGTTTCTCATTAGAGATTCCTTTTTTTTTTTTTTGTCTTTTATTTATTTATTTATTTTTTAGGGCCGCACCCACAGCATCTGGAGGTTCCCAGGCTAGGGGTCAAATCAGAGCGGTGGCTGCCAGGCTACACCACAGCCACCGCAATGTGGGATCCTTAATCCACTGAGCAAGGCCAGGGATTGAACCTGCGTCCTCATGGATGCTAGTCAGATTTGTTTCCGCTGAGCCACGATGGGAACTCCTAGAGATTCATTTAAAAAAACAATTTGTGACTTGGTTAATTCCATGCAGCTCTACCACCTGACATTATGGCATATGGGTTGATGTGTTTTATATTTTAGGAAAACACTATGGCAGTCAAAATAGTTTTATTGGAAATAACATCTTTTTACAACTTACATTTCTTTTCCCAAGAAGGGAACTTGATAACTGCAGTACCTTTCCTCCTCTGTCCCAGGAGAAGAGTAAATTTCTAATTGTAAATCTAGAGAAAATGAACTGAGTGCTCCCAGCTCAGCCTCTGCCTTTTTCCTCTTGGAAGCAAGTCTGCTCTTGGTGAACACGCGTCCCCTCCGCTCTGGGCCTTCCGACTGCCTTGAGCAAACCCCTTGGCCTGATTGGACATTGTTTGTCCACTTAATTTTGGAATTCAATTAGCAGGCCCATTTGGTTCTAGCGCTGAGCTAGATACTGCTAATGGATAATTTTTTCAAAAGGTAAAATCGCAATCCTCATAGATATAAAAAAATGAACCCGAGTTAAAGATTTTATTTAACTCATTAATGAGGAAACTGGAGAAGTTTTACGATCAAGTCAAAAGAAAATGAAAACAAGAGATTCATTTATAGGTTGGGAATGTTTAACTGAATGTGCAAATGGAGGTTAAAAATTGCTTTTCCTGGAGTTCCCCTTATGGCTCAGGGGGTTAAGGACCCAACATTGCTGTGAGCTGCAGTGTGGGTCACAGATGGGGCTCGGATCCAGTGTTGCCAAGACAGTGGCATAGGCCGAAGCTGCAGCTGCAATGTGACCCCTGGTCTGGGAGCTCCCATATGCTGCAGGTATGGCTGTAAAAAGAAAAAAACCCAACCAACCAGCCGACCTGGTTTTCCACAGTGGGAACCAGATAACTTGAATTTATTTTCTTGTCTCTAGGCAAGAACAGTAATAATTATTCCATTATTTTGTCTTATTTTTTATTTGCTAGCAGTTATCTACAACTTAATAGAACTGGAAAAAATCCAAATCAGATCCTTAGGATTTTATCAGTTAATAAATAGAGCCAGCATTTTAATTAGACTCATTTAATTATTTAAGTAGTTCATAATTCAGATGGAGAAGAGAGTTAGTTCTTGGGCCTTCTCATAATTGCAAGATTTATTGGTTTCCTCCTTGTTATAGCTCCTAGCCTTTAATATTCCCGTTCTTAAACTTTTGAGTTAATTTTTTTAAAATCTATTTTTTTATTGTGGCAAAATATATATGACATAAAATTTACCATTTTAACCTTTTTTTTTTTTTTTTTGGCCACGGCCATGGCATACAGAAGTTCCCCCAGCCACAGCCATAACCAGAACGGTGTCAGTGACAGCAGCTGGATCCTTAACCTGCTGAGCCACCAAGGAACTCCTCATTTTAACCATTTTTAAGTGCATGGTTCAGTGGGAAGAAGTACCTTCACATGACTGTGCAATCATCACCACTCTCCATCTCTGGGATTTTGGGGTTTTGGTTTTTAGGGCCGCACCTGTGGCATATGGAAGTTCCCAGGCTAGGGACTGAACGGCAGCTTCAGCTGCGTGCCTACCGCAGCCACAGCAACGCAGGATCCACATACGATAAGGAACTTAAACACATGAGAGCCTAAGAGCCGGCTGGTATCTACCGGGCGTAATGTGAAAAAAGATGAGCTGGTTCATAAAAGGGTAGTGAGACATTTGTTGATTGATTGGGGGGTGTTAAGATGATGAGTGGAGCATCAGGGTGGGTCCTTGCTTCCCAAGACCCTCTCCTTAGCCCAAGGTTGGTCAATGAGATGCTTTTTCTCTGGATCTGAGTCTTGAGCCAAGTCCTGATTTAGCTGAGAGGCAGCCTCCCTCTGATTCCTCGTCTTTACAAACTCATTTCGTTCTTTCTTTCTTTTTTCCCTCTCTTTTTCTTTTCGGGCTACACCTGCAGTGTATGGAATTTCCCAAGCTAGGGGTTGAATCAGAGCTGCAGCCGCCGGCCTACACCACAGCCACAGCAACACCAGAGCTGAGCCACATCTGCAACTGACATCACTGCTCATAGCAACACCGGGTCCTTAACCCACTGAGCGAGGCCAGGGATCGAACCCGCAGCCTCATGGATGCTAGTAGGGTTCTTAACCCACTGAGCCACAATGGAAACTCCAGGTTAGAACCAATATAAACATTCTTTACCTGACTGCTATATATTTGATATTATATTTATTTTATGTTAGATTGGTATTTTGTGTATCTCAATGGATACCAGTGTGAGAGACCTAAAGTCAGTTTCAATTTTGGCAAAGTTCAGGTAGCGCCTGTCAGATCCATCCACTGTAAAGGTGCTTTCTTCCCTGTATAATGCAATAATTTTAAACACTTAAAATTGGAACGTTTTCAGGGATTCTCAACACTTTTAGCCTGTCATAGTATGTTCCCAAGCCATGCACCTGGAACAGCATTAAATAGGTTCCTGCCGCCAAGGGGGTCTGCAAAATCCTTTAAGAAGATCCATGGGTTTAAATTTTCTCATAATAATGGCATGACTTTACTTGCCATTTCGACTCATTTTTCGCATTCTCATTCTCTCACCTGCCTATGGTAGATTTTGTTCCAAAAGCTCTAGGACATACTGTCACTGTTTCAATGACGAATGTCATATGTACTTGTGTATTTTTGTATTTCAAAACCTTTGTCGTTTTAATGTCACATGGTAGGTAACAGTGGCTCTAACTCATAGAAACAAAAGCTCTTTTGGGTGCTCAGTCATTTTTTAGAGCATAAAGAGTTCTTATAAATTGTAAACAAAAAGTATGAGGATCTCTGCTTTAGAGTCACGTCTTGCTTGTCTCACTTGGTAGCCAGGACCCTACATCTTGATAAGCTTCCATGGTACCATGATGGGTATAAAAACTTAAATTCAACTTAAGAGTCAATGATTCCGGAAGACTTCCTAATGCCCCTAGAAACACATTATCTATTTCGCTGTCTACTCTGCCTATGGATGAGATTAATCATTTCTGTCATTTTCCCAGAGAGGTATATAATTTTGCAAGAAGTAAAAATACGTTTACTTGGAGTTCCCGGTGTGGCGCAGTGGAAATGAATCCCACCAGGAACCATGAGGCTGCGGGTTCGATCCCTGGCCTCGCTCTGCGGGTTAAGGATCTGGTGGTTTTGCGTTTTGCCGTGAGCTGTGGTGTAGGTTGCAGACGTGGCTCGGATCTGGCGTTGTTGTGGCTGTGGCGTAGGCTGGCGGCTACAGCTCCCATTAGACCCCTAGCCTGGGAACCTCCGTAAGCCGACCACTGCTACCCACCACCACCCTTACACACCCCATAATCATCCTTCCCATTTCTTCGTCATGAGACTCTCTGGTTTCCTGTTGGTTATTCCATATTAATCTGTAGACTCGTGGCCTTTTAGCTTTGCTGTAGTCGAGAAATAACATTTTTATGTGTCATTTATGCAACACACTCCCCACTCAACAGTAATAATAATAATATGCCAGCCTTAGTTTTCCCATAAGGATGCTCTCAAGTTCTTGAAATAATATTCATTCTATCCCATGAGAAGACAATAATGGGGTAACAGGACTAACTAGCTTGGGATGGAAGGTTGGAAGTACGGTCTTGGCTCTGACAATTAATGGCTATATTATTTTGAGGAGAATAACTTCCTTATCTGAAAAAAATAGTCAGACAAAAGGTATCCTGAATTCCATTATCGTCTGCGCGATCTGTTTTAATTTTAGGGGTGATAGCATTGTAATAGCATCTTTTTTTTTCCCCCCAAGGAAGGTGTCACGCCAGACAGTATTCGTATGAAATCAGTTCCCAAACTTTTGAAACTCAGTGACCGTAGCCTTTCTTCACCCAGTTTGTAATGACCTGATGGAAGCTGACCCACAGGTGATCAGGGCAACATTACAAAATGAAGAAGAGCCAAGGAGAGAAGTGAAAAAAGCAGCAATGTGGCGCCATCTGCAGGTGAACTTGTGAATTACAATGATTTGTTTTATTTTGTATTTTGCCCCAGGAAGGTGACTTTATTTATTTATTTATTTATTTATTTATTTATTTATTTACTTATTTACTTATTGCTTTTTAGGGCCGCACCTGTGACATATGGACGTTCCCAGGCTAGGGGTCGAATCGAAGCTGCAGCCACCAGCCTACGGCAGAGCCACAGCAACTCGGGATCCGAGCCACATCTGTGACCTACATCACAGCTCATGGCAACGCCGGGTTCTTAACCGACTGATGAAGACAGGGGATCGAACCGGCAACCTCGTGGACACGAGTCATATTCGTTTCACAACCGGAACTCCCAGGATGTGTCTTTTATTAACCATCTTCATAACTCCCCGTGGTCCAGCCTCCCTGGTCTGCCACCCTAAGCTTTTCGCTGTGATCCTCGCCTTCAACTGACCTCTGAGGTCAAGTGCGGCCTCGCCCCTCTCATTCCCAGGTCCCATCACGCCCTCCTGCTGTCAGTGAGTCCAGCTCTGTAAAAACTTCTATTTGTCTGCAGAGGAGAGCTTCTGAATACCCCCACTCACGGAGTACTAGAGAGATAATGGCAAGTGTCTCTTTATGGCATCATATCAGAAGGCATACTATTAGGTTTTCCTGACATTGGTCATCCTAAATTTGATCACTTGTTTAAAGTAAAGACTCTTTACTTTACTATTAAAGGAGTTCTTTTACTATTAAGGGAGTACGTGTTCCCGTCCCCTCTCTTTCTCCTGCTTTCAGAGGATCTACAGACATGAATCCCTGGCTATCTGGCAAATGAGCATTTATCTTTTTACCTTCCTGGCGTCTGACCCATCCACCCAGCCTATATCTCCCAGATTCAGGGGGGAGAAAAAGTTTGCACCCTGTAAAGACGCTTCTCACCATTTGGGTTCTTTGCTGCAGGTATTACCCCAATATTTGGACTTTGCCTGAGTGTTGTCTTTGGTGTTACAGTCCGAGGGAGCCGTCTTTGTCCTGGGCCTGGGGACCTCTGTAGGAATTCTCTTCTGGAGATGTGCAAAGAGTGGTCTTACTAATGGCCTCAAAAGGTATCGACGTTCTGGAGTTCCCACTGTGGCTCAGCGGGTTAAGAATCCGACTAGTATACATGAGGATTCGGGTATGAGCTCTGGCCTCGCTCAGTGGGTTAAGGATCCAGCCATGCATCAATCTGCAGCCTAGGTCAGAGATGTGGCTCAGATCTGGCCTTCCCAGCGTAGGCAGCTCTGATTCAACCCCTAGCCTGCGGCCCTCAAAAGAAAAAAAAAAAAAAAAAAGATATCTGTGTCCTAACCACCAGAACCCATGAATGTGAACTTATATGGAAAAAAAAAAAAAAAGGACTTTGCAGGTGTAGTTTGAGCTGCAGAGATTATCCTGAATTATCCAGATGGCTCCTCAAATGCAGTCACAAGGTCCTTACAAGAGGGGGATTTTATGAGATGAGAGGAAGAGGCAAGCTGACCACGGAGATAAGGATTGGGGTGATGGAGCCATGGGCCAAAGAATGAGGTCGGCCACCAGCCAGGGGAGGTGGCGAGGAATGGATGCTCTCCCCGGAGCCTCTGGAGGGACCATGCTGACACCTGGTTTTCGGCCCGGTGGTGTGATTTCAGACTTCTGGTCCCCACAACTTCAAAGAATGCATTGTTGTGTGAAGCCACCAAGTTTGGGTGGTGCTTTGTTGAAGCAGCCTTAGCAGCTAATACAGTAAGTGAATACTGGGAAATGGAAACTCGGACTTGGATTGAATCTTTTTTTTTTGTCTTTTTTTTTTGCCTTTCTAGGGCTGCACCCACGGCATATGGAGGTTCCCAGGCTAGGGGTTGAATCAGAACTGCACCTGCCAGCCTATACCACAGCCACAACAACACCAGATCTGAGCTGAGTCTCCGACCTACACCACAGCTCACGGCTGGATCCTTAACCCACTGAGCGAGGCTAGGGATCGAACCCGAATCCTCATGGATCCTAGTTGGGTTCATTAACCACTGAGCCACAAAGGGAACTCCAGTATCCACTATTTAATTGAACAAATATATATTAAGTGTCTACTGCGTGTAATACACTACTTTCAAGGAGCCTGCCTTCTAGTGGGAAAGAGAGACAATGAACTAATAAACAATAAGTAGGTAACACACTGGATAGTGGTAAACGCTGCAGGGAACAATCGCAAGGCAAGGAGAATTGACTGGTTCTAGTTTAGGCTTGGAATACATTTGCAAACACCTCGTAGCCTGCTTGTTATAAAACATTATATGGTATTAATAACAGCTACTATCTGCTGAGCACTTTACTTCATGGCTTTCTCATGACAATGCTTAAAGTAAGAGTAAAATTATCTGTGCTACATTAATGAGAAATGAGAGGCAAAGAGTTTGATTAAGTTCATCTCAAACAACTGCCGGGCCAGGAATCAGACTCCAAGATTCATGTGTTTTTAGCTATTCTTCTGTTAAAGTAGAAATTTGCCCCCTTACCTAGTATGTGGAGTGGCTATAAGATTCCCCCATGATGGAGTTCCCGTCGTGGCTCAGTGGTTAACGAATCCGACTAGGAACCATGAGGTTGTGGGTTCGATCCCTGGCCTTGCTCAGTGGGTTAAGGATCCGGCATTGCCGTGAGCTGTGCTGTAGGTCGAAGATGTGGCTTGGAGCTGGCATTGCTGTGGCTCTGGCATAGGCCGGTGGCTACAGCTCCGATTCGACCCCTAGTCTGGGAACCTCCATATGCCATGGGAGCAGCCCTAGAAAATGCAAAAAGACAAACAAAACAAAACAAAACAAAAACCCAAACAAACGATCCCCCATGATTTCCTTACATGATTCGTCTACATCACAAGCATAGGCTATGTCCAAGCTCACCCCAAACCTTTAACTGTGGAGCATTTTAATCATGGAGCTGCCCTTCTCTCTAAGACAGCTGCTTCTCTGAGTTTGCAATCTTTGAGTCAGCCTTTCCTGGTGCATTAAGGAGAATTTTGTGAATAAAAGACTTCCACGCTCAAGTAAATTCTAGAGATACTAGGTTATACAACCTAAGCCAGGTTATTTGGTGACTTGCTTCAGTGAAGACTTCTCTTTTAATAATACCTCGTTACCAAAAAAAAAAAAAAAAAAGGGAGTTCCCGTCATGGCGCAGTGGTTAACGAATCCGACTAGGAACCATGAGGTTGTGGGTTCGGTCCCTGCCCTTGCTCAGTGGGTTAACGATCCGGCGTTGCCGTGATCTGTGGTATAGGTTGCAGACACGGCTCGGATCCCGCGTTGCTGTGGCTCTGGCGCAGGCCTGTGGCTACAGCTCCGATTGGACCCCTAGCCTGGGAACCTCCATATGCCGTGGGAGCGGCCCAAGAAATAGCAAAAAGTCCAAAAAAAAAAAAATAAATAATAAAAAAATAATACCTCATTAATTTACAAAAGGAGTTAATAAGAGGCAGAATTTCCAAAGTCCATCTCTCAGAGCTAGTGATCAGAAAACCACACTTTGAGAAACATTATCTTGGGGAAAGTCCATAGCTATAGACAGCTTATCACTTTCTAGACCTTGTTTTAAGAAAAGAAGAATTTTTTTTTTTTTTGGTCTTTTGTCTTTTTAGGGCTGCCCCTGCGGCATATGGAGGTTCCCAGGCTAGGGGTCCAATAGGAGCTGTATCTGCCAGCCTACACCAGAGCCACAGCAATGCCAGATCTGAGCCGCGTCTGCAACCTACACCACAGCTCATGGCAACACCAGATCCTGAACACACTGAGTGAGGCCAGGGATCGAACCTGCAACCTCATGATTGCTAGTTGGATTAGCTTCTGCTGTGCCGCGATGGGAACTCCAGGAGAATGTTTTTGTAAAGAATTGTCTGTGAATGGGGCCTTGTCATTCACTTAAATATTTAAGGTTTAATCATGACTCTTTTTTTATCTCAAGAGATCTATATTTTTATTCTGTGAGGATTTGTAGTTGCAGATAATAGAACTCTAACTCAATCTTGCTTAAACAATAGTGGGAATTTAGTGACACTGGTAATTTAGAAATCTATAGGTAATCTACCTTCAAGTAAGATTTGATCCAGCAGTTCAAACAATGTAATCAGTGCTACAATTTCTCCACATTCCTTGCTCTGCCTTTTATGATATTGGCTTCATCATCAGGCTAGCTCCATGTACACCCCATCCCCTGCACTTCAGCCTCTCCCACTGTGGTAGCAAAACAGCTGCAGTAGCTCCGGACTTCTCATGTTCACTCTACTTCATCTCAAGCAGAAAAACAGACTATCCTCTATGTCTCTTGCCATTCCTGGGAGACGGTCTTTCTCTCATTGGTCTAAATTGGGTCTCTTGCTCATTCCTAAGCCAATTACTGTGATGATAGGGATGGGATTTGCTGAGAGACCTCAGCCAATCAGAGCCCATCCCTGGAGCTGGGGGCAGGGCTTGATTCTACCCAAACTGTATGTCTGAGAAAGGGGAAGGATAAATTCCCCATCTCCATATATGGAACTCTTACCATCCCCTGCTAATCTTTGTCCCATATACTCTTTTAAACATGAATTTTATTTAGGAAACAGTATTTTACAATGAATAAATGCAAGTGCTTTCTTAAGTCCTTTGCAAATATTAATCCTTATAAAATCCTTTTTCTATAAATGAGAAAATGAGCACAGAGTGGTTAGGTATCTTGCCCAAAATCACACAGCTAGTAAGAAGCTGTCAGAAACAAGATTTGGATGCAGGTGTTCTAGCCCCAGAGTTTTTGCTCTTGACTTATTTTTATGATGGGTCCTCACTAATACTCCTTATTAGAGCTGGATGGTTATAAGCCAACTTTCCCATTAAATTATGAGCCTCTGGACGGCAGAGGGCACCTCAGTCAAATCTAAAATAGAGATGTGGCACAAAATTTGGCTTATTAATCACTTTCGAAGAAACTTAGCTCACATATATGGTTTTATTTATACATACAATGTGTACATATTATAAAACTATGCCCAAGAGTGCTCACGAAATGCCTGTTTGTGGAACCAGAGGAATTCTTATACCGAAGGGTTTTTCTCAAGCTGCGTGCCTGCTGTGCTCATAGCTTTAGGCAGTTCTGTGTCCCATCAGGTGGCTTCTCTATCACAGCCTCATCTCCTGGACAGATGCTTCCGGTCTACACAGACTCCTAAGAGAGGGTCTGACCTGAAAGCTTACCCAGTAAGGGGGCTCTGTGGCTCTCGAATCTTTGTACGACAATTTGCTTGACTGGCCCAAATCCTTCTCAGCTCATCCAGCCTGACCACCCCAGCTTTTGATGGAAGAATAGTCTGGATGACAAAGATTCATAGCAGAACACAGTGAACCTATAAAGCTGGTTTACATTATGGTTTAAACAATGCCCAATAAACTGTTAAAATAAATTTATTGCACTCACTTGACATCATGTTGAAAATCAGTAACATGTGTGTATAAATAGCATTCATCCATGAAGTATCTCTGTATTATCACAATTTGGAAAATTAATATATTCCTGTTTTAACCACAGGGCATGGATTATTCCTAAACAGCAATGCACGCAACTTGTCTTGGAGTTCCCGTTGTGGCTCAGCAGGTCAGGAACCCAGCTAGTAGCCAGGAGGATGCAGGTACGATCTCTGGCCTTGCTCAGTGGGTTAAAGGATCTGGCGTTGCTGCAAGCCGCGGCCAAGGTCACAGATGCGGCTCAGATCTGTTGTTGCCATGGCTGTGGGGAAGGCTGGCGGCCATGGCTCCAATTCAGCCCCTAGCCTGGGAACTTCCGTGTGCCGCAGGTGCGGCTCTGAAAAAGTAAAAATAAAAAAAAGACAACTTGTCTTCTAACCTCGTTATTAGAAAGGATAAATTAGAAAAAATGCACAGAGGTCTTGCTACACCTTGTAGGGTTGACCAAACAACATGCTATAAACTCAATTCATTAAGATAAAGGAAACGGAAATGATGGCATAAGGAAAGATCAGTAGCCACTTAGACCAACCTCACCCCCGGCAATGGGCATGGATGTGAATATGCCTAAGGAGGTTAGGCACACAGGTGACCAAATAAATGTCGCATTTTATGAAAGCTAGTTCCACGTCAGCAGTGTCTTCGCTGGGAGGGCAAAGCGAAGGTGGTAGAACGGGCTGAGATAGTTTTCCTGGACCTGACTCTGACCTGGGCATCTGGTCATGTGCCAAGAAAACAACTGTATAAGGCTTCAAGACTCTGTGAGAGAAAGAGGGAGAGCGGAAAACAGGAGCTTCTCGGGGATCACGTTCCCTGGGGACACCCAAGACCCAGCCGGAGTTCTGAAGTTAGTTCATTCCACAAAGAGAATTCAGAACGGATAGGTGGGTGCCTACAACTTCAGCAAAATGACCAGACAGGCCTTTTTAAAAAATGCATTAAGGAGTTCCCATCGTGGCTCAGTGGTTAGTGAATCCGACTGGGAACCACGAGGTTATGGGTTCGATCCCTGGCCTTGCCCAGTGAGCCGGGGATCCAGCGTTGCCATGAGCTGTGGTGTAGGTTGCAGACGCGGCTGGGATCCCACGTTGCTGTGGCTGTGGTGGAGGCCGGCGGCTGCAGCTCCGATTGGACCCCTGGCCTGGGAACCTCCATATGCTGTGGGAGCGGCCCTAGAAAAGGCAAAAAAAAGACCCCCCCAAAATGCATTAAAATATACACCAATTCCAAGTTCATGGTGGTGAAAATCAATGTTCCTAGAGGTCTTTCTCACAGTCACGTGCACTTACAATTATAGGGAGCTTTACATCCCTAGAGAATAAAAACACGTCATGGGAAATTGGCTGAGTTGTATCCAAAGGCGTTGGTTGGGCCTCTGACACGTTTGCCTGTGTCCGTAGCTGCATCTCGGTTGCAATAACCGCATGCACGCAGGTCTCAGGTCAACATATTGGTTTAAATAAAAATTCACTGGATGGGAAACAAAAATGGGATTGCCGTGAAAACCCATTGTATTAAGCATTTTACATAATTCTCATAAACAGATGCGGGGAAATAGATGTTTTTGTTTCAGTGGCAGTTCATTGAGTTCATGGCCATTTGTTTGGCTGAGTAAGTCTGAGTTTTGATGAAAATGCATTGCTTGGAAGAAATCAGCCAGGCTCTCCTCACAGAGCCCAGTTAGAATGTCCTTCTTCATATTATATTGCCATGCTATCTTTGCTCTTTTTTATGAATACATATTATTTTTCATGTTCTGTATTGCTTATAGTGGCAGCAAATTAAGAATTTTATTCGCTCCTTGAGTTTTTCTATTTGCTCCTTGAGTTTCTAATATAGTGGATATATGCATTGAACAGTAAGGAATATAAATGTGACTAAAATCTGTATTAGAGTGGCTAGAAGTTATTTTTTAATCTCAAAATATTATTTTTTATGAACCACTTTTTATACAGAAAAATGCATGCTAGGAGTTCCTGCTGTGGTGCAGTGGGTTAAGAATCTGACTGCAGCAGCTTGGGTTGCTGCAGGGGCTCGGGTTCAATCCCTGAACCTGGTGCGGTGAGTTAAAAGATCTGGCATTGTCACAGCTGTGGCATACACATCTGTGGCTCAGATTTTTTTTTTTTTGTCTTTTTAGGGCCGCACCCAAGGCATATGTAAGTTCCCAAGCTTAGAGCCGCAGCTGCTAGCCTGCACCACAGCCACAGTAACTCCAGATCCAAGCTGTGTCTGCGACCTACGCCACAGCTCACAGCAACGCTGGATCCTCACCCTACTGAGTGAGGCCAGGGATTGAATCTGTGTCCTCATGGATGCTAGTCAGATTTGTCTCTGCTGAGCCGCATTGGGAACTCCCAGGGGCTCAGATTTAATTCCTAGCCTGGGAACTTCCATATGCCACAGGTTAAAAAAAAAAAAAAAATCATTCTAAAAAATGTTGGACTAAATCTAGAACCAATTTTGACATCATTAACACTGTGCCCTGAACAGAAATATTGGCAATATTTCCTCAAGGAGATATTATACTTGCAGTCCAACTGCACTGGAAAGCAGTGTATTGAATGAGAACAGAATTACCATTTGTATCGAATCAGTGCCCTGACATGATGGGACATCAGAGTGCACTTAAGTATATTGCTAATCCCTCTTGCCAACCAAAGATGTAAAGGCAAGGAGAGGAAAAGAGGCCAGGGAGGGTTTTTTTATATTACACTGTGACAGTGTCCCAATACAGTGTGTCAGCGACTCCAGTGGGTGAAGAATGCTCAGCCAGGTGTCTGGTGTGAAACATTAGTCTCCCCAGCCCCCCCCCCCCCCCCCCCCCGCCCTGTACAGCATGGGGGTCAAGTTATCCTTACATGTATACATTTTCCCCCCCACCCTTTCTTCTGTTGCAACATGAGTATCTAGACATAGTTCTCAATGCTACTCAGCAGGATCTCCTTGTAAATCTATTCTAAATTGTATCTGATAACCCCAAGCTCCTGATCCCTCCCACTCCCTCCCTCTTCCCTCAGGCAGCCACAAGCCTATTTTCCAAGTCCATGATTTTCTTTTCTGTGGTGATGTTCATTTGTGCTGGATATTAGATTCCAGTTGTAAGTGATATCATATGGTATTTGTCTTTGTCTTTCTGGCTCATTTCACTCAGTATGAGAGTCTCTCGTTCCATCCATGTTGCTGCAAATGGCATTATGTCATTCTTTTTTACGGCTGAGTAGTATTCCATTGTGTATATATACCACATCTTCCGAATCCAATCATCTGTTGATGGACATTTGGGTCGTTTCCATGTCGTGGCTGTTGTGAATAGTGCTGCAATGAACATGCGGGTGCATGCATGCGTCTCTTTTAAGTAGAGTTTTGTCCGGATAGATGCCCAAGAGTGGGATTGCGGGGTCATATGGAAGTTCTATGGATAGATTTCTAAGGTATCTCCAAACTGTTCTCCATAGTGGCTGTAACAGTTTACATTCCCACCAACAGTGCAGGAGGGTTCCCTTTTCTCCACACCCCCTCCAGCACTTGTTATTTGTGGACTTATTAATGAGGGCCATTCTGACTGGTGTGAGGTGGTATCTCGTGGTAGTTTTGATTTGCATTTCTCTTATAATCAGCGATGTTGAGCATTTTGAAACATTATTCTTGATTCATTGTGAGAATTTAAAAGGGGTGGGCACAGGCAGAGAATACGACCCACAGAAATACAACTGTTAAATGTATTTGCTTAGTTCCTCAAACCTGGCTTGACAGTGACTCTTTTTTTTTTTTTTTTTTGTCTTTTTAGTGCTGCACCCACGGCATATGGAAGTTCCCAGGCTAGGGGTCAAATCGGAGCTGCAGCTGCTGGCCACAGCCACAGCCACAGCCACAGCAACAACAGATCTGAGCCATGTCAGTGACCTACACCACATCTCCTGGCAGCGCCGGATCCTTAATCCACTGCGTGAAGCCAGGGCTCGAACCTGGGTCCTCAAGGATACGAGTCAATTTCCTTACCGATGAGCCACCACAGGAACTACAAGACTTTTTTTTTTTTGGCATGGCTTGTGGCATGTGGAAGTTCCTGGGCCAGGGATCAAAATCATCAAACTGAGCTGATGCAGTGACAACACCGGATCTTTAACCTGCTGTGCCGCAAGGGAACTCCTGACAAAAGGCTCTGAACATTCCTCACCCAGAAATGAGCTAATTATGACTCTGGGGCTTTAGGAACATGGGTGTCATTTCCTTGGGCCAATGATAAAATCCAAGTCCAGATCAAAATTGGAGACTCCATGGCCCCCCGAACTCAAACCTGTGTTTCCAAGGTTCTAGGCCCAGACACAGTGTCCCTCAGGGACCCAAGCTAGCTAAAGAAATAAGTCACTTCTTCTCTTCTCAAAATTTAACCCTGACCCATTTTGAGGAGATGCATTCTGAAGTTTATGGGGTGATGTATCATGGTTGCTACAATTTACTGAGGAAAACTGTGTACCTGTCCTCTCTCTCCCTCTCCCCTCCCCCCCCATCATCTATCACCTATGCAGCTATCTTATCTCTCTGTCGATCCAGAGATAAGCCAAAGGGGTAAGATAATAACACTGGTAAATCCCAATGAGGGGTGTTGGGGTGTTTGTACATACTTTTCCCAGCTTTCTAATTATTTAAGTCTGCTTTTTGTAAGACGTTGGGGGCAAAATACAAGGCCTTGATTGGCTGTGGGGACAGAAAAGAAACAACTGAGTCTGTCCTGTTTCCTGTTGTATCACAGGTGCCTGACATAAGGTCAGTGCAAATAAGTATTTTTTTTTGGGGGGGGGGGGGCGGAGGGGAGGCGCACCTGTGGCATATGGAGGTTCCCAGGCTAGGGATTGAATTAGAGCTACAGCTGCCAGCCTATACTGCAGCCACAGCAAGGCTAGATCCAGATCCAAGCCACATCTTTGACTTACATCGCAGTTCATGGCAATGCAGGATCTTTAACCCACTGAGCGAGGCCAGGGATCAAACCCGAGTCCTCACGGATACTAGTTGGGTTCGCTACCACTGAGCCACAATGGGAACTCCCTAATAAGTAATTTTTAAACTTGAAAAGTTCCTTTATTTGTCAAGAAGGAAGGGAGGGAGAGAGAGAGAGAGGGAGGGAAAAAAAGGAAAGAAAGAAGAAAGAAAGAAAGAAAGAAAGAAAGAAAGAAAGAAAGAAAGAAAGAAAGAAAGAAAGAAAGAAAGAAAGAAAGAAAGAAGGAAAAGAAAGAGAAAGAAAGGAAGGAAGGAGAGAGAAGGAGTTTATAATGGTGTAATTTGACTCCTGAATGTAAAATTTGACCCAGAAAATGGTTAAAATAAAGAAAAAGCTGAGACTTCTGGAAGGGGATCTTGCCTTGATTTTTTGAGTCACCCCAACCCATCGTCCATGGGGTCACCTCTCACTCTGGTAAAGAGGGTCCCCCCTGCCCCCCAAGACCCCCTATACAGTAGAATTGTACTCAGTCACTAAAGAAGCAAGGCCTAAGCTGTTGCCAAACCAAGAAAGACCACAGCCTTAAGCGTTCAAGATGCTGGACAATTAAAGATCTTTAACCGCGTGACTGTCTCACGTTGCTTACCTAGGAACCCACACAAGATAATAAGCAGTCATGCATTTTGGGGAAGGTACCGCTTGCTCACTTGTTCGGGGGTAACAGACAGTTTTTCTTCCAGTTGATCCCCAGCAGTAAAGACCCTGGTGATGAGACCACCGTGACATAGTGACCAAATGGTCGGGGCATACTTTTTAAACTTGCACTCCCATGGCAAAGGAGACCCCTTGGGAATGGAATGCAGTTCTGCTTCTCCCGGGCATGGCCACCTTTCCTCTTCTACGCCCCTTGACCCTTTGGCCATAGGAGTTTTCTCCTTGAAAGAGACTATCTTTCCATCTCAGGGCCTTAGGCGGCTGTCTCCCCGGTGCAGAGACGGGCCGGCTCTGTGATAACATGCTGGTTGCACTGCCCACAGCCCCGGCTCCCTTCCCCTCTCCGTGGCGACAGCTGCATGTGGCCTGTCTGCGCTCAGCCTCTCTGGTATTCCACAGCCTGCCATTTCAGCCCCGTGTGCACGGCCTTACCCTCAGATTTTAAGGTTTATCTCTAAACTGCGGAATGAGCGGCTTTATCTCATGTTAAGGAATTTCAGGCATCCCCAAGCAGGTGGGGGGTCAGGGGCAGTCCAGGCAGGGCCCATAGATTGTCACTCACTCCTGTGATCTGGTCACCCACAGGGTCCCCTTGGTTGAAGACCTTCTTCTTATTGGGTGGATACAAGGGACAAACCCCTCAGGTTTCTCAAATTGTCCTCGTGGAGGAAAGAACATTTCAGCATTCTGATGTGCTCGGCGGATTCGAGCATTTTGTCCAAGATGCATGATGCCCATATTTAAATGTCTGTTTTTCATTTGGAAACATGTTGGTACAGGTATCCGAGGGTAGGCACATAATAAAGGAAACGTTGCCGATGTTGAGCGCCTGATATTTAATACATAGAATATGATTTCTCCCCCTCAATTTTTCTTTTCTCTCTGTGCAAACGCGTCTCCAATCTTATCTCTGCTGAGAAGCAGGTGCTGAAGCCACGCCGTCTTGTGAAGGGCGGGAGTCCGCTTGAAACCAGAACGCCGACACTCAGCGTCCCAGTGGGGTCATAATGAAAACACCACTCATAGATCTGCAGGTCTTTTCTTCCACTAAAGGGATTTTCTCTTCTCCCTGCTTTATTCCCTCTAGGAACATGTTGCTAAAAAAACAAGATCAGGTGTGGAATCTCAAAGTCAACTATTTGGTTTTGTTTTTTTGAAATACAATTGACGTGTACGTTTGTGTCCATTTCAGGTGTCCAATGTGTTGGGTTGATATTTTATATATATATATATATAATTTTTGCTTTTTTTAAAGGGCTACAGGTGCAGCATATGGAAGTCCCCAGGCTAGGGGCCAAATCGGAGCTACAGCTGCTGGCCTACACCACAGCCACAGCAACTCAGGAGCTGAGCCACATCTGTGATCCACACCACAGCTCAAAGCAACACTGAATCATGAACCCGCTGAGGGAGGCCAGGGATCAAATCCACATCCTCATAGATACTAGTTGGGTTTGTTTCCTCCCACCCACAACGGGAGCGCCTGATATTTAATACATAGAATATGATTACTACAGTAGTGCGAGCTAATACCTTGTGCATTGATTTTTTTCTATAGAAAATACATGGACAGGAGTTCCCGTCGTGGTGCAGTGGTTAACAAATCTGACTAGGAACCATGAGGTTACAGGTTCGATCCCTGGCCTTGCTCAGTGGGTTAAGGATCCGGCGTTGCCGTGAGCTGTGGTGTAGGTCACAGACATGACTCGGATCCCGAGTTGCTGTGGCTGTGGTGTAGGCTGGCAGCTGCAGCTCCGATTCGACCCCTAGCCTGGGAACCTCCATATGCCGCCAGAGCGGCCCTAGAAAAGGCAAAAAGACAAAAAAAAAAAGACCAATTTCTTATTGGCCACACCCATGGCATATGGAAATTTCTGAGCCAGAGATTGAACCTGTGCCACAGCTATAACCACAGCCACAGCAGTGACAAAGTGGGATCCTTAAGCCGCTAAGCCACGAGGGAACTCCAAAAAGAACAATGTATCATGTTAAAATCTTTACGTATTTCTTAGAATACTTTTAGTGAGACTAAATTGAGAAAAAGAAATCATCCAGTTTTACACTTACTAAAAAGAGAAAAACAAGCTTGGCAACATGTAAGAATTGACAAAGGGCGAAACAAATGAACTTTGAAGAAAATTCCAGTAGATGGCAGTATTGGCCAACTTTTTTCTTAAAAAGTTCTTTTTCAAGATTTAATTAAAATTTGTTAAGCAAGTTAAATATAGCTTAAAATTTTCTAAATACAAGTTGAACATGTATACTCAGCCATAAAAAAGAATGAAATTCTATTTGCAACAACGTGGATGGACCTAGAGTGTATTATGCTTAGTGAAGTAAGTCACGGAAAGACAAATATTCCATGTGGAAAAAAACAAATAAATGCCTATAACGAAACAGAAACAGACTCACAGCTATAGAAAACAACCTTTTTCTACCAGGGGTCGCCAGTGGGGAGGAGGAAGGAGAGAGGGGTAAGACAGGCGTGGAAAATAAGAGATACAAATTGCTATGTAGAAAATAAGCAACAAGGATGTATATTGCACAGCACAGGGCAATATAGCCATTATTTTGTAATAACTATTTATTCAGGGCTGCACCTGCGGCATATGGGAGTTCCCAGGCTAGAGGTCAAACTGGAGCTATAGCTGCCGGCCTACACCACAGCTACAGCAACTCGGGATCTGAGCCACGTCTATGACCTACACAGTGGGTCATGGTGACACCAGATCCTTAACCCACTGATCAAGGCCAGAGAATGAACCTGCATCCTCCTGGATACCAATCAGATTCTAAACCTACTGAACCACAGAAGGAACTCCTGTAATAACTTTAAATGCAGTACAGCCTATTAAAATATTGACTCACTATGTAGTACACCTGAAACAAATATAATATTATTAAGTCGACTATACTTTAATTAAAAACAAAGTTGAACGTGGTTAAGCAGCAGCTCGGATTCAGTCCCTGGCCCAGGGAAGTTCCATGTGCTCTGAATGCAGCCATTAAAAAAAAAAAAAAAAAAAAGAATGTGTATTTTGTATATTATGCTCTAAATTGTAAAAATAAGAAAAATCAAGAGGTGAGTTCACAAACAATAATATAGTAATTATGGAATTAATTAACATTTCTGAGCACTAGCAAGGGCTAAGGGATTTGTTGTGGACTGAACTGTGCCCCTGCCCCATTCATATGTTGAAGTGTTTACCCCCCAGTGCAGCCGCCTTTGGAGACAGGGGCTTTAGGGAGACAATTGAGGCTAAATGAGGCCATGACGAAGGGGGGGCTCACCTACTAGGGTTAGTGGTCCTGTAAGAAGCGGAAGAGACGCCAGAGATATAGCTCCCCCCGACACCCCTGCAACCGCCACCGCTGGGCAGAGGAACGGTGGTCACGTGAGGATGCAGCAAGAAGACAGGAATCTAAGCCAGGAAGAGGTCTCACCAGAAACCAACCCTGCTGGCACCTTGATCTTGGACTTCTAGCCTCCAGAACTGTGAGAAAGTTCATCTGTGTTATTTAAGCTGCCCAGTCTGGTGTCTGGTATGGCAGCCCGAGCTGACTCATAACAGGCTCTCCTAGCATTATCTCCAAGTTCTCACCACCCTGAGGTAGGAATTATTACACCTGTTTTACCCAGGAGAGCACTGAGGGTCAAAGGGAACCATCCCTTGCTCAACAGATCCAGGCTTTTCATGGGGTGGAGCTGGCTGCAACTGTAGGGCTCCCCAATCGCAATGTCTTGGCACGTTCCGCTCGAGACAGTAACCTCAGTGAGGCTGCAGCCAAGGGTCAACTTTCTGTCTTCACTGAGCTCAGCCTCTCAGTGGTGTTGGCTCACTCTCTGGAAATGTGGAAATCTGGCTTCTAGAGGCCATGCTCAATGGTTTTCCTCTGACTTCTTGGGCTGCTGCCTTCTCAGTTGTGCTTGCTGGTTTCCCTGCCTCTCCTTGACGCTGAACCCCGGAGGCCCCCCGGGGGCTCAAGTCTTGGGCCTCTTCCGCTGTTTATCAGCAAAAGCACACCCAGGTGATCTCAGCCAGGCTCGTGGTAATTGCTACAGCCTCCAAACTGGTTTTCCTGCCTCCACACTTGGGCCCTGACAGTGACACAGCAGCCAAAGCATCTTCGTCAAAATATGAGTCAGATCATGTCATTCGTGGACTCAGACACCTCCAATGGCCTTCCTCTACCTCAGAGGAAAAGCTAAAGCCTTCAACAGTGGCCCTCGAGGTCCTTCACCATAAGAACCTCTAATCTACCCCCCACCCCCTACCATTTCTCAGTTTCTCTCTGGCCTGATCGGTTTGCCCTCTTTCCTTTGCTCAAGTACTCCCGCCATGTCAGCCGGTCCTATTTCTGCCTCAGGCCCTTTGCACTTGCTGATTTCGATGCCTGGAATATTTTCTTGAGCCCGGGGGGCTTCTGAGTCACCTTATCCTCCAGGGACATCCTTATCTAAGTTGTAAACCACAGCTCTCCCCGTACTTCCTAACTCCCTTTCTTATTTATATTTCCCTTTAGCCCTTACCATTACCTAATATACTATATATTTTACTTATTTATCTTTTTATAGTCCTTTCCTTCCTTTAGAACATAAACAACACAAGGGGAGAAATTGTTATCCTTTATTTTCACCATTCTTGCCCCCAGATCGAGAAGAGCGTGTGGCACATGGGGATACTCGGTGAGTCTGGGCTGAATAATTGAAAGAAGGATGCCGTGTTCCCTCGCCCAGAGATAATGACTAAGAACGAGAAAGGTTACTATGCAAAGAATTCTCAATAGCTGCCTGTGTCTCACACAGAAAAAAATATGAAAAGTTAGATGTAAACCACTACAGGAAGCATTAGATGAAACAAAAAATTATCAAACGTTGAGGATTCTGAAGCATTGCAATGAGCTAAATAAAGAAAAACACATTTCCCAAAATACAGGAAAATAGGAGAGATTGTAAATGGGCTGTTTTTTGGGAAGGTCTTATGGTCTTCCCGGCCCAGGTATTTATGGCTAAAGTAAACGTATTTTTTTTTTTTTTGGGTCTTTTTGCCTTTTCTGGGGCTGCTTCCCGTGGCATATGGAGGTTCCCAGGCTAGGGGTCGAATCGGAGCTGTAGCTGCCGGCCTACACCAGAGCAACAGCAACACAGGATCCGAGCCGCATCTGTGGCCTACATGACAGCTCACGGCAACACCGGATCCTTAACCCACTGAGCAAGGCCAGGAATTGAACCCGAACCCTCATGGTTCCTAGTCGGATTTGTTAACCACTGCGCCATGATGGGAACTCCTAAATGTATTTTTTTTAATCTGACTTTTGTGTGTTTAAATATCCATATGCAATAGTCTCCTATGCTTAGAGGATTTTGTAAACAACAAATAGCATTGTAAGACTAATTTTTTTTAAATGCAAGAGCAGATTTGCCTGTAAAGATCCATTCATTGGCTTGTATGAATCAGTTCCCTTAAGGAAATGTTGTAACTGTTATGGTATCACTCAATATTATTGGCATGTGTTTATAGAGCTCTCTTCAATGAAGTCAATACTGTGATTAAGTGGCATATTATCTCCATGTCAGGCCAAAGTCATCAAGATTTTATAAGTTAGGGTATGGAGTGAAACACGAACAGATGAAAGTGTTTTGCTGAATAATGATGAGTCTTAAATGGATGGATTCTCTTATGTACCAAACTGTTTAATTACTTAAGTTCCATCTGAAGGTGGTGAAGCCCATGAGACGAAGTCTTCTAGTCTTGTGACTTGAGGTTCCTTGGCTGTATGTTTCATTTCTAGCACCATTGTTTCCAGGCTGTGTTGCTCTGGAACGCCTCTAACAGATGTATGAATCTGACTCCAGGGGCTTTTAGAGCTGGAAGGGGCCTCAGGGGAAATCGGACTGACATGCTTGCTTTACAAGTCAGGAAATGGGGCCTGGAGACTTGAGCCAGCTTGCAGGAGGACAGACGCGTAGCTTGCGGCGAGGCTGACACGAGAACCCCATTCTTTCAATTCCAGTCTGGGTCTCTTTCCTTCATCCCAGGCTACTCAGCAAACCCATCAACATTCCAAAACACTGTAAATGGAGCCTTGCCTTACCTGTGACGGTAGCAATTTTTAGAAGGATACCTGCATGCCGTTGAAACAGATCATATGGTTTGGGGAAAGAATGGGCACAGCGCGGGACTCAGGATGGAAGTCTGAGAACCACTGTAGAAGCGACAAGATGCTAGGAATGCAAAGTGGCAGCAAATAGTCTTGGCACGTTGGTCTCCCCCTCCCCCCAACTGCACTGTGGCTCTGACGGTGATTATTTATGCCTTTCCATGGGCACCTTGCTCCAAGGAGACAGAGCCATGGCCCTTCCCATGTCCTTGTGATTATAGTTGGTAAAAAAAAAAGTCGATAGGAGTTCCCAACGTGGTGCAGCGGAAACGAATCCAACTAGGAACCATGAGGTTTCAGGTTCGATCCCTGGCCTCGCTCAGTGGGTTAAGGATCCAGCGTTGTCATGAGCTATGGTGTAGGCTGCAGACGTGGCTCGGATCTGGCATTGCTGTAGCTCTGGTGTAGGCTGGGCAGCAACAGCTCCAATTAGACCCCTAGCCTGGGAACCTCCATGTGCCAGGGGTGCGGCCCTAAAAAAACAAACAAACAACAAAAAGAAAGTCAATAAATTTCACTGGTTTCTTGGTACACAGAAAGGTGTCGAATAACAGAACTATTAGCATTTAGGCAAGGACACAGGAATATTTTCTGTCAGAAATCTGTTTCCTATTCCATTAGCTATTCGGTCATCTAGTAATGGAGAAAATGTTTGGAAAGCCACCTAACTTATCTTGAAATGTTGTATTTGCTGCTTTGGGTATTTGAATTTTTAATGTCTCCTATTGCAAGAGGTAGAGATCAAACTAAATATAGTAACTATTTATAATAACTAAATATAATACATATATATATATATCCACACAAGTGAGGGTACACATACCTATAATTCACAAAGCGTGACACCTGTGATATGAACAAAAAAATAGAGTCAAGTTCCTCTGAGCAACTAAGGGTACAGTCTTGTATCAAGTTGTTTTATCAGGTATAACGTGCTAGAGTATTAATATTCTAGCACTGGGAGTTCCCAATGTGGCTCAGTGGGTTAAGAACCCAACTAGTATATATGAGCATGCAGGCTCGATCCCTAGCCTCGATCAGTGGGTTAAGGATCTGGTGTTGACATAAGCTTTGGTGTAGGTTGCAGATGCGGCTCAGATCCAATGTTGCTGTGGCTGTGGCTGTGGCTGTGGCATAGGCCGGCAGCTGCAGCGCTATTCGACCCCTAGCCTAGGAACTTCCATATGTCTCAGGTGAGGCCCTAAAAAAAAAAGAAAAAAAGAAAAAAAAAGAAGTGGGATTTCCCGTGGGGGCTCAGATCTAACAAACCCAACTAGTATCCATGAGGATGTGAGTTCTATCCCTGGCCGTGCTCAGTGGGTTAGGGATCCAGCATTGCCAGTGAGCTGTGGTGTAGGCTGCAGACGTGGCTTAGATTCTGCATTGCTGTGGCTGTGGTGTAGGCCAGCAGCTCCAACTCTGATTTGCTCTCTAGCCTGGGAACTTCCACATGCTGTAGGTGCAGCCCTAAAAAGACAAAAAAAGAAAAAAAGAAATATAGCACTAATATATGCTATTCAAAATGGTATTCATAAATCTGAGTATGACTTAGAATCCTATGTATTAAGTATGTAAGGGCTGCATTAATCTTTCGTATGCGCAAAGAATAAGACACAGAGGAAAAGAGTTAAAGGGTTTCACAGTACAAGTGGTGATGTGTACATTAATGACAAAAATGATAAAAACGAAACATTAAAAAGAAAACCTCCAAAGCGTCTCGTCAAAGGAAATCAGATTTCAGTACTGTTTTGAGGTATTTTGATCCCTAAAGCTAAAAAATTGTTAAGAAACAATCAGAAAATCTTGATATGATGGTAAAATTGTAACGATTTATATGTTCAATGCAAGTGGTACTAAAGTTTATATCACTAATAATCACACAGAAGATGGTGGTAGTAAAAAATATTAATTGTACAGGAGTTCCCGCTGTGGCTCAGTGCTAATGAACCCAACCAGGATCCATGAGTATGCGGGTTTGATCAGTGGGTCAAGGATCTGATTGCCGTGAGCTGTGGCGTAGGCCGTCAGCTGTAGCTCCAACTGGACCCCTAGCCTGGGAACCTCCATTCGCAAAGGGTGGGGCCCTGAAAAGAAAAAAAGAAGAAAAAAATATTAAGTGTACATAAAAGGACCGTTTGGGAATTAAGTTTGTATGAATTGTAAGAAAAATCTCTTCTTTTTGGTTTAATTTTATTCTGGTCAAATAAGAAACTTTCCACTTGTAGTTTATCTCTGCCCCAGTCTTTGTTTTGTATTTACAAATGAATGAATTGGTTTAGTCTAAAGAGTAAAGTGAAAGAAATAACATTCTGAAATTTTATTCTCACACATTTCACACATTACTATGTAAATATATACACATCCATACCAAAACCCCACTTAAAAAATGTCCCTATAGAATACTAGCAAAACCCCATGGGACCCCATGGGTTCCAAGGACATAGTTTGATGAGCCCAATTTAAAATATGGGAGTTCCCGTTGTGGCGCAGTGGTTAACGAATCCCACTAGGAACCATGAGGTTGCGGGTTCGGTCCCTGCCCTTGCTCAGTGGGTTAACGATCCGGCGTTGCCGTGAGCTGTGGTGTAGGTTGCAGATGCGGCTCAGATCCCCCGTTGCTGTGGCTCTGGCATAGGCGGGTGGCTACAGCTCCGATTCAACCCCTAGCCTGGGAACCTCCATATGCCGTGGGAGCGGCCCAAGAAATAGCAACAACAACAACAACAACAACCAAAAAAAAGGCAAAAAAAACCCCCAAAATAAAATATGTGTGCCCATTTTTTCAGAACTATCAGTGTAGCAGTTGGGATGATTGGGGTCCAGCTACACTCCATGTCTTTTCTCTCATGCTCAAATAAGTTCTGAGGCAGAATGCTACAGATCAGTTAATCGGGAGCTTAAAAAAAAATTAGAGGAGTTCCCATCATGGTTAACAAATCCGACTAGGAACCATGAGGTTGTGGGTTCGATCCCTGGCCTTGCTCAGTGGGTTAAGGATCTGGCATTGCCACGAGCCGTGGTGTAGGTTGCAGACGCAGCTGGGATCTGGTGTTGCTGTGGCTGGGGTATAAGCTGGCAGCTGTAGTTCCAATTAGACCCCTAGCCTGGGAACCTCCATATGCCACTGGTGTGGCCCTAAAAAAGACAAAAAGACCAAAAAAAAAAAATTTAGAGACATAGAATTCTGTCCTTGCCATTCTGCTATACTTTGCCTGAAGGCGCTCCATGGTTACAAGGTGGCTGCAGCAGCTCCAGATATCACACCTCTTATCCCCCAGGGTAACAGGCAAAACTTAGAAGAGAAGATAAGGGCATAGCCTTATTTTCTGTTCTTTACTAAGAGTAAGAAAACCATCCAGACACCCTACCCCCAATCATAATTTTCCTCATAAGACTGAAAATTGTGTCATGTGTTCATTCTAAACCAGTCATCAGGGAGAGAAGTAGACTGATCACACTGGCTTAAATAAGTGAATCTTAGCCAAGGCTACACACTATCGTCCCTTGGAGAGTTTTCAAAAACTATCAAATGCTAAGCCAATTAATGAGAATCTCTGGAGGTAGCCTGGGCATCAGTACGTTCTGAATCAGAAGATTCTGATGAACGGGTGTTAGAATGGCTACCATCAAAACGACAAGAAATAACACAGATTGGTGAGGATGAGGAGAAAAGGAAGCCCTTGCACACTGTTGGTGAGACTATACATTGGTGCAGCCATTATGGAAAACAGTCTGAAGGGCTCTCAAAAAATTAAAAATATGACCACCCTATCCAGCAATTCTATTTCTGGGTGTTAAAAGAAATCTAAAATACCAACTTAAAAAGATACAAGCACCTTCATGTCTCCTGCAGCATTATTTATAATAGCCAAGATATGGAAATGACCTAAGTTCATGGGACATGTGGTTGGGCTGCCTGATAACTGAACAAAACTGGGGCTCTGTTTATCAGGGAAGTAAGCAGAGAATGCCTAGGTTGACCATGGCTTTATGGAGAGGGGACTGACACACTCAGAGCTGTGGAAACACCTGTCGCTGATACATACTGTGAACATGGAAGATGATTTTCATTTTTGAAGCCACAGGCAGTCTCCTGCATAATCACTGGCCAGAAAAGAAAATGAATTCCTTCTTGTCTCTTGGGCTCAGAGCTACCAGACATGGAGAAGCAGGTTTGTCAAGATGACAGAGGACCGAGGTAATGGATTTCGATGATGAGACAGAAAATCCATTCAGGAGTTTGGGGCACACCTCCAAAGTGACTTCTTAGCCAGAAGTGGGATAACTAGTTTTTCCTACTTCTATTTTATTATCCTTAGTGAGAATGACCAAAACATTAGATTAGATGGGATGCGAGAGAAAAATCTGGCTCTCAGACTCTTTCCAGGCTCCCAACCTGCCACCCATCTGCATATCAGAAGAGCAGAGCGGCTACGCAATGACAGGGATTACACCAGGGTCTGGGGCCAAAGAAAGACCTTTGCTCCCCCTCTCTTCTGCCCTGTCTTTGGCGCACGTTCTTACAATAATTAGTTTCTGATTGTAGTTCTGTGTATCTAAACCTCATAGGAGGTGCTAAATAAACAGGATTTTAGCTTTAAGACTCAGTTTTCTGAAGAGACACGTGGGGGCAGCAAATGTTTAGCAAAAAAAATTCACTTCTAACTTGGACAGGCTACATATATTCACAAAATGTTTAGAAATGGGATCTTTGGTTTGTTTATTGGATGGCATTGCGATTGCTTCTGGTCCATATGCTACAGTGAGGTGCTGGGAATTGCAGAGAAACTGGTAGGTCACCACGATTCAATTCTGCTTCCGAATGTGTCACTGTTAAGTGATTATGAAAAGCCCTGCTTATCCCTAGGAAGTGTGTCTTCAGAGTGTTTATTAATATTGAGCCACAACCTCCTTATAGAAGTTAATGACATTTTGTGTCACACTGACTAGAATACGTATAGAAATGGTGAAAATTTATGTTTTCTTTTCTTGGTTACCTATTTTTTTTTTTTTGGCCTCAACCCTGGCATGTGGAAGTTCCCAGGTCAGGGACTGAACCCGAGCCACAGCAGTGCCAACACCAGATCCTTAACCTGCTGAGCCACCAGGCAACTCCCTAGTCTTTATTTCCCCACTCATTTAACATTTTCTCTCTTATTATTATTTTTTGGAGGGTTACAAAAAATGGTATGGGGAAGTTCCTGGACCAGGGATAGAACCCATGCCACCATAGTGACCAGAACCACTGCAGTGACAATGCCAGACCTTAAGCCACTGCACCACCAGGGAAATCTGATTTTCTTTCTTACTGTCAATTGCTTCTTGTCCCTCCCAGGAACTCCCAAATAGTGATTTTTGAGGAATTATTCCTGCTTGTCTACCATGGCTTGTTATTACAAGTGGAATTATTGTACTGGAATTTTGGGCCATAAATTATCTGGCCTGTGTCTAGATAATGTTCAAGAGACACTAAAAGGTAACTTCAGGTATATTCACACCAGAAGTGTACATTTTCTGGTTTTCTGGTGACTTCAGTGGAGGCTGAACTCATTCCTGGGAAAGAGTCATCCATGAAATGTCAACATTAGACCCAAGAGCCATTTCTCCAGCATCATCCAGAATCAAGGCTTTGGAGATAATTTCTATCAACATTGGTTGTTGCCCATTTGTAATTAAGAGCAGGCACATAAGTCATATTTCATTCTAACCCCTTTAAAGCAGACTAGGTGCTTGGGTTTACAAAAATTTAGTCAAAAAGGTATTTTAGTTCCCTAGTGGCCTAGCGGGTCAAGGATCTGGTGTTGTCACTGCTGTGACTCGAGTCGCTGCTATGGTGTGGGTTTGATCCCTGGTCTGGGAATTTCAGCATGCCACAGATGTAGCAAAAAAAAAAAAAAAAAGAGAGGAGAGAGAGAATCAAAATAGTTCTATGCCATTTGCAGCAAGACAGATAGACCTGGAGATGATCATACTAAGTGAAGTCAGATAAAGACAAATATTATGAAATCACCAATATGTGGAATCTAATTTAAGATGATACCAAAGAACCTATTCACAAAATAGAAACTGACTCAAAGTTTTAGAAACCAAACTTACGCTTACCAAAGGGGAAAGGTTGTGGGGAGGGACAAATTGGAAGGCTGGGGTTGGCGTATACCCACTACGATGTATTAAAAAAAACCGGGAGTTCCCGTCGTGGCGCAGTGGTTAACGAATCCGACTAGGAACCATGAGGTTGCGGGTTCCATCCGTGGCCTTGCTCAGTGGGTTAAGGATCTGGTATTGCTGTGGCTGGGGTGTAGCCTGGCAGCTGCAGCCCCAATTTGACTCCTAAACCGGGAACTTCCATATGCCATGGGTGGTGCAGCCCTAAAAAGACCAAGGGGGGGGGGGGGGGGGAGATAACCAACCAACAAGGACCTACTGAATAGCACAGGAAAATTCACTCAATACTCCACAGTGGCCTATATGGGAAAAGAATCTGAAAGAGAATGGATGCGTGTACATGTATCACTGATGTGTTTGCTCTCCACCTGACACTAACACAACCTTGCAAGTCAGCTATACTCCAATTAAAAAAATTTTTTTTGGAAAAGGTATTTGAATCAGGGCTGTAATCCTGAGAACAATCCAGGACACGGTATCAGGGACTAACTCAGTAGGGAGTAGGTGTGGTGAGGAGAAGGCCTCCAGCCTGGACACCTCATTCTGACCCATGTTAACAAGCTGAGTTGTCCTGGGCTCAGTATACACACCTGTACAGGGCTTAGAATACACACACTTGCGGTGAGAGGCATTACAATGTGAGTCCTGAGGCTCTAAAATTCTGTGATTCTGGTTGTTTCTTCCTTAGGACATAATCATGGAAATATACTGAATCCCGATTCTCTGGGAGATGTGAGCCTGGCTGCTCTTGATGAACACAAGTCAAGGATTGGGACACAAGGAACAGCCAAGGCCAGGAAATCCTATTGTTTAAGGTTTTGTCTCATGAGCTTCTCCTTCTAGCAGTAAAAGAAAAAAGGATGTTGAAAAGCTTGTTGTTACTCGGAAGGTTTTTTAGGGTTTTTTTGGGGGGGTATAAATATTTGAATGCAATAAGAATAGGTAAACTGGCTATGTATTTTTTACCTATTTTACTTAACATGAATTTTGTACAATGGTTGCTTGAATGCTCCCAAAAGGTAAAGAGAAAAATATGTATTTGAACAGTTTTTAGGTGCTTATCCTTTATTCAGTACACTTGAGAGGGTCATTCAAGCCGTAGTTTTAAATTAAAAAAAAATTAAGATAACTGGAAATTAAAAGCAGTCAATTGCTGGTATTACCTGTCTTTGTTCTACTAAGTATCTTGACACCTTCACCTCTGCAAGTTCCTGAGGCAAGTGACAACCAGTTTTTCAAAATGAGAAATAAAATGTTTAAACTGAAGAACACAGGTAACTTTGTGTTCTGTAACGTTGGTATTTTAACTAGTAATTCTTAAAGGGAAGAGTTAAGTCAGAAAGGAACTGTGTGTATAAATTGTCAGGTTCTGGTGTTTGTTTTCAATCACTTCCCAAGGGGGGAAAAAAAACCCTTCCTTTTCATTCTTCTCAGCACACTTCAGAGGAAAATTGTATAATTCTTATATTCACAATGTTGGGGCTGGAATGATCTAATTAGAAAGGCTGTTCATACGATTTATGTTGTAAGGTTCAAAAAGAATACACTTTGAGTTTGGAAACAGATGAAGTATGCCATGTCAATTAAAAAAAAAAAAAACCCTTATGTATTTGATCTGGGCTTGCTAAATTGTCAACTTAAATTTCGAATGCAACTTGCAAAGTACAGAAAAACAAAATGCCCTTCGAGAAATACCTCTCCAAGATTCCAGAGCCATGTTTTGTTTTATTTTGAAAAAAAAAATTAATGACTTCAATAAAACCGTCACAGAATCTCACTAGACTCGAAAAGCAAGATATGAACATCTTTGATTTCTGAATGTGTCATTGGAAATCCAGAGGAGGCTGGCCTGTTATTTTGAGATGCTTTATAAACAATCTTGCACAGCCTCAAAACACGCACAGCACAGGACTGCCATGCAGTGCTAGCCATTCAGCATCACGTGCAAAAGCTGTGAGGCTACAATATTAAGAAATTACGAGACATTTTAACATTGTTGCCTGACATTTTTTTTTTTACTGGCCACAGACGTTTGCTCTTTTACCGTCTGCGGTCGCATGAAAAAGCAGTGGAATCTGTATCTGAGGGTCCCGTGGAGCGCATGCATCCCTTGGAGCTTCCCTTAGGAAGGCGGAAAATGCAAATTGAGTGGTTTCCACTTTTTCAGGAAGGCCTTACCTCCTACTTCTAAATTAAAGTGACAGATCCTTGAGAAAATCTCAGAGCACGCATTTCAGCCTGTTGCGCCATTAGGCAACAAACTGAAAGTAAACGGAGACTAGTCTGAGTCGTTCCGCGCCCCGGGACCTCTCCGGGCAGCGGGCGATGGGGAGAACTTTACGGGCCCGAACAGATGGAGCCGGGACCGAGCCCCCGCCGCCGCCCGGCTCTGCAAAGGCAGAAAGTTGGAGGCTTTCTTCCCAGACTTCCGGGAGACTAGCAGCAGCTCAGGAGACTCTCGGTCTCCACCCGCCGCCCAATACTGGAGGGGGATGAGCCCCATTAGCTCCCCGCCCCCGGCCCTCCTGGCTTGGCGCCACAGCGCCCTCCCGATCAAGGCCTGCGAGCAGCGGGGATCGTCCGCCCCGCGGGGCGCCCCTCCTCCCCGGGACCTGGGAGCGCACTTGGGCGGCCGCGCGGAGGGGCGGCGGCGTTGGGAGCCTGAGCGCACGGCTCGCCAGCCGCCCCTGCGCGTCCCTTCGCGCCGCCACGCAGCGACACCCACCTGTTTGCCCAGATTCGGCCGTTTCCAAGGAAAGACGCTTGCATGTCGCCCGAAGGGTGACCAAGCCCCACCCGGGCACACACCCTCGTCTAGATTTCATGGCTCGAGGGACAGCGGCGGGTGAAGTCCCGAGGGCCGGGCGCTCTCGCTGGGGTGCGCGTCTGCAGCCAGTACCGCATCCCGCCGGCCGCGCGCCCCGGGAAGAGGCCTCGGAACCCCTCCCCACCCTGCCCTGAGCCCTGTGCGTCCAACTACTGCGAACTTAACCTCGGGACGGCTGGGAGAGGTCCTAACTCCCTGGGATGGGTGCGCACCTGATCAGCAAACTTAACTGGACCAATAGGGTGGGGGGGCGTTAGGAGGGAGCGGAGGGCGGAGATGCTCCTCCCCCGACGCAGGAAGAAGTCCGCGCCTGGAGGACTCGCGGTTTTCGGACTTGTGATTCAGAGGACCAGTCCCAAGCACGTGGCCTGAGTGAGACTGAGATGCCAAGCTGGGACTTGGAGAGAGAAAGGGTCGACGAGGGAAGAAAAGGAAGCCTAGAGCTCAGAGGTAGAGTAAAATTTACCTCCGGCCCCAAGAAGTACCCAGGTGCGGTGCTAGACACCCTTAAAAGCAGCCGGCGCCCCCTCCCCACAAGAGAGGCCGGGGGAACGCCCGAGGTTCATAGGCTCTTGTTCAGTGGTGATAGGTGGCGGTCTCAAGATTTTCCCAAGGCCGAAGATGAAGAATGGCTGCAGATTAGAAAGTCAGCCCCCAAAGTCTTCCTCGGATAGAGGCGCACATTTTCTTAGGCCAGTGGTTCTCAAATTTGAGCGTGCACTAGGCACCGCTGGGAGGGCTGGCTACTAAACTCCTGGCTGGTCCCCCCGACCCAGAGTTTTCAGTAGAGTTAAGGTGGTGCCTGGGAATTTGCATTTCTAGTAAGTTCCTAGGTGATGCTGATCCTACTGGTCCCTGGACCGCAGGATGAGAACCACTGTCCTAAGTTATTGGTTCTCCAATTTTGCTGCACGTTGCAACCACCTGGAATAATTTAAAAACTATTTATGTCCGGGTCCTACCCTGGGAAGTTCTGATTCAACTGATCTGGGTGCCACGTGGGCATCAGAAGTTTAAAAGTCTTTAGGTAATTCTAACAGACAGTGAAGTTTGAATACCTAAGTTCTCTATTGCTCCGGACAACCTTTGTCGGGGGAGAGGGGATGGGACCTTCTTCTATCTTGCTCTTGACGATTTTGCTGCCTTTGGAAGCAGCTCCCACGTCTTTGAAAAGGAAAATCCTTCACCTTATGGATGTTTTGCCAGTGTCACCAACACGATGTTGAATGTCTGCTTTCACCAACCAACCATACAGGAATTAGGAAGGATGAAGCAGTTACGCCCAAGACCTTAAAAAAAAAAAAAAACTCACAAATGATAATTTAACATCGACAATCCTGCCTGCATTGTACGGAAGCCCCTTCAACCACCCAGGCCCAGGGGATCCCATTAGGAGCCAAAGTGATCTCTTAGTGTTAGTCGTTGCAGACTTTTCAGGCTGGACCTATGGAGAAGAGCCCCAGATCCAGGCTGGATCACAGGCACTGCATCCAAACGCGCCAAACACTGACCTCCTACCTTAATATTGGCTGCAAAGGAAATCTTGCTTGCCCTTGGCTCGAAGAGGGGGCTCGAGGGGGCGAAGTATCGGTTGTCCAGGATCCGCTTGTGCAAACTCAAACTCTGGTTATGTTAAGTGATGAATTCCTAATACCAAGACTAGAAAAGCCTTCACCACAGCTGTCTGAAGGGAAATGCTAGGCAGGGCTGAGGGTGGGAAAGCTTGTTGTCTTCACCCTTTGGAAAGGCGAGAGGAGAGACAGAGGGCCCGGGACCTCAGAGGACCCCCCCCCTGGGGGGGCGCACCCCACTGTGAATGGGTTTGGCTGCCCGAAGGTTTCTCATCTCTTTCTAGACCATCCAGGAGAGGCATGGAGGTGATAATCCAAGAGCGTGAGTTCTCGCAGGGATTATAATTTCTCAAGACTTCCACCTTTCCTGGTTATTTGGTGGGTCCTTAACTCTAATATCCTGCGGTATCCTTAACCCCCCCCGCCCCCCATCGAGGAGCAAGTGCAGGGTGGGGGAGGGGGTTAAGAAGCCCCTTTCCATTCCTGAGGATTATTCTTTGGGCCTCGCAGTACCCCCGTGAGAGAGAGAGATACAAAGGGACCTCCAGGATTTCAAGAATCCACTCTTTTCCCTCTCTGTCCACCTGCGGGTCAGGGGGCGCTTCCAGAGTCTTTGAAGACACTAGAGGAGTAGACATTGGAGTGGAGGAGCTGCAGATGAGCAGATTCCAAAGAGCGAAGAGAGCGATTCTGCGCTTTGCCGGACCCAGTCCCAGCCTGGGCTCCCCTGTCTACTCTGTTTCCTCCGCCTGGAGGGACAAGGTGTGTCAAGCAATTTTCCCTGTTAGGGAGTTGGGAGAGCTACACTTTCCTACCCCCCCCCGCCCCGCATCTCGCCTTTCCCCTCCCCTTGCGCGCACAGACACACACACACACACACACACACACACGAGTCTGCGTGCGCTTCTTCGCTAAGGTTTCCCTTCGGGGCAGATTACTTTATGACAGGGTGTGATAAGTGGTGATTTTGTTCCTCTTTTGATGACAGGATTGCTTTGTAAACAGAAGCGCAAACTCGTTCCGATAGTGGTTCCGCACCAGTGCGCGGCGGCCGCCCTGGCACAGCAGGCGGCGGAGGCTGCGGCTGCACCTGTCGCCTGGGACCGGGAGGGCCCCGGGCCGCGCGTGGAGGGGGCGCGCCGAGCGCGGTCGCGATCCTCGGGCCTCCAGGGCATTCCTAGGTCTCGGCTTCTGGGCCTCGGGGCTTTGCTGCACACCCAGGCCTCTGTACCCATTGCTCCAAGGGCTCCCAGCTGAAAGCGCGTGCCTGGAGGTGCCGAGTGGGCGCACATCAGGGTCCGCCCTCTGCCCTCTCCCCCTGCGCCTCTGGTAGGAGGTTTGGCTGCTTCTGTGGTTCCTGGTAACCTTATCTTTTGCCATAAGCCAACTGGAGAGTTGGGCGGACTTTCCTGAGCTGGAGGGAGGGATTGCTCAAAAGGTGAAGAAGGCCTCGTCAGGTCCTGGCGCGGCAGGACGCTGCTCAGTTCGCCTGATCCTTTTCCCTTGAGTGGTCCAGCCTTCTCCGTCCCCGCTCTGAGCCTGGGTGTCGGTTTATGCTGGGAAGGGCCCAGGAGTGACCCTGCACTGACTTAGGCTCTCTCAGGCCCGGTGGCATGGCAGGTGAGCCTCTGCAGGGGAAGAGGTTGGAGGCGCAGTGAACGGTCTCTCATTCTTTCCCAGTGATCCCACCTCGTCTAAGGGCAAGGCGAAGCTGGCGCCACCGCACGAGGGAATTTCTGACTTAACCCCGTTGCTTGGGTCTAGATTTCCAAATGCCCCGAGGAGCCTCCGATGGGGGCTCCCGGTGGGGTGGGGTGGTGGTGGGGGATTGGCACCTGATGGTGAATGAAAAGGTAGGAAGATTCCTAGAGATTCTGGGGTGGAGCGAATGCAGAGAAAAATTATCCCGGGTGCAACTTTGGGGGTGATAGAGCTGGGAGGGAGGGTTACAGAACGGATAGAAATAGATTCCACTCACTTTTCCCAGGACACCAGAACCCTCAGAGAGCCTGAGCTCAGCATTGCCTCAAGCTGGGAGCTCCCCGAAATCTGACGCCAGTTCAGCCCTCTCCTTCCCGAAGCTCAGGGAGGGGCACAGAACTCTGAGGTTGTGCCGAGAGTCCCAGGACCGGACGGCAATGGAGCCTGCATTGTGTTGGCTGCTCAGAGAGGGGGAGGGGACTTCTTGTTGCTGTCCCTTCCCTAAGTGCCCCAGAGGCAGGGAGGGAGTGGGAGAGAGAGAGAGAGAGAGAGAGAGAGAGAGAGAGAGAGAGAGAGAGAGAGAGAGAGAGAGAGAGAGAGGGAGAGAGAGAGAGGGAGAGGGAGAGAGATGAGGTTTTCTGATTTGAAAGAGGCCCAGAAGCCACAGTTCTGGGGACAGCTTGGGTGCTGCAATGACGCCCAAGCACTGTTAGTGGCCATGGGCCTGCCCCGTCACAGGGCACAGCTGGCTCTCTAGGATGACTGGCTGGAGCCTGGGAGCTGGATGAAGCTGGCAAGTGTCCTCCCGCCTTGCCCCCCCTCCCAACCCCCACCAAGGCTCCCTCCCCCAGGCCGCAGAACCAGGCTGGTCGGGAGCTAGGGAGGGGATGTGGTAGGGAAAGGCCCTGAGGGATGAAGCAGGTGCTTGGGGAGCAAGGGGGAAGCGGCACACTTGGGGAGACGAGGGTTCCAAGAGGGAGTTGCAGAGGTGCCTCGGACCACAGTGTCCAACTGTGGGCGTGCCTAAGGAAGGAGCAGAGGAGTTGACACCAACTCGAATTGAACCAGTCTTGGGTGCTGTGAGGGTGGGGACTGGGGTGGGGTGGGATGTCCTTGACCAGGCTCCGCTGCTTTGCGCACATTCTTCTGGTGAATTCTCAAAAAGCAAATTACCCATTTCACAGATGAGTAAAGTGATATTCAGACAAGTTCAGTAACTGGCCCCAGATCTTCAGCCAGTAAATATAAATGACTAAACTGAGTTTGGACCCCAAGAGGTTGTCCTCCAGGGCTTAATTCTAGCTCCCAGCTTCTCCCGGATTTCTCGAGTCCCTCCCCCTTTCTCTCCCCTGCCCCCAACCTGGGTTCCTGCCCCAAGGATCTGAGGGGACACACGCCCACGGCCTGGGCTGCCTCTCTTCCAAATAGACCTGTGATTGGCTTCAGACTTTAGCATGCTAGCAGCTTTGCCTCTCCTCCCACCACCTTACCCCCCAAGTACCCAAGTTGGGGGTGGCACTCTTCTCACCCCACCCTGGCCCTAGTGCCTGCCCACCAGTCCTTCCTGGGCTCGGCCTGGTCCAGCCAGCTGGGTCCTAGGTCCCTCCGTCTCTTCCAGCCACGGTGCGGTAGAAGCTAGGTCGGCCCCTGGGGCCTGCAATCTTGCTCTTTTTTTTGTTGTTTGTTTTTTTAAAGAGAGCACAGCACCCCCCACCGGAATCGGACACAGCTGCAGGCGCGTTCTCTGCGTGTGTCCTGCACGTTGAAGAATTCAGTTTTCATCAAACTATTTCCACAGTCTGGAAAAAGCCGGAGAAGTTACATATAGATGCTTCTGGGTTAAAAAAAAAAAAAAAAGCCATGATTTAAGTTATTCAAAATTCGCAAGGAAAAAAAAAAATCCCACGTACAAACAAAACCCCAACTCGTTGAGCAAGGTTCTAAGGCAGGTCTAAGAAAGTTGAAATCAACCAGAGACCCGGCACCGGGATGAAAGTCCCACAGCCCAGGGATGATTAATATGCCTGGGTGACATGAGGACTCCTCAGAAAGACACCACCACACCACCCTGGGGAATGCCAGGAGGAGCAAGGCCGTTTGGACCGGCCGCCTGGCGTAGAGGCGCTTGGGCAGGCGGGATTAGATGGGGAAGGTTTAGTGTGGGGACAAGTCTTCACTCCTTAGCACGGAGCTGACCTTTTGCACACACTTGCCTGACATGTCAGAGAATCTGCCTTGAAACCGGTTCTTTGTTCCTCTTTGCTGTCCCTACCACAGTGGCCCAGGAAAGTAACTGGGCTGTTCCAGGAGTCCCAGGCCCAAGTCCTGGACTGGTGGCTGCGGGCTTGGGGCCGCCACTACTTTGGGACCAGCACAGTCGGAAGCTAAGCTCCTTATCCTCGCCTCCCTCCGGATCAGGTGTGGTTCCTATGCAGGTGAGCTCGTAGGGAGCCCCAAATCTTGTGGCTTCTTTTAAAGCGCCCTTCTAATTAGCAGCAGCGGTGAAATCACTTGGGTGATTTTATCTGTCATGGGAAAGCAAACCCCAGCCCAAACCTCGCTTGCCCATCCCAGAATCACCAGCACCCCCATTCTCCCTTTAAAAAGTTTTAGCGGGAAAGATAAAGAGCCAGGAAACCCCAGAGGAGTGGGGGAGGGGCGGGGGATCGTGAAAGTGACAAGAGAGGGTGGACTTTAAACCCAAGAGTAAGTGTATGAGTGTGCAAGTGTGTGCGCGCGCGTGTGTTCGACTCTCTGCGGTGGAAGGAGACTAAATCTGAAAGCCAGAAATGAAACAGAATCGTGACCCTCTTCACCTACTGAGAAACACTTTGATCTGAGATCCGACGCCGAGGCAGCCCTGGAGGGTTGCGGATCCGCGAGGTCGAACCTCGTGGGCAGGTGGGGAGGCCCAGACGGGGATCTGGCCCCACCGCGTGCGTCCGGGTGCCCAGCACCCCTGGGGACTGGCCCAGGCTCTGGGCCTGGCCCTTCTCGCCACCCCCACCCCCACCTCGGGGTGGAGGCTCTCCCAGCCCCAGAGTTCCGAAAGGGAAGAGCGTGCAGATGCCCCATCGCCTGAGTGTGACACTAAGTCACACTCGCGTCGCTCCCAGCACACTCTGGCAGGCAGTTTGCCTCGGTTCCCCGGCCAGGAACTGACCGGGAAAGCGGGTTGGGGCTGTTGGGAAAAGCTGGAGCTGATGGCGAGATTGCCGCGGCTATAAATCCATCACTTCCCAGGTCAGCCCTGCGAGGCGCTGGGACTAGGGCTGGCGGAGTGAATTCCTGGGCTAGCGCGCATGCGTCGGCAGGTAGCAACCCAGCTCTTTATGACCAGGTGAGATGTTGGTGAGCAGGTAAAAAAAGGAGGATTTGCCTAAGCGATTCCAGGGAGCGGGCCCGGCCGAGCCCTACAGCCCATGCCCGGCGGGGACCCGTCGCCAGGAGCGCCGAGCCACGATGTCCATACTTGCCAAAATGGGGGACTGGCAGGTACGGGGGTTTGCCTTGGCTGGGGCTGAGGTGGGCGGGGGTGGCGCGGGGGGGGGGGGGGCCGGGCGGGGGGGAGGCGGAGAGGAAGAGCCGTGGCCCAGGGCGGCAGAGCCGTAGGTGAGGCGCGCCTGGCAGCGCCCAGGAGTGTTCCCAGGAGAGAAAGAGAACAGGAGACACGGGCGCAGGCGGCGGCCGCGGCGCTGGGGGCCACGCGCGCCGCCGGCGGCCCGGGCGCGGGGGAAAGGTTGGCGCCCGCTCCACAGGTGGCCCCGGGGGTCCCTGGCGGTTTGCGCTACAGCGGCTCACCCCCACCCCCACCCCCAGCAGAAACTGGGGTGGATGACTAATTCAGACGGGGGCAGGGCGCAGGGCGGGGGTGCGGTGCGCCTGCAGGAAGGTTCCCGCTCGCGACACCTCGGGTCTTGCCCTAGACCCCCGGGCGGCGAGCGAGATGGGGATGGGGTGCTGGTGCACCTGTCTCTTTTCGTGGCTCCAAGTCGGGGGGACCTACGGGGCGTGGAGAATGGAAAGGGGGCTGGCTGGACAGGTCGCGCGCCAGCGAGCGGGTTCTTTGGGGGACTACTCCAAAGAGTTTGCGCAAAGTTGAGCGTCTCCCTCGGTCTTCCCCAAGCCAGTCTTGGTCGCTCGCGCTGCGGCTGGGGGTGACTGGGTGGGGGCGGCGGGTGGTGAGCGATGAAGCCGAAGGCCTAGAATGCGCCGAAACCAACGCCTCCAAACTTGGCCCTGCTAGGCCGCCGTCACCACAGGGCCAACGAGGCTCCAGATCCTGCCCTCCCTGAACCCCGGACCCCGACCTGGGCCAAGGAAACCTTTGTCCAGCGCTCTCCTTCAACCTTCCAGACCTTTCCCCTAGGGGAACCAGGGCGGCTCTGTCGCCGATTTCATAATGGGAACCGCGGGGCCCTCGTTTCGCCCTAGCCAAGCGGAGGCCTGGTCAGGGCGAGAAGCTTTGTGCCGAAAAACCTGCGGGCGGATTCGAACCAAACGCTCCGAATCTCCCAAAGAAAAGTTGAGGCCCTGCTCCTTCCGGTTTGAGTTCTTTCACTTGTTTCAGATTTCCGCCATTAGGAGTATAGTTCCGAGAAGTCCCATCTTTCGCTACACTCTCTGGACTTGGGGAAAGAACGTCGTTTTGCCATATTTACTTCTTTCCTTGTAATTAATATGGATATGGAGATGTGTGTGTGTGTGAGCTCTTTTAGACCTATCTTAGTTAAACCTAAATAAATTCAACTTCTCCAAAGTTGGACTGTGTGGTTTAGGAGTTCACATCCCACACGAAACTTAAATGTTGGGAACACACAGCTTGCCCTCCCTCACCCTGTGGACCTCAGGCCCCTTCTGTAGTCTCTTCCCTGAGGGTACGATTGGGGGACCTCTTTGACAGAGGTCTTTCAGTTTTCTGCTCAAGCCCACAAGCTTTGCTGCAGAACTCCTGGGTGTGAGAAAACGCCCAGAGCGCAGGCTTGGCCAGGGTCTGCACCTCCAATGGGCCCGAGTGAGGTTTGGAAGCAGGAAGATTACAGCCTGAAGGGGACAAGAGTGAACCCTGGGCCTGGTTCCCACCGGCTCACAGTTTGGCAAGTGCTGGGAAGCCTGGATCTTGGGTGCGGCCCGAGGATTTGGGGCCTGGCAGGGCCAGATCCTCCTGGCCTGGCCCGTTGGGCTCCTGGGGCCCACTGGGTGGTGACAATCAGAAAATAGTCATTCTGCCCCCTCGCTGTCTCTTAGCTTCTCTCCGTGTCTCAGGCAAACTCAGTTCTTCTCCTAATTTCCTCTCTACGCCCCCTCAATGGGCCTGGGTCCCTGTCCCCTGCCCCCAGGCCTGGCGCTGCAGGCCTGGGGTCCCAGGGAGGCAGGCGCATTGACATGCAATGAAGTGACTTGTCGTGGTAATGACGCTCGCACTACCGCGGCTCCACTGGCTCCAGGAGCTACCGGGGCGCTGGCCCGGGCGTTTCTTCAGCGCCCGGAACGCGGGCGGCGACGCAGAGCCCGCAGGCCCCTCATCTGCACCTCAAAGGCGTCCTCGGCGGGAAAATGACAACAGTTTAACAGCCCCGGCGGGTGCGGAGCCGGAGGTCTGCGGGGCTAGGGTCGGCCGGGGCGTGGGGGGGGTGGAGGGGGGAATGAAGAAGACGCAGGCCCTTCAAGGCCTCCCCCAGCCCACAAATAGAAAGAAAGCGTTCCCAGAAGCACACCGTGGCGACATCTGGGGTGTAGAAGGCCAGGCACCCAAGGCCTAGGGTTGGGCCTACAGATCACTCTCTGGGGCTGCGGTCGCGGCTGGGAGGTGTCAGTCCCCCAGGCGGCTCACCTCCCGACTTAAGGCGGCTGCGTTGGGCGGTGGCGGACAAGGGCCCGGCCGCAGGGTGCGCGGCGCTAGCGCTGGAAATTGACAATTTTGCGGGCAGAGTGCGGCTCCGAGCCTGGAGCTGGGTGCAGCGGAGGAGCTGCGCGGGTGCTCAGGCCGGGAAAGGAAGTGCAGGGGAGCGCCCAGGGCGACGGGAGGCAGTCCCTCCAAATCCCCCTTCGAGCGCTGGTCTTCTTCCCAACATTTTTTTCTTTCTTTCTTTTTTTTTTTTTTTTTGGAGGGGGGCTCTGGCTTACTCTGCTGAGTTTGGGGGATTTGCTGCGGTCTTCTGAAGGGAGGATTGCCCTTCCGCAGCTTGCGGGGGAGGGGTCCCCCTTCTCGCACCTTCCTTCCACCTGTTAGGGAACGCCCGAATCTGCATCATTTTCTACTCCCCGAGCCTGGACGCTCTGTAGAAACCTGGGAGGCCTGGAGATTGGCACGAAACAGGCCCAGGCGGAATCAGAGGTCCTCACTAGAGCAACTCCGAGGCGAGACCTACTGTAGCTGGGGAGTTTGTGGTATTTGAGAGAAAGAACGTTTTTTACGGAGGACAAATGAGGAAACTCAGGCAGAGAAATTAATTACTCCGTATTTCCAAGGATCACATCACGTCTTTTTCTTTTCTTTTTTAAATTCTACTTCGCGGAAGGAAAAGATATAATGCCCCGACGGGGCGAGCAGACCCCTGGGTGGAGCGGGAGCGCCTAGACTGGCCGACCTGGAGAAGGGGGTGGCTCCCGGGCCTCCGGGTTCCGCGCCAGCCGGGCACTGCGCCGCGAGCGCGCCCGCGTTCGTAACAGCCCCAAATCATGAAGGAACTCTCCCTGCTTTAATTAAAAAGGGGAATCTTGGGAAAACTGGAGCAGATTAGCACTGCGAAGGGTTGGTTCCCAGCGATTTATTTTGATGCATGCATGACACGGCACACACATGCCGGTATTTCGGCTCAACTCCAGAAGCGACTGTGACTCTCCATAGGAGTTCTGTCTTCTTGTCCACATCGCACCCAGGAAACCCTTCGCCCAATACCACGTTGAATTAGCAGTCGGCCCTAGTTTCACACGAATGAGAGGAAAGTCATTTAACTCCTGGAGCTGTCAAGTAACCTCTTCAGGGTACACTTTTTATTTTACACGCGGCAATTAAAGGATCGCAAACCCCAGCCGAGAGACTGAAGCCGTTTGGCAAAATCTCCGACCTGGGGGGGAGGGGGATGGGGGGGGCTCAAAGCCAATAAAACTCCCAGGGTGCTGCGGCCGGGTGCGTCGGCTGCCGCGAGCGAAGGCGATCTTTGTTGGGCAAAAATCCTGGAGTGACTTCGCCGGTCTTGGTTTGGTGGTTATTTTTCACTGCGAAAGCGATAATGATTTCTAATAAAACTGGACGGGGCCGAAAGGACAGAGCCGCTTGTGGAAGCAGAGATGGGGGGAGAGGTGCTGAAAGCCGGGCCTCCGGCACGGCCGCTGAGACCCTGCGCGGTGCCGGGCTTCCGCCGGAGCATCTCCCTCGAGGACGAGCCGGAGAGAGGAGAAGGGCGGCATGGGGGCGGGGGCGCTGGGGCAGGGGCGCGCGGCGGAGCTCGGGGTAGATTTCGTGGGCTCCCAGGCAGGCGTGCGCTCCAGCAGCAAGTTCGCAGCTCAGAGAGGCCTTTATACCTGGGTCGGAGCGGCCGGCGGCAGATTGGGGAGCTGGCGAGCAATTGGACTATTGTTGATATGCTAATGAGGCGATTAGGCTGTTGGTAAAAGGAAAAGGGAAAAGTTTCTACCATTAGAGGGAGATCTCTGAGCGCACACGGGAGCTCTTTCCCTCCTCGCCTCCTCCTCCTCCTCACCCTCCTCCTCCTCCTCCTCTTCGCCCTCCTCCTCCTCCTCTTCGCCCTCCTCCTCCTCCTCGCCCTCGCCCTCCTCCTCCTCCTCGCCCTCCTCCTCCTCTTGCGCTCACCGCCCGCAGCCGGCACTTTGCGCTTACCCAGAGAGTAGCTCCACTTGGGTGCGAGGCGGAGAGGGGGCAAATCCATTCACGCCGATCCATGAAAATGCTTTGGAAACTGACGGATAACATCAAGTACGAGGACTGCGAGGTAAGCGCGGCGCTGGCTCAGTCATTCTCGCGGCCGCAGGCACCGAGCTCTACTTCCCGCTCCTCCTCCTCTCCTCGCAGCCAGCGGCAAATGCGGGTGGGACAAACTTTCGGCAGCGCAGCGCCCGCCTCTCCGACTCGCCCGAAAAACGCAGGGGAGAAGCTGGAGAGGGAGGATAAGGACGCTCCCTTCTTCCATGTCCCTCCTTCGAAGCCCCTGTTCCACTTTTCCCTCTTTTTTCCCGACCAATTTTGACGGTGCCTAAGAGTTGAGCGAAGAGAGACGAGCGTGGGTTTTTGAAGCATTTGCTGGCAGCTGGGCACGCGTCTGTGCACTCCGCGGGTCTCCCCAACGAGATTCTGAGGGCCCAAGTCACCAGGAAAAGAAAGGAAAGAGAAATCCCTCTTCCCTCTTTAAGTCTGTCCCTGATCTTTAATCTTCCTTCTTTTATTTATTCATTCTTTCCTTCCTTCCTACCGCCCCCTCCCCACCCAACTCTTGCTAAAAAGGCTCTTTTCTGTCTGTAGAAGGGGCTCTCACACTTGGCTCTGAGCTGGGTTGCACCTCGCAGAGTGCGGGTTCAATTTGGGAGCGCTCATCTCCCAAACTGCTGCGGGGCTCCTCCAGGTTCACTGTTTTTCTGGAAGTTCTAGGCAGCTTCCCCCTCTGAGGTACTTGGTTGGCGCATCTCTGGGGTGGGGGTGGGGTGGGGGTGGGGGTGGGAGGCTGCACCGCACGGAGCCTCTTGGCCGCTGGGTCCCTATGCGTCCGACCCTGCAGCCGCCGGGAACTGCGCTGCGTGACCGTGGGAATCCTGGCAGGGCTGCCCACGACCTCTGCTGCGCGGAGCCCGCCCGGCCGATAGAGCGCGCCGCCTTGGAGCCCATTAAGGAACCCACGGTCCCTGGAGCTCTGCTTCTTGGGGCGGCCGGGGAAGCCCCAGAACGTCCAGTCAGTCGGAGGGCGGGAGGCATTGGGATCGGGCCTGGCGGCTGCTGCCCCAACCGGTTGCCCTCACCACCTCTGCTAAAATGAGCGGATGAGTCACGGGAGGGGGGATGGGGAGGGGGCAGCGACCGGAGATTACCTAAGTAAATAATAGGTGGCAGCCTTGGCTTTTGCTATTTCTTTTTCTTTTCTCTTTTCTTTTTGGCATTTAGAGCTGGGAATGTCGCAGCTCTGTGCGGGCGCAGCGGCGGGGGTCTTCACTTGAAATCAGAACCTGAACGATGTGTCAACCGTCCTTTTCCTTCTCTCCTTTTTGTAGACTATTTTAAATCTTTCCCCTTTCGCGGGCCCTCCCTTTTCGCCCTCCCTCCCCCACCCACCCCAGGGATGCGGCGAGGGGTGACATCCCAAGGGAATGGGCGCTTCTTTGGGGACTTGCGTCTTGCGCGATGCAGAGTGCAGAGACTCCATGGCATACCAGTCGCTTTGTTTTCAGGGCTGGGGGGGCGTCCCTTGCGAGCCGATCGGGGTGAAACTGAGCCCCCAAGCTTCCTAGAGATGATTGTCGCGTCCGGGCTCTGGCCCCTGGCTGGGGCATTCACTTTCTTGGAGGCCGAAACCCTGGGGCTCGGAGCGCGGAGCCCCGGGCAGGCGGGGTCCGAAGCTCCGCGTCGCGCGAGGCGCCTTTGGGACCCTGGTGGGAGGCGATGAACTTGCACCCCCAGAGAGGGACCCTGTGGGGGCGCGTGTGCGTGTGTATGAGTGAGATTAAAGAAAAAAAAAAAAGAGAGAGAGAGAGAGAGAGCGAGCGAGAGAGGAAGGAGAGGAGGATAAACAGAGTGAAGGCTGTTTCAACAACTTTGCGGTGGGCGAGCGCCGGAGCAGGGATTTCGGGTTTCCGAGCCGGCTTGGGGTTGTCTAATTATGCCGGGCTCTGCAGGGACACGCAGGAGGCGAGGTGCCGCTTGTTCTGACACCCCGGCGGGCAGACTGGCAGCGGCGGCTGCTAGGGAGCGAGTCATGTCATCCGGGGCGGGGGGGGGGGGGCGTCGGGCGGGAGTGGCCCAGCCAGTCGGACGGGTTTGCTCCAGGAGCCGGGAGCCGGTGCCAGCGGCGCCCGGGCTGGGCCGCCTCGCGTCTCTGCGCGCCCCGGGCCGCGTCCCGGCTCCCCCGCCCCGAGCCCCTGCCCGGGAGAGCCAAGGGCGGGGCGGCCGCCGGCGCAGAGCGTCCGGCCCCTGGTGTCCGCCGGCAGCTGGAGCGGCGGCCCAGGCGCAGGCCGGTCCCCGGCGCGGCGCCCGGCCATGGAGGAGCGGCGCGGCGGCGGGCGGCCGGACCCCGAGCCCCAGGCCCGGCTGCGGAGCGGAGGAGCCCGCGGCCGGAGAGGGCCGGGAAGCAGCTCGGGCACCGAGAGCCCGATGAACGCCCGGACGCGGTCCCCGGCAGCTCCGGGCCGCGCCGCGCGGCCCCCGCGGCATCCCGAGGTCTGCCCCAGCCTTTTAGGTCTGATTGTCCTCGCTCGCTTCCTCTCCCCCTCCCCCTCCCCCGCGGCCTCCCCCCTCCGTGCGCTCGGGCTCGGCCCCCTCCCCCTCCTTCGCTCCCTCCCTCCCTCTTTCCCTCCCTTCCTCCTCCCGGGCTCTCCCTCCTTCCCTCCCTCCCCTCTCCCCACTCCGGGCTCCTCTCGCGCGCCCACACTTTCTTTCTCGCACACGCACGCAGACACATTTCTGCCTCTCTGCGCGCTCGCCCTCGGTCTCCCTCGCTCCCTCTTTCTCTTTCACTTTTGCCTGCCCTGCAACCTTTTAAAATGTTGCCCCTTCCCTGTGATTCGCCAGCCGCCGCGCCGCGGCCCCCCGCGCGCTCGCCCGCTCCCTCTCTCGCCCGCTTTTTGTCTCTCGCGCTCCCTCTCCCCACCTCCGATTTGCTACACTGAGGCTCCCGTCAATGGACTGCATTGAGAGCCGGCTCCGGCGCGAGTTGCCTCTCCGCTTCACGCTCGATTTCCAGGCATTCTTCCCTTATTAAGTATTCGTGTAATATTAATAGTCATGAATATCTGCTATTAGGAGGCTCCAGGAACGCTGCCCGGCGCGGTTATTAGAAGCTCAAGCGAAGCCGCCGCTAAGAAAAGAGGGGGAGACACGGATTAAGGAACACGCACACACACGCACACACACACACACACACACGCACAGACACAGACACACACACTTTTTGCTTTTTCCCTTTTTGGGGTTTTTCATTTTTTAAGGAACTTTGAATCCTACCCGATCACGGCAGGATAGAGACCGTGGGTTCGACCAGCTGAAGGCGCCGCTCCAATCGGTGGTTCAAGTTCGGATGGACCAGAGCGGGGCTCCAGCGCTCGGGGGAGCGGCGGCGCCGTGACCGGAGTCCTGGGTGGCGCGGGGCTCTCGGCGCCTTTTGTGTGGGGCGCGCTCGGGCGGCGGGGCAGCCGGGCTCTCCGGGCTTGCTTGTTGTTTTCCACCCTGACTCGTTACCCCAGACTCTTCGCAGATGTTAGTTCACAGTTTTTCAGCTATGGTGAGTCCCATCCCCACCCCCATCCCTGTTTCCTTAGGAATTCGACTCTGGAAACCTGGGGCTGCCGAGCGGCCCGAGACTACGGGTTCCTCGCCCGGCTGTCCTTCGGGGCACCCCCTTTTCCGTTTGCATTCCCCTCTCTCCTCCTTTCTCTTCCTCTTTTTCCTTCTTGAAGCGAATGCGGTCCCCCCCCACCCCACCCCCCCGACCCCCGCTCGACCTCTCCCGGCGCGCAGACCTACCTCGCCGCTACTTCCCGAGGCGTGTGTCTCTCGCCACGTTCATCCTGATTTCCTCGCCTCTTCACTTGTTCCCGAGCCGTTCTCAACATCTGATGCTTAATTCGGCTGCAGGAAAACGCTGCCCGGCGTGCCCCTTCCCCTCGGGGCCCGGGGCTGAACCTCCGAGGTTTCCCGTTCCCTGGAACCCACTCCGTTCGCTTGTTTTGCAAGCGAATTGCAATAGAGGAACACAAGTCAGGCGTTTCTTCTGCCCTTTGGGGCTGGGGTGGAAGGGGCGGGGGCCTCCGCCCCGGGGTGCACCTCTCTCTTTTAAACCCAATATAAGGCTGAATCTTTTCATTTGAAACCTGGTCTTGGCTTCCCCCTCTCCCCGTCCCTATCATAAATCGACCCTGTGCAGGAAAAAAAAAAAAAAAAAAAAGGCGCCTGAGGAATCGGAAAAGACAGCCCCCTATTCCGCGGTTAAAACCTTCTTTAGGCTGGTAATTTCAACTAGGGCTTCCCTTACAGCCCCTCTACGAAATATGTTTCTATTTAAATAATCATGAAATGGTAATGGTCTTTGAACGGGTTTGACTTTTTCCTCGAAATAAATGGAACAGGGTAAACAATAACGCAGTGGCAGGCAGGTTCAAATCCAGGGACAGAGAAGAGGCCGCTTCTGCAGTTTAATAGTTAGGAATTTTAATTTTGCTTAAGGGAGGTTTCACTCTGCAGCCTAACGAGCTGTGTTCCGGGAGGCCCCTTTCTGCCGTTCTTTTCCCCCCTTGGAAAGAAACGCCTAAGGAGAGTCTCTAAAGCGCCCACCTTGGCACCATCTAATTCCCTGCGTTTGGGGAAGGGCCCGGTTCACTTCTGGAGAATTTTCTGCAAAGAACCACACTCAGGGCTCCTTTCTTGCCGGCGGCCTGCGGACAGGAATGGGCGGTTTCCCACGCAGTCTGGCGGAGTGGATTTTGTGTGGCAGCTGTAACTCGACGCCTGATGTCTCGTTCTCTCCCCTTCTTGTCGCTCTCTTCCAGGACCGTCACGACGGCACCAGCAACGGGACGGCACGGTTGCCCCAGCTGGGCACTGTAGGTCAATCTCCCTACACGAGCGCCCCGCCGCTGTCCCACACCCCCAATGCCGACTTCCAGCCCCCCTACTTTCCCCCGCCCTACCAGCCTATCTACCCCCAGTCGCAAGATCCTTACTCCCACGTCAACGACCCCTACAGCCTGAACCCCCTGCACGCCCAGCCGCAGCCGCAGCACCCGGGCTGGCCCGGCCAGAGGCAGAGCCAGGAGTCTGGGCTCCTGCACACGCACCGGGGGCTACCCCACCAGCTGTCGGGCCTGGATCCTCGCAGGGACTACCGGCGGCACGAGGACCTCCTGCACGGCCCCCACGGGCTTGGCTCAGGACTCGGAGACCTCCCGATCCACTCCTTACCTCACGCCATCGAGGACGTCCCGGTAAGAGGCCGCGCGGGCAGGGCGGCGGCAGAGGAAGCGCAGCCCCTGTTCGCCCCCCTCCCCCAAGCTCCCCACCACGTCCAGCCGGAGGGGGCCTGGGCTTCCCCCTCCGTGGTGTTGGCTTTCTCAAAAAGCCTCGTTTTATTTTGGGGGGAGGGGGGGTGGACCCTTGCAGGACCCACCTAGACAACCGCATTAAACATTTGCACAAGTAGTTGAGAGAGAGAGTTCTGCCCCTAGAACAATGGTTCCTGGACCTCCTGCAAACAATGCCTGCGTTACCATTTATATAAATCAGACGGGTTTCTATAAATCACCGTATCTTGTCACCGGTGATACCTTCCCCTCTCCACGACGGTAAACCGTTTCAGTTGGGAGAGGATCCGAGTCCACCGCTGAGTCTGTCGTGGGGATTTCTGAAAAACGTGTTAGAGTCCACCAAAAGAAGTCATTTAAATGCCCTAGCAATTTAAGAGAAAGTGTAAAGGATAGACGAAGAAAATGAATTTTTTTACTGGATTTTGTGAACACTAGTGATATCTGAAAGTTATGTGTCCGCCCTCCCCTGATTAAAGAACAGTAAGCAGCAAATCCGGGCAGGACATTAAATGCAGCCTTTTTCTCTTCCTAGGGGTGCTAAGTGCTGACCTCATAAATCATTAGCTAGGTTCCCAACGCCTATCAGAACCTGCTACACCCCACATTAAATTAAATGTTTTGAGACGATTGGGCAGTGCATTCTTTGAGTTCTAATTCAGTTATCAATAAATGCAGCTTTGAATGCTTTCTAAATCAGCGTGGTATTAGCGCATTTACTATTTACAATGCAAGCCAGGCTATTGATAATTTGAAAATACTTTCTGAAATTAAATTTAAACCAGCATCTCTGCTTCAATCCTACATATTTATGGTCGCCTCACAACCTTCCTGAAATGGAATTAGAACAACTCAATAATTTTATTAAAGCTGTAAAGGCTCTGTTAATGCTGCTTTTCTTTGGAGAGGAAATGTATCTGGATGTGATTTTTGCTAAAATGCTATTTCAAATTACTGCATCAAATATTGCAGCAATATGTCCGTTGACAGTTTAATGATTCCTGCATTAGATTGCAAAGAAAATGGTCAGATGAACTTACCTGCTTGCTTGGTGAATTTAAAACATTATTTAAGTTACATAGGAAAATAGGATATTTATTACATCTCTCATTTGGCCTAGTTAATCGCTGAAATTTGTTGGTTATGTTTAGCAGCCTAGCATGGAAAGCAAGAAAGTAGGCAGTTGATCCAACATGGGGTTTAGTAAGCATTGTGTTTGTGTGTGTGTGTGTGTGTGTGTGTGTGTGTTACAGGTTTTTAGACACTGATACAGGTACGAAATGCTGCATTTCATGGAAAGTAGAAAGAGAGGAGTAATAGTTGAGAAAAGAGCAATGAAGAAACAAACCTGGAAGTTGTGATCAATTTTAGGTCCCCTTCCCAAAGAGTCTCTGAATCCTTTTCTTAGTCTGCTCCTTGGAAATATTTGAATTACAAAATTACTTTGCAAGCTTTTGGAGCTACTGTGAATTAGAATTGCTCTGCTTTGCAAAAATTCCAAAGTGGCTGGTGTGAATTCTTAACACTTGTATAGTCATTCTTTGTGGTGAAATTGGCCTACAGGCGAAATTAACCAAAAGACCAAATAAAAACAAGGCAACCCAGTTGCTGCTCTTCCTCTTCCCTCCTCCACCTTTTAAGAAAAAAATTCCTTCGAAGGAATTTGGGTCAAGAAAAGGGTTGTTTTCAATTTTCCCATTGCTGCAACAGTTAACCTTTAATAAGAATGACTGCCAAATATTTAAGAAAATCAAATCGATGGTGAAAATTATTTAATCATTAATATCTCAGTGGGGTTTTAAACTTAACAGTCTTCCCTGTGTGGACGAGGTCTAGAAATAACACAAATAAAAGTATTATGCCACACTACATTTACTTTATGGGTTTAGGGTACATGCATAAAGGGATCATATTTCCCCATATAGTTAAAACACAAGAACTGCAGCAGTAGTCATTTCTGAACATTTCTCAATTTAATTATACTTAAATCCAGAAGCACTTTAGGCAAGTTACAAATGAGAGCATTGAGTATAATAAAACCTGTAATAAAGCAACTTAGTACCATCCACCCGGAATCATTGCGATCAGGCACAATTAACAGGAGCATAAATCCAAGACAGAATGGAAAATGTTCGAATCAGTATTATTGTTGGACAAAGACTAGAGAAGGAAGTAATAGTTTTTTTTTAATGGTAATGCCTGTGTTTGGTAACGATTGCGAAATCTTCTATCTCAGCAGCCCTGGTGCTAATTTGTAAACACAGCCAGACATTATATTGCCTGTCAGTTTCTGCATTAGAAAACATGATTTCATTTTACTTTCTAATCACGTTTTGACTCCAGCACACACGTATATCCATCCATCTGTAAAAAAAAAAAAAAAAGAAAGAAAAGAAAAGAAAAGAAAAGAAAAAAAGACATAAACCCACACTAACAAAGCTGCAACAGATCTGCTGCTGGACACAGAAAAACCTCCAACTTTTTTTTTTTCTTTTTATCATTTTTTATATACCCATCCAATATCCAATTTAGACAGTAGTCCTTTCTTAATTTTTTTCCCCATTTTCCCATAAGTGAAGGTGTGTATACACATTTGCTCTCTTTATCACACACCTAAGACGTTTCTAGTGCTCCCCTGTTACTCCTGCCCCTGTCATTTCTATTGTGTTTCTCTCGGGCTTATGCTGCACGAACACTGAAATCGCTGAAGTCCGAAGTCTCCGAGGCGCCACACTAAAGCTAGGTGTATTTTTACAGGTTGAACTGACTGTGGGAAAGATTAGGTGCTCCAAAACTCGATGTAATTTCCAAAGAAAGTTTTATTCCCCACCCCCACCTCCTTCAAACATGGATTATTTGTTGGGGGAGGAGAAATTGGCCGTGGCTGCACAGTGAAACCCTCTTGAGCAGCAAAGCCCCAAATTCCATAAGCCAAGATGAGATGTTTATATATAAATGTCACTAGATGGGAGGGGGGATTTCGATTCTACACCTTCCCCTCCCCCTATCTTGCACGGAATATTCATTTCCTTTTGTTTTGATTATACACTTACATCCATGTGTATCCTTTTGTTGCAGCATGTAGAAGACCCGGGTATTAACATCCCAGATCAAACTGTAATTAAGAAAGGTAAGCCATTTCCTTCTGCATTCCAAGCATGTCCTTACAGGCACAGTGCTATTTAAAAGAACTTGCAGAGCTGTATTTATTTTTTTCAAGTTGGATTTCCTAGAGGCTCAGAATTAGCGAATGGATAGCCAAAGAACAGCAATGGCTAAATGATCGGCTTTCAGTGTGTTAGTAATGGCAACAGGCTAGCTTTGTTCTGATTCCATGACTTGACCATTTAATTTAGTTTAATGATATCTGGATAAACATATGAAATGTGTAATAGTTGAATTGATTTGGAAGTGGCCTTTCAATTTCGAAATGGTTTTAACAGTTTAGTTAATCCATTGTGTGAGTGGCCATGAGTGTTAAGAAGTGTATAATGCTAAAACAGTGCAAGTAATTTAATGTTAATATAGGCACAGATGCTAAGGCACAGCACTTCTTACCAGAGGGGGAAAAAAAAACTCTTTTATGTTCTTAAATTTAATTTCTTATTAGCTGTTTAAGGGTTTTTAAACTTTGTGAATTAGGTTAAGAAAAACTTGGCTTTTGGTTAAAATTAGCTTCCTGAAGATGTCAGGTTTATTAGCATAATTGTCTGGAGTGGAAATTGTTTTTAAAAAGTGTCAAGTGATTTGGATGGGTTTGTAATTTGTATTGTGTTTAGTAAGTAGAAATAAAGTTTCCTGGACTAAATGCTATTCACAGCAGCTTTTTTTTTTTTTTTTTTTTGTTATGGTGGCAATGTTACATTTCAGGCTTCTAGGCACCACCAGAGAATGATGCTATATAAAACTGTTCTCATTTCTAACCCCAATCAGTGTATTGTTAGCTAAAGTTTCATTTTTGCATCTGTGAAGTCTTTGTCACGTCAAATTAGATGTGCAAGGGATAAATCTTAAGAGATGCTCTTTCCAAGTCGACATGATAATTGGCTCTTTTATTAGTAATCTCTCAAGAGTTCGTTTAACTCCTATTGTCTCTATTAGCCTCCCCAGAGCTATTAATGTCACAAGTGATCTATCCAAAACCTAGAGGCCCCCCACCTCCCTATACGTCTAAAATGCCCCCATTAAAGAGGCAGGAGTACTGCGATGAGAATGTATGCATATTATTATGTATGTCTCCGTGCGGAATTTTAACATATAAGGCGTATACTCAAACGATTATGAATGCATCTGAATTATATTGGTGTTAGAAATGTAATGTGTTGGTACACTTTCCGTTGGCCTTGAATTTTTTTTCTAAGTATGGTGGATCCAAAGTGAAGAGCTCCTGATTTTAATTAACAAGAATATATCCTCCCCCTCCCCTCCTCTTCTAAAAGAAGATGCTTAAGCGCAGGACAGTTAACTATTTGCTCATCCTAAGAACACACTTCTAGTAGGGTGTAGGCCTGTTCATTTCTTTCTCCCAGTTCAAAAAGGGGCTTGGAATAGATTTCCAAAAGCCGAGCCTTTTTCACAGCGAAACACAGGAAAGGGCCCATTTATCAAAAGGATGGATATGTGTGGTGTGTGACAACAGGCTTGGTGTCTTGACAGAAATGCTCATTCACAGGCTGCTTCCGCCACCTGATTTTAATTATAGGTCTTTGAAGCCAATTTCTCCCCGACACAAACCCCTCGCCCCACTAAAACTCTCACGCATACAGAGCTTGCTCCCCTGCACCTTAAGCCCGTGCTCCAGCACCCCGTCCGGGGCCCACTCTCCTCGGATGCTGAGAGCCGAGAGGGTCACGATTTCACCACCATCTCTAGGCAGCGCCCTTGCGGTGAAAAGGAAAGGGTCCAGACAGAAGCACGGGCCTGGCTGGCGGGGCAGGGACGCCTCCGGCCGCCAGTGAGACGCGCCGAGGGGCACAGGCTGCATCCCCGGGGATGGAGCAGGGAATGGGGCAGGAGGTGGGGAAAGAGCCACGGGATTTTCAGGGCTGGGAGAAGAGCGGGGTTGAGGCGCAAGTTTGGACGCCGGCCCCGCCCGGGGAGAGGGCTCGGGAGGGACCCTCGAAGCCCACACGCGGCCTCCCCGTCTGTCTCCGCAGGCCCCGTGTCCCTGTCCAAGTCCAACAGCAACGCCGTCTCCGCCATCCCCATCAACAAGGACAACCTCTTCGGCGGCGTCGTGAACCCCAACGAAGTCTTCTGTTCAGTTCCGGGTCGTCTCTCGCTCCTCAGCTCCACCTCGAAGTACAAGGTCACGGTGGCGGAAGTACAGCGGCGCCTCTCACCGCCCGAGTGTCTCAACGCTTCGCTGCTGGGCGGAGTGCTGCGGAGGTGAGGCCCGGCGCGGCCCTGCCCGCCCCGCCCCGCGGCCGGGGGAAGCACCGCGCCTGCGCCGCGCCGGCGACGCCAGCGGGCCTCGCGCCAGGGCCCTCCCTTCGCGGGAAAAGAAAGGGGCGGGGAGAAAAGCGTAGAAGCGGGTGGGTGGGAGTTGGGGGCGGGGCGAGGCGGCGCGCGCCTGCGCTCTTCGCCGCCTTCCCGCGCGCTCCGTCGTTCGGAGGGCGGGCCCGGGCCGGCCGGCGCCGCGCGCGCACCGGGCCCTCCACCGCCTCCCGCCCCTCCCCGCGCGCAAGCGCAGCTCGCTCCGCCGCGGGCTCAGTCCCGGCCGCTGCAGCCGCGGGGCGCCGTGCACCCGCCTTTTCCCTCCCCGCGCACACCTTGCAAGCCCTGGAAAACTTCCCCTCGGGCTACTCACTTTGCCTTACCTCCGTGTCTGGTCTCCGAGGCGCCCGCGGTCCCTCGAGCAGGGTTTTCAGTAGAAGGCAATGGTGCTCTCTAGAGTCTGGCGCCACGCCCCCCCCATCGCTGCCCCCTCCCCCCCCAGGCCAGTGGCAGACCCTCGTGCCAGAAATGCTAGCGCTACCGCTTCCCATGTACTGCGGCCCCGTGTGTGCCAGGCAGCGTGCAAGGCACGCTTCCGTGCGTTATGTGTGGTCGCTACCGACGACTGCGTGTTGCATACGTGGCCAGGGATTCTCGGCTCCCCCGCGCGAGGTCGGAATGATTCATTTCGTAGATAAAATTTCACAAGGGTCGGCGAAGTGAAGCACCTTCCCCGCGGGCAAGTCCCCTGCTCGGTGGGCTTCCACCCAACGTTGTGTGTGGCAGGTCATGTGTTGTACTTTCCCAGGAATATTTTCTTCAGTTCTTTTTGATTTTTCCTAAGAAAGTAGACCAGAAACTTCATTCTTTTGACCTCTATTCCTCTATCTATTTATAGACCTAGAGTTCCTCGGCAATGGGTATATCCCATACAAAGGCTACAAAATCGTTTTTTGGAAGATTTTAACATCAGCGCTTCCACTCTTTCCTTCCTCTTTCACGAGCATCTGCTGTCCCTTTTTAATCTTTCACTGACACAGATCTGAATCCCGCCCTCTGCCTTTTCCTCCCCTTCCCCCATCCCCAATATTGGAGACTGTTTACCTAGGGGAGTATAATCTAATCCACACAATTAAAGAGCACTTGAGTAGGGAATAAAATCTGAAATTAATTAATTTGCTGTTTTATTTAAACAATTTATCTTAACCACTTTCTGATTATGGGAGTCTATTTAGACATCTATTTAGAGCCACCTCCATTGTCTCTGAAATCAGTGAAATTTTTAAAGGCTGGTATCAACTTTTGACCTTACTGGTTAGGCTGGTGACATGGCATGTAAACCGTTGGTGAAATGAATTTCCTATTGGGGCTAAAGCCAGAGCAAGAAACGTGAGAGTGATGGTGGGAGTGATGGTAACTCTGGTTACTCTGAGCAGCCAAACAGCAGATCTTGCAAAGACAATTTAAAGACCCCATTGGGATCTGTGTGATTGTCTCAACAGGGAACATGTACAGTAGTCTGTTGAACTCAAAAATGCCTCATGCCCTAGAGATGAGAGCTGTGTTTGTCTGTGGCTCTTCTTTAGAGAGTTGGAAAGTCAACCCTTCCAACTTGCCCCAGTAGTTGCAGTAGCAACTGAACACAGGAGCTGCTTTACAGTTTCACAAGCCTTTATCTCCTATGATCTTTCTGTACCACTCATTCCTAGGTTTCCCGCCTTTACGTATCTTGGGGCCAGGATGTTTAATTTTTCAAAGTGCATTTTAGGAAGGTGTCGAGATGACTACAGTGTGATACAGAGCAACCAACTGTGTTCTAAATCCCTTTCTCGCATATATTTGTGAAACAGGGCGAAGTCTAAAAATGGAGGAAGATCTTTAAGAGAAAAACTGGACAAAATAGGATTAAATCTGCCAGCAGGGAGACGTAAAGCTGCCAACGTCACCCTGCTCACATCACTAGTGGAGGGTAAGCGAGTCCACTTGCTAACAAAGAGGGATGTTTCTTCTGGGGAAATGGATGCTACTTAGTGGCCAGATGTTTGGTTGTGTTTTGTATCAACTGGGCAGTTTCATTTTTTTTTTTCCCCCAGAAAAATATCGCTGGAAGTGAACAGGATTCTTGCATGGCAAAAAAAAACTCTTTGCATTTATTCCTGTCCACCTTTCCTCTTCCCTTCTGCCACATAATTACACTTCCCTAGCCCGATTCTGACCCAAACAATGTGAAAATTTAAGAACTGCGTAGTAGTCTTCAAGTTCCTGTCTCCTTTATCGAGCTCAGCAGTAAATCACTTAAGCTATTCTGACATCTGCCTTTGAGAAATGCGTGACCATTACTTCCTGAATTAATTTGGGAATCTTTGACCTGCATCCTGATTTAAGACCGTCCTGAAAGCTCAGGGTTATATGCCCTTTTAGTTTTTCGCTTTCCAAACATATGCCCCCTTATCTCTTACTTAATTGTGCCTCTCTCCTGGAGAGGAAGAAAAGTGAGCAATTGTAGACTCTGAGTGAGTTATTTGGATAGGAAAAGAAAAAAGAAATAGAAGCAGTGCAGAAAGTTCCTCAAGTCAGCTTCCACACACACACACACACACACACACACACACACACACACACACACCCCTTCTAAACCCCTCAAAACAAAGCTAACGCCCTGGTCTAGACACACCAGGATCCAGTCACAATCCATCACAGTCCTCCTTCCTCCCAAATCCCTGGTAAGTTTGTCAGATACTAAACTGGCTTAAGTTTGGGTGTGTTGACATGGGTATATACTTCTCTTGCATTTTCCTCCGTGTTCTCTTGGAAATGTCTTATGCCAAGAGGGGGGAAGAAAAGGCACATTGTGGAGCAGATTTCAAAACTACCATTTATATTTAAGGCACCTTGTCTTCTTTACACCCAGTGTCTGAGGAGATGTAGGGTAATTGAATTCAAGTTCTAGCTTTGAGAATCCGTTCTTAAATGTTTAAAAACTTACCGTTGAGGAGAAATCCCATGAACCATTTGTTCAGGGTGTCAAAGATGCTACTAATAGAATCGTGAAGTAATAAGCAATTGTTCAGGGCTGGAAACTCATCGACCGTAGCACAGTGTTAAAACTCATACCGGTACCTTCAAAACCTACACCCTTCAGACCCCAGAAGAATTACATGCAGAGAATCTGGCAGTAGTGGCTTTGGGTGTCGTTTGAAAGTGCGTTTGGGTTTGGGGGTTGAGTCCTGGAGCAGGGAGGCAGTTTCTGGAGAACTGTTATTGTTTGTGATCCGCTCCATTTTATGGAAACAAGCTCAGCGGAGAGGCCTTTGATGCTCTAATTGGCGCATGCGTTCTTCCGGAGCTGGAGCTAATGGCAGGAAGCCCTGCAGTAAAAACCAACTGGTTCAGGAAATTAAAACCAAAGATTCGAAAATCAACAACACAGACAGACTCAGTGGAGTGACCCTCAAATCCTCTTGGTTAATCGGTTTGGATGAACAGATAATTATATGCGATAAAGTTAAAATGTAAACCCTTAGCTGTTCCCTTGCAGAAAAGCTCAAGGAGTAATTATGAATATCATTTATGAATGTGTTGATCGGTGTGAGGTTGGAATACCAGAAACCTTTTAAAAGAGAGGGTGGGAAAAATGTCATTGGGGTGGCGGATGAGCCTGGAGGGGAACGGGTGGGATTTACGTTTTCAAATCATTTTGGCCATCTGGGATCCGTGGCCATCTCCCCCCACCCCCCACCCCCCCTGCACCCCCAAGAAATGCATCCACCAGATCGTACAGAGAAGGAAAGAAAATACCTGAAGCGAGAAAACAAGTCGTTTGGGTTTCCTACAACATCTGGGTTAAGAAAATAAGAGAGTTGGGAGGAAGTTTGGATCTCAACTCGGCTCAGCCTCCTGCCCTCCCTCCTCTCTCTCACCTCCTGCCAGGAGAAGCCGTCCACCTCGCCAGGGACTTTGGGTACGTGTGCGAAACCGAATTTCCTGCCAAAGCAGTAGCTGAGTTTCTCAACCGACAACATTCCGATCCCAATGAGCAAGTGACAAGAAAAAACATGCTCCTGGCTACAAAGTAAGACATTTACCTCTTCGGGGTCTCTGTGTCTCCCTGTCAAGAGAAAACAAAACTCAGAATCGTTTCTGCTCTCCCTTTGGGCCTCTCTTCCTTTTGTGTAAATCAGCTTTGTTGGTGGAAATATGAAAGTGACGACCCAATCTTACAAACCATGATCGGTCTCAGGGGGAGAGACAAGGAAGATTTGTGAGTGTGTGTTTCCTCCTTCCCTCTCTCTTCTGCCCACCTTCTCATTAAAGAAATAATAATACTGATGTGTATGGGGGTGGGATAGCGTGTGGATTTGATGGAAACTGAGGGTGGATTTGTGACCATGCTATTTCAGAAAGACCAGAATAGAATTCTTAAAGGAGTGACAGGCTTGTCTGTATCAGTGTTTGTTTCTTATCAATACGTCCTCCAAGAACAAGGATTAATAAGCAGTGGCTTGCAAAATGTCCAGGCCAAAAGCTGTCCTAGTTTCCGTCCTAATCCTTTCTTGCATGTCTTGCCTTCCTTTCTGGCCCTCCTCAAAAGTCCTGTATACACACCCACACCCACACCCACCCGTTCCCCACAAGTTCTAGCCTACAGGCGAGATGTCAGATAGGTTTCAAAATGGCCCAAGTTCTATTCCCACCGGGTGACTGGGCTGAATAGGCTTCTCCAGGTGGTGTGTGAAAAGAAAATGACTGTTTTGATATGTTTTCTGGAAATTCAAAGTCTTGTTTGGAAGCCCTTAATTATCAAAGTCCACGTCACAGGAGGGCATGGAAGCAGGGGGCAGAGGCTGAGGCCTCGGGGGTGGGGTCTTTTCTGGCCCAGGGACATCAGCTGGCCTTGGAGGAGGCAGCCTGCCTGTGCTCCCCATCCTCCCCCCTCCCTACCCAGCATCTCCCCACCCCCAGCCCCACCCCAGGGCCTCTGCTGCCTCAGGAAGGCCCCAGCTAGTCCTGGCTTCCCAGATTCAGAGCTTCCGCTGTGCAGGCCCCATCGCCTGTATTCCAACTTCTCTTCTCTTAGCTTCTAAGGACACCCACAGTCACCATATCCCTAGACTTTTTTTTTCTTTTTTTTGGGGGGGGGATTGGACAAGAGGTGAAATGGCAGATTGAAATGTCTGTCTGTTTCTTCTTCCCTAAACTACTCTGAATTATCCCCATGTAACAGGGGCTTTTTTGGGTGCCTTTTATTTTTAAAGGCAAAATTCTCCCAAGACAGGTTTGGCCTTTCTTGTCCACCCATCTGCCCTGATTTGAGGGGGAATGACTGGAGAGGGAGAGGCCATCCCCCAGACTGCTGCTGAGAGATCTCTCTAGAAGATCAGGGGAGGGGGTCTCTGTAGTATTTGGAGCAGGACCTCTGATGAGCACCTGCCCTTGGTATGGAAGGGATGCTTGTGTTCCTGACTCCTTGTCCCTGTCACTCACCTTTGCTTCTCTCCCATAACATGCCAAATGTTTTCCTGCATCCAGGATGTTTGGTGTGAGAGAGAAAACAGGGGGGTAGAAGTGTGGTGTAGCTGAGAGGGGAGAAGGAGACACACAGGAAGGGGAGGCGTTTGTGGAAGGGTTTAAACTACCCCCCCCCTGCCCCCGCCTGCCTGCCTGCCTGCCGGCGTCAGGTCAGGTGTCCCCTTGATGCAGGCAGAGGTACCTGCAGGGAGATGCAGGGAGAATGGTTTTCTCTTTGCTGCTGGCGCTGCCCTCAGGGGAGCCTCATTTCTCTCTCTGCTCCACTTGTGCTGCAGACAGATATGCAAAGAGTTCACCGACCTGCTGGCTCAGGACCGATCTCCCCTGGGGAACTCGCGGCCCAACCCCATCCTGGAGCCCGGCATCCAGAGCTGCTTGACCCACTTCAACCTCATCTCCCACGGCTTCGGCAGCCCGGCGGTGTGCGCCGCGGTCACGGCCCTGCAGAACTATCTCACCGAGGCCCTCAAGGCCATGGACAAAATGTACCTCAGCAACAACCCCAACAGCCACACGGACAACAGCGCCAAAAGCAGTGACAAAGAGGAGAAGCACAGAAAGTGAAGCTCTCCTCCAGCCCTGCCCCCGGACCCGCGCCTCGCCGTCCCCCCCCCACCCCCCCTCCATCTCCACCGCCATCTCCCCCCACCGGTGGCCCCCCCCCCCCATCGACCGCCGCCGGCAGGTGAGCTCCGGGATCAGCAACCCCCCCACTGCTGCTACTGCTGCTGCTGCTGCCGCCGCTGCCGCCACGCCTTCGGTTCGGAGGCTCGGGGTCCTGGGGACAGCGCTCCACGGCGAGAGGGGCGACCCTGCCGCCTCAGGCCCCTGCCTCGACTTCCCCGATCCGCACCACCTCGCCTCTGCCCTTGCGTGGAGCCTCAGAGCACAGAACAGGCCGTGAAGCGGGCAGAGAAAAGTTCTGTCCGAGTGTGTGAACCCCCCCCCCTTTTTTTTTTTTTTTAAACACCGCAAATCAACAGCAATGACAACCACAAAATTCAAACTTTTTTTTTTTTTTTAGAAAAAAGAACGTAAAAATTAAAAAAAAAAATGATATGCGCTTCATGGGATGGAATCACCACCTTCCTTTACATACCGTTCAGATTGTAGCCATACTTAAAAAAAAAAAAAAAAAGAGAGAAAAGAAAAAGAAAGCAAAGGCAAAAAGGATCATGACATTTTTATCAGTATTGTGAATAAACTTGAACGCAGATACAGGAAGTTCCATGTCTTGTCTTCAGTTACAGAAGTTTTCCCTCTTCAAGGTAAAGCCACCAACTTGAACTTTCTCTGGCAACACGATTCACAGTTATATAAGGGAATCAGTGTTCACGTCTCTGTATATATTTATTTATGTGTAATTTAATGGGAATTGTAAATATGGTGAGTCTGTTTTAAACCTTTTTTTTTTTTTTTTTAATTTATCTGGTAATCTCGTTTACCTCTTGTTTAGTGGGTTTTGACTCTCCCCTGGTACTTACTTAGGAATCCAAGGTTTGGGGGATTTTTTTTTTTTTTCTTCTTTCCCCTCTGGGATTCATGAATTTAGCCCTGTTGTAGCATGTTCAAGATGACAATGAAACAGCTGAACAAAATTTAAAAAGGAAAATAAAAAATTTATATATAATTAGTAATACATTTAGCTTTTCATTGAACTGAAAGAAAAAGTCCTATGGAACCCTGGAGAGATTTTTTTAACCTGAGTGGTTTGATAACTGTTCTCTGTATTGTGGGGAGAAAAAAAAAACAAAACAAAGTTTATTTTATTCCACTGTCCTCCCTTAAAGGCAGCATTTGAGCAATAAATGAGCATTGTCTTTAAACCAAGGGTTAGGGATTTCTTCTTCTTCTTCTTCTTCTTCTTCTTCTTCTCCTTCTCCTCCTCTGTCTCTCTTTTTGTTCAAAGAACTTCAAACATGTGGGACCACCTGGTATTCTGTATTTTCACTGGTCATTTTGGAAAAGCAGTTCTAGCTGTATTGTATTGAGTTGTACTGGCAGTAGTTTTCATGCCTGTCAATGTATCATAGTCCTTTGTTGCCCAGATAAATAAATATTTGATACGCTTTATGTCGATTTTTTTTTATTCAGTGGCTGTCTTTACCCAGGCGTATTTTTGTTCTTGGCAGTATTTTTTATTCAGTATGGTTACAGTAATTGAGTTTAACTCTCCCTTGGCAATTGCTCCTTGCAATAAGCAGCTGAACCCATTGTTTCCCTCAAGTATAATAAAAACTTACTTTCAACTTGGAGTTCAGAGCAGGGTATCATTTAGATATTCCATTGAGTCTGTATTCAGACAAATGACACAATAAAACCCAGTGTATTCTTTTGGATAAAAGATTGTACTGCTAAGGGAACGGCATACTATCTTTTCCGTACTAGAACCATTAATTTTATTATTAAAAATAAAGTTTTATTTATGTTGGGCCTTTTAGGTTTTCATTTGTGTTTTGAAAACCAAAATATAAACCCTTCAGAACCAAACCTTAAGGATGACCAAGGGGAAGGGACAGCAGAACAGAAGAACCTCTCCTCCCCTCCCCCTCCTGCCATAACTACTTTGGAACCTGTCTCCGAGGATAACTGAAATTTAAATTGTTAGTTCATTAACACAAAGGAAATACCCACTTCGAAATTCACTTACTGGCTCTGGCGCCGCGGCTAAGACATGCAAATGAACTAAAACTAGCTCTAGTTTTCTGGGAAGGGTGGCAGAAATGTAGGCGGAGGGAGAGGGGGGGAATTGCCTCCCATTTATTTTAATATTTCATTTAGAGATGAATTCATTACTGCGCTGTTCTTAGAAGCTCTCGACGTAGCAGAGGGAAGTGGGAAATTATGCTGATTCCCAGAATCTTTTCTGCCCGCCCCCTTCGTGCTGATCCACCCCTTTCTGTCACAAGGGGCTCCTCCGAGGACCTTTTAGAAATACAGAACCTTCTCGGAGGTGGGGGGGGGACAGGACGGGGGGAGGGCTGCGGATCTGCAGACCTGTCCCAGTGCTTGGCTCTCCCGGAAGGGAGGACTTCCTGTACATAAAAATGGCCAACTCAGAGCCTTTGTAAACTGATTTGGAAAGTCTTTGCTTTGGACGTGAGCAAGGTTTTCTTTCAATGGTTTATACGAAGGAAATGGAGGTGGCTACCTGGCAGGCTGATAGGAAAGGCCATAGGGAAGTCTCTAGGTCTACCTATGGTGGGAGATTCAACATCTGCTCTTCCTGTTTGACATTCTGAAGGACTAAACGAGCAAAGCATTAGGCAGTGTCCATTTTGCAGCCTTTGCTTTCTAATCTGCTTATGGAAGGCAGTGTAAAATCAATCTCGACAGACGAATGAGAGGTGGTGGACTCTAAATTCTATTTTCCAAAGCCAGAGAATTCATAACAATGGTGGGTTAAAAAAAAAAAAAACATTCAAATGGAAAGTGTATCCTCAGAACGCAATGCGGCAATTGTTTTTTAAAGCGGTTATTTATTATTTCCTAGAGAGACTGGTTAACTGTAACGTAGATGTAACAAAATAATGAGGCGAATGAACCCTAACTGTACATACTCTTGACAGAAATGAAATGCACACAGCATCGTAGCAGGTGAAGTGAAGCATTGTCTATCAAGGCTGTTTTTCTTGGCTGCATCTCAGATTGTGTGGGGGATCCTAACCTCAGGCACAATAGCATTCATAAACAGCCATACATTGCTGCTCTTTCTCCAACGACACATAAATACTCATTTTAAAACGAAAACAATCTTATTAAATACCATTCATTCATATCTGGATTTACAGATGCTTGTTATGTTGGAAAACCTGAACCCCATATAATCCTTGCATCCTGAGAAAGACAGAAGGGAAATAGTGGGTTAGAACATTACAAGGTCATCATAAACAATGGTTTCCAAAAGCACAGAATTAGTTGTTTTGACTCTGCTCTTGGACATTTCGGAGATCACGACATTGTCACTTTCTTTTTATTTTCTTTTTAAAAAACATTTGATGAAGCTGTGCATATGTTTAATGGGTGGGGGGATTAGAGGGGTTACAATATGCAAAATGACTTTTATGGCGATCTGGATTTTGACTCCCTCTGTTGTCTTCACCAATGTGTATTTTCTAACACACATGGTGTCACTTGACAGGTCAGGTGCTGATACACTAACAACAGAGATTCCCTTTGGCTTAACTCAAGTGAGGATACATAGTTGAATTATAAGGATGCTTGCTAGGCTGCACTGATGACCACACCCAGCTTTTATGGACACACAAAGCTCCTTCCAGTTTGGTAGTCATCATTTACCCCTTCCATTCTCCAACACCCTTTTAAAAAAAAATCACAACCCAATCCATTCCTCCCCAAAATCGAATATTAATATAATTTGAGTTCTTGATGGAAGTACCATCAAGACTGCAATGCCCTGCAGCTGAAATAATATTTAAAATAGAGGGGATTTGACATTTGAGAAGTCAGTGGCTTGAAATACCCAGTTGTACTTAGCTAATTCAGTCCTTAACCTCTGGTTTCAAATAAATCAATTACAGTCGATTCCACTTCAGTTCAGAAGTGCACAGGGTTTTAGTTAATTGAATACACTTTATTCACTTGCTAGGAATATTCATTTATCAAAATTCCAAATTTAGTGTACATTTCTTTACATCTCAGGTTATGCTGGATGGCACAATCAGATCAAATTGTCCTGATTTCCCTCAATCCTGCTGAAAAATCTAAATTTCACCACTCTTTACAAAACAACATCGCCCCATTCCTTTCTCCATCAAAAGTAAATTCATAATTCCAGGTCAGGCAGGAGAGCTGTTTTCTTCCCCGACAAAGGAAGAAAAGATTTCTTATGTGGTCATCAGCCTTGTGTTAACTTTAAATAGGTTAAGAACAGAGCTGGATTAATTAAGTTTTTTAAAAAGTATTGACCTGAAATTTGAAAAAAAAAAAAAAATTACGCATGGTTTCCATTAGAGCTTAACTTTGCTGCAGCTGACAGGTATGACAGCATTTTGTGGCCTTAAAGCCGCAGGCCTCTTTTCTTAACCCTCTCATTTCCTCTGCTTCCCCCCCTCTGGCTTTTGGAGAAGTGCTTGAATAAATAGCGAATTGTTAACTGAAAGCACTGTGGTTAAATGTGCCCAAATGAAGTTGTGCTTTAAACAGATATTGATGTATGCAGTGTTTTATATTTATTGTTTGTAGCATCCTGCTGGCAGCAGTTTACTGTTTGGAAAGGAAAGGGGTTAATTAGCGTCATTATCAATCACTAATGCTTGCCTAACGTGTCCAAAGAATAATCAAGTTAGAGGACGGCATGAAGCCAACAGCTGCTTCATCCCAGTTACAGATCTCCTCCTAAGCCCCTCAGTCGTGGGGTCGGGGGGAGGTGAAGTGAAGGGAAGAACCCTCATTGCTTGGGTAAAAGGGCCATAAAAATCAGGTCAACTCACTAGAGATCCAAGAGGTGGAAAGTACAGCATAAATACCCAGCGTTTTCATTCTCTGAGTTACAGGTGCAGAGATGGCAGCGGTCCTGAAGCAAGAGTACAGACATTTTTTTCTTTAGTTTGTTTGATGATCCAACTTGGGCATGTGAAGAAACACATCCATGTATCTCTATCGCCTAGTGCTCAGTGGTAAAAAGAACTCTCAAGTGCAAGGAGAGAAGAAGACCACTGTCAAACCCAAGTCAACTGCTAACAGCACCCACCCAACCACCCAAGTCAGAGGAATGAAAGCACAGAACACACCAGGTAACAGTAGTTCTCACACCTCTGCACCACCTCTTAGGATGCTTGGGGATATTTTTCCTTGTGAATGTCAATGAACAATCCTTTTTCATATTAAACTGGGTCACCGCACAGCTTCCCACTGTTGTTACCACTGTGATAATGTCCTCTCGGTGACACACCGTGGGAGAGAAACTGAAAAGGTTTGACCCTGGCATGAGTGGCTCCTAGAAGCCTGTCTTTAAAGACATTATTTGCCAAGTTAACCGTGAGTTAAGAACTAAAGACTCCATTAATGACCAGAGTTTACTCAACTGCTTTTTTTGAAGGTTGGGATGACTTAGTCTTATACAAACAGAGAGCATTTTATGATTGAAGAAAACTATGCTTTCTTTGTACGAAAGCAGTTGTCCAAATTCATCTTGGCCTCTGTGGACATAGGTGAGAAACTGTCTCAATAAAATCATGAACAGAAGTCTTTTCCCAGAGAAGCGACTGGTGTTTCTTATGGAGGACAGCAAGGTGGCTATGAAGATGGGGAGAGGAGAAGGACTTTGGGATGGGGAATTGTGTGATTCAGGTGTCTGTGAAGGTCCTGTGTTTAAAATCTTCTGCTCTGTAGGATCATGACTGAGAAAAGGAAATGAAGAAATAAAAGAGATTTTAGGCTGAACCTGGGAGCCCTAGAACTAAATTTTAAGTGTTATTCATGTGCAAAATGGTGTTTTTTCACTTTTGATGCCAACTTTATTTCGCAGAGAGATTTATTTGCTAACAAAAGAGCAACACTTAGCATATTGCTGGAGAAATCTCTGTTATGCAAGAAGGAAGCTCAAGGGAGAAGACTTTTCTGCAGTAGATCCTTATAGATGCTTAGATTTCTCCTCCTCTCCATCCTTCCTTCCCTCTCACTCCCCTTCCTTGTCTCTTTATAACTCAAGAATAAGTTTAGTTTCTTTGGGGAGCTTGGTAGGATTAGTTTGATTTCCATAGTAACATCCACTTAGAAGTGGGAATAGTTTCAACAGTGGGGTGGGGATTTTTCCTCAAAGTGGCCTAATGCTATGCCATGATTTTTTGCACCTGATTTTTCTATGGAAGAAAAGATTATACTGGCTAAATTCCAATAACTATCCCAAACACAAGCCCTCATGCTGAAGATGGAGTCTAGTGGTCCAGCCCTCTGCGCCATCATGGCCTGCTGTTGGGCATCCATCACGGTTTTCCACCTTTGCAAATGGAAAAGCACCAGGCCCTGGATTTCCTCTCTCTTGGGTTGTTCTTACTCACCTCCCCTTTAAAATCCAGTCTATCTTGGGGAAACGTGTGCACGTGTGTGTGTTTGCCTGTATGTAACTATATGTGTGTGTGTGTGTGTGTGTATGTTTATATTTATATCTGAGGGGTTTGCTCAAACTAAATTTAACTAATATAGCTTAAAAGAATTTTTTTCCTGAGGCACTGAGTTAATGCTAGGATCAAATTTCCTTTTGCCTCCTTAGCTCCCAAATCCTATTTCAGGATCCACCCCCCACCTTGTCTTTTTTGGAGTCCCCAGGTCTGGGCTGCGCCTTTGTCCACAGCATGGAGCCGGCCCCCAGCGCCTGATCTCTGCTCCGGACGCCAGGACCCCGCCCTGGAGGAGACAGCGGGATCTGTACCCCCTCGGCGCCGACCCGGGAGTCTTCCCAGCTCAATTCCCCCGAAATTACGCCATCGCGCTCCCCTTTGGTTCAGTAGCAACTTAATTTTGATGGTCTGGCGTAGGAGGTGGGAGATGAAGGGAAGGATGAGGGCCAGGAGGTTCAAGGCTAGCCTGGGGTAGGACAGAGATGGGGATGCAGGAGGCCAGGAGGGGTGGGCCCCTGGGCGGCTGCCACCACTGGCGCTCCAACGGGCTAGACCCCATTAAGCCGCATTAAAACTCTGAGGAAGAGGTTTGAGACTTGCCTGCTCCCCTTTGCGCGCTCGCCCGCGCAGGGACTGAGAGCTGGGAGGCTCCAGGTCAGAGTTCTCAGGGCCTCTTTCACGGGAATGGAGCTGTAATGAATGACGGAGGCGGGATCTGGGAAACTTTCTTGCCCCATGACTCCCAAGGCGGCGCGAAGTTTCGGCCTCCCTGGCCCGGGTCTCTAAGCAGATAGAGCTGGGGCTTCGACCCAGGCCCCCGCATCCTTTCTCTTCACTCTCAGCCCCTTTCACCAACTATCTCCCTCCCTCCCTAGGAGGCTGCCCTTCACCGAGACCCCAGGCAGGGCCTGGACCCGTGCGGTCCGCCCAGCGCATCCTGCCCACCGCAGGACGTTGACCATGAGCCCCCTGAATCTTTACTGACTCCTGAAGACCTTGTTTTATCGCCACCATTCGGTTGACCTTCCAATACCCGCTTGAGCCAACATCCCAGAACCGAGTACCTTAGCAGTGGGAGGGCTCTGCAGGGCCCATTATGTGACCCCCTCCCCCTCTGGGTCACCACACCCAACACGGATGTCCCCTTAGGATGACCCGAGAGGAAAGCCTTGGGTGGGGAGCCTGGCCAACCCCAGGCCCATGTGCCCCTCTGGGTTTCTCTCTCCCTCCCTCCCTCCCTGCCTCCCTCCTCCCCGCCCCCTCCTCCCATCACTCCCCCCCCCCTTTCTTTGTAAAAATGCGCTCTGACTTTTGGGGCGGGGGCGGGGAGATGGGCTGGGCTGGGCTGGGAAGGGGGGCTTCGCAGATATAGTTGATATTCCGGGTCCAGCCGCTCTCCGCGCTCCCATTCTCTAAGCTCAGCCGGGGGGAAGTGTCGCCCCGGGCCAAACATATGCTTCTTTCCAGCGCGCTAATCCACCTTCAGCGTGGAGGCATAATTGCTCGAGTGTCCATGGATTCGCGGCGCTTTGTCCCTCGCTGGCTCCCATCAGCCCTGGCACACGCCATTTCAATCAAATCTTTTCAGAAAACTGTCTCCTTTTATCAAGTCCCAGCCCCTGCGAACGACCGGAGCTTTTAACCAAACACCCTCGGTGTTCCGGCCGCCTCCCTCGGCCCTGGCAGAGCAGGGAGCTGAGATTATTGCAACAACTTTTCATTGAGTTCAGCCTCTGAGTAGGCAGAGAGAGAAAGAGGAGAGAGAGAGAGAGAGAGAGAGAGAGAGAGAGAGAGAGAGAGAGAGAGAGAGAGAGAGGCAGGCATAGAGAACAACAAAAAAGCAACATCAGCATCCTAGACCCAAACTGGTCTTTTTGTAAAGCCCTTGGTGTCAGGTGTATTGGAAAGGAAAGGGCAGAGGTCACCCTCAAAGTGAAAACATGTTTCATCTCAGCTTTTTTTTTTTTCTTTGAAATTACAGAAATCAAGTGCCTTTGTGGAGTATTTGGGCAGTCCAGGGGTTTAAAAGAGAGAGGCAGAAACAAGCCTAGGAAAATGGGCAGAGATAAGGAAGGACCACCTCTGAAGGATGTTGATGGGAGTGTCTTTCTCAACGAGCTCTGACCAAAACCCCCCAGTGCTGAGTCTCATGTATGATCGCCTCTTTTTCTTTTGTTGCAGGTGCTAAGCATAAATGAAAGTTGAATCTGAAGACCTCTGCCTTATGATAGCACTCTCTTGGTTAATATGGGAGTCTTACCCACACCTGATTTAATATTTTGACTCGATTCCCAGCTTCTTCGGGAAAAAAGGCTTCCATTGATTCAGAGAAAGAGATAGAGAGAACAACAGACTGAAAGAGATGAACTCTGGAAAAGACCTGAGATCTTAAAAATATTTTCGATGCTGTAGAAAAAAGTAAGGAAGCCAAATGCAAAAGCCAAAGCAGGAGGTTTGATTCTGTGTAGCAATTATTATGCAAATACACACAAACAGAAGAGATTGTAGTTCTATTATAGAAACACAGCTTTGCTGCTTGTTTATAAAATGAGAACGTCAGAGTAATGAACGGTTTTCTTCAAATCCCAAAGCACTCCACATTGAGACTGATTTCAGGGACCGAGGTGGCTTTCCTTCTGCAGCAATTTATTTTCTGAAGATTGAGGCGGGAAAGGCGAGGTGAATGGACATGACCACTTGTTCTAGAGTCTTAGAACACAGCAGGCCTTTAAGGTATGAAACTCCATAGGCCTTTTTGGTGACTCCCTTACTCCTCACCTGTCCAAGCTAAGGAAAGCGCTTAAAAGTGCTAAGTGCCTCCCTGGTCACCCAGACCCTGCAATGCCAACCCCAGCAGCCTTGGTCCCCTTCCAGAGTCAGATGACATCCTTGAAGTCCCCTGTATTAAACAAGTGGATGAGCCAAGTTTTCTGCAAGCGCCAAGTCCAGGTGTTGAAGCCAGACCCTCCTGACCACCGTTTTAAGAGCTGATTGGAAACCTAATGCCTGAAGTTCTTTAAAATGTTCAGGCTATGAGAAGGGAAAGGGTAGGACTTTGGGGGTTGGGGGTGGGGGAGGCTGTCTGGACTCATTCTGGAAACCAGAAGATGAGACACATTTTTTTTTTTTTGTTTCACTAAGTAGCTTTATATAGCTTGAGAATTTGAAACTACTTTGTCATGATTATGAAACACGAGAGAATGGTTTAAAATCTTTCAAAATTGAAACTGGGAGGATCATCAGACGGAAAAGAAGGAGAGTGATTTTTAAGTTTTTATTCACTTCCTTATATCACGATCTTTTATAGACCAAAAGAAAGAAACAGTAACGCCAGGACCGCCTCCAACCTTTTCATCTGCACGGTAATGTGGGGGTCAGGAGGGGAATTCAGAGGGAAACAGTAATTTGGCGAAGGAGAAGGAAGTTACATGCTCAAGACCAGGCTGGCAAGGACTGTGAGAACCCCCTTATGGGGGAGACCATGCTCAGTAAACAAAGTTGGTTCATCTTCTCTCAATTTCTCGCCACACCCTCCAGAGCCAGTTGAATGAAAGGACCCCAGTTATTGGGTTCCAAGGAAGGAATTTGTTTTCTGGACTATCAGGGATCCTGGAAGTGTTGAGCTTTCACCTCCAGGATATTTCTCCAAGGCACAATGATCTTGAGGATTCTCATTTAGTTTGGAGCTTGGGAACTGGATGGGTTTCTCCTCTCGCTTCCTGAGACCAAAGAAGGTGGTACCTTGAAACTACAGGGATGAAGATGATCCATTTGGAGGCGATCATGAATTCCAGGGGGCTTCTAACCATCATCCCTGAGACTGTGACTAACAAACTTTGAGGAACAAGAGAATAGCGGAAAATTCTGGTGAGGTAAATCTAAAATTAAACCAGCCCCTCACTAAGGAAACCATTCTTGGAGAGATGTTTCTTTTTTTAAACACTCAAACAGCACCTGCAGCCCTGCTCTCGAACTCCATCACATGCCAAGAAGCATCTTGCTGGATTGGTTCAGGAAAGCCAGCGAGATACAGGCAGGGATTCCTGGACTGGCACTGTCCCTCAGGCTCTAGAAAAGCCACACACTCCTCAGTGACATGGCTTAGGGGAGGGGGACCCACCTGCTTGTTTCTGAAGGGGCCTTTTGTTACTAACTCAGTCAGGAGCTCTGAGGGGAAGGCTGGAGCAAGGGAGGTGCCTCTGAGAATTGTGAGCTGGGAGAAGTCCTTGCTATACCCTCTGGTCCTTGGAAATCAGTGGCACATCAGGAGAACCGCGTCACTGGTCTGGGACTGGATGAAGCTAGAGGTCCTTAGGAAAACTATCTCAAAGGATGGCAGTAGGGAGAATGGGCTTCTGTGGAAAGGAAACTGGAAGGAAGCAAGAAGAAGGTTCCTTCAAGAGGGAATCAAGAGTTCAGAGAATCCTCTTGAATTTTGCTTCCCTTCCATCCTCCCCTCCCCCAATATTTTGGCTGAACCTAGTGTTTCTTTGTATTTCCCTCTTTTGCTGAGAAAACCTTAAGAACCTTCTACTAGGCTTAGATTTAACCACAACCCTGACTGAATCTGGCTTATGAAAACCAGACTTCTCTGAGACGGGTCTTCTGGCAGCAATTAGTCTGACTTTTCTTTAACAAAATTCTTTGTAATGCCATTCAGAAAACGGATTGGTAGGAGTTCGTGGCAGGGAGTGTGTGGGTGGGTGGCTAGGGGAGGGGGGCAGCCGAGGTGGGGAATGGTGTTACAGAAGGCCAATTTGTCTGATTTGGTGGAAAAAGAATCCCAATGTTAGCACATTAACTGGGGGACCTGTGAAATATTTAATTAGTGCACTGGTTGGGATCCTATTAAAATCGGCTCTATTTCTGAGGGCTGCCCTGAAAATCTACTTGTTCCTTTTCTTCTGAGCAGAGGAGAGAACAGTAGTGGCCATCTAGCCTTGGTTCTGAATTATTTCGCAGTTTACCAAAGCAGTTTATCTTTAAAAGCAGGACTGCCTGGGACAGAAGAAACAAGAAATCTAAGTAGTGGATATTCGAATGTAGAAGATTCTATGGGTGAATATAAGAAGAAAGTATGAGAACGTGAAAGAGCAAGGAAACAATAGTCTGTCACCGTCGAAGCAGCGACTTCTCTGTTCCTGATCATGGGGCAGTAACACAGTCCTAGAAAAGTCCCCTACATGTATTTAAACATCCCACCCCACCCCACCCCACCCCACCATCCACCCACCCAAACAAGAGACTTATTCATTGAGTCTGCAAAGCCACCTCTCTTCTCCTAGTTATGCAAATACTAAATTGAATCAACCGACTAAGAGTGTTCACCCCATTGCTGAAATACGATAGATTAAAAAAAAAGTTGGATATTCCAAGAAAACTGATCCCAACCGTCATTTTCAGTATGAATGTGTGTGTCGATGGTGGAGACACAAATTCATCTTGTTGAAGTGGTGGCTGCCCTTCTGAGAAGCAGCCTACAGTTTTTGATCCGCACTCCCCCCCCCCACCCCCTCCTGGGGAGATAAGAATTCGAGCCATTTGAGATGCAAGGCAGAAAACTCGGGGGTAGCCAGTCCCGGGGTGGGGGTGGGGTGGACGGGGTGGGGAAGGAGTCCTCCCTGGTCTTCCTCTCCTCCAGGTTTGCCCGCCGTCGATAGGGCCCGAGGTCCAAAGGGCCGCTTTTCTAGCGAGTCCATTCCAGAAGGGAAAGCCGTCAGCAACTGCCTGCGGTCCTGCCCGGAGGAAGGAAAGATTGTGGGGTCGGCCCTAGACTAACCCGCTGAGAGCAAACCCAGGATCCCTGTCCCCTTCGGACCTGGGGCGCAGGGACTTCCTTTAGGCTGTCAAGAGGACTGGGTCGTGTCCCCGAAAACCAGGGGACCCCCTGGGCGTTGCTGCTCCAGGCCTCCAGGGTCGATGGCTTCTCTAACTTATCAACAGCCAAGCCTCAGTTTCCCTAATGCGCGGACCCAGCTGGGAAGGTTCCGAGGGGGCCGGGGACACTTGTTCTTTGGGGAATCGAAGTGGGGGCCGGCTGGAGGAAGGGGGTCAGCCTCTCTCCCGTAGTCCCAGGCAATGTTCCCGCCGCGGACCGCGGGCAGGGCCTCAGGAACCCAACCCCAGCCCAGAACAATAAGGGCAAGACGCGGCCGCTGGTTCTCCGCCACCATCTCCATCTTAAGCATCGTTAAAAAAAAAAAAAAAAAAATCCAATCTTGCTGCACACCCAATACATCATTTCAATAAGAATGACTTCACTTTAATAAAGATTTAATACGTTAAATCTGTCCTTGTCGCTGATGGATGCTTCTTTGTCTTGAAAACGATTTGGGTTTCCCCGATGAAGAATTCTGGAGGAAAGGCTGGAATTCAGAGTCGGGCTGGTTATTATTGTTTGCTAACACTTCCCAAGGAGGAGAGACCCCGCGTGCGCACTGACACACGCAAGCGCTCGCACCCTCGGAGGCCCGCTGGCTTTTTCTCCTCGGGCTCTCCAACGTGGAAACCCGAAAAGCTTCCCCGAACGGCCCGGGACGTGGGGGGAAGGGGAGCCGCGAGGGGAGGGGGCGCGCGGGCCGGGCGGGGTGGGATGCGCAGCAGCCGAGCGTCTGTCGGAGAATCATTTGCCCTGAATCACAAATTTTCACGGCTTAAAAAGAAAAGGTAAAGCGACTGTCTGGCTCAATTAATAAACATGGTAATTTCACACCCGGAGAAGGACATAATTTCATCCGAGCGCTATCGGCGCCATCACAAAGGGTCAGGGCGCAGCTGCGGCGAACCCGGGTCATTACGGAGTCGCCGAGCGGCTCCCGCGCCCCGGCCCAGCGCGCGCCTCGAGGCGAAGGATGGCTGCGGGCGAGGCCGGGGCGGCCCCCGATAAAGGACTTACCCACCGTGCGGGAAATGGAGCCGCTTTCAGACCAGGAGTAATCAGCTCGCAGACGTAGCGCCCGCCACGGCCAGCCCCCGCCCCCCCCCCTTTACTTTTCAAAAATAAAAGATAAAACCAGCAAACACCCGCTCTCCATCATCTCTGCCTTATTCTCTTCTCCTGCCCACCCCCTCCCCTTTTTAAAACAAAACCAGATCACCACCACTGCAATCTAGAGACACCCATATACATATTTTTAGGGGTTGTCTTTGATTCGTTGTCAACAGAATCCTATTGTATCTGTACATTTCAGGACAGTTGCAGTTGACAAATTTCTGGTGTCAAGATTTGGGGCCAGGAGCTGGGAGACAAGATACTAGCTTCAATCTCATAATCTCTTAATCACATTACACTTTAAGTGAGCATGTGTAATTTCACCCTTCAATGATTTATTTAAGCATTTGGAGCACAATTACTTGTCTCATATACAAATACTGACTGAAGCATTGTCTGCTAGAAAGAAACCCTGAGATTTAGGAAAAAGAACATATCTTTTCCGTTCCCTGACCTGTCCCACGTCGGAATCAAAATTCATCGGTTAAGCGAGACCTGCAAGGCCGGTCTCCTCAAAGGAAGGGGCCCCGGAGGCAAATCCACCCAAAACACAAGGGGGGGGCGCCGCTCCCCCCTTCTCTGGGTTTAGATTTTTAAGCAGATCTTCAAAGCTAAAATAAATGCCCATTAAATAGCCGCATGCAAATAGGATGGAGCCGGGCAGCTAAACACACAAAGCCCATCTCACATAAAACAAAAGCATGATTGATGGCAACCCGGATGCTCGTGTGTTTGGAAAAAAAATTGTACTTGTCCAGTCTCCCAGGTGTCTAAATTATTGAAGAGCGATGTGCATATTTCAACGGGAGAAGGTGGCCGAGGTTAGGGACCGGTGGTCGGCGCTGGGCATGCCACCGTGCGGGATATTTGAGTCTGGGGAGACTCCAGGGCTATATCAACACATTCTTCTCTGGGCGGCCCAAGAGGCAGCGCCAACTTGACAGCTCTCGTGCAAAAATGGTTAGAGAAAATGGATCGTTCTCCTCTGCCAGGGACCCCACTTTCCGGCCTGGGGCAGCAGATCCCTCAGCAAGGCCCACGGCGGCGCTCAGCGTGCCAGGCCTCAGAGGGCGGAGGGCAGGGCCGGCCCGCTCGGTTGGCAATGCCCAGTCTAGCCTTGAACTTCCGCCGGCGAAGTAGTCCGGGTACAGCCGACCCGTGAGGTCTGACTCTGCGGGCAAAGCCCAGGGAGGGGCACAAGGCGCCTTCTTTGTTCTGGCACTTTCCAAGCCTCCTAGTGAGGCACCTCTGGGGATGAGAGAGGGGTCGCCCCGTCGGGTGGGGGGACCGGACTGTGCTTTGAGTGGAAGGCATGGTTGGGGGAGCTAGGGTTGGGACCCGGTGGCCACTGGTGGTGGTGGTGGTGGTGGGGTTACCAAAGCAGGGCGTGGTAAAATAAGTGACCAATGGAGAGAACTTTCCAGAATCTCACTTTAAGAGGGAATCATTTGAAAATTAGCAAGCATCTCTGTTTATGTCCTTGCTCTTTGTCTGTCTGCCTTTTTTCTTTGCCTTCCTGCCTCCCTCTCTCTCTCCCTCTTTATAAATATGCCAAAGAGGAAAAAAACAAAAAACAAAAAACCCTCACAATTCTTGTTCACAGAGAGAGAGAGAGAGAGATCTGCCACTTGGGTATCGGCCTTCGCGGCCTCGCGTGGGCGAGGGACCCCCTCCCAGGCGCCCTCTTCCTTAGGGGGCTGCGGGAGGGGGAGCCGCGTGGGCCCAGTGTCCTGTGCGTGGGGAGAAGCCAGGATTTCCCACGCATCCAATCCTAACCCCAAACTTGAATCCATCTTGCTGCTCGAGTCAGGCTCGGAGGATTCATAATAGCGACGACAAAGAGTAATTACATATTAGAAAACAAAACAATAATTACACCGCCAAGTCGACACACCAGTCAGCGAAGCACAGTCGCCTGGGTTGGAAACAGCCAAGCCCGCGGCGCCCGCAGCTGACTCAGCAAATTGGAAAAGCTCCGGGACCCGGTCCACACTGGCCCAAGCGAACGACCTCCCCCGGGGGCCGTTCGCCGGACGCGCTTCTGTCTCTGCGCCGGTCACCTGCTGTCGGGTCTTAGAGGCCTCTTTACTAAGATCTGATTTGGGAGATGTCTGGTAGCAAAACATGCCCCGCGTACCAAAGAACTGGTTTCTTGGGGAGCCGAATGCTCTTTTTGAATTACCGTGGACACACAGATTCTTGAGTTTGAACATTTTTACACGGAGAGTAGAGAGAGGCTGCCCTCACGTGTTAATTTCCCCCAGCACCTGTCACCTGGCTCCTAGGTGACCTCACGGAGCCCTCAGGCCGCGGCGTCTTCGGGTTTCCGCCTTCTTTCCCCAAGCGGCCAGGCCGCCCAGCCCCTTTTACATCTTCTGCGGGGCCCGGAGGCGGGTTCTTGGGCCCAGCTTGGGACAGAGCCTGTCTCTAAGCCAGGCCCACCGCAGTCGCGGCCAAATTCCCCGGTTTCCCGGGCCCAGCGGTGGTGGTGGTGGGGCGTCTCCTGCGGTCAAGGACCCCCCCCATCTCCACTCCCCCCCCCACAATAGCCCGCCCTCTTCAGTGGCTCCAGCGCGCCCGCTGGCCTGTCTCGGGGGGCCCAGGCCCGGAGGGTGGATGCGGGATTTGAGGCGCGACTGGGGCGTGGAGGCGGCTCCCGCTGCGGGACGCAGATCTGCCCGACTTCCCGGAGCCCGCGGCGCCCCGAGGCCAGCTCCGCCTGCAGTCCTGGGCGGTGCGGCGGGGGGTCGGGGAAACAAACGCCGGAGGCCGTGGCTAGAAGATGCAACCTAGTTGGAAACACCGGGAAGGGCTTTAAAAAGACCGGGCCGGAGCCCCTCTCTCGGTCTCTCCTCCCACTTTCCCAGGCCTGGGTTCCCCGGGTCGGAGCTGTGTTGTGAGGCGAGGGGGCTTGGGTCGGGGGGCGTCAGTGCACTCTTGCCCAGGGGGGCATCGAAGGACGAGAGCCGAGACGCGGACTGCCCTCCCCAGGCGCCGGGATGCGGGGCCCCTCGGCCCGGGAGAAAGCCCAGAGCAGCCTCTTTGACCCCAGGCATGAGCATCGTTCAGCCTCGGGGACCAGCCGCACTCTCCCCTTTGCAGGGCGACACCATCTGGCTCCTCTATAGCGCAGGCGACAGAGGAGTCAGACCTGGCCAGGGAGGGACAAGGCCACAGCGACCCAGAGTGGCTACCGGGGACTTGGGGCGTCTGAGAAGCCGACGGGTCAAGCCTGGCGGCGGCGAGCCACTGGCCTGCGCTCGGTCTAGCGCCCTCTATAGGGCTCTCGAGCCCCGCCCAGTGCAAACCGCTCTCCTTTCATCCCGCAGGGCTCAGGGAAGGACAAAGGACCTATAAAAAAAAAATCCAACAACAACAAAAAAATATCAGCTTGACCCCCAAAAGAACACTGTTTAATGAGGTGGAAAATTCTTCCACACAAATTGCTTTTTCTACTACTTTATGAGAGTTCATAAATGTTAATGAAATCCAGTTACCAAAAAGTAACATACATCATTGCAGCTGAAGGGAGAGGCAGAGGAAGGAAGGTGGTGGTTAACGTACAATCATAATTAAAATAACAGCAGCGACAGCAACAATGTGGCCCATGGCTAATGTGGTTGGAGGCCCGGTCCAGCGTCGCACCCTCATATCCAGTCTGGATTGGTCACTGGTGTTTCACTGGACAGAACAGATACTAGGGCTTAACTGATGCAGCAACAGCACAGCCAAAAAATGTAGGGATGCAGAGCCTGGTGGAGCAGAGTGGACATAAAAAGGAAATAAATACTTCTCTGTTTCTTTTCTTTTACAACAGAATACTTGTTACTGACACAAAAGTCCTCAAAAGTCTTTAGAATAAGGAGCCGGATGAAGACGGCTGGGAGAAGAGGAGAATTCACCATTGCTTTTTCCTTCCTCTTTGTGCATCAAACTGTACTGCTCCTTGAGCAAGGGATTTTTTTTTTTTTCTTTTTAGGGCCGCACCTGCAGCATATGAAAGTTCCTAGATGAGGGGTTGAATGGCAGGTGGAGCTGCCAGCCTACGCCACAGCAACTTGGGATCCCAGCAGCGACTGAGACCTGTGCCCCCACTCACAGCAACACTGATAGGGGCCAGAGATCCAACCCACATCCTCATGGATACTAGTCTTGGTTCCCGTTACTGCTGAGCCACAGTGGGAACTCCTAGAGCAGGTGATCTTATCCTGCTCTTTCTTTCTTTCTTTTTTTGTCTTTTTGCTATTTCTAGGGCCACTCCCGTGTGGCATATAGAGGTTCCCAGGTCCAATCGGAGCTGTAGCCGCCGGCCTACGCCAGAGCCACAGCAACGTGGGATCCGAGCCGCGTCTGCAACCTACACCACAGCTCACGGCAACGCCGGATCGTTAACCCACTGAGCAAGGGCAGGGACCGAACCCGCAACCTCATGGTTCCTAGTCGGATTCGTTAACCACTGCGCCACGACGGGAACTCCTTATCCTGCTCTTTCTATCCTCAGCACCCAGCTTAGGGTTTGGCACATAGTAGGTGTTTAATAGGTGTAAGCTGAATAAGTGAACGAGTGAATGGACCACTAACAAAGCTAAATAACTCACTGGGCAATGTATTTGATAACATCTGACTGAGATGCTTAAACTCTCTCTCTCTCTCTCTCTATATATATATATATATATATTTTTTTTTGTCTTTTTGCCTTTTCTAGGGCCGCTTCCGCGGCATATGGAGATTCCCAGGCTAGGGGTCCAATCAGAGCTGTAGCTGCCAGCCTATAGCAGAGCCACAGCAACGCAGGATCTGAGCCATGTCTGCAACCTACACCACAGCTCACGGCAACTCAGGATCCTTAACCCACTGAGCAAGACCAGGGATCGAACCCACAACCTCATGGTTCCTAGTTGGATTCGTTAACCACTGCGCCACGACGGGAACTCCAAACACTCAATATTTTGAATAGTCAACAAATATTTTTTGATAATGTCCTATGTGCAGGAACTATCTGTTTTTGGCCCTGGGGACACAGCAGACAGACAAAACAGACAAGTCTCTCCCCTCAGGAGGCTTATCTTTTGATTTAGAATGTTTTTGTACGTGTTGATCATATAGAGGGGCACTGTTTTTGATCTCTACTTAAAGGAACGGATTTTTAAAAAAATTATTATTTTTTGATTGTTCGTTTTGTCTTTTAGGGCTGCACCCGAGACATATGGAGGTTCCCAGACTAGGGATCGAACCAGAGCTACAGCTGCAGACCTACCCCGCAGCCACAGCAACGCCAGATCCGAGCCTCGTCTGTGAGCTACACCACGGCTCATGGCAACCCCGGATCCTTAACCCACTGAGTGAGGCCAGGGATCAAACCTGCGTCCTCACGGACACTAGTCGGGTTTGTTATCCTTGAGCCAAACTGTTTTAAATTCCACATGTAAACGAGCTCCTGCAGCCTTTGTCTGTCTGTGTCTGGCTTATTTGACTTTAGCATAATATCCCCCAGGTTCATCCATGTTGTCACAAATGGCTAGATTTCCTTCTCTGAAGGCTGAATAATATACGCAACATTTTAAAAAGATATGTTTTGAAGGAAGGTGTTTTATATTCCTTTAATGCAATCGTTTTGTCTTCCGGCTTTATTTCTGAAGGAGAAGAAATATTTTTGTAAATGCTTAGGACGATTTGAATATCTTCCTGTTCCCTTTGAGAGCTGCCGAAATCAAGTCATTTTGGCTTTACACACATTGCTAAACAGTTCATGTCATCTAAATATGAATACTAATACTAATACCTCTCATTTCTTTTGCCCTTATCTTCTACCAGTTCCTGTGCTCAGTACCTTACACGCGTGTTACCTCATTCAAACTCTCAGCAATTCTTGGAGATAAGTGGTGTTGCTGTTGGTATTTTTGTTTTTTTTTAATTTTTAAAATGTTGATTTTTTTTTTTTAGGACTGCACCTGCAGCATGTGGAAGGTCCCAGGCTAGGGGCTGAATTGGAGCTGTAGCTGAAGCCTATGTCGCAGCCACGGCAACACCTGATCTGAGCTGCGTGTGTGACCTGCGCCTCAGCTTGTGGCAATGCTGGATCCTAACCCACTGAGCAAGGCCAGGGATTGAACCAGCATCCTTAGAGAGACAGCATTGGCTCCTTAACGCACTGAGTCACTACAGGAACTCTGGTATTTTTATTTTTTAAATGGAGGAACCAAGGCTGAGAGAGGGTAACTAATGTACCTTAGGCCACAGTGAGTAACTGGCAGTGCCCCATCTGGAACCCATGGCACTAGAGTGCAGAAGGCACCATAGGATTTTTAGCCATTGGGATCAAGGGCAAAAGCCATTTGCCCTCAGCTTTCTTCTTTATAAAATGCAGCTGATACCTGTCTAGTGCACATTATTCACAATGTGGTGAAGATAAAATTCAAAAACATTTTGAAGACATTGAGGCGCTGCATGGACATACAGCCATTTTTTGTTATTATTATTATATGTAGTTCCTTCTCCATAATTGCTAGTACCTCCAGTAACTTCTGCAGCCGCCATCATTGAAATTGATTGAACTTTAGCTGAAAGATTGTCTGGGGATGTGGGTGGTGGTGGATCTGGTGGGAAGGTGGTAGAGAGCCTGTACCGGATAAATGGAGAAAACACTCTTGGAGATAACTTGGCCCTTCCTGATGAGTCTTTCTGCCTCCCATGGGATCTCGGGGTCTGGCAGTAGTGGGTCTGAGGCCCCCTGCCCACCCTCCACAGTCTTCCCCGGGGATATGCTCCCTCCTAATTGCAGGGTGCTCTGTTCCGCCTCGCCTGGGCCATCAGCCCTGCTGTTGGCCATCCGTCTTAGCGGCCCGTCCAGGCACAACAGTGAGAAAGGTTAAGTGTTCATTTTTGTGGGTGCATTCGCGATGCTGCTTTGAGACAGCATAATTACTACTTCCCACACCTTATTGTGTTTGGTGGAGAAATGGTCACAAAGACATCAAACAAGCCTCAAGTCTCTGTCACCGCCTACCGCACCTGTCATCCTCCAAAAAGCGGGCAAGACCCTGTGGGTGTTTGAAAACTTTCAGTGCCTTTTCACACGAGTCAATCGTCTGGGGCGACACCTGGAGATGTCTTTAATGTTTGAAACACAGGTCAGTTAATCAAGACACAAAGAGGCAGAGCTGTTACGCACATATTGGCCTCTTAATTGTTGTAGTAACCAGTCCTTATGTTTCATCCCTTCGTGTATTTGTTCATTTAGTTCCCACTTTTGAGCCCTTTGCTGGGAATTTAAAAATTCCATTCAGAAGCTTCCAGGCAGGTGAGTAAAAATAAAATGGCAGAAAAGTGAGGGTTAATTTTTTTTTTGGTCTTTTTGCCTTTTCTAGGGCTGCACCCATGGCATATGGAGGTTCCCAGGGTAGGGGTTTAATCGGAACTGTAGCTGCTGGCCTACACCACAGCCACAGCAACGCAGGATCTGAGCCATGTCTGCGACCTACACCACAGCTCATGTGCAACGCTGGATCCTTAACCCAGTGAGCAAGGCCAGGGATTGAACCCGCAACCTCGGGGTTCCTAGTCAGCTTCGTTATCCACTGAGCCATGACAGGAACTTTGAGGTTCGTTTTAACAGAGGTTTGCACATACAGTGGGGCTGGATCAGTTAATCATTTTGCTATATGTAATTAGACTAGAATACGCGTTCTCAGTTGGGGTGGAATTGCCCTCAACATGGCAAAAGCTGTTTCTTGGGGGCTAAAACACTTAGATATTCCAATGGTTTGTGGTCTTCCGAGATCAGTCGTACTTGGCAAAATCTTATTCCTTTTGTATTTAATTTCTCTTGTGAGATAGACGTTAAGTCAATCTTAATTATTATTGACTTAAGTCAATCAAAAGATTTTTTTCTTCTTAGAGGAAGTGATAATGAAAAGAGAAAAGACTTACAACCACTGGGTTAGGTAGATGAATTTTCCTTAGGAACTCAGGCTCATTTGCCTAAGGGTACCATGTTGGCTTATGGCGGCTGTCGTGTTCAGATAGTTAAAAAGCAGCAATTGATTTGGCTAATTTGTCCAAAACCTTGTCATTATTTTACTGATACAAGATTTTCTGATTCACAGGCTTGATATAGAGAGACCTCCTTACCTTCCCGACCCGTCTCATAAAATAAAATAGTGGATTCTTGGACTTCCTGTTGTGGCTCAATGGAAACAAACCCGACTTGTATCCATGAAGATGTGAGTTTGATCCCTGGCCCTACTTAGTGGGTTGAGGATCTGGGCGTAGGCCGGCAGCTGTAGCTCTGATTTGACCCTTTGCCTGGGATCTTCTGGAGAAGCACAGAAAAGCAACTGTTGGCCTCAGTTTCTCTGCTGCAAGAAGAAGCTGCTGGATAAGATGTTGACACCCCGAGAAGGGAGAGGTTTGGGTGGACAATCATTTGTGTTATTAGTTACAAATAGATGGTTGTTGAACTTGCAAACATGATTCCTTCCATTCATGCAGAAGTCAAGATATCAAATTTTAATACACAGAGAAAGCAATAAGTTCCTTTCATAAGGTTGTAAGTAATTTATTCTTTGAGTTTGCTGTTTTTATCCATCGGGCTAACTGTAACTACCACGTCTATATCTTGCCCAAAGCGGAACCTAGGAAATTGCTGAGCCCAATATCTGAGATTTTTTGGAGACAGCTTTGGAAGGAATTGATTGCTATATAAAGACAGTTAAGTAGTAGAACCTAAGACCTGTTGGGAAACGTACAAAGAGTTGGACTCTAACAATCGAGAGAGCAAAAAGGATGATAATTACTGAGCAACTTGAGTGAAAGGGGAGAAAGACATGGTGGCCTGAGGGGGAAAAGGGATGAAAATGGTGACAAAAGTCGCTTTACCTGAAATGGCCTCATTTAAAGGGAATCATCGAACTTCCTGTTCCCCCTCCCATGGCAGTTTAAAAAATGAAAAGCCCTACCACCCACAAAGATGTCCTGGAGAGTCCTAAGAACATGATGCATTTTATACATTTTATGAGGGTTTAGCTCTTCTGGTGGGAAAAATGTTCAACCGTCAAAAGTGATTTGGAAACGACCGTGTAGTTGACTTTTGAAAAACACGAGTCCACTTATACTTTGGTGTGTGTGGGGGGGTGGGTGCTGGCAGAAAAGTTGGCTTAGGACTCCTTGCCAACAAAGGACAGAGCCGGTCAGTGGGCTGGGGACTTCCCCAGACAGAGCCGAGCCCCGAGGGGGTTGGGACAGTACATTGCTTCTCAAATAGCATTTCCATCCATCTGCCTCCCAAGTGGCCACTGTAGATATAAGCCTTTCTATAGAAACCCTTCTTGTGTGAAGTCGCTTCTTGTCCAGTCACATACCATCGTCACACAGACAGGGACACAAAAGCCATTTGTTAAGGCCTCAGACAAGGCTGAAGGGGAGCCCTGAGAAGGCTGACCCACATTCCTTAAGGAATGTAACAAACAAGCCATTTCATTCACACCATATTGGTATGGACTGCTTTATTATAGCCTTGTTATTGTGGCTGTTATTCCTTTAATGACACCATTTTCCAAAGTTTAAAAGTGGACTGCTAATATTTGCTTCACTCTAAATCTTGGTATTAAAGGATTTGGGGTGCATGTCTGTGTGTGTCCACACACAAAAATGATCCAACAGGCAATTTCATTGAAAGGAAGCTAGCTTTTACACGCCCAATATTTCTTTTTAAAATTATATATATATACTTTTAATATATATATTTATATATGTAGTCCTTTTGTCTTTTTTTGGGGGCCACACCTGTGGCATATGGAGGTTCCCAGGCTAGGGGTCCAGTTGGAGCTGTTGCTGCCAGCCACAGCAACACGGGATCCCTAACCCGCGGAGCGAGGCCAGGAATCGGCTTCCTCTTGGATGCTAGTCAGGTTGGTTAACCTCTGAGCCACGATGGGTACTCCCCAAATATTTCTTTTTATCTACCACACTGGGGACCCTTGACTGGATGACACTTACTGTAAAATAAAGATGGACCTATCTGAAGCCGGCTGTAGGTTAGTGGAAAGATAGTGGATTCAGAGGAAGAGGAACTGGCAGTTTTTAGCTGTGAGCCAGCTCTTTAACATGGGTGGGCTCATTTCTGCACCTGTACAATGGGCACACTATGACGTATCTCATAGGGATGCTGGGTGGAGAAGGTCACAGTAAAAGATACAGGAAAGGGCAGAGTGCTTTGAAGATGTGAGGTAGGAAGGAGCCATAACACCAAGACCTTTCCTCTGAGATCCTTGTGTGCAGGTTTCTTCACCGAAATTCATCTGCCACACTGGATGGATGCGGAGTAGTTTATTGCAGCCTAGAGTTAGATTCCTAAATGGAGGTCTAATTGTATCAAAATCCCCCCGCCACAAAACTGCAACCGTTCCCCTTTCATAAAGATTAACTTCTAAAACTCGCAGCCTGGCAGGTAAGGTCTTCCTTGATCCAACCTCAAACTCCTTTTGCAGACTTTTGTTTCGCTAAATGCTTCCCAATGTCCTGCTTTGGCTGCCCTAATCTTCTTGCCTTGAATATAGCAGGACTTAAGGGACCCCTCCAGCACTGCCTCTGGCCTTTGCTCAGCCTCCAACGACAGTCTTCCTACTCAGAAAACAAAAAATAATTCTTACCCTTTGAGTCCCAGTTTACACATTCATCTCATAAAGCATCTCCACTAGTCAGGAACCACTGGCTTCTGACTTCTTACAGCATAATATATATATATATTTTAAATATGGCCACCCCTCTGGCATTTGGAAGTTCCCAGGCCAGGGATTAAAACTGAGCTGCAACTGAGACCTACGCCAGAGCTGCGACAATGCCAGATTCTTAACCCACTCTGCTGGGCTGGGGATCAAACCCATGCCTCTGCCGAGACCCAAACCATTGCAGCTGGCTTCTTTTTTCTTTCTTTTCTTTTTTTTTTTTTTTTTTTGCTTTTTAGGGCTGCACTCTTGGCATATGGAAGTGCCCAGGCTAGGGGTCAAATCAGAGCTACTGCTGCGGGCCTATGCCACAGCCACAGCAACGTGGGACCTAGCTGCATTTTCAACCTACACCACAGCTCACAGCAATGTGCGCTGGATTCCCGACCCACTGAGTGAGGCCAGGGATCAAACCCTCATCCTCATGGATACTAGTCGGATTCTTTTCCTCTGTGCTACAAAAGGAGCTCTTTGCAGTTGGATTCTAAACCCACTATGCCACATCAGGAACTCCACATAATTCTTATAGCTTTTTTTTTTTCCCCCTCTTTAGGGCATATGGAAGTTCTCAGGCTAGGGGTTGAACTGGAGCTGCAGCTGCCAGCCTATGATCCTATTGCCGTGAGCTGGGGTATAGGTCACAGATGGAGCTCGGAACTGTGATTTGAGAAAAGATTTTTGAAAGTGTAAGACTTAATTGGATTTCTTTGCATTTGAAAATTGGTCCTGATTTTTCAGTTAAATAGGAAATCTTTATAAAGAAACCCCAGGAAGTTCCCATGTGGCTCAGCGGTAATAATGTCCATGAGGCCACAGGTTCGACCCCTGGCCTCGCTCAGTGGGTTAAGGACCCAGCATTGCTGTGAGCTGTGGTGTAGGTCACAGACATGGCTTGGATCTGTGTTGTGGCTGTGGCGTAGGCTGCCAGCCGTAGCTCCCATTCGACCCCTAGCCTGGGAACTTCCATAGGCTGCAGGTGCGGCCTTAAAAAGCAGAAAGAAAGAAAGCAAGAAAGCCCTGTGTTCCCATGTTGGGCTTACAACAGTGAGCAGAGAGCTCCCCTAGCCTTCCCATCTCCCTGAAACCTCTTGCAACTCTGAGTTGTTGCCAGCAAACAACTTAACTCCTTTTTCATTTTGACAAACGAACTCCTCCAGGATATTGCAGTTGAAATATCTGCTGCTGCGTGGCCCATGGCCTTCTTGCTGGTGAAATTTCCTATGGCTTTCTAGGTGAACCGGCATCACCTGAATTAATGATGAAGCCATTCGATTTTATTGGGTAATTAATAAATGCTGGGGAGGGGGATCCTGGGTGATACATATTTCCCTCTTTCTGTATTTACCGGAGAGGAATGTAAACCCAAAATGAAGGATGCTTTGGGCCAGTTGTACTAAAACGACTCTGGACCATTGGGGTCCCACCGAGGTCACGAAAAGATCAGGGCTTCTGAGGGCTTGTGTAAACACGCATACAATTCCCTAGCATGTATTTTTTCCTTTTCTTTTAATATGCTGGCAAAAAAGCCCCAACCAACAACCCAATCCCCAAGCAAGCACAAGTGCAGGCAGAATTCTCATACAGCGAGGTTTCAGAATACAGCCTGATTTCGGAACCTTTTCCAAAGGTGCATTAGTTTATCTGTGATGGTAATTTTTAACATTTTATTTTATTTACTTTTTATTTTTATTTTTTTTGTCCTTTTGCCTTTTCTAGGGCCGCACCTACAGCATATGGAAGTTCCCAAGCTAGGGGTCTAATTGGAGCTGTAGCTGCCCAGACTACACCAGAGCCACAGCAACGCGGGATCCGAGTCGTGTCTGCAGCCTATACCACAGCTCATGGCAACACTGGTTCCTTAACTCATTGAGCGAGGCCAGGGATCAAACCCAAACGTCATGGTTCCTAGAAGGGCTTGTTAACAACTGAGCCATGACGGGAACTCCTATTTTTTATTTTTATTTATTTATTTATTTTTTGTCTTTTGTCTTTTTAGGGCCACACCCATGGCATATGGAGGTTCCCATGCCAGGGGTCTAATTGGAGCTGTAGCCCCTGGCCTATGCCAGATCTGAGCCACATCTGAGACCTACACCACAGCTCATGGCAGCACCAGAACCTGAACCCACTGAGCAAGGCCAAGGATCGAACCTGCAACCTCATGGTTCCTAGTCAGATCTGTTTCCACTGCGCCACGACGGGAACTCCAATTTTTAACATTTTAAATATTATGCATTTCTCTTTTGCACCTGGCATGAAACAATAGAAAAGAGAGGGTGTGGAAATTTCCACCCATTCTGTCTGTTATGGGTTGTAGGATGCCCCCTACTCCCCATCCAAAAAAAAAAAAAAGATACTTTGAGGTCCTAACCTCAGCATCTCAGCATGTGACCTTCTTTGGAAATGGGGTCATTGCAGATGTGATTCGTTCAATTGAGGTCCCATAGGAGTAGGGCGGGCCCTTAATGCAAAATGATCTGCCTGTTTCAAGGGGGAAGGAAATTTGGACATGGATGCTGACTGGGAGAAGGTCACAGGATGGCAGAGACAGAGACATGGGTGACACAGCCACAAACCGAGGACGGCCGGTCAACGCTAGGAGTTAGAGGAGGCAAAGAAGGAGCTGCCCAGAGTTTTAGAGGGAGCGAGGCCCTGCTGATACCTTGGTTTGGGATTTCTAGCCTCCAGAAGTGTAAGAGAATACTTTTCCGTTGTTTTAGGGCATCCAGTTTGTGGTCCTTTGTTACAGCAGCCTCAGGACTCTGATCTACCCTCTCCTCGCCTTTTGGTTTCTCTGTCCAGAGGCAATCACTGTTAGCATAGCTGATGGCAATACTTTATCTTAATTCGAAAATCAGTGTGTTTGGAGTTCCCACTGCGGCTCAGCAGGTCAAGGACCCAGCATTGTCTCCATGAGGATGCAGGTTCGATCCCTGGCCTCGCTCAGTGGGTTAAAAGATCTAGCTTTGCCACAAGCTGCAGCGTCGGTTGCAAATGCAGCTCGGATCCAGTGGTGTCGTGGCTGTGGTAGAGGCCTCAGCTGCAGCTCTAACTCAACCCTTCGCCGGGGAACTTCCGTATGCTCCGGGTTTGGCCAGAAAAAGAAAAAAGGAAAAAAAAAAAAGAAAATCACTGTGTTTGGTTTTTGAATAGATAGTACATTCAAATAAATGCATCCAAAACCTATGCAAAACACTTAGCCACTAAAAAAAAGATGAACCCTTGTCATTTGTGAAAACATGGATGGACCATGAGAATATGATGCTAAGTGAAATAAATCAGATGGTGAAAGACAAATACTGTATAATTTCACTCATATGTGGAATATATATAAAAAAAGAACAACTCAAACAAAACGAAAAGAAACACATAGATACAGAGAACAGAACACTGGGTACCAGAGGGGAGGGGAGTGAGAGGAGGGTAAGACGAGTGACAGGGGTCAATGTCATGGTGACAAATGGAGGTTGTAGTGTATACAGACGTCAAAATGTAATGTGGACGTGAAACTTATATAATGCTATAAACCAATATTACCTTGCTAAAAAGGTCATAAGATCTGTATTAACCGAAGAAAGCCAATAAACCTTCTTACAGGTTAAAAAAATACACAAAAGTGGAGTTCCCATTGTGCCTCAGTCATTAACTAATCCGACTAGGAATCATGGGGTTGCGGTTTTGATCCTTGGCCTCGCTCAGTGGATTAAGGATCCAGCGTTGCTGTGGCTGTGGTTCAGGCCAGCAGCTATAGCTCCGATTCAACCCCTAGCCTGGGAACCTCCATATGCTGCAGGTACGGCCCTAGAAAAAGACAAAAAAGACAAAAAAGACAAAAAAAAAAAACCCAACCCCCCCACACACAAAAGATTATACAGTGAAAAAAGTCTCTTATTCCATCTCTCATCTACCCACTTCCCACCTTGCCTCACCCTGCCTCCCCACCATGGCCATTCGTGGTATTGGTCAATTTATATGCTACCTAGTATAGAGATTGTATCTCCCTTTTATGTAATATAAATCGATTATGCCATTGTCCTTCACTTCGCTTTTTTTCCTGATGAAAAAGTGCTTTTCAATCATTTCCATTTCCTTTTCTTTCTTTCTTTTTTTTTTTTTTCATTTTTGGCTGCCCCATGGCCTGTGAAGCTCCTGGACCAGGGATCAGATCCAAGCCACAGTCTCAACCTAAACTGCTCTGCAGCAACTCAGGATCTTTAACCCACTGTGCTGGCGCTGGGGATTGAACTCGCATTCCAACGCTCCCGAGATGCTGCCGATACTGTTGTGCCACAACAGGGGCTCCCATCTTGACCTCTACGTTGTGGGGGTCACTGGGTCTTTGAGGTTCTATGTCGGGCCATCACCTCCAGTCCACTTTGTACCCGCCATCCACTGACAGCTTTGCCCATTGTGGTGATTGTCTTCGTGTGTGTCGTTTGTTCAGATCCTGACTGCTTTTGTAACTTCCATGTTGCCTGGAATTGGCAAGAGAGCGCTTTATGTGTTCCCAAAAGTGTTGCCTTTCAACATCACATCCGCCAAGTGACCGGGGAGCTACTGATTCACAGTATGGACTCTTAGGGGTTTTCGAAGCATCTCTTTGAGTTTCAACATGCACTCTCCATTAAAACTAAATGTCTTTGGAGTTCCAACCCTCAAAAGTCCTTATACAGAAGCTCTCCTTGGATGTTTTTGAGGGCAAGAGTCCTCTTAATGCAGATACTTGGAACAATCAACTCAGGGAAAGAATGATGGCTGTACAAGCAACACACGATTTGTCTGTTCACTCAGCCTCTGTTCACGGAGTAGGTTGTGTGTGCTAGGCTTCTTAAGAATGATGGCTATATGAGGAAAAAGCTGCTGGGATCTCTGAGAAATAGATTCATATATTTATATACTGTATTGTTAAAGTGAGCATCATCTTACATTTATTGGCATTTCACATCCTCGAGACAACACGCTTCTGTCCCATTTCAGGGTCATAATCATCAATACCTTTACATCCTTAGGCATTTTTATGTCATGTTTGTCCCTGAGGATGGGGTACAGAGATAACTTGGATAAGAGTTGAGTTCAGGAGCCTCCTCTTGAACAGTGATTTTGAGCCCAGCAGAAATTGAGGCTTGGCGGCGATAGCCCCAGCCTCATATGCACATTCACGGAGAACCCACCCACAGAAAGCAAGGATTCTTGCCTAAAGTCATTTGACTAAGTTTGATTCACCTAGGCCTATATTATCATCCAGTTTACATTTCTCTGTCAACACCACAAGGGTAGAAGAGATTTTATCAAAACCTTTACAAAGTTGAGGTATTGCTGTTGAAAATATTCTTCAGGCAGATAATCTTACATGAAAAGGAAATGAACTCACTTGGGTATTCTTAGGGAACCCTTACTGATTTACTGTGATCTGATCTTATTTTTCCTGTGTTCACAAGATTTTTACCCCCCTGTGTTTACTTTTCTAGAATTTTACCGGTGAAAGATGTCATTCACTGATCTGAAAATTTTCAGAATATCATCTGTTGTAAAAACCCGAGCTATAGTTTGGTCTGATCTTCCAAAATTTTCAGAATATCATCTTTTGTAAGAACCCGAGCTATAGTTTGGTCTGATCTTCCAGAATCTCTTCAAAAGCTGCCACTGACCTTTTCTAATGGAAATTTGTCACTTATTGTTTCAACCCTTGCAGTTGAATTTCTTTGCTTCATGTGACAAAACAGATCTCCTTAACGTTTACTTTATAAAGAACACTTTTGATCACAAATATCTCTTTCTAGGGTATGATAGTAATTATTGCTTCGGAAAACCATCAGATAAGGTTTCACGACCTTCCAATAAATTATTATCTTCAGGGTCAACAGCCTTGATTTAAAAATCTCTAGAAGGATGGGATCAAGGAACCAGTAAAATGGACCAGATTCTTCCTAGTGGGCGTACAAGCTACTGAAATATCAGCCTTTTCTGGCATCGTGACAGTATCTTGTAAAAGACGTAAAAGTCTTGGGAGTTCCCGTCGTGGCTCAGTGGTTAACGAATCTGACTAGGAACCATGAGGTTTCGGGTTCGATCCCTGCCCTTGCTCAGTGGGTTAAGGATCCTGCGTTGCTGTGAGCTGTGGTGTGGGGTGCAGATGCAGCTCGGATCCCGCATTGCTGTGGCTCTGGTGTAGGCCGGTGGCTCCAGCTCTGATTCGACCCCTAGCCTGGGAACCTCCATATGCTGCGGGAGTGGCTCAAGAAAAGGCAAAAATACCGGAAAAAAAAAAAGACATAAAAGTCTTTAACATGTGGAAAGTTCAAATAAAACACTGAACCTTGAGCCTTGAAGTAGCCTCCTGCCTGAAATGACGGATCATAGCAATCAACAAAGACCTTTATTCGGCCCTTGAACCTTCACTGGCGGCATGTGCCCTTCTCTTCTAGGCTCCACAGAAGACAGCTTTTCAGGTGTGTCATTATGGGGTTAAATATCCAAGGAGAAATGGAAATGATAGACATCCTCCCCGGGTGAGTCAGAAATGACATGAATCACCCACCCCAAGGCCTGATGGGGGAGTTTAGGATCTCGGCAGATGAACGACTCAGAGCCTTGGGAAACACAGGCACCGAGCCCAATTTCCCCACCTCTGGCAGAGGCCAAGTGGATGGTTTCAGCTTGCGCTGACAATGGGGAAAGGCCTTTCTCCTCCTATCCCTGGTTCTGGGCGCACCTGCAGCATCCATAGCTGCTGGGTAACACGGGGGGCTGTTGAACAGCTGTTACGTAGGAGGCACATCCAGGTGGGAACTCGGAGGACTTCCTTTTCTCTTTGTGCAAACTGTGCTCCTTTCTAAAGATCCCCCTAGTTCCAAAATCTCTTCCCTGAATGTTTCACTATCAGCTGATCTTCCCCTAGTTGGATCTTTAGAACTAACTCTCACGGTACCCCTCATCTTCAGCATTGATCTATTTTACTGTCTCTCCTTGTCCTCATCTTCCCTAGCCAGTTCACTGGTAGTGTATCTAGTGACTGTATTTTAATTTAATTTTTGCGCGTTTTGTTTTCCTTTTAGTGACTTTCATGGAGTATGAACGAATGAATAAAGTTAGTTCTTTTTTATATGTTGTCCTTGGAAAGCTTAGGTGCTTGATAAACTGGGACAGTTCCAGCATTGTCCCATGAATGCTGCTTAGCATATGAGGGCCAGTTTTTGACCCTAAAAATATGATCACGGTATTTCATTGAGAGTTTTCTCCAATATACCAATCTTTATTGAGGGGTTAATCACAGAAAAATTTCAAGTCAGTGGTAACAGACAATACCCTCCTCCCATGAAGAAGCAACCACAGTGGTGCTTTTTCTCCTAGTCAGCAAATGCCATTCTCATCACCCTCTATCAAGGTAAGTTTCCATCCAGAAAAGCCTCAGGTCACCTCCCGTAAAAGACGGTGCTATTGCATTGGTTTTAGTGATGCCCTGTCAGCAGGACATGTATTTTCAGGTGTTCCCAGGAATGGTGTTGGTTCTTTTGCTAATCTGGTTTCACTTATGATCAGTGGCCCTCAAGTATCAAGGGGGCAGCCAGCGTCCGGGGTCCGAAGCTTTGAATGAGAAGCTAAGGCCCATATAACTCAGCTATAACTTTGACCTGATTTGCACCAGCCTCAGGGCAAAGCCAGAGATGCTGGCTGTACAAGACAATCAAAGAATAGGCCAGGAAAGATTTTCTTCCTGCTTTGGGGGTCTTGAATTCACCTGGCTGTGAAGGTAGACAGGTGGGTCAAGGTCTATAGGATGGTTTTCAGTCTTGTACAAACCGGAATCCTTTTGAGGTTGACAAGAGATACCAAAAATGATTTAAAAAATTAATTGAACTATGATAGGAAAAAGTTGGGGCTGTAACAGCAAGTATGAAAATGGTAAATTCTGAATAGTCTCTAAATAACTCACTCAGGCACATGCATACAATATTGTGCATATATATTTGGGGGTTTCATGGAGACCCCTCGAAGCCAATCTAGAAAGAAACCCAGTTAGACCTGAGGTAGGAAACTTAGGACCAAAAAAAATCCCTGATTTTGAGATTTTTGTAATTTACTTTGTGCCAGAGATTCTGCTCCTTTTTTATTTTTTGGCTTTTATTCATTCTTTCAGTGACTTGGCATACATTTATTGATCACCTCCTGCTCCAGGTATTTTGCTGGATCATGGCGAGACAAGAACCACTAGAACCCACTAGAGTTCTTTTCCCTTGAGGCACAATCCTTCTGGTTTGGGACACGCATCATTGTGATACTTCGGTAGGAGAATTCAAGAGTGAAGTAAAGACCATCCTTTCAAAATTCATTTTCTGGATTGTCTTTTTGAACCTATCTTATTGCTGAGGCTACCAAAGAAGGCAGTGACATGAGGATTGGGTGTTGAAAGTTTGGGGGACAGTTTGCCAATGATAGAAGACTGATCAATATACTCGAGTGAAGAGATTGACCCTTTGCAATTTTCCAGATGCAGAAATGACAGTAAATTTCGGCAGCTTGAAGACCGGTACCATTGCCAAGCTGTATGATACAGGGGATAAGAATGCAGCTTATTAATCGAATGACTAGGTATTATGTGTTAACTTAGCTAGGCCGTAGTACTCAGTTATCTAATTGAAGACACAAGTCTAGGTGTTGCTGTGAAGGTGTTTTGTAGACGTAGTTAATTTCTACAATCTGTTGACTCTAAGTAAAAGAGACTACCTTTGGTCATGTGAGTGGACCTCATTCAATAATTTAAAGGTCTTAAGAGCAAAACCTGAGGGTGCCCAAGGAAGAAATTCTGCTTCAAGACTGTAGCATCAACTTCCGCCTGAATTTCTAGTCTGCCAGCCTGCTCTGCATATTTTAGACTTGTCAGCCTCCACAATAAGTCCTTTAAAATAAGTCCTTATCTATCTCCTATCTATCTATCTATCTATCTATCTATCTATCTATCTATCTATCTATCTATCTATCTATCTATCTATCATCTATCTAATCTTACTCTTTTGTTTCTGTGGAGAACTCTAGCTGATACACAAGGGTTAAGACCTGTGTTTGAATCCTGGCTCTGAAAAGATTCCCATACTTCAGAGCTGTATTACTTTAGACAAATTACTTGATTTGCCAATATATTAATCTATTCACATATAAATTGAGATGATAATAGTAATTCCTTCCTACTGTTCTTGGGAGAATTAAATGAGTGCATGTGTTTAAGCTTGGGTCAAGGGCTCGGAAAATATTAGTTCCTATTCTATTTTCAGTTATACATGCTTTGGCCTCAGCTTAGCTTGTTTGAGACGTGGATGTAATACCAAACTGGGCATCAAGGAGCTCCAGTTGCTACTCAGCAGTAATGAATCTGACTAGTAGTATCCATGGGGATGAGAGTTTGATCCCTGGTCTTGTTCAGTGGGTTAAGGATCTGGCATTTCTGTGAGCTACAGTGTAGGCTGGCAGCTGTAGCTCTGATTCAGCCCCTAGCCTGGGAACTTCCATATGCCTCGGGTGTGGCACTAAAAAGCAAACGAAACAAAACAAAACCCCCCAAACCCCCAAAAATCCCCCAAACCAAACGAACAAACAAAAAACACTGGGTATCATGGTAGCCTGAGTTTTTCTGGGAGCCAAGAATCATGTTTGTTTTCCGAAATGTTTCGGACCCAGCACTTTCCATCAGCCGTATGAACAGCCGCAGGATTGTTCTGCAGCTGCTAGGTAACCAGCAAAGTGGGCTACCCCCAAATGGGTTGGGGAAGTGATTCTGGGGAGCACACAGCCTGGACATGGGGACTGATTCCTGGGGAGCAGCCACCGTAGAGAGATCACGATTGTGACTCAGAACTCAGGGTACACACTGAGGTTCTGTTTGAACCAAAACCCTGTGCCTCGGGACACAAGATGAGGTGCTCAGAGTACATTAAGGAGACTTACCATCGATGGCGCCTCGGCTAAAACGGGCTGCTTTACAGAGGTAGCCACATAATCGCATGCGCTGTGTGGAGCCACTCAGTATTTTAGTCGGTAATCTTGCTGCATATGTTTGTATATGCGCCCGGAGTGTACAGAAGGGTCCGTACAGTATAAATGAGCTGAATGAAAAAGCCCGGTGCCCAGGCAGTGATGTCAAGAGCTGTGCCATTCCCAGTGGTGGCCCTTGGAGAGATCCGGCCCCGCGGGCCAGGGCCCTGGTGCGCCTTTGTACAGAATGCAGTGATTTGGTGGGAACGGAGCCTTCCTCAGAGAGGGCATATCAGGAAGGAGCTGGGTGCTGCTCCTGAGAGCGTGCTGAGTGATGACATAAGCCAGGGAAGGAGCCGGGTGCTGCCCCCGAGAGCGTGCTGGGTGATGGCATAAGCCAGGGAAGGAGCCGGGTGCTGCCCCCGAGGGCATGCTGGGTGATGGCACAAGCCAGGGAGGGCTTGGTGGTTGTTTCTTTTCTTTCTTTCTTTTTTATTGTCTTTTTAAGGTGGAACCTGCAGCATATGGAGGTTCCCAGACTAGGGGTCGAATTGGAGCTGTAGCTGCCAGCTGTCCTCACAGCCACAGCAACTCGGGATCTGAGCTGCGTCTGCAACCTACACCATAGATCATGGCGGCTCTGGCTCCTTAACCCACGGAGCGAGGCCAGGGGTCGAATCCACATCCTCATGGAGACTCGTCGGATTCGTTGCCGCTGAGCCATGACGGGAACTCCGGGTGCTCCTGGTGGTGGTGATATTTGTTTAAGGCGGTTGAATAGAGATCAGTGAGGCTGTTGATCTCTGGGAAAGAAACCCAAGAAACCCCAGGTTTTGCATTTGGGGGATGTTTTTTTATGATAGTTGAGTAACTTGGCAAAGATGGGAAGCACGGATACAAACCAATCTCTCTCTCTTTTCTAAATGTCTTAAAAAGCATAAATATCCAGTAAATTGAACAATAACAACAACAACAACAACAACAACGGGAGTTCCCTAGTGTTTCATTGGGTTAAGGATCTAGGATTGTCACAGCCATGGCTCTGATTGCTGCCCTGGAAACTTCCACATGCTGCAGGCATGGCCAAGAAAACACCCCCCGCCCCCCTACTCCAAAAAACAAAAAACCAAAACCCCTGAATTATGATTAATTTACTCTCTTTCCTAAATGTCTTAAACGTTATGAAAGCCCAGTAAATTAAAAACTGAATGGTGATTAGTGGGAAATCCTTTTTTTTTTTTAAGACTATACTTTTACTTATTTATTTATTTATTTACTTTGTCTTTTTGCCATTTCTAGGGCCGCTCCCGCGGCATATGGAGGTTCCAGGCTAGGGGTCGAATTGGAGCTATAGCCACTGGCCTACGCCAGAGCCACAGCAACGCAGGATCCGAGCCGCGTCTGCAACCTACACCACAGCTCATGGCAACGCCGGATCCTTAACCCACTGAGCAAGGGCAGGGACCGAACCCGCAACCTCATGGTTCCTAGTGGGATTCGTTAACCACTGCGCCACGACGGGCACTCCAGAAATCCTTTTTCAATGGAAAAAGAGGAAACAGGTGACTAGGTATTTGTTTTAAATTCCAGTTTCTCATCTCCTTCTGGCCTAGAGCTTGGCCTGATACTGCTCAGCTATGAGATGGTGATTTAAGATGTTGCTACCTGTCTCCATGGACCTGGGGCCACATACTTGTGGGTCATACTTGTGGAGGGAGACTGGGTAAGTTTAGGATCAATCTTGGGACAAGTGCTGGTCGTAGATCTGTGTGTCAAGCATCTCTAGCTCTTCACCTTCTGGGCATGTGGTAGGACTGCCCTTGGCCCCCTTGTAGTTGAGAAGGGCCATGGGATCAATTTTGGTCAATTAGAGAGAATGCAAGTGACTTGAGCCACTTCTGAGCTGGACTGTTATCATCTATGTGAGACCCTCCAGTGTAGCTTTTCTTCCAGAATGGCAACTGGCAATATCTGAGGTGACTTCTCCATTAGCCTGATTTCCCAAAGTGATTACAATGAAACAAAATTACCCTAATTACCAGAAATGAATGTATATCATGATCAAGGAATAAATCTTTTTTTGAGGTATTCATAGAGATTTTGGGGTTGTTTTTTATACAGTGTAAACCAGCCTGTCCTGATTGATACAGAAGCCTGATCATTGAATCATAGAATGTCGTGTAACCAAACTTTCTTGCATTCCTCAGGAGCATTTGTATTCTTGAAAGTTAATCTAACATCCCTCCCAAATTTCAGGAGTCCTTTCATCTGGAGCTGACTCAGAAGAGAACAGATAAAGACCCCTAAACAAGAGGTGATTTCTTCATCTTGTTCTAGAAATGAATACGTGAGTTTTGTTAGGATCTAGAAGTGAGAAGGTAGAGTTATTTTAATGTTATCAGAACTGGAAGGGATTCTTGGAATCAATAGTCCAAGACTTTATTTTATCAAGAAGGAAATCAAAGCTCATGGAAATGAGGAGAGTAATTTAACCAAGGTCACATACCTTGCTAGTTGGTTAGTGGTAGAGGCAAGGCTAGAACTCAGCATCCTTGGTTACATTTTTTTTTTCCTGCGTAAACAGGGACTATTTGGAAAGATTAAAAAGGAGTTCACTCTACTCCTGATTACTCTAAGATTAAAGAGGAGTTGAATGTATTCTAAGTCAGCTCTGCCAATAGAAGTATAATGTAAGCTTCCCATGTGTTATTTTTAATAGCTACATTAAAAAGTTAAGAGACTGGGATGAGATTAGTTTTAATTATTTCATTTAAACCAATATATAAAAAATAGCATTACATTTCAACATGTAACCAATATGAAATTACTAAGGAGGTAGCTTACGTTTTCATACTGAATCTTCAAGATTGAATGTGTAATTTACACTGATAGCCCCTCTCAGTTGGATTGGCCTCTTCCCAAGTGCTCAGCAGTCACAGGTGGCCAGGAACTACCCTACCGAACAGCCAGCTCTAAATTCTTGGACGGCAGGGGGATTTCCAGTCAGTTCCTTTTGTAAAATACCCGTTTTTGCGTCACCCATAATGCCATGTTTCTCACTTCTTTATCTGGATCCTACGCATGGTAATGCTTGGCTCCTCGTCACTGCATAGGGATGGAAAGGCAATTAATGAGATCATGTCTGAGTTCAGTAGAAGGTTCTAGCTGTCTAAATTCAAGGTGCTATTCTCTTTGATGTGACTGTGGGGAACTCACATTAGCACCCATGGGAACCATGCATGTTGTCGTAGTGGAAAAACAAACATTTCTCATCACGCAGGAATAATACTAGGTTACTAGCAGGGGGTGGCTTCCCCAGTGTGGGTGGGGACTTTCTGCTGGAACTAACAAGGTTATAAAGTCTTCCTGTGCTGCCACATGGTGAAGGCAGCATGGTGGTGGCCTGTGGGGTAGAGGAGGGATAAAGGCCATTGTTTTCAGAGGTCATCTGTGAGCACTGTCCCTCCTTGGGAGGAAGGACGGATAGAATGTTGCTCTTTTAGTGTGCAGAATGCCTAGTTTAGATTTTCTTGTTTGACTGAGTTTAGACAAGTCCTTGCGAACCAAGCTGTGGGACAGAATTTCCAGGGGCAGTACATTTTGTTCTTTTATTTTTTATTGATTTATTTTTATGTATTGATTTATTTTTAATTGTTATTTCCCCAATGCAATTTTTTTTCCTACTGTGCAGCATGGTGACCCAGCTACACATACATGCACACATTCTATTTTCACACATGATCATGCTCCATCATAAGTGACTAGACACAGTTCCCAGTGCTACACAGCAGGAGCTCATTGCTAATCCATTCCAAAGGCAATAGTTTACAGCCATTAATCCACCCCACTCCCTCCCCCTCCCACTTGGCAACCACAACTTTATTCTCCAAGTCCATGATTTTTTTCCTCCTGTATTGAATCAAATCTTTCTTAATTGCAAGGAAGACAGGGGACCCCACAAAAGGCTGGAACTCATGTCTGTTGCCTTCTTGCTCAACCTGTCTAGGAATCCATTACTCTTTTTTTTAAAAGGTTATTTTTAATGAAAAATTTAATTATAGTTGATTTACAACGTTGTGCCCATTTCTGCTGCATAGCAAAGTGACCCAGTCATACATATATATACATATACTGTTTTTCTCATATTATCATCTATTGCGCTCTATCCCAAGAGATTGGATAGAGTTCCCTGTGCTATACAGCAGGACCTTATTATCTATCCTTTTTTTTTTTCTTTTTTTGCTCTTTAGGGCCACACGCATGGCATGTGGAAGTTCCCAGGCTACAGGTCAAATCAGAGCTGTAGTGCCGGCCTACGCCACAGTCACAGCAATGCAGAATCTGAGCCGAGTCTGCAACCTACACCGCAGGTAATGGCAATGCTGGAGCGAGGCCAGGGATCAAACCCACATCCTCATGGACACTAGTCCGATTCGTTTCCACTGAGCCACGGTGGGAACTCCCTGTCTATCCACTCTAAATGTAATAGTTGGCATCTACTAACCCCAAACCTCCAGTCCATTCCACTCCCTCCCCGCCTCCCCCTTAGCAACCACAAGTCTATTCTCCACGTCTATGAGTCTGTTTCTGTTCTGTGGATACCACTATGGAAAACAGTGTGGAAGTTCCTTAGAAAACTAAATACAGAACTACCATAATTTCCAGCAATCCCACTCCCGGGCATATATCCAGGTAAAATTATAATTCAAAAAGACACATACACCCCTATGTTCATTGCAGCACTATGCACAATAGCCAAGATGTGGAAACAACCTAAATGTCCATCGACAGAGGAGTGGATTAGCAGATGAGATCTAATACTTTTGAACTTTTTACAACAGTGCTCTAAGATGTAGGTGGGTATGGCCTGCCTTTGCAAACCAGGCTATAATTTTATATGAATAAATTTAGCCACTTCTCACCATTTTTTGCTCCTAACCAGCTTTTCAAAGTTGACACACACACACACACACACACACACACACACGCACAAACACTCATTATTTCTAGTCTCAGAGCCACAAGCAAGAAATTGTGGCAGGCTGGGGAAGAAGATTTAGGGAAATCTTTTTTTTTTTCTCTTTAGGGCCACACCCACAGTATATGGAGGTTCCCAGACTAGGGGTTCAATTGGAGCTGCAGCTGCCGGCCCACACCACAGCCACAGCAATGTGGGATCTGAGCCGAGTCTGTGACCTATAGCACACCTCACGGCAACGCCGGATCCTTAACCCACTGAGCGAGGCCAGGGATGGAACCCGTGTCCCCAGGGATCCTAGTTTGGTTTGTTAACTGCTGAGTCATGAAGGGAACTCCAGATTTAGGGAAATCTAATTGCATATGATTACTGCTCCTAACTGCTCCTTTTCAATTTGGCACTTACTCTGTGCCAGACACTATGTAAATATGCACGGTTTCTCCTCTGTAAACTGCCCTTAAAGAGGGTTGTTATTCCCTCTGTTTTATAGGTGAAGACACTGAATTCCAGGATCTTTGATTACTTGTTCAAGGCGGTAAGAGAAAATAATCCGAAACTTGGAAATAAACAAAATGATGACTGCCTGCCTGTCTTTTCAGTGTTGTTGGAAGTACTAACACACCCATTCTAGAGTGGAAGGGGTCTTGGTTTGAAAATGATATATCAGGAGTTCCCATCGTGGCACAGTGGTAACAAACCTGACTAGTATCCATGAGGATGTGGGTTCGATCCCTGGCTCTGCTCAGTGGGTTAAGGATCCAGTGGTGTGGTGAGCTGTGGTGTAGGTTGCAGACACGACCCAGATCTGGTGTTGTTGTGGCTGTGGTGTAGGCTGGCAGTGGCAGTTCCAAGTTGACCCTTAGCCTGGGAACTTCCATATGCCTTGAGTGCGGCCCTAGAAAGACAAAAAAAAAAAAAAAAAAAAAAAAGGAAAGAAAGAAAGAAGAAAGAAAAAAGAGAAAATGATGCATCAAAGCATGAATCCAAAGAGATGGAATTTAGGTGTTTCTTTTCTTTCTTTCTTTTTTTTTGGCAGCCCTCCAGCATATGAAAATTCCCAGGCCAGGGATCAGAGCTGAGCCACAGGTGTGACTTACACCGCAGCTTCGGCAACACCGGATCTTTACACGACTGTGCAGGGCTGGGGATTGAACTTGCATTCCAGGGCTCCAGAGATGCCTCTGATCCCTTTGCACCACAGCGGGAACTGTGGAATTTAGTTTTATTACCAAGGCCTGCATGCCTTGAGATGCCTAAAATACTTATTGGGATGAAATTGTAGTAGGATTCTGAAACCATAAAAACCTTCAGGAACTAAAATGTGAGAAAGTTAAGAGCGGGGACCATGTTTTCTCCATCTTTTTATCCTTGGGACCTAACTCAGTGTCTGACATCTAGCAGGTGCTCAACAAAATTTTTGTTGAATGAATGATTTATAGGAAGGAGAGGCCCTCTAGCCTACACTACAGCCGTCAACGCAGGATCCGAGCCACATCTGAGACTTAATGCTGCAGTTCACGGTGACACCGGATGCTTAAGCAAGGCCAGGGATCAAACCCACATCCGCATGGATACAGTCAGGTTCTTAACCTGCTGAGCCACAGCAGGAACTCTATTTATTCCCTTCTAATCCAATTTCGCTTGGGCTCTTCAAGCCCACAAAGCAGGTATCTGTTGAACTCATTTGTACCTTTCGACGTAGCTGCTTGTTTCAATAACTTATTCCATATGTTTATTTCCTTTAGTGTGAAAAGATTTGGCCCACGCTTTCTTTTTTATTTATTGTTTCCTGGGCTTTCCGTCCTGTCTTTGCTTGCTTGCTCTCCACGCCCCCCTCCCCCGCACACACCCACCCAGGAGTGTTGACAGGGGACAACCCCAACACGCGGGTTCCTGGAAGGATGGCTGTGGTCTCTGGACTGTCATCCCCGGCTGCCGTCCGTCCCTGGGCTGCAGAGGCTGATTCCACTCCCGAGATGCTCTGTCTGCTGTCTGTGCCACCACGCGCCCTCTCGCCTCAGGGGAGTGCCGCCCATCTGGTGGCAGAAGCGAAATGGGAACAGACCCACTGAGCTTTCACAGGGCCCTCGAGGAAGCTGACAAAAGACCAAGCTTCAAAGGGCACCAGGAGTCAAGCTCCCGGCCCCAAGGAAAAACCAGGAACTAGAGATCTCGCTTAATTAACAAGAGGATGAGGAAGCCTTTTCTGCCTTTTACTTTCAGAAGCAACTTAGGCATTATTGACCAAAGAGCTTGGCTTTCGAGGGGAAGGTCTATTGGGGGTCCATTTCTCCAACTAAACAAATGTTGAACGAAGTACATTTTCTCATTTGATGTGGGCACACCCCAAGGGTCCACCTCCTTGGGGTGGGGGAAGGCAGACAAATGCTCTTAGGCTTCAGGGACCCAGCCCATCTCGGGGCTACGGCCCCCTTTCCTGATACCCCCCTGAAGCCAACATCAAGGACCACGGCCTAGGTTTCTGTGGGTCTCTTTTTTTCCCTCTTGAAGTTAGGAAATTGTCCTTCTCTTGCTTGTCCAGGAATGGGTAATGACTGGCCCGGGCCAGGAAGGTCAGGAGGCTTGCTGCATTTACAGCTCTGTTCTCTTTGGTCTTCTCAAGGGAGGGAGGTCTGGGGATAGGATTTTGGCAGGATTTGTTCCAACAAGAGCTGTGCAGCCGTGGAAGCTGCCTTTCAAATCTAGAATTGTCTGAGCTACGGGAGGACCCCCACTTGATGTGGGCGATTGGAAGATAATTTCTAAGGTCTTTCCTTAACTTTTTTTTTTTTTTTTTGGCTGTCCTTGCAGCTTATGAAAGTTCCCAGGCCAGGGATCGAATCCGAGCTGCAGCTGTGACCTATGCCACCACCACAGCATCGCCAGATCCTTAACCCACTGTGCCACAGCAGGAACTCCTCTAAGGCATTTTCTAAAAGGAAGTCTAAGGTTTTCTTACATTTAGCGCACTGGCAGGAAGGCGGTATAAAGCATTGATCAAAAGCAGAGGCTGAAGCCAGGCAGCCTAGATTTAAATTCTGTGGCTGACAACCTGTGCTGTGTGGCCTTAAGGAAACTCTGCCTCCGTTTTCCCATCTCTAAATCAGGTGTGGGAATAGAAGTCTGTATCTCACAGGGGCTATGCTGCCTCATCTTATGAGGTTATTATAAGAAACATGGAGGTTTGGGAGTTCCCGTCTGGGTGCATTGGAAATGAATCCGACGAGGAACCATGAGGTTGTGGGTTCGATCCCTGGCCTCACTCAGTGGGTTAAGGATCCGGCGTTGCCCTGAGCTGTGGTGTAGGTCGCAGACACAGCTCAGATCCCATGTTGCTGTGGCTCTGATGTAGGCCGGCAGCTGTAACTCCAATTAGACCCCTAGCCTGGGAACCTCCATATGCTGCAGGTGCGGCCCTAAAAACGAAAAAACAAAAAAGCAATAAAGAGAGAGGAAGAAACACGGAAGAGGTTAATAGACGCAGAATGTATGGACCTGGATTTGCGATTGATAATCTTACCTGTCATCATTAATTGTTCAACAGCGGCCCCCCGAAAAACACACCTCCAATTATCTGGGTTCCTCTCTTCCTCCTCCTGATTGCAAGGGCACTTGGTTCCCACTTAGTGTTGTTTCTCTTGGGGATCACACCCCGAATGAATGGGAACTGGGTGGGGCAGAGGGTAGAGGAGGAAGAAGCAAAGATTGATGTGCTGTCCGGAAAGTGCGGAAGAATTGGCTCTAGCCTCCCACGCAGAGCAGCTCACGGCTGCCGTACTCATGCTCGTTTGCAGCAGCACAGGAGGAAGAAGCGAGGAGAGGGTGACTCGGTGGGGTCACCGGCAGTCATCATTGTCATCATCCCCATCATTGTGGTCCTTTCCCAAGGACCTCAAAGAGTATTGGTGATGAAGCAATAAACACCAAGAGGTTGAACCATGTTTTCAAGCTCATTAAGATCTCCAGTCTTGCCGTGGGTGCAGCAACTCCTGTGGACCCGTTAGCATCCTGCTGCACAGCGTACCTGCTTAATAAAAGTATTCGTCTCCAGCTGGCTTCCTTTCGCCTATCTCAGGAGGGCTATTCCAAAGCCTCCCAAATTCCCTCCAATCTGATACCCTCACCCAGCTCCTCTCTCACTCTTCATAGATTTGCATCGGATCCCTCTTACCGAGAACGCAGAGCCCCTCAGTACAGCCGTCTAGTGCCCTGCTCTTACACCTGGCTTTTCCATCACATTACTTGTTAATTCACTGTCCCTTGTGTTCGAGAGAAATGGCACATCCCCTCCTCTCTGAGGCGAAACTCTGCTACCTGGGCTCTGCCTCCCAGACCTTCCTGCCTCACCTGTTATCGTCACTCTCTCCATGTCCTTAAGGGTCTAGCCCTCTTTTCTGAGTCTTCTATTGCTTCCCCTTCCTTTAACTCTTTCCACTTAGCCGATGGAAGGGTCCATGTCTCTTTAAACCTAAAACAACCTTCCACTCCCTCTCCCGTCCTATCTCCAGATACTGCTCTGTCTCTCTCCTTTCAGCCTTGCTGTTGCGAAAGAGGGTGCCTTTTCTCTTCTTGCTCTGTGTGCTTTCCTTGTGTGATTTCATCCATTTCGTTGGCTTATTTATATATTTATTTATTTGCTTTTTAGGGCTGAACTGGCGGCACATGGAAGTTCCCACGATAGGGGTTGAATTGGAGCTGCAGCTCCAGGCCTGTAGCACAGCCACAGCAATGCCAGATCTTTCCTTTCTTTTTTGTCTTTTGTCCTTTTAGGGCCTCATATGGAGGTTCCCAGGCTAGGGGTCTAATTGGAGCTGTTGCTGCTGCCTACACCAGAGCCACAGCAACGCCAGATGTGAGCTGTGTCTGCGACCTACACCACAGCTCAGGGCAACGCCGGATCCTTAACCCACTGAGCGAGGCCAGGGATCGAACCCACAACCTCATGGTTCCTAGTTGGATTCATTTCTGCTGTGCCACGACGGGAACTCCAATGCCAGATCCTTAACCCACTGAACGAGGCCAGGGATGGACCCCTCATCCTCATGGATACTAGTCGGGTTCTTTACCTCTGTGCCACCACGGGAACTCCCATTTCGATGGCTTCGATGGACATTTATATCTTCAGGGGTGACTTTCCCCGTGTTGTCTACACCTGAGGTCCACGGCGCCTCCAGTTTAATGGGTCCGAAACGAAGGGCGCTGTTCCCCCTCCACTCGGCTCATCCTCCTCTTGCCTCCTCTTCCGCGCTCAATGATGCTGTCGCCCCCTAGGCAGCCTCTCTGACCAGAACCCGAGTGTCCTCCTCCTCATTCGATCCCCTCTCTCAGCCTCCAATCCGAGGAGTCACGGGAGATTTTACTGGAAGAGAATTCACAGCGCACCCTTGGCGATTCCTCTTAGACACGTTTCTCAAATCTCACTTCCTACTCCCACTCCCACTGACACTCCCTGCTCAGCTCTTCACCTTTTGCCTCAACTATTGCACCCATCTAGCCGGGTGTCCCAAGTCTGTTCTCCCACTTATTGTCCACGTAATTTCTTTAAGAATGAAGTCCTAGAAAGGTCCGTGGGTTCTCTGATGCTCTCCAAAGTCAAGTCAGAACGCCTTATAACCTCACTCTGGCCCATAGTTATTCCACTCGCTCCCACGGTCCTGCTCTGACAGCTTCTGCAGCTTTGCTGGTGGGAGGTTTGGAGCAGGTGCCTGCACTCCAGGCAAGCTGCATTTCTATCCCTTCCCACACCACCACTGCTCACAAGTCAAGTCTTTTAATTTCTGCCAAAGTCCCTTTTTCTCTCAACCCTTTTCCTGATAGATTCTTATTCCTTCTTCAAAACTTAACTCAAGCATCTCGCCTTCTGGAATTCCCGTTGTGGCTCAGTGGGTTAAGGACTCAATCTTGTCTCTGTGAGGATGTGGGTTTGATTCCTGGCCTTGCTCAGTGGGTTAGGGATCTAACCTTGCAGTAAGCTGTAGTGTAGGTCACAGATGCGGCTTGGATCTGGTGTTGCTGTGGCTGTGGTGTAGGTCACAGCCATAGCTGAGATTTGACCCCTCAGCAGGGAACTTCCATATGCGGCAGACGCCCCCCCCCCCCCGCCCCCCACAAATTTTGCCTTCTGTGAGGCTTCTTTCCATTGTCCCAGCCTTTTTATTTACCTCCTTTTTCATCTGCTGGAAATTTACCCTCTATTTTAGCATCTTAGAGATGCTCAATCCAGTTTCTTACAAGTCTGAGCATGTATGGGGCAGAACCAGGCTGATAGCATAATTTTTTTTTTTTTTTTTGGCCATTTCTGGGGCTGCTCCTGTGGCATATGGAGGTTCCTAGGCTAGGGGTCGAATCGGAGCGGTAGCCACCAGCCTACGCCAGAGCCACAGCAATGTGGGACCCAAGCCGTGTCTGCTACCTATACCACAGCTCACGGCAACACCAGATCCTTAACCCACTGAGCAAGGCCAGGGATCGAACCCGCAACCTCATGGTTCCTAGTCGGATTTGCTAACCACTGAGCCACGATGGGAACTCCTGATAGCATAAATTTATAGGCCTTATGGATGAACCTTGAGTGAAAGTTCTGTGCATATGTTTGCAGAAAGATGTTCCTACTTGGAAGACAATTTATTTTTCTCAGACCAGTTTCAAAATGGCAATTTTCATTTGATGAGTATTCGCTGTAGGTAGATAGGTGGAGGCCATACAGATCAGGACCAGCTCTTCTGAAAATTATACACGTTTGCTTATACTAAGCCTAAGTGAGATTTTGATCAAAAATGAGAAATTTAGTGATTATTGTGATGATGCTTCAAATTTCTGTTTTGCAAAATAAATGAAGCCATGAAAAGATTTATAGAAAGTCTGTCCTACGTGTTATCCTTTGGGGAACACCCCAAGAGCTGGTCATTCTTTAGTTGCTCACAGATGCCCTGGGCACACAGGAGGTGCTCTGAGAGGCTGCAGACAGGGGAGGTCATTTCAGGACCAAGCAGGATGAGAAGAGGTTGGACTCCCTGGAGGGGCAGCGCTTGTTAAGATAATAATAAGATAATAATAACTAGGGAAGTTTATGGAAAAAATTAAAAACTCTCAGGAGTTCCCATCATGGCTCAGTGGTAATGAACCTGGCTAGTATCTTTGAGGGCGCAGGTTCGATCCCTGGCCACGCTCAGTGGGTTAAGGATCCAGCATTGCCATGGGCTGTGGTGTAGGTTGCAGAGGCAGCTCAGATCTGGCGATGCTATGGCTGTGGCAGGGGAGAATAGCTGCAGCTCTGATTCCACCCCTGGCCTGGGAACCTCCATAGGCAGATGGTGAGACCCTAAAAAGACCAAAAAAAAAAAAAAGAAATCAGGGGAGGGTAGAATCTGATCAGTTGTTTAAAACAAGAACAAACATGTTTTCTGCAGAGAATCGTGAAAAGGGTGGACTATGTCAGGAGTGGATGGGGATGGAGGCGAGAAAGCTCTTCCTAGGAAAGGGGCAGAGAAAGTTGAGGGTCAGGCTGAGAAACAGGGATGCCACTGAGTCCTTTCAGTTTGGGGCTGACATGGTAAAAGCTTTGAGCCAGGAGAACCAGAGTGTATCTGTGCATAGCAATCCGTTCTTTCCCCCAATTTTTCTGGAGTTCCCATCGTGGCACAGTGGAAATGCATCTGACAGTATCCATGAGGATATGGGTTCGACCCTGACCTCTCTCAATGGATCCGTCATTCCCATAAGCTGTGGTGTAAGTTTCAGACAAGGCTCAAATCCCGAGTGATGTGGCTGTAGTGTAGGCCAGCAGCTGCAGCTCCGATTCGACCCCTAGCCTGGGAACCTCCAAATGCCACGAGTGCAGCCCTAAAAAACAAAACAAAACAAAACAAAAAAACAAACAAAAAAAAACCACCCAGTCTTTCCCTCAGTTTTCCCCCAGATTTTAGGGGCAGATCTTATGGTTCCCTCCCTGCTGTGCAAAGGGTCTCATGAAAAGAAGGAACTTCATTTCCATGTGAAGTTTATTTTGCAGGTTATAGGAGGCTGGGAGTCCTGACCTCCACGAGTGCACATTCTCAACCGCTCCAGGCTGGTCAAGGCAGTTCCATTAGCATATCTGTTCTCTATGACAGATATTTTTAGCAGCAGATAGCCTGAATCTATTCAAAGAATGCACCTGTTAGATGAGAATCTTGATCTGGCAAGCACACAACCTAATTTCAAGAGGACCAAGTTAGGCTGTATGCTGAACTATGGAACATGACAGGAGACCTATTGCTTTTAAGCTCATGACAGCAGCTTTGAAAAGTTGGTAGCATGAAAGTATTTCTCCTTGTCTGGATATTTTGGTTTGAAGGATTCATGGAACTAATCTGATACCAAGGAACATTCTTTCCTCTCTCACCTCCTCTCTCTCTCCCTTTCTTCTTTCTTTACCTAAGCGATATTTTTATCTATTTTTATTTTTGTAATTACTCAATGAATTTTATTACATTTATAGTTGTACAACAATCACCACAAAGCCTTATTTTTCGAGAGTTCCCGTCGTGGCTCAGTGGTTAATGAATCCGACTAGGAACCATGAGGTTGTGGGTTCGATCCCTGGCCTTGCTCAGTGGGTTAGGGATCCGGCGTTGCCATGAGCTGTGGTGTAGGTTGCAGACACAGCTTGGATCCCATGTTGCTGTGGCTCTGGTGTAGGCCGATGGCTACAGCTCCCACTGGACCCCTAGCCTGGGAACCTCCATATGCCACGGGAGCGGCCCCAGAAAAGGCAAAAAGACAAAAAACAAACAAACCAAAAAAAAGCAATTTTTTTTTTGTCTTTTTGCTATTTCTTTGGGCCGCTCCTGCGGCATATGGAGGTTCCCAGGCTAGGGGTCAAATCGGAGCTGTAGCCACCGGCCTACGCCAGAGCCACAGCAACGCGGGATGTGAGCTGCGTCTGCAACCTACACCACAGCTCACGGCAACGCCGGATTGTTAACCCACTGAGCAAGGGCAGGGACCGAACCCGCAACCTCATGGTTCCTAGTCGGATTCGTTAACCACTGCGCCACGACGGGAACTCCCAAAGAAATATTTTTAAAATGTCTCACCTTGGGTCTGGCATTTTGAGGGTCCTGAAACCAAGTGCCTTTTCCTTCCTCTAGTAAATGTATATTCCAGGAAGGAAGCCAGATAAGTAACAAGTCATCAAATGAAACAATAATTTGGCTTCATAAGGGGATGCATCCTGGGGAGAAAAGGAGGAAGGATGGGAGGGTGATGGAAGGGGGGGTGAACCAAAAAAAAAAAAAAATCACTCTGAGGAGTAACGTATGAGCAGAAACCTCAATTGAGGGGGACATTCAAGCAAACATCTAGCGAAGAGCCTTGTAGGAAGAAGGGAGAAGAACAAGGTTTGGTCAATGGGCAGCAGAGGGTCAGTCTGGTTGGAGAGGAGTGACCAAGGAGGAGAGTGGGATGAAGGGAAGTAGCCAGGAGCTCCCTTACCAGGGACTTGTAGGCTGCAATGTGGACCTCGAATTTTATTCTAAGTGCAGTGGGAAACCAATTGGAGTCATTGACCCGGGGAGCGAGGTGAGCAGATCTACAGTTTAAGAACATTATGCCGGCTGCACTGCGGCGAATATTCTTGTTGAGAAGAGAGAGGGATGCAGAAGACCAGCTGCTGGGTTATCATAAGTGCACGTGAAAGCTGACGGGGGCCTGAGTGTGGAGGTGGCAGTGGAGGTGGGAAAGTCGGTAGAGCTCAGCTTATGTTTTTAGGACTTGGTAGTGGGTTGGATGATAGTGGATCGGATGATAGTGGGTTGGATGATAGTGGGTTGGATGATAGTGGGTTGGATGGTAGTGGATTGGATGGTAGTGGATTGGATGATAGTGGGTTGGATGGTAGTGGGTTGGATGGTAGTGGATTGGATGGTAGTGGGTTGGATATAGTGGGTTGGATGGTAGTGGATTGGATGATAGTGGGTTGGATGATAGTGGGTTGGATGGTAGTGGGTTGGATGATAGTGGGTTGGATGGTAGTGGGTTGGATGGTAGTGGGTGGATGGTAGTGGGGGGATGATAGTGGGTGGATGATAGTGGGTTTGGATGATAGTGGGTTGGATGGTAGTGGGTTGGATGGTAGTGGGTTGGATGGTAGTGGGTTGGATGATAGTGGGTTGGATGATAGTGGGTTGGATGGTAGTGGATTGGATGGTAGTGGGTTGGATGATAGTGGGTTGGATGGTAGTGGGTTGGATGATAGTGGGTTGGATGATAGTGGGTTGGATGGTAGTGGGTGGATGGTAGTGGATTGGATGTAGTGGGTTGGATGTAGTGGGTTGGATGGTGTATGGATTGGATGGTAGTGGATGGATGATAGTGGGTTGGATGGTAGTGGATTGGATGTAGGGTTGGATGATAGTGGGTTGGATGGTAGTGGATTGGATGATAGTGGGTTGGATGATAGTGGGTTGGATGTAGTGGTTGGATGGTAGTGGGTTGGATGGTGTGGGTAAGTGGGTTGGAGGTAGTGGGTTGGATGGGTAGTGGGTTGGATGATAGTGGGTGGGATGATAGTGGGTTGGATGATAGTGGGTTGGATGGTAGTGGGTTGGATGATAGTGGGTTGGATGATAGTGGGTTGGATGATAGTGGATCGGATGATAGTGGGTCGGATGATAGTGGAGCGGAGGATGATAGGGGTGGATGGTAGTGGGTTGGATGTTGGGTTGGATGATAGTGGGTTGGATGGTAGTGGGTTGGATGATAGTGGGTTGGATGGTAGTGGGTTGGATGGTAGTGGGTTGGATGATAGTGGGTTGGATGGTAGTGGGTTGGATGATAGTGGGTTGGATGGTAGTGGGTGGATGGTAGTGGGTGGATGGTAGTGGGTTGGATGGTAGTGGGTGGATGAGTGGGTTGGATGATGGGTTGGATGATAGTGGTTGGATGATAGTGGGTTGGATGGTAGTGGGTTGGATGGTAGTGGGTTGGATGGTAGTGGGTGGATGGTAGGGGTGGAGTAGTGGGTTGGATGATAGTGGGTGGATGATAGTGGGTTGGATAGTGGGTTGGATGATAGTGGATTGGGATGATAGTGGGTTGGATGATAGTGGGTTGGATGTGGGTTGGATGGTAGGGGTTGGATGGTTAGTGGTTGGATGGTAGTGGTTGGATGGTAGTGGGTGGGATGATAGTGGGTGGATGGTGGGTTGGTGTGATAGTGGGTTGGATGGATAGTGGGTTGGATGATAGTGGGTTGGATGATAGTGGGTTGGATGATGGGTTGGATGGTAGTGGGGTTGGATGATAGTGGGTTGGATGGTAGTGGGTTGGATGATAGTGGGTTGGATGATAGTGGGTTGGATGGTAGTGGGTTGGATGGTAGTGGATTGGATGGTAGTGGATTGGATGGTAGTGGGTTGGATGATAGTGGGTTGGATGATAGGTGTTGGATGATAGTGGATTGGATGATGGGTTGGATGATAGTGGGTTGGATGATAGTGGGTTGGATGATAGTGTGTTGGATGATAGTGGGTTGGATGATGGGTTGGATGATATTGGGTTGGATGGTAGTGGATTGGATGGTAGTAGATTGGATGATAGTGGGTTGGATGATAGTGGGTTGGATGATAGTGGGTTGGATGATAGTGGATTGGATGATAGTGGGTTGGATGGTAGTGGATTGGATGGTAGTGGGTTGGATGATAGTGGATTGGATGGCAGTGGGTTGGATGATAGTGGGTTGGATGATAGTGGGTTGGATGGTAGTGGGTTGGATGATAGTGGATTGGATGGTAGTGGATTGGATGGTAGTGGGTTGGATGATAGTGGGTTGGATGGTAGTGGATTGGATGGTAGTGGATTGGATGGTAGTGGATTGGATGATGATGGATTGGATGACGATGGATTGGATGAGAAGCAGGAGGGAAAGAGGGGAGTCAAGGGTGACTCCTAGGTTTGTGGTCTGAACCACTGGGTGATTCTTTGGGTCATTTTCTAGAAGTCCCCTTCTGGGGGAGGAGGTGGTTTAGATTGGGAAATTAAGAACTCTGTTTTAATAAGTTTAAGTGAAGACACTGAGTATTACATATGCAGTAGTCTGAAATTTAGGAGAAAAAGCTGGAGAAACAGTTTGGAAGTTACCAGTGTGACTCACCAGTTGATGGGGCATTTAAAGCCATCGGTCAAAAGAGGTCAGTTAGGGAAGGGGGTTGTTCACCTCAATGCTGGGGCGTCCAATACTTAATGGACCACATGAGAATGAGAAGCTATCCAGGGAGACCGAGAAGGACCGACAATGAAAGAGGAGAAAACCCAGATGAACATGGTGTCCTGAAAATCATGTTTTAAGAAGGGCCAGAAGGTCCACCGTGCTGACTCCTGTTGAGAAGTCCAGTAAAATGAGGACAGAAAATTGCCTACCAGATGTGACATGATCACTTTAACAAGAGCAGCAATAGTTGGATAGTGGGGAGAAGGTTCTGAATGAATGGGTTAAAGAGAGAACGGGGGGCAAAGAAGTGGGGACACAAAGTATAGAGATTCTTTCAAGCTTTGCTGTAAAAGGAAAATATGGGAATGTGGGGTGAAGGGTGGATTTTTTTTTTTTTTTAGAAGAAAAGAACTATTAAGGCATTTTTGTCTATGGATGGCAGTGGTGTGGAAGAAAAAGAAAAAAAAATAAGTTAGAAGAAAGAGGAGACAGGAGGGGTTACTCAGTCCTTCAGTAGGTGAGAAGTTATGGATTCGAGAGAACAAGTGAACAATGGACCTCAGAAGGCAGGATGTAGGGAGAAGCGAGTTCAAGTTGCAGATACGTTGGTAGAACTGGGTTGTGGGAAAGCAAGTTTAATCTTTTCTTTTTTCTATCTTCTCCACGAGATAAGGCAGTGTCAAACTGAGTGAGCTGGGAGGGGGCATCTTTTAGAATTTTCAGAAGTGGAAAAGAGGGTGAAATAGTCATTTTGGAAGATGAGAAAACAAAATCTAAATTAAAGATGAAACCTGTTAGGACAGTTGTGGGCTTTCCTCAGGTCCCGTTCAGCTGGAGGGCAGATGCGAAGCAGATGGAGGCTTGGGTTGAAGCAGGTTTTGGAGTTTTGCCAAGGGAGTTCTCGAAGGGAGGGGTGGAGAGAAAGGGGTTGAGGGTGCGTGTGAGCGGGGATGTATTCGGATGGATGTGAATTCGAAGCAGGGTGCGGAGGGAAAAGAAAACCGGTGGGGCTGATGACAATGAGGACAGTTTGGTGGAGTCGATCGTCTTGGGTCATAGGGACCCACGCACGGTGGACTTCTCTTGTTTCCTGTCCACCTCCTTCCTGGCTCGTGTCTCCGAGTGAAAAGACCTCTGGGAATTCCCGTGTGGCTCAGCGGGTTAAGCATCTGGTGTTGTCATTGTTGTGGCTTCCATCACTGCTGTAGCTGGGGTTTGATCCCTGGCCCAGGAACTCCCACACGCCATGTACATGGAAAAACAAAAACAATACAAAAACCCTCTGAATTTCTTTTTCTTCGTCTTTTTTCTTTTTAGGGCTGCACCCACGGCATATGGAAGTTCCCAGCCTAGGGGTTGAATCAGAGCTGCAGCCTACACCACAGCCACAGCAACACCAGATCCGAGCCATGTTGTGCCCTATGATGCCGCTGGTGGCAACGCCGGCTCCTTAACCCAAGGAGCAAGGCCAGGGATCAAACCCTGGTCCTCATGGATTTTAGTTGGGTTCGTTTCAGCTGAGCCAAAAAGGGAACTCCCTGTTACATCTTATTATGTGTGTCTTATTCAAATGTATTTATGAATAACTATCAAGGGCTTATTACCAAGTCCTTGTTATAAGTACTGAGAACATCGCCATGAATGAATGCAGATGTGTACCTGGGCCCTCATGGACGCGAGGTCTGTTACGGAGACATATGGTACATATTACAGATGAATTGTATGGCCCCAGATGTAAAAATCCTGAAACATTTCAAATGTGACCAATATGTCTTTACCACTAGATTGCAAGCCCCCAAGAAGCAGGGGTTTGTGCCACACCCACAGCAGGGGCTCGGTAAAAGCTGTTGATTCCTTGGAGAACTGGTGTTCCCCTCATCTCGACGACGTGCCTTTTAAAGGTCTGCAGGGAAATGGAGTTCCCCTCGTGGCACAGTGGAAACAAATCCGGCTGGGAACCATGAGGTTGCAGGTTTGATCCCTGGCCTTGCTCAGTGGCTTAAGGATCCAGTGTTGTTGTGGGTTGCAGACACGACTCGGATCTGATGTTGCTGTGGCTGTGGTGTAGGCCAGCTGCCACAGCTCCGATTTGACCCCTAGCCTGGGAACCTGCATATGCCGCGAGTGTGGTCCTAAAAAGCAATAAAAATAAAATAAAATAAAATAAAAGTCTACGGGAAATTGGTGACTAGAAAGAAAACAGTGGGAAAAGTTTTCTTGGAGGCCATGAATTTGTAGCCATCAGGTTTTTGGGTTTTCGGTTGGTTTGTTTGCTTTTTTGCTTTTGGGGGCTGCATCTTCAGTATACGGAAGTCCCCAGGCTAGGCGTTGAATCAGAGCTGCAGCTGCTGGCCTATGCCACAGCCACAGCAATGCAGGATGCGAGTCACGTCCGTGACCTACCCCACAGCTCAGAGCAACGCCGAGTCCCTAACCCACTGATCGAGGGCAGGGATCAAGCCTCACCCTCATGGATACTAGTCGGATACGTAACCCCCTGAGCCACAAGAGGAACTTGCTGTAGCCATCAGGTTTTATCCATCGGGTTTGGGAAAGCCTGGAATGATTATGGAATGATAATGTCGGGGAAGTTTGGGTTGCTTCCTCGACGTAATAGTCTGTTGTGTTTGTGCTATGGTTTGTTAGGACCATATCCTGGCAGCCTATGATCTAGGCCCTGCAGGTCCCTTTGACATTTAAATTAATTATCTTGAAAGGCTAAGGTGTAGGAGTGACAGTCGGATCGAGGTAGGGGGACCATGAAGTTTTGGTTACCCCAAATTGTTAGGAGACTTGGCTCTTGGATAAATGGATAATGACCAACTAGTGACCATGTGTTCAAACCAAACACAGCTTTCTCCTCACCAGATGTGTGCATTTATCAGGGACTTTCTGCTAATTATTCAAAGATGTCCTAGAACAGGACACATGTGCCCCCTTCAAGGAAAGCCCACGTACGCGATACACATGTACAATCATTGACAGATAAACTGGCCCAATGGATTCATTGTTTTAGATAATGTTACATAATTCTGTCAATGATTAAGACACATTTCAGGACATAATTCAATATAGAAAGCTTAAATATAAGCCCAGCATTTTAGTTACGAGGGTTTATAAACTAGAGCTATTCAGTTGATTCCAAGTGAAAAGACCCAGGATTCTTTTATTCCTTTGCACCAAGTACAACTAAGCAGTGATAGCTGGTATTCTTTTTCATCCAAATGAAGCACCCGTGTCTGCAGGTAGGTTTTGGAGGCGGTCAGTAGGTTCGGTCATTGGTGATGTGACCGAATGCCAGGACATGGGAAAGGTCTTCTTACATCAAGTGATTGGGGAGATCCTAAAGCCTTGCTTCTGCTGCCCTAGCTCCCAGTTTGGTGTGTAACTGCTTGATTTGAAAAGTGATAGATTAAGATGTCACACTCATCTTTTTTATCACTGGGATCCATTATGTGGAGTTGTGCTTAAGGACTTGCTTTAGAGGCTGGCATTTCCTGCGAGAAACTATCCTGGTGTCTCCACGAGACCTATTGGTTTGTAGGTGATATAAACATTTAAGGGAAATAGAGTGATGCCAGACGTCCTACCTGTGCCCACACCCATCGTGACTGCCGTGGGAAGCATGGCAGTCAGACACGTGTCACCAACTTTCTATCCCTTTGACGGCCCCCAGGTCAGAACACAAGAATGCACGGGGTTCGGGGCACTGGCTGGTGGTGCATTAACTTGCAGAAACTGACAACGAGAAGATTTACAGCCATAGAGAGCTTGAAATCAAGACTATGGGCCTCTTTGCTCAGACTGCCCTAACCAAGCACCACAAACGGGGTGGCTTAAATAACAGGCATTTGTGTTCTCATAATTCTGAAAGTGGAAGTCAGAGATCAGGTTGCTGGCTGGCAGGGTTGGTTGGTTTCTCTTGAGGTCTCTCTTCTTTGGCTTGTAGATGCCTTCCTGCTGTGTGCTCACCTGCTCATTCCCTGAGCCTCTCTACCTTTTTTTCCCTTTTTTTTTCTTTTTTTTTTTTTTCTGGTTCTTTTAGGGCTACACCTACGGCATATGGAAGTTCCCAGACTAAGGGCTGACCTGGAGCTATAGCTGCTGGCCTACACCACAGCCACAGCAATGCCAGATCCAAGCCATGTCTGCAACCCATACCACAGCTCAGGGCAAGGCTGGATCCTTGACCCTCTGAGCGAGGCCAGGGATTGAACCGGCATCCTCATGGATACTAGTCGGATTCATTAACCACTGAGCCATGACGGGAACTCCTGCCTGTCTGTGTCTTAATGTCCTCTTCTTATAAGGACACCAGTCCTTATGAGGGTTGGTTTAAGTCCCACCCTGATGATCTCATTCAATCTGAGTTAACCCTTTAAAGACCCTACCTCCAAAGGCAGTTACATTCTAACTAACTGGTGGTTATTCCTTCAGCAGATGGAATTTTTGGGAGGAGGGGGAGATGTAATTCAGCTCCGAAGACCTGGGAAATTTTAGATCTGGCTCAGTTCTTCCAGGAGTCCACTAATTTAGGTTCTGAAATCAAGCCACATTGATTCCACGAAGAGTAACAATGAATTTTCTAGGCTCTAATTTTAAGTATGTTACCCACTTTCTCTAGGACTCAGGGGTCAAATCTGAAATACGGCATTCATAGCACCTGTTTAATTTCTCTTTCTGGTGATCCAGCTGATGAGAGGTTGAAAGTGATTTGAAACTACACTATCGTGCATATGGAAATATTAATATTAGTAATAACACTAATAAAGTTATAAAATACCTATCTCTGGAGTACATTTGTGGGCTGTAGCTTCTCCTACCAAGGTTACCCGACTACTTGGAAAGGCATGTGGCTGCTGTCTCCTTTCTACACGAAGACTCATTGTTCACTAGTGAATGTTGGCAGTCTAGCCTACCATTTACCTGTCTGATAAAATTTCTTGAGCGAAATCACGTCCAAATATAAAAAGGAGGGAAAAAACAATAAAATTCCATGTCTTTGTGTTCATGTTGCTTTTCATATCGGCCATTATTCTGCTTTCTAGAAATTCTCCTGGGAAAGTTTTGGATGCAGAAATCTTCTCAGCTGGTAAATAATGGCTACTTTATTATTGATTTTTTTTTTTTTTTTTTTGCTTGTGGAATATACTTCTGCTAGAGGTACAGTCTATGCAAGGAACAATACCCCTATTGGGTTCCCACTGTGGTGCAACGGGATCAGCTACATCTCTGGAGCAGGAGGATGCAGGTTTGATCCCTGGCCTCGGTCAGTGGGTTAAAGGATCCAGCATTGCCACAAGTTGCAGCATAGGTTGTAGATGCAGCTTGGATCCCACCGTGGCGGTGGCTGTGGCCAGCAGTTGCAGCTCCAATTCTACCCTGACCCTGGGAATTGTATATGCCACAGGTGTGGCCCTAAAAAGAAAAAAGAAAAAACTTTCTAGCAGTCAGAATACAGAAAACAGAGTAGAGAACTTGCCTAGCAGAATCTCTGCACAGTCTTCTTGCAGGCTAGAGACCTGTGGACTTGGGTTTCTAGCACAGGCTGGTATTTCCAAGAAGTTAATTCAGAACAGAACCCGAAGTGACCTTGCCAGACACGCCTCCTGGAAATGCGGGCAGGGCTGAGTGTGGCTGGATCAGACAGTTTTGTTAGAACTTGGGGCCACTCCGGGATGCTGTGGGGTGACTGAGTAGCAGGTACTTAGAATGGTAGGAACCCAGAGCGGGTGATGCCGGGGATGTACTCACTGACATGAGCGGCGTCTGTTTCTAGGATCAGAAAGTGGGAGGTTTGAGAAATCATGAATTATCATACGTGCATTGAATCTTCTGGCTCCTCTCTACAAGGCAAGCCCTTAAGTAAAACCAACAGATCCATCTGGAGTGACAGAGGACATGGGGTACTAGGGTTGGGGCTAGGCAGCCTTGGCCAGGAGGGAAGAGCCTAGCTGAGATCGAAGTACATGTGGATCAAAACCACAGTGACCCTAAAACCCAGCACGAGTTAGAGTTTCCTCTGTGGCCTTATGACCCCCCTGTTTTCTTTCCTCACTATTTAACAGCCAGTGGTGCAGAGAGGGAGGGAAGGAAAAGCAAATATCTATCCCAAGTCTATTATGTGCTGGGCACTTGACACCTCCTCACTCACTTTGTGGGTCTGATCGTCATCTGTGGGTAGGGTATTATTATCCCCATTTAGCAGATGAGGAAACTGAGCCTCAGGAAGCCTATTTAGGATCCAAACCTGTGTCTTTCTGATTCCATTAACCCCTATATATTTTTTTTTCATGACCTTGTGCTGTATAAGGACAAAGGTAGATGATGACAGATACAATACCATACCTATGGGGGCATCATATGTTGGCTAGATATTATTCATTTTATCGATTATATTGCCGTAGCACTATAAAATTGATGGAATTGTAATTCTCTGTTTTGACATTCAGAATTCCTGGCAAAGAACACCTTTCTCTCGTCACCTGAATTTTCAGTTACTCCATCTTGGTAATCTCTTTCCTTTCACCCCTCTGGTTAAATCCCGGACAAACTTTGCCATCCTTGAACTTTGAACTCCCATTTTTAGGGCTGCCAGTCTACCTGCCCCTGTTATCAGAAGTCTCATCATGAAAAAGGCTAGGTCAGAGTTTATCTCGAGCATCTCTTATTCGCCTTTAGAGCACCGCCCAATTCCTCTCTTATCTCTGTCTGGATTCCCATTTCGAGCTGCACCCTCCTCCCCCTCCCCCCCTTTTCCCACCCGCCTTCATTCCTGACCTCTACTTTATCCCCGTGGCCATTCATCGCTATCACGCCACCTTCCCTTTAGTGACTTCAGCTTAAACATCTAAAAAAACTAGTGACTGTCAGGTTACAGCTTTTTTAAGTCCCTAAAAACATAGACCATGCAGGAGTTCCCCTTGTGGCGCAGCGGAAGCGAATCCGACTAGGATCCATGAGGATGCGAGTTCGATCCCTGCCCTCGCTGAGTGGGTTAAGGATGCAGCATTGCCGTGACCAGTGGTGTGGGTCGCAGACATGGCTCGGATCCACGGTGGCTGTGGCTGGTGTGTAGGCTGACAGCTGTAGCTCCGATTGGACCCCTAGCCTGGGAACCTCCATATGCTGAGGGAGCGGCCCTAAAAAGACAAACAAAACAAAACAAAACACAGACCATGCGGATTTAAGCAAAAGATAGTGTATGGATTATGGATGACACTTTAGTTTCCTTGACCCCATCTCCGTATCATCTGCGGGATTCTTTACATCTCTTCAGATTCTTTTTTTTTTATGTAATTTGGATCTTATGTACACATCATTTGGCCATTTCCTTTTCATCTAGCAGCTGATAACATAATACTTTACAATATAGTTTTTTAATACTTGCATAGTTTTTCCTGGATATATTTACCATTTTAATTTATTTTTTTTTGTGTCTTTTAGGGCCACACCCATGGCATATGGAAATTTCCAGGCTAGGGATCCAATGGGTGCTATGCCTGCCAGCCTACACCACAGCCACAGCAACACCAGATCTGAGCTGCATCTGCGACCTGTACCACAGCTCACAGCAATGCCAGATCCTTAACCCACTGAGTGAGGCCAGGGATCCAACTGGCCTCCTCGTGGATATTAGGCGGGTTTGTTAAGCGCTGAGCCACGACGGGAATTCCTTATTTGCCATTTTTTAGACGTGACCAATCTCTTATTATTGTCCATTTAGATTGCTTCCCAAGTTTTCTTACTATAAATTACCCTGTGAACATCTTTGTGGCTAAATCATGGTGCATTTCTCTGGTTCCTATCTTACGGCAAATTCATAGAAGTAGAATTTCTGGGTCAACTTATTATTATTGTTGCTATTACCATTTACAGTTCCTAATCAGCTAACTTCATTTTTTTTCATCTTTTTAAAAAAATTATTATAGTTGATTTACAGTGTTCTGTCAATTTCTGCTGCACAGCAAAATATCTGGGTCAACGTTTATGCATATATTTAAGGTTCTTGAAAAAGATTGCCTAAATTACTCTTCGGAAAGGTTATCTGTTTGTCATCACAGAGGAAGTGTTGGAAAAGTTCCTGTAAATAACACAGGAAGAGTGATATCACTGCTCCTTGCCCATGCTAATTGGTCATGTGCTGTTCAGTAAACCAAGGAACCCTTATCACTCTCTGTTGATTCATATGTAAAGTTAAGGTGATGGATTAGAACGCTAAGATATTTCTCCATCTGTCATTCTGTTATGCTGATTTCACATCGTGGGGATAATTGCATTCCTGAATCTTCTCTGGGCTTCTCAAAAGGAAAGGTAGAGAGCTGAGTCTTAAAACAGAGGAGCGGCTGAAACAAAGAGAAGCATTTTCTTGAAATCTTGTCCTGGGAGAAAGAAAAGTTTTAGCACTGCCTTCACTTTTACTTTGGTCTCCTCTTCTTCATGGCACGGCTCATTGGACAAAATTGCCTTAAATCTTGTCTACCTTTCAGTGAGTCATGTCAGCCATGGCTGTTATTATCATCCTCTTTGTTGGGTTATCATCATTCCCATTCTACAGATGAAGAAACAGAGGATGCAGGAACCGGGCGACTTGCTCAGCCTTAGCGGGTGAGTCAAAGTTGAAAGAGGAAAGCACTAGACTTTCCCCCATGAGCCTACCTCTCATCAAAGAGAAGGCACTGCCTCAGGATACTGTTTGGGGTCTATCCAAGGAGATTTTGGGAACTAGGAGATTAAATTCCTTCAAAACATTCTCCTCCAACAGGGCCCTGGGGCCATCAGCAGCCAGGTACTCTTTTTCCTGGATCTCATGTGGAGTCTCAGACCCTTTTTCTTTCTTTTTTTTTAAATATTAATCTATTTATTTAGAACTTCCGTAATTTTGCTCGATATTCTTTTATTTTTATTTATTTATTTATTTATTTTTTTGTCTTTTTGCTATTTCTTTGGGCCGCTTCCGTGGCATATGGAGGTTCCCAGGCCAGGGGTCTCATTGGAGCTGTAGCCACCGGCCTACGCCAGAGCCACAGCAACGCAGGATCCGAGCCACGTCTGCAACCTACACCATAGCTCACGGCAACGCCGGATCGTTAACCCACTGAGCAAGGGCAGGGACCGAACCCGCAACCTCGTGGTTCCTAGTCGGCTTCGTTAACCACTGCGCCACGACGGGAACTCCATCAGACCCTTTTTCTTACCTCTGGCAATGGGCAAACAGGTCCTTAGGGGTACCCTTGCAAAGGATGAGACCTGGTGAATGTACCTATGAACTCAGACATAGCTGACAAATAAAGTGGAAAAGGATGATGAAACTGCAGCAGCAAAGGCAGGGTAGATGCAGTTTGGTTTACTTCAAACTTTTATTGAGCAACAGATATGTGTAGGTTCCATGAGGGCAGCACCCAGGACAGTAAATGGCTCATAGTTAAGCGCTGAATGTGTGTTTGTTGAACTTCAGGCTCTGGAGGCACAAAGATAAATAAACCACGAGATCTTCCCTCAAGCAACTCTCAGCCCAGCAGAGGACACAGACCAGAACGCAAACACAGCAGCAAAATCATAAACAGACATGTACACACGCACTCGAGCAGCACAGAAGAGGGAGCGATTAACTTGAAAGTTGTACTAGAATAAAGCTTCAAAGTCGGCAGGGTCTGATGGATTGTAGGTGCAGATGGGCTCCTAAACATTTCTCTGATACGAACCTGTATGTATCAAAGCCCATACGGTGTCCTTATAAAACTGAATGTATGTACATTTACAATCACATTTGATACCTCAAACCATTAAATTACCTAATGATGGCTGATTTCCCCCTCCCTTCTTAGCAAAAATTAAAAGAAAAAAATCTTAATGGAAGCGTCCCATTGGATTGAAGAGTCATTTGTTTCTAAGAAACTGACACTTGGTTACTTTCCACTGGGAGTGCGAATGGGCAACGCCTTTCGATTAGTCAGAACGTGTTACACAGAACAATGAGGAGGCGGCGGCCTTGGAAAGAGTAGACGCTCCTCCGTGGAGAACAGGTAGAAATACTTCAGAGATGGAGTCTGAGTGTTTCAGGAAATGAAGTAAGAGGTTGGGACGCGCTTACTGGAATACACGGCCGGACAGACTGGAAAATTATGTAAAAGATGCTTTGAGGTTCTGCGGATGATGTGTGTTGAGTGAGTGTCTCGTTCCTAAATTCTGCGATGGTGAATTTCACTGTATCGGATTTCGGTGTTACGAGGTGTGTATGTGAGCGCTACATATACAAAACCACTTCCTAACCATTTCCTAAATGCTTTGTGACATTTAGGAGAACTCTATGGGAGATTAATACTAGAAAACCCTCTTATCTGTGTAGAAGAAAAACATTCTATAATGGTAATTATAATGTTTTTCTTGTAGAAAGTAGTTGGAGGAATCAAAGGTCGAGAGCCACAGTGTTCTCTCTATTAAAACGTCAAGAGCTGTACGGAGGAAATTCATCTACCAACAAAATCCAGATCAAGGAGAATCTTTCAAATTCAAGAATTGCATCTGAAAAGAACTCTGTAATCTTTCTGATTTTTATTCAGCTTGATAAATTTTCAGCTACTTAAAGATTTTCTGATTCTTTTACAGTGCCATAGAGGAATTAATTTATTACTATTGTTTTTTCTTTTTTTTTTTAGGGCCGCACCTGAGGCATACGGAAGTTCCCAGGCTAGGGGTTGAATCAGAGCTACAGCTGCCAGCCTACACCACAGACACAAAAACTTGGTATCCGAGTCATGTCTGTGACCTACACCACGGCTCATGGCAACACCAGATCCTTAACCCACTGAGTGAGGCCAGGGACAGAACCTGCATCCTCATGGGTCCTTGTAGGGTTTGTTAATCACTGAGCTACGAAGGGAATTCCAGAATTAATTTATTAATGGTTGGAACAGTCTTCACATAAACACTTTTACTAAGAATCCACTATTTCAAAAGATATTGAAAACTGAGTGGAAAAGGAATTAGATGTACATTTAGAAATAAAAGTATAAATTAAGGGAAAAATAAAAACCATGACCACTGCTCCGTGTCTTAGCTTGGAAACATTTATCTTTTTTACAGAACGAAGGGGTCTTGAAGACCAATATGACTCATCTTGGTCCATAAAGATGCGTGTAAGTTCTTCTGTCCCAAATGCCATGAAGCTGGTGAGACGTCATCTCCAAAATTTACCCCAGAGGGAGATGGGACACAACAGAAGAAAGAGGCAACTCACCTGGACTCGCGAACAAGGCAATTACTGAAGCAGGAAAGAGGCAGAGCACTCCCAAACTTTCCCATACTAATCTTCAGAAGGAAGAAATTTCCTCAGTCTACTTCCATGACACCACTCAGACCGTCCAGTTTTTCATTGTCTGCAGGAAAATATGTAGATGATGGAATTTGGCTTTTAATGTTTCTGGGCAATTCTCTGGGGAAAAAACCTCTTGTTCAGCATTTGCATGTTTCCTTTTCAGAAACAGAGATACATTCAGGAAGACTGGGTCTATGGAAGGTACCCAGCTTCCTTGTTAGTGTTTTGGACCACTTCCAGAATCTCCAAAGTGGGGACCCCTCCCCTTTCTATTTCTCATCAGGTATGGCAAAGTGGACCGGCGGATGTGTCTGCTGGCAGAGGAATGAGAAGGGGCGTCCATGTCCTGAGCATGTTTAATTACTCTGGTGTATATTTGGTTGCATTAAGCTTCACAACGAAAATAAGACCTGGATATGGCTGATAAAGATGCTCCCTGTAATTTCTCAAGCAATTAGTGTTTAAGGAGTATTTCCGAGGTACTGGCCATTTTCAGAAACCCATGCACCAAGGATGTGTAGGGGGGAACTGCATCTGTCCCCACTTACCGGTGTGTCCCCAGAGTCTGGCACAGTGATTGGCACATAAATGCTTGTTAAATCAATGAACTTGGGCATGAACGGGTGAATGAATGATTGAGTGGACTTACTTGTATGTTTCCTCAGGGTTTGTAGCCCAAGAACCAAATGCAATGCCTGCCAATAGGGGTTTTGTTAAAGGAGTTAATGAATCCAAGAAAGTGTTCAGTAACTTACCTAAGTATTCCATTTGATTATTTGAGACTCTTAAAAATTACCCATCAGGATTACTATCTTTGCTCAATTAAAAATATCATTTGAAAAACCATACGTGTCATCCTCGTTCTGTGGTCCAAGTCTGCAGAAAGTCCACTGGCGGTGGCGACAGTGTGCATCCCACGTTTTTGCTTGGCATACCTGTGATGGTGGCACAGGTGGTTTCAGCGAGAAGTATCTGTGCTACAATTAGACTAGAAGAGAAGTTAGTAGGTTAGGGTTTTAAGGTCACGAGTTAACAAGACCACCTGCCAGCTCACCTATTGCCTCCTCTGGTTAGGGTTCTCCTTCATACAGCTTATTTCTGATCTGATGAAAAAACAGTCTGGAGGACATAGAGAGAGCTGAAGACAGGAGACAGAGACCCTAAGGCAGCCCTACAGGTAAAGCGAAGTAAGAGAAAAAGGCTAAAAGTCCTGCCTCCTGGGGATCTCATATAATATTCACGGAAACCTGTAACATAGACATTATTATCATAATCCTCATTTTACGAGGCTCAGAGAGGTTAAGGAAATTGCCTGAGATCAGACAGCTCTCAGGTGGCAGGGCAAAGATTCAAACTCAGGAAGCCCAATTCCATTCTTAATGACTTTCAACTGTCCGATGATGTTAAGTTAATGTGTGGGTCCCCTTTGCTTGGCAAATCTTCATTTATAGAACCTGGGGTAAGGCGAGGATATATTTTAGTAAGATACTTTGTTGGACTTTAAGAAAATACCCTGTTTTTGCCTGTAAGATGACCCTGTAAGAAGAGTTATCTTAGAGACCATACAATAGATCCCTAGTTAAAAAAAATGTCCCTGGAGTTCCCGTCGTGGCGCAGTGGTTAACGAATCTGACTAGGAACCATGAGGTTGTGGGTTCGGTCCCTGCGCTTGCTCAGTGGGTTAACGATCCGGCGTTGCTGTGAGCTGTGGTGTAGGTTGCAGACGCGGCTCGCATCCCGCGTTGCTGTGGCTCTGGTGTAGGCCGGAGACTACAGCTCCGATTGGACCCCTAGCCTGGGAACCTCCGTATACTGCGGGAGTGGCCCAAGAAATAGCAAAAAGACAAAAAAAAAGTCTCTGATGCCTACTTATGAATTATTTTAGCAGTATCCTCAAGAATATGGTCCTGGCACGAGAGAGTAAAATCCAGTGACACAGTGTCTTGAGCAGGAGGACTTTTTGCCTCACTGTCAGCTGTTTATGGGTGAGATTAGCTGATAAGAGTCAAGTGGGTTATTTATTTATTTTTTAATTCTTTTTAGGGCCACGCCTGGGACATATGGAAGTCCCCAGGCTAGGGGTCAAATTGTAGCTGTAGCAGTCAGCCTATGCCTGCTGCAGCAACGCCCGATCCGAGCTGCATCTGCTACCTACTCCGAAGCTCACAGCAATGCCGGATCCTTAACCCACTGAGCAAGGCCAGGGATTGAACCCGCGTCCTCATGGATACTCGTTGGATTCATTAAAGCTGAGCCACAATGGGAACTCCCATCAAGCGGGTTATTTTGGAATGTGCAAGTTGGTGGTAATTTGGGAGGTCTTGGCTTCTACTGAGCTCTGCTTTCTTTTTTCACCCTTACATGCTTCGAGAACGCCCTACAACTGGTACACCCCTGTAAGGAACCCTCAGCCCATTAAGAGGTGTGCCCTTGAATGAAACGCTTCACTTTATATGACTGTGTTACACTTGTTTTGGCTTCAGGTTTTATTTGATGCTTGAAATGCAGGATAAGATGACTCCTGTTTCAGCTTTTCCCAGTGACTTCTTTGACCATGTTTGGTTTGGCAGTTAAGGAAAAAATCAACAGAAGGATTACATTTCAATGGCACAACACCTAATCCTCAGGCAAATGATTTGTCCACGCTTAATATAAAGTACTTAGGATGTATTGTTTGATGTAAACACTAGTTCTAATAAAATGGTGCCTGAGGAACAGTTCTTTAACTTGTAATACCCTATTTGTGTTGGCCTGGACGGATTGGATGTAGAGCCATTATGATAAAATATATCCTCTTTAGCCTGATAAAAACGAAAATCAGAGCACAGGGCTCAGGCCTCGAAAGAAAAGATGCTGCAGAACACAAAGACCCTCGGGATAGGAAGAGCCGGCCCTGGGACCAAGCCAGGCAGTGCCTCCTTGGAGGAAAACGGCCCCGTTGTCCAGGAGGACCCTTGGTTTACTCATTTGAACAGCACCTTCTGTGAATCTAACACTGTGCAGAAACCCACGACCCTGAGCTGCTGTGTTTGTGGAGTGTTTCTATCTGGGGAGGAGCAGCTGCCTCGAAGCAGGAAGATTCCAAGCACAAAGAAGGGTGAAAGGAAGCACCTGCACTTCTGCCAACCCCGGATAGCAATCTCTGCTCTCAAATATCCACTTGCTATAACCTTTTTCTCCAGGACCCCGTGCTGCTTAGAAGCATGCGAGGTTAATAATAGCAGGCAAAAAAATGCTAGGCATTTCAAGATGCTACATTCATCTTACCGTTCCACTAATGCGGGGCTGGCAGAAAGTCACTTTCAACCTCCTTGCCTGCTGCTTAGATTCCCTGCGTGTCGTGAGAGCTTCCTCCAGGTATTGGGGAGTGATCACTGTTCATATGGTGTTAGTAGAAAGATAGGCGACTTTGCCATTATCCTCATCTGATTTAATGCTGATAAATCAGCAAAAACGCCACCTCAATACTTGTCTCTCCGTCTCTGAAGAGCAGACGCTTAGCAATAGCTCCATTCACAGTTCATCCGGCGACTTGCTTCCAGAACGCTGGTGATTGAGCGCCTTCTCTGTAATTGTAGCTTTAGCCAAAGGATGAAAAACCACAGGTCCCGAGCTAAAGTGACTTGAATTTTCAGGTCCTGACTCATCTGTAACTCTTCAAGAGTTGCAAGAGAGGGGAGCTTTCAAGTGAGAGGCAGCCTTTTGATTGGGGATGCAGTCCTAATTGCTATGTTTTCCAGAAAGAGTCATTCCAAGGGCAGATTTCTGCAGGTTGTTGTGGCTTAGGCTTTTGAGGGTATTTACCAATAGATCAAGTCCTCAAATCCAGGAAAGCATCTTTCCATTGACTAAAGAGCTGGCTGGACGTAAAACTGAAAACTGAGAGAAAATGGAAAAATGACACCTGTCTTTCCTTCGGCTTGATGGATTTGCCTCATTATCGTGGGACTCTTAGACACCTGTGCTTATCCTTCCTGGAAGCCCCAGAGACAAAGATGACCATGGCACATGGGGCTTCCTTGCCAGGGGGCGGAAGTCACTGCGTTCAGTTTCAAATTTGTGGCGTTTAGGGACACAGGATCAAGCAAAGCTGAATGCTTGAAATGCAGAAGAAACAAATATTAGTTGTTGTTCAGAAAGTTCCACTTCTTAATTTTCCCACACTTTCGCAACTCAATATCTCTAAAACCTGGCCACTTCTCTCCATCCCCAGAGTCACCCCTTTAGTATAGCCTGCCATCCTTTCTCACTGGGGCTTCTTAACTATTCCCCCATTTTCCATCTTGGCTCCTCTGTTCTTTACAACGGCCACCGGAGTGCCCATTAGACAGTAAGTTTGAGTCTTTCACACACCTATTTACAACTCTGCTTTGAGGTCTCCCCACCGTCCATGGGACAAAATTTAAGAATCTCCGCTATGGTTTCCAAGGTGTTCCATAGGATGGTCCCAGGGGCTCTCCAGTCTCTGGGAACCAGTGTTTCCTCACTCTCCTGTCCCAGCTACGGACATCCTTCCATGTCCTTGAGAAAGGAGCACGGCTTATCCACTGCCACCTGCTTGGAGCAAGTCTAGCCTGGTCATCCTGCATGACTCAGCTTAAAGGCAACCTGTGCGCACCTGTCTTACAGAACGCCCACACCCCAGACCACGACACCTCCTCCAGTCGCGAGGGTCCATGGCACCCGGTCACCTTTCTTTTGCGATAGCCATCAGCACTGTGATGGCCTGGGTAGGTTTATCTGCCCAGAAGACCAGCAAGCTCAGTACTGGTTGCTCATGCATGAGGGCAGGAGCCTTGCCTGTTCTGTCCATTTCAAGCACCCATTATGTGCTGGTTCACGGCATGTGCTCAATCAAAATTTATGAATTAATAGGATGTTCAAGACCTAGTGACTTTTTTTTTTTAAATTTGCCAGCCTTTATGTTAAAGAAGTCTTTTCTGTCTGAAAAATGAATTTACCTCACAGAGACCCAAGGATGGTCTGAGATTCCCCGTCCCAGTGTTTTCATAGTAAAGAATGAGAAAGAGACCAAGTAGATCAAGCAGGCAACTGTTTTTTGATGCCTACCCCTCTCTGCTACACACACATAAATAGGCTTCAGAAAGGGAAAAAGCTAAAAGGCAAAATACCAATCTGGGTTTCTTTGGCCTTTTTTTTGGTTATTATTTTTTTTAATAGTTATTTTCCCAATACAATTTTTTTTTCCTACTGTACAGCATGGTGACCCAGTTACACATACATGTACACATTCCATTTTGTCACATGATCGTGCGCCATCGTAAGTGACTAGACACAGTTCCCAGTGCTACACAGCAGGAGCTCATTGCTAATCCATTCCAAAGGCAATAGTCTGCATCTATTAACCCCAAGCTCCCCAACCACTCCACTCCCTCCTCCCCCCCCTTGGCAACCACAAGTCTATTCTCCAAGTTTCTTTGGCCTTTCTTAATCAGGAGTGAACAACAGCATTCTTTATTTTTATTGTTATTATGATTCAAAGTGAACTAAACATCAGGGCTGTTTTTTTTTTGAGGGGGGGGGCAAGAACGTGTAAAGAATGCAGGGCTGGCCTGGGAGTGTTAATTCCCTGAAGAGTCAACAGAGGAGGTCCCCAGGGAAGGAGAGGGTAGGTGAATGGAACCCACAGAAGGTAAAGAGCTTGAGAAAATGCAGAAAGGTACGTTCTGGCTTCAGCATCCTTCACAATGACAGTGACCTTTGCATCTGATGGTAACGCTGTTCTGTTCGGAGGGACTTCTCTCCTGGAGCTGCACAGAGTAGAGTGATGGGTACTGGAGCTGAAGGCAGACCCAGTGATGCCTCCTTTCCCAGTGCTCAACAGCGATGTGGGGGAACCAGGCAGGTACACAGGCAAGCGTGATGCTTTGTGAGGTGGGCTAGGATCCAGGCAGTGGCAGCTTTTGTGGGAGTACAGAAAAGATGCATCTAGCAGTCTGGCGGGGACGGGTGGCAGGCAGGTCAGGACGCGTGGCCAGAGAAGTCTTCCCAGAGGAGGCAATAACTCGTTAGCCTTAAAGGACAAGTGGGACTTGGCGAGATGGACTGATGGGAGCATTATGGCCTTGCAAACAGCATCTTAAAACACAAGGAAATATACATGTCTGTGGCTTCCTGGGACACACCTATTATAATCAACAGGATTCATGAATACCAGCTCATAATTAATATACAGAATCGACAGCCACTGGTTGTCTAACCTCTCCGAAGCATCCTGTGGCATCTTGAAGGTTGCGTAGGGCTGCCCAGCTATGTGCTTTTCCCCCTGTCACCGTGCTGACCCCACACCAAGGCAGGTGGAGGGTGATCAAAGGAGATCCTGAAATTCTTCACGTGCAATGCAGGTTATACAGGGCAGTCTGGGCCTGCCTCCTCCCCAGGAGGCCCCCTGATCATCTGGAGACGGTGCGTTGGCTGTGCTGACTCAGACCAGCGCTGGCACCGGCCTCCTTCCTAGCAACCCTGGAGGGTATTTGCACCAGACACCTTTCCAAATGGTCACCTGCTGAAACACCCGCAGGTGCTTTTGCCTACAATCAACTGCATATTAAACAGGTATTTCCTACTGACCCGATATTACGTGGACTGGGTCGGATAAACACACAGAAACTGTGTTTTTTCCCCTCTGGGTGGTATGCTTTTGTCGTTGTCGCCTTCAAAAAGGGGCACTCTTGAAAGGACTGAAAAATATGAAAACTGGTCTCTAGGTCTGTCTTTTGGAGATGCTACGGTGGCGGAAGACAGAGGGGGGGGGCGGGGCAGAGAAAGAAGCCGGAGCAGCCGTGCTCTGAATTTAGAAACCTTGCTTTGCTATCTGGATCTGATTTGGCCCGAGAATGCAAGCATCAGATAAAAATAACAAGTCACCCAGTAGAGGACAGATCTCCGGCTTCTCCCCTGCCTGGGGCCGCGCATGCCCAGTGCGCGCCTCTTTGGTGGAGAAGCGCTGAGCCACATTCCCCAGCAGAAGGCCAGAGTGAGAAAGGGCCTGTGTTTGATGTATGAGCTCGGGCTTGCCATCGTGAGTCACCCTAGAACTAGCTGCAGGCAAAACAAAAATCTTTTGTGATTAATTAGAAAAACTGGACAATTATGAATTGACTGCACCCAGCCAGGGTATGGTAAAATATAAATAGTAAGGACTCTGGCAGAGCCTGATGAAAGCCCGTGTTTGCACTGGAGAAAAGCAAATTTTTAACATGGAATCTGCTGAGATGGGACCCTTTCTGATCCTGGACAATCGCAGGGTCTTGGTGGAGGTTCCAGGTGACACCTTTGAAAGGGAGCCAAGGTGACTTTTCTTCAACTCCCCTCTAAACACTGGTCCCAGTGCCAACTTGATTGTTCGTTTTCTGTCTGTCTTTCTTTTTCTCTCTTTCTTTGACCCCAAGCACATCCTTTTCAGCAGCTCTGTGAGATGGCTCACATCTTTTGTTAACCTCGCTGCCAGCCCACAGAGTTGTTGGCTGGGTTATTTCGCTCTTCGGGGACATTTGTTTCCACTGTTACGCTCTCTGAGGATTTGCACACAGCTATCACCTTTATTCCGAGGCACTTGTTGGTTTAATCTTCAGGGGGAAAGGGACTTCCTCGAATGCCCTGTGTTTATCAGGGAAAGGAGAAATCAAAACATTAGAGAGCGTTATTGGATGGATGAATTATTCTGTTTAGGGACAAAAAGTGGAAGGATTTTTCCCTCTTACAAAGTTGAGTGTGACTTTTTAAAAGCCTTTGGGTGTGAACATTACATTTTTTTGGCATGATGTCATCTGCTCTGCTCCTGCCCCCCAAACACACACACACACACACACACTGAGCACATCTCACATGGTGGAACTAAGGAAGATGATTTCTTTTAAAGGAAGTTCCCAGTGCAAAAGAATTAAGCCCTGACAGTGCCTGCAAATGTCAAAATACAAGTTTCCTCCAGTGATCATTTTTTAAAGCACCAGGGTGAAGCAAATGTGCCTTTTTCCCGGGGCAACGTTGCACAGCCAACAATGTTCACAGACCGAAGAGGAAGACAAGAAAATGCCATCTCTCCAGGCTGTCTCCCCCCAGCACCTACCACACTTTGATAAAACATCTTCCAGACCTTTGAAATTCGGTCTCTGCCAGGCAATTAACTCTTCTTAACGTGCTGTTTGCGTGGCCAAAGCAGCCTTTTGGGGAGGGGACCCTCTGTTTGCCCTCGCCAGCGTTCACACAGCTTTCTATTATTATTCAAGCAGCGCCGCCTCAGTGGTAAACCCATTGACCATTCAATCAGTGCAGTAGCTGCTGCGGATAATTAAAAGTTCCCAACCTCTTGCCCCAAGGCCAGGCTAGAGCCAGTCAAAGAGGAGCCAGGTCCTGGCTGCTGAGGGACCAATCGATCAGCTGATTAACCCTTCTTACTGATTGGTTAGTGCTGATTGCATCTCCAGTAAAGAAATCTCCTCTACCCCTGGGGCACGAAAGGCAGCCATACATTCCCGGGGCCTGTGAGACCCTCAGCCCTGGCAGTCCACACACAGAATAGAGGGAGAGAAGGAGAGGGGACTCCCTGGTACCAGACTTTCCCGATTTTGTCTCCCCACCCCTGTTTTCCCTGGCCTAGCTCGGATTTTATTTCGAGAGAGAAAAAGCTCTTCCAGGAATGATGGAACAGAGTCCCGCCCTAGGAGTTCGTTGTTGTTCTCCAGCGCTTGCATGAAACTGGTGCATTCTTTTCAACCACCTTGTCCCCAAATGTCCCCTTGCACAGTGAATGACGTCAGAACGTACTGAGACACACCCTTAATAAATGGGTCTCCGGAGATTGCTCTTTGACCCGGCACCTCCGATGGGGTTTGTATTTGCTAGCTAGAAAATATTTATCTTTGGTTACGGATAAACAATCTGTTTTCAATTGTGCTTACATTTCGGCACAACGACGGAGAGATGCTGTTTGGGAACAGAGGCGTTAAAGAAATGACAGCCCTGTGATGTCTTCGAAGGGAGTAGCTGAGATGTTATCAGACAGGTGTGGTGGACAGGACCATAATGGGTGGCTCTTAAAGGCTGATTTATGCGGATCTGGTAGGAGAGGCCAGCGAGGAGACTCTTCTGTGAAGGCGTTGGCCCTGCAGGTTCCCCGCTTATCGCCCCATCGGAGGCAGGAGGGGGGGGAGGGAGCTGAACTTTGCAAAGCAGACTTTGCCAGTGTTATCTGTGCCTCCATCTTCAAGGAGGCCGAGCTCCTGCTGACGTCAAAGGCAGGAGGCCTGCGAGCAGCGTGCGGGTTTAGGCCACACGGGCAAATGCTTGCGTGGAAAGCGCAGCTGTCAGGTTGGGAAACACATTTTTTCCAGAATTCTCCCGATGTGCCCTTATTTGGGGCTACTTACCCGTAGAACTGCAAGAGCAGAAAACAAGGCGACGACTCCAGGATCCAAAGTATGACTGGCCCCATTGAGAAGGGGAGAATAACAGAGCGTGGCCTCAGACCGAAGAGGTGGCTCTGTGCCGTGGGCCCTTCACAGAGCAGGGTTTGGGGACCGAGTCCTTTGTGCGTCCTCAAGGCACGTGGATTCTGAGCTTTTTTCCCTTTGAGGGATCTCTCTTCCCACAGAGGCTGAGGGTCAGCAGGTGGTAAACAAAATGTCACAGAGCTTTGAGATTCTTAAAGGAGGAAAAAGTTTTGTGGGAACCCCAAGAATGGCAGTTATGTACTCACTCTCAGAAGCACCAAAATAATCTATAATTATATGACCTTGCATGTGTTTATTAACTTCTCAGTGGCCTCCTTGTCTTTACGTGAAAGTATTAGATCTCTCTCTCTCTCTCACACACACACACACTTTTTTTTTAACGGACTTGCGGGCTATTTAATTTATTTCAAACCCCCCACATTTCTGAAATCAAAGCAGAATTTGTAAAACGTTTGTGTCAACGAGCGCTCTATGCCATCAGAGGAAAAGAAAACACTACCCAACCTAGGAGGCATGAGATAATGGCACAGGTTCTGTTAACACCATCATTAGTTGGTAAGAACATAATTACATGACACTGCTAAATATAATATGGAAAATAATACAAATACCTATTTTTGGTTTGCTACAAGCTGACAGTCTGATTTGGGTCATAAATGTTACTTATTAAAATGCCCATGAGGCTTTTAAAATTTCCAGCTGGAATTTAAAATGTTTCCAACAAAGTACTTCTACTTGAAACTACGTTTTGATATAAGATTTCTGTGCACAGAGAGGAAAGGGATTAAAATGGGTCTTCGAGGAGAAATGAGTAAGGCTGTACTTGTTAATGTTTTGTGGTTGGTGAAAATTGCCTATAATATATGAAAACCCAGGTCGTTTATGAAATGTTGGGTAACTACAAACCCATTGACAGGCTTCTATGGTTTGGAGACTATTGTTCAGAAATGCTCCCATCGAAGTCTTCCTTGTGAAGTATTTTTGCCCTGTTGTATAATTTCTCTTTTACGGGAGCATGTATAGTATAGCATGTATAGCACTACATGCTAAAGGCAACATGGAAAACGACTTAAAGCAGGGCAGACTATATGTACCTCAGTGGGCGTCCGTAGGTGCTCTCCTATCTTGAGGACGTTAAATGCAGCAGGCAGTCTTTCTGAGCTGGAAGCCATATCCCCAAACAATGTCAACAGGGAGCAGCAAAGTGAGCATCAAAATAGGTAGGATTCCTGGGAGGGGAGGGCGGTAATTCGAAACTCGGATTAACCATTTTCTCTGTGGTCAAACCGAGACCACAGTGTACCCACCTACTCACTCATCAGACTGCCTCCCAGAGGCATCTCTTTTTCAGGAAACGTTCATTTTCTAACGAAAGCTGATAAAAACCATCAACTATATTTAGCATCCTGGATGATGTGCTTTTAGGGATTCTGCTTAGAAGACATTTCTGAGTATGCTTAGAAGGGCCCCCGGAGTTAATATACTAGATGGACAGGTTGGAGGAATTTTTTAAACACATAAACCAGATAAAAGTTCAGTGTGTCTTCCCTGACTCTTTCTTCTTCTTCTTCTTCTTTTTTGAAAAAAAATTTAAAGCGCCCCAGAGATCACGCAAGCCTCAGCACAATCAGATCTCAACGTTCTCTTTACACAGAAAGCTCTGAAACCAAGTAAGCTGAGTTGCTCATCTCTGCCGGTGCCAGCTTCATGCTCTCGTCAAGGAATTCCGCATAAAAGAAATATAAGCAGTCCCTGGATCTGTCTTGGTTAAGAAATAGTACACACCGCCATCCAACGAAATTGTTCAGAAATTTTTTTTTTTTTTCCAAAGCTCCAGCTATGCGACAGTAGGGAAAGGAACACGTGTAGCCTGGGTGCAGATTTTCCTTTAAACAGACCAGAATGCCATGCTTGGCTTCTGCTGTCTCAGTCTGCTTAGGAATTCCTAATGAGTAAACCATAGTGTTTAACAGTAAAATACGGTTATGGCTCTTAAATGCAGGCTACATTTAACAACCGTATATTGATTTTTTCTTGTAATTTTATTTCCACGAGCATTTCTGGTTTCTTAATTAGTAGCCTTTTAGAGGGAGATTTAACATTCTCTCTATCTGAAGATGTGGCTTCTACGATCCAGCGTCTCAGAGGAGAGAAAGTTCTAGACTGGCAGTCTGTGCTGGGAGGGAGAGGCCCCCCCCCCGTGCGTGCGTGTACAGACGTAGACAGACTCTGGGCCCTCCCTCCCCGGCTCTGCCAACACAATGGAGACAGACCAGCGTTGGGGAGGCTGGTGACAAAACTCAACAATTTCCAAGCGCACACTCACCCTGTAACGGGAAGAACTGTTTACCCCGTGTTCCTTATTAAACTGAAGTCTTTTATTTAATGAGCATGACTCATGCAAGGTGTTCCATAAATCATCGGCTGGTTTACAAACTCAATAACTAGGCTTCCTGCTATAACTAGGCTGTGCACACCTTAAATTATTAACACGCCGGGGCCTTAAGGCAGATCTTTGATGATGATGATATAAACACTGTGGAGACAAGGTGCCCTCTCAGCAAAAGATTATTGACTCTAATTACCATTTACCACAGGAAAAAGAAAAGAAAAGACAATAAAATATGAGGCAGAATTGAAATCTAAGATTTAATTTTATGAGGAGCTTTAAACACCCCCCCCCCACTCTCTCTCTCTCTCTTTTTTTTTTCTCCCCCCTTTCTTTTTTCTTCTTCTTGGCAGCCTCATCACACACGGCTGGTGTGGAATGATAGCCCCATGGTCGGAGGAAGAACGGAGGGACTGAACAGAAATAGGAGAGACTTTGCAGCAGATACTACGTCCATTCTTTGAAAGGTGATGGAAAAAGGCCAGGGGGAAGCGAAAAATGATAATGCACTGGGGAAAAAAAAATTCCGGCTTTAATTGTTTCCACGTCTCTACGTCATAAAAAGGCTAAACGACTTCTCTGCCGGAGTGCAGTCATTTTGGGGTAGTAAAACTAGAACTTCAGGTCAGCTTTTAAAAAGGAGTCATTTACTCTTCTTAGGTGCTTGGATTTTACTGTATCCTCATTATACAGTTGTTGGAAGGGTGCAAGGAGGTTCAAATGAAAGAGGTTTCATGATAAGATGGCTTATTAAAAAATGAAGATGCAGCAAAAATGACACAGGCTTCATGGTTGGGTATTTGGAAAGTGGACCTGCTGCCAGGAGAATAAGGGAAGGTCTCTGAAAATCTGGAGGAGTGTTCAGGACAGAATGAGGTGGGGTGGGGGGAAGAGAGGCTGAATTTCGCTCTCTGCTGTCAGCGGCTTTTGTTCTGTCTTCCCCAGTGGTTTCGTAGTTCTCACTTCGAAGACCATCCGCTCAGGTCATTGTTGGCTTAATCGTTGGCTGAGGTTCCCCCTTCACAGAAACCCTATGTTGTCATCTAACATTTACTGATGGAAGCGTAGGATGTTGGGGTTGGAATAGGCTTCGAAACTGTCAGCCCTTACAGATGTGAAAATTTCAGCCTGGAAAGGGGACGTGATTTGGCCACAAATACCTCTTTGGGGGCTACGGAGGTCTAGTGAAGGTGGGACCCGCACCAGCAACTTACTGTGCCATAAGGTGGCATCCTTTGGACGCTATCTCAGAGCCATAGAAAAGTGCCCAGTGACCTGGAAATATTCGATCAACCTCATGCATAAAATAGGTGATGCTGCTTACCGTATCTGCCACGGGGATATTTAAAGCAGGTCTCCTAATTCAATACAATTGTTCAACTATGACCACAGAAGGGGGAAAAAAAGTCTGTGATAGATATTTACAGGCGTTTCTTTTTTCTTTGAAAAGATTGCCTGGCATTTTTAGGATCAAGTGAGCTTTTTGAGGTTGGCTAAGTTCGAGGATACAAGAATTTGCCCTCAAGCACTATAGTTTGTCCTAGTGGTCAACCAGCCATCTCCTGCCTCCTCAAGGGATTCTTAGAATCCTAAGGGACAGCAGATGTGGAAGTGATTTGCAGGCCCTCGAACCCTTCTTCAAGGGCCTTTTGACGCACCTGTGCTTGTTTCCCCAACTGGTAAAGAAGTGTGAGGTTTGGCTGTCTTACCCATGCTCTGCACCTGGTTGGGGACCTACCACAGAGCAGCCCACAGGGGACAGGTCCCTCATGCCCTCCTTCCTCGAAGAGCAAACAGTGAGTCTGTACGTAACGTGAGAGGCAGTCAATGCCTTTTGGTATCTGGGGGGGAATATCTTGGTACCTTGGTTCTCTCTGGTCATCTTGACCCTGTCCAAGCAGAACCGCTCATTGGAGACTGGAAACCAAAGACCACCACTGAGCCTCAGAAACACCCTGGATGTGTCCCAGGAGACAGGGGTCCTGCTCATATGTAGGTTGGGGTTAATTGTCTTTGTGATTATCTTATTTGGGAACTTTTATTGTATAGTCTTATGTTTTCCTTGTCTGAGAAAATGGCATCAATTTCCCCTACTTCATTATATGATGGCTACACTTCACCCTGTTAGCTGTCTTCTTCCTCAGAGGTAACCACCGATAGATATTGAGAGAAAATATCTTTGCTTTTTTAGGGCTGCACCTGTGGCATGTGGAATTTCCCAGGCCAGCGGTCTAATCGGACCTGCAGCTGCTGGCCTATGCCACAGCCACAGCAACTCCACATCTGAGCCGCATCTGTGACCTACACCACACCTCATGGCAATATCAGATCCTTAACCCACAGAGTGAGGCTAGGGATTGAACCTACATCTTTGTGGATACTAGTCAGGTTCATTACTACTGCACCACAAGGAGAACTCCAAGAGAAAGAGTTCTTATGTGCAGTGTGTGTGTGTGTGTGTGTGTATAATATATTATATATACCTGTATATAATACATATGTACATTTATAAATATATTTATAATACACATAGATAAAATATATATATCATAAATATATTCATATTTATAAAATATCTAGGATTCTTTTTGGCTGATGAGCACATTGTCATTTTGTGACAGACCATGAAATAAATACATACTAGGGCAGAAGACCTAAAATTATGCCTCTGTGTGTGTGTACTTATGTTAGTGTGCAATTTTCATTGTTAAATGTGGAATTTACACATCGAAACCATTTCATGCTCTTGGGCTGCTTATACTGCAAAGAGCCATAATTAAAACCTCTTCTTGGGGGGCTTTTGCAAAGGCCTGGCCCCAGGTGGGCAGACTGGGCTCTTTTCAGTCTGGGTTCTTTGCTGAGCAATGGCCTGGGGCAGAGCTGAGCTGACTGCTCTCACTGGCCCTGCTGCTGGGGTCCTCCTCCTGCCCCCCGGGGGGCTTAGTAATTTCCACTCAACAATCTAACCTGGGGAAGAGGAACCCACAGAAGTGTGTGTGTGTGCGCGTGTGTGCATGCAGGGTGAGTTTCAAAGTTTAGGAAACACTCCCCCAGAACGTCAGAGCCTTAACCCCATGCTTGAGTTTGGGACTAGAGGTGATGCCTAGGCCATTTCGAAGATGCCAGAATTCTGGGCAGTCAGGTGTTCTTTCTTCCTCTTTCTTTCTTTTTCTTTTTTTATGGCTGCACCTGTGGCTTATGAAAGTTCCCAGGCCAGGCAGGAACTGAATCCAATCTGCAGCTGTGGCCACACCAGATGCTATATCTCAGTGTGCTGGGCCATGGATTGAAACTGTGCCTCTGCAGTGACCCTAGCCTCTGGGGTAGGATTCGTAACCCACTGTGCCACAGCGGGAACTCCTATTTCATTGCTTGTGTGACTCTTTTTCTTTTAAAAATATGTTACATGCCCCCCCCCAACTCTCCATGCTTATACCTGTTCTATGCGTATATGGGCAGATAATCCTTCAAAGAAAACAAAATTGTGATCATACTTTACATTCTGCCTTCTCTTTTTAAAACTTTCTTACAATAGAGCCTTTCAAACATGTACCAAGGACGTCAGAGAGTATATAATCAGCCTCTATGTACCCATTACCCGGTTCTAACAATTAGCAGCAGACGGCCAACTTAATTTTGCCTAAACCTGACTCACTCCCCCTCTCACCCTATAATTTTGAGGCAAACCCCAGATGTCCTATCATTTCAATGTACACATTTTCACCACATTCTATTTTTAAAAACCCTGCTGAAATACACAGAACGAAATTTATCATTTAAATTATTGTTGAGTGTACCATTTTGTGTCATTAAGGGCATTCACATTGTTGCATAACCATCACATCCAACAGCTCCAGAATTTTGTCATCTTCTCAAACTTAAACTCTGTGCCCATCAAACACTAGCTGCCCATCCCCCGGCCTCCAGCCCTTGGCACTCACCATCCTACCTTCCGTCTCTATGAAATTACTCTTCTGTAGACCTCAGATGGGTGGAATCAGTCAGTATTTGTCTTTTGTGGGTGGATTATTTCCTTTAGCATAATGTCATCGAGGCTTGTCCGAATTTCTTTTTGAGGGCTCTGTCTTCTGTTTTATAACCCATTTGTTCATTTAGTGAGAAAGCAGTTGGAATTTTTTTTTTTTCTCTGTTTACGGCCGCACCTGTGGCCTATGGAAGTTCCCAGGCTAGGGGTGGAATTGGAGCTGAAGCTGCTGGCCTACACCACAGCCACAGCAACGTCAGACTCGAGCTGCGTCTGTGACCTAAGCCATAGCTCACAGCTCACGGCAACGCTGGAGCCTTAACCCACTGAGTGAAGCCAGCGATGGAACCCACATCCTCATAGATACCAGTCAGGTTCTTAACCCGCTGAGCCACAACGGGAACTCCAGCAGGGGGAATATTTTTAACTCTCTCATTTAAATATCTCTTCCTTTGTAGGTATTATTGTGTGCTTTTGACTTGTTTATTTGGAAGGCTGTGAAATGACAGGTTGCCGAAGAGAAAATTTGTTTTTCTCCTGCTAAAGTGGTGGGTGACAGCAGGCTGGTTCATGAGGGAAGCACCTTCAAGGGCTTAAAATCCCAAGCAAGGGACACTTACCTTAAATGCATTCATGTGTGGAATTCTGCACCTGTTTATCGCATATACTTGGGCTGCCCTGAACGATATAGTAAGTGCCTCCTAGATGAGACAGTTTTATAATACTTAACAGTATGTTTTCTGTGGATTTAAGCCTGAGGATTAAGGGCACGTGTGTTAAAGAGCGGGGGTCCTAGCCCCAGTCTAAAACACGTTTCTCTCAAGAACCCGAGTCCTTTTTTTTTTTTTTTTTTTTAGGTCCATACCTGCAGCATGTGGAAGCTCCCAGGCTAGGGGTCGCATTGGAGCTGCAGGTGCCAGCCTAGCCACAGCCACAGTAATGCAGATCTGAGCTGCATCTGTGACCTAGGCAACAATGCTGGATCCTTAACCCACGGAGCAAGGCCGGGAATGGAACCCACATCTTCATGGATACTCCTCAGGTTCTTAACCGGTGGAGCCACCACGGGAACTCCCAACCCAAATCCTTTTGGAATTAGCAAATCTGTCTTCACACTACTTCAGAAAGATGGTGAAGCACAAACCTGCTTTCCCCACCTGACAAACAAAGAAGGTATGTATTTGCACAATCAATCGACACCCGAGAAAGACAAAGCTTGGCAGGGCGGCCCCTTCTTCTTAGCCTGTTCAACTCCGAGTCCTGGTCTCTTTGAAAGACTGTCCAGTGTTTAGGCATCTCTCCAATGAAGGCGGTGACCAAGCCTTCAGTCCCGTCGGCCCTGCTGTCTTCTCCTTGGTGGTGTGGTGTGCCGCCTGCTGGTCCACCACTCTGCCTGTTGGGTGGTGGGGGTCGGGGGATGCTTCTGGGGAGGCGGTGATGAGCAAAGGAGAGAGCAGCTCTGAACTCTCACTCACCCGTGCTCTAGTTTCCTTGCTGCTGCCGGTGGGAACCAGCCTCCAGCTGGATCCTTTTGCACAGTTTCTATTCTGGGCTGCAGGCCTGTTGGTCTCCTTTATGTCGCAGGCCCTGATGACACCATCGTTATCTCCTCCTTTCCTTTTGGGAAAACAAAAAGAGGAACGACGAGAGGCAACACAGAAGAGCCGCAGAGGCCTTCCTACAGCAGCTTCGAGTCGTATGTGGGCGCACAAATGGGCATGTACCATAATGATTCTTTTCTTCTTTCCGCCTGCCCACCTCCCGGTCCCCTCCTCCAGAAAAGCTTCTTGTCTGACCCACTCATCCATCACTTAGTCATCTGCTGGCGTGGTTGCCATTCGTAGTTGCCTCGTGTGGTTATTTTAGTCTGCCTTGTTTTCTAACCTCTTGTGATTCACGCTCGCTTTCTCAACGAAGGGGTCTCTCCCTCTGGAAGTGGGACAGGATGGCGAACGACTTAGTGGTGTCCCTTAGCCCAGGGGGGGCATTCAGGATGTGTGGCCACAAGGGCAATGGCTGTTCATGGGAGGACACGTGGAGGGACACCGACCTCAGCGCAATCGCGTGAGGTCACACAGGCAGAGGTGGCAGGCGGACAGGCAAGGAGGGCTGTGCCTTTCCTGGCCAGCCCTTGCTTGGTTGTCACTGCTCCAGGAGGAGGCAAGTCTGAGCTGGCCTGGTGCGTGCGGAATATGCGATGGTGCTCCATGCTTTTATTTGGGAGCGGGTGGTTACCATGAGATAAACAAGCCGTAAGCGTTGGCTGTATCCTCCGAAGCCACTTATCTGGGGTGCTCAGCTGTTGACCAGATGAATATTTGGCTTTATGGTTTGGGTGTCTGTATTTAATTTCAGTAGAGGAGCAATAGCTCACCTACAGCCTCTTTCTAGATTGCTTAATAGTTTGCTTTTGGACTCCTAATGATTTTACCAAAAAGGGCTTGAGGACACAGACAGTCTTGGCTTGAGGAGAAGCTGCAGGACCTAAGGAGCTAAGATATTATTTAAGGGAGTTGACAAACTACCATCCTTACTTGCTAAACGTCTCCCACTGAAGCATGCCAAGTTGTCCATAAACTGGACATGATAGCTGGATTTTTTTTTTTAGTATCACCAGAGACGCTTCATCTGAATGCAGCAGTACATAAAACATTTCCGTAACGAGGAATTCCCAACTTAAAATGTAAGGCTTTTGTAACTTTGGACCTCTTGGGGGAAAAAATAAAATGAGTCACTAAGTCCATGAAAGACAATCTATGCATTCAGCTTTAAGTTCGATCACTAAGCAGGCTCTTTTCTCTGTGATATGACTCTTTTCCTTTATTAGAAGAATAGACTCATTCCACTGCAGAGTGATGATTAAACTGGATAGTCATGAGTCCAGACCTGTTTCCATCTATTTCTACACCAAAAATGATATTTTGCAGTTCCCATTGCGCTTAAGTGGAAACAAATCTGGCTGGCATCCATGAGGACACAGGTTCGATCCCTGGCCTCGCTTAGTGGGTTAAGGATCCAGTGTTGCTGTGAGCTGTTGCGTAGGTCACAGATGCACCTTGGATCCTGCATTGCTGTGGCTGTGGTGTAGGCCGGCACCAACAGCTCCAATTTGTCCCCTAGCCTGGGAACCTCCATATGCAGTGAGGCACCCCACCCCCCAAAAAAAAAGACAAAAAAAGGGTATTTTTCTCATAGCAACGTAGATTATGTGTTTGCACAATCTGTTGCTTGTGAAGGTATGGATTGCAGAGGTAGAATAGCTTCTCGAACTTCAGGCTGACTGTTGGCTTATACAATCAAAGAAGGGTGAGAACACCAACTCCCACCTTCCCTCCGCTAGGTTACATTTATGGGGATTAACTACATTATTCAATGTATTTCTTAAGAATTAAATTAATTATAATGCATTTGGATTCCCTGAGCATTCTCACAATTAATTTGTGCTATTGAGTTATCAAATATCCCTTTTCTTCAGGGATTAGCTCATTTCTGATGTTTTGCACTGGTGTCCCGAGAAGTAATTTTGGACTAAAAAAATTGGATCCTTTTTCCAAGGATTTGTTCTTAATCTCTAAAGGAATTCTTGGAACACTGGAATAAAATGGTACACCAACGGCTAATCCCTTAAGTAAGGATTTCTGATCACCCAATAACATGAATTAGTAAAAATAGCAGTCTCTCTTTGCCCCATCTGCTTTTTTTTTCCCACACTAAGCTCCAAGAGAGGCTTCTCTGAAATTCATCCGTTCCTGGTTCATTATAGCGCTATTTAATCCAATTTTTAAAAATGATATATTTTCAGAACTTTGTTTCAGGTGATCAGATCTCCCGGAGAATACCTTGGATTTTTAAAATATCTCAGTTCACATTTTAAAAATTCTTTCCATAATGTCACTTAACTTCCTTTCCAAAATCAAATCTGATCATCTTTGACCCATTTTGCAAGGGTGGCTTTTATTTAAGGTAAATGGTGAGATTGCTGGTCTTTTAAAAACATTGAGTCCGTGTATAAAGGACTAAAATAAAGTACAACTCTAGATAATTTATTTCACACATTTATTTACTTAAGGTAATCTAGTCAAAACCTCATTGGCCTGTAATAGTTAGAAGGTCTATGTGAGAGCTGTGATGTCATCTGCAGGAACCGGTTCACAGAAGAGAAAATGTATTTATGAAACTGCTTTCAAGAGCACAAGAAAGCTAGAGAGGCGCTTATGACATTTTAGCCAGGAGAATCAGAAGATGTAAAGGCGATATTTTGGATCAGTTTCAAGAAGACTGTGTTTATATTTTGAAAGTCATAATATGTACTCATTAAAACGAAATGTAATCAACTATAAAATTAAACTAAATTTAAATGTATCAATAAGACATTGTCCTGTTCTTGGCAATTTTGCATTTTTAAAAGATCTTTTGTGGTGCTGTTTTTCTTTTTGTTTTTTTAGGGCCACACCTGCAGTATATGGAGGTTCCCAGGCTGGGGGATATGCATCCGAGCTGTAGCCACCGGCGTATACCAGAGCTCACGGCAGCGCTGGATCCTTAACGCACTGAGCGAGGCCAGTATCCTCATGGATACTAACTGGGTTCGTTTCTGCTGAGCCATGACGGGAACGTCCTCAAGATGCTTAAAATGTCCTCAGCTGTTTCTCTTTGGGGACATCCTTTTTCAAGGGTAGAGGGTGTCTTACGTCATAGACTCTTCCTCCCCATGCATTTAATAGCTGGCTTCCGTCTCCACCTTGCTTTTGCTGCTTCGACTTCTTCTGCCTTTAATTAGGGTGAAACAGTCTAGAAAGGCTGTTAGCTGGCCCCCACGGAAGAACTTTCAGATAAACCAGTGCCCGAAACAAGGCAGGCATTAGTTTTGCCTCTCCTGAACTATGAAATGATTGAGATCCAGGCAGCTGGATCATTAAGAAATGGGCTCTGGAGTAAGCGTGTATGAGTTTGAATCTGGCTCCGGCTGTGCACTGGCTGTGACGGAGGCTCGGTTTGTGTCTCAGTTCATTCATCTGCAAAATGGGCGTAGTAATGGCTCCTACTTCATAGAGTGGCTAAAGGCACGAAGTCCCCTAATGATACGGAAACCTCTAAGTAAGGCTCCAGTTTCAGCACACGGTCAGAGCAAGCACTCGATTTATTTATTCAACAGATATGTATGAAGAGCCTGCTGAGGGCTGGGCACCGTCAGTGAGAGACATAGACAGAGAGTCCTGCCCTTGCGTTGCTGACATTTTCAGTGGGAGGCAACAGACGGTGAACCATGAATGTAATAACAAGCACACGTTAGCCGATGATAAGGGTGATGGGAAAAAATAGAGAGCGGAGTAAGGGGGCTCGAGGGGGCCAGAGTGTGCAGGTGCAGGTGGCCATTTTCAAATAGGACAGTGGCGGAGGTCCCACAGAGGGGGTGAGGTCAGCGCAAGGACACGGCGGATGGGGGACTTGACCATGTGTGTACCTGGGAAGAGATGGTTGTAGGCAAGGGGTAGCAGCCAGTGCAAAGGCTCTAATATCTAATGTTTGGGGAACAGCGAGTCCCTGTGTCACCTTTTGTGCCCGTCCACATCCTGAGCCCATAGCCCACGATTAGAGCTGAGTGAGCAGGGAAAAGAGGTGTAGGAGGGGAAGTGACAGGCAGGTCATGAAGCCAGATTTTATGGGGCCTCGTAAACCTTTGTAAGAACTTTTTGACAATCCCTCTGTAGGGTCTGCACTAAAGAATTCCAGGATATGACCTAGCTTTATAAAATTCCTCTGGCTTCAGTGTTGAGACGAGTTCAAGTCCTAGCTCATTGTTGCAGCCCCCCAAGCCTAGTAAGATGGCTCTCCAGGAACGGGGCGTGCATCATACTGAGTGAATTAGGTAGTTTCTTTAGTATAAGGTGTTTTTCCAGTCCATATATGGCTATTATTTTTGCCCTTTTTTTTTACGTCTAGGTTTCCTGCCCCTTATTCAGACTTTCTCCCTTGTTCTTCCTGGCATCTTCTAGGTGGTAAGGAAAAGAACCACACTGTTGCTGGGAGTCAGAGAATGAGAATTCCATCACCTTCGGTCCGAACTGTTGACATAAATGTGCAAATCCCTTGGGTATGACCACGGAGAGGGGTGGGGCTGGGCTAACAGGGGGATGCAAGCTCTGTGATGAAAAGCATGCATATTGAAAGCTCTAGCAAATGCTATGTGGGGTAAACCAAAACACTTCTGTGGCTGGACAGGGTTAAGGTACGTGCTCCCGATGGCTGTTTAATGGCAGTTTACCATGAAGATGCCTTTCGGGGGAGAAGCAGGACATAAGCTGGCCTCCACTCTGCATACCACGCATCACAGAGGCCTCTGCTCTCTTCTCCCAGACCTTTGTGCTGCTTAGAAAAGGCACTTGGCTTGGTGTATAGAGGGCAAGCTGTGTTTCCATTCCTGCTTGTCCCCTGAGCCAGAGGCTCTTGTGCAGTGCCCAACCTGCACATCCCATCTCTGGGACACGGAAAAGCTCCAGCAAAACCATAAAATTTGTTTCCCTCTTGGCAGCAGGCATGTGCTCCTCCTGCCTGGGGTGATCTCCCACTTTGACGACTCAGCTGCTTTCTCTCTGTCTGCTTTTTCTCCTCTCCTGTCACCTTAGACAGAGTCATGCTCTCTGTCCTTAATTCAAATTCCCTGGAAGAGAATTTGGTGGGTGTGGCCAGTTACCTGTTGATGGAGCTCGGGCCCAGGGCAGCTTGTAGCTCTCGTGAGTCAAGAGCTCATTTCTACACCAATCATCCCTGCCCTGGGCGCAAACATCAGGAACTCTGACAGGGCATACACCCAGTTAAAATCATCATGAATGATGTCATTTTCAAGAACAACTTTTGGCTCTGGATCCCATCTCGGGTGAGGTGACATGTCACAGGAAAACACCTAATGTTTTTATATTAGAATTTTCTCCTCGGATGCCCCAGGAAAGAAGCTGAAATGTGTAGTAATGAATATAAATGGTGCTTGTGTTTACCAGGGAGGTCATTAAAGGTACAGGTTATTAGTCAATAAAAGCAACCAAAGGGTGAACTCCTTGCATCATGCCTGGCACCAGTTTCCTCAGTCATGTTATGCTATGTCCGTCCTGTATCCTAGTCAGTAGTCTTATCATCTTAACTTTCTAAATATATATGTTCCTGCCTTTCTAGTCTTATTACCATTCACATGCCTCTATCATCCGTTGTTATAATTACCATCAGAACTTGTCAACGAGAGCAAGGGTGTAGATTATAATGAGGTCCTGACTATTCTTGATTAGTGATAGATGTACTGCTTCTTCTTTCATTATTATATATTTATCTCTTTCTTTCTTTCTTTCTTTCTTTATTTCTTCTTTCTATTGATTATTTGAGATTATTATAGGAGAGAGAGAGAAGGAAGGAATGTCGTGAAAGGAATCAGCGTGCAGGCGGGCGGCGGGAAGGAGGGAGGGGAGGAGAGTGTTCTTTTCGTTGAGTCGTGAGTGCGGGCGCTGTAGAGATAGAGGGACGGATGAGGGGAGGGTAGGAAGGAAGGAAGTTTCCTTACTTCCTTCGTGCGCCTCCCTCCTTCCTCCTCCCTCCCTAGTTGTCATTTTGGGTCTGTCTTAGGGTTCTTGGCTATTATTCTGTTCGTTTATTCTTCTTCGGTAGGTTCATTTCCTTCTTCTGTTCCTTTTCTTCCTTCCTTCCTCTTTCCTTCCCTCCCTCCCTCTCTTCTTTCTTTCTCTCTCTCTCTCTTCCTTCTCTCTCTCTCTCTCTCTCTCTTCTTTCTTTTTCTTTCTTTCTTTTTTCTTCTCTTTCTTCTTTCTTTCTTTCTCTCTCTCTCTTTCTCTTCTTCCTTCCTTCCTTCCTTCCTTCCTTCCTTCCCTCCTTCCTTCTGCTTTTTAGGGCTGCACCCGTGGCATATAGAGGTTCCCAGGCTAGGGGGTCGAACTAGAACTGCAGCTGCCAGCCTACCCCACAGCTACAGCAAAGCGGGATCTGAGCTGCATCTGTGACCTATGCCACTCACGGCCACGCTGGATCCTTAATCCACTGAGCAAGGCCAGGGGTCGAACCCACATCCTCACGGACGTGATGTGGGTCCTGCTGAACCACAGCAGGAACTCCTGATCTCATATCATAAACATTGAACTAGCTATAGCTTTTTGGAGAGGCTGGCTTCAAAAGGAGCTCATGTGTGTAAGGTGCAGTCTAGTTTGTCTGGGAAGGAAGGAAGCCATGCTGGCTTTCAGGGCAGGGAGGAGAGTCCTTAGCTGAGGCCTGGGAGCAGGGGTCTCACCCAGGTGGCTGCTATGCTTTGATCATGCGCTCAGAGATGGCTGGTCATTGGGCTGGAAGAGAATCCTTTCTTTCTCCTTTCAGTTGTGTTTTTTTTCATTATATCTCACATGCTAGCGAAAACCCAGTTCTTCACATGGTTGATTGTCCAAACTTTCCCTGAGATCCCATTTCCTTTCTCTGCCTCTAAGGGCAAATCCTCTGGTACACCTACACTTTCCGAGTATCTACGAGATTTCCTCTATCATTCAGCTCAATGGCCACCTAGTCTAAGGAATTGTTGAGTTGTTTGGGCTGATTGGGAGGGTTTCTCTCTTTTCCATACCTCTTAAAATGAATTCCACCAAGGAATCACCAATTTAAGATGCTCATTTGTTATTTTACTTTAAGCAGGCTCTACAATATAATTTAACGATGTAATGGAATCCCTATTCTGGTTGACAAACACTGTGGTGCAAATGATTTAATTTACTCGCTCAAGCACTAGTCTACATATTATTGTACTGATCAGTCATTGCGTACTAAAATCACTCATCCTTAATGTAATGATTTGGTATCCCTACAGAGAATTCCAGTCATCAGAATGTCATTAGATACAGTAAAAAATGAAAATTACTATTACACAGCAGTAAACACTATTAACTGTTAGTTAAAATAGCATTTAATTTAGCCGTGCAAGAGTTTACACATTTCCACAGTTTACTTGGTCCTCGAATAATTGTCCCTGCAAAGTTAATGACACTTCTGCCAATGAAATGATGGGATGACGAGGGGGCCATGATGAACGGGTGTTTTTATTCAGCAGATGCCGTATCGTGACAGAGCAGTGCTTGGCTATCTGGGACATTTCATTGATAAGGAAGAGACGCATGCCAGCGTCCTGAAACTATGACGCAGGGCAGAGGAGTTTGTGTGCAGAGGGACATTAAGCCTAGGTGGGAGGAGGAGGAAGTGAGGTCTCCCAGAAGCCTTTCTCTTTTTCCATCAGCTCGGGGTCACATTCTGGCGTTCTGGAGGTCAGCTGCATTGCAGATGAACTGGGGCTGCCTCCTTAAACCTCTTGCAGGTGTCCCTGGCTGTCGGATCTCCTCTTGTTAAGAATTAAGGACGTGGTTGGAAAGAATGTTTTTTTGTTTTTTGTTTTTTTTTTCTTTTTAGGGCTGCACCTGCGGCATATGGAAATTCCCAGGCTAGGGGTCAAATGGGAGCTGCAGCTGCCAGCCTATACCACAGCCACAGCACCACTGGATCCGAGCCTCCTCTGAGACCTACCCTACAGCTCATGGCAACGCTGGATCCTTAACCCAGTGAACGAGGCCAGGGATCGAACCCGCATCCTCATGGCTACTAGTTGAATTCGTTTCCATTGAATCACAACAGGATCTCCAGAAAGTATGTATTTTTGCACAAGGCTCCCCAACCCCAGGCTTACAAACAGCACTAGCTTAAGTTGCAAAACGTGCATTTGCCTTGAAATGGCCTCTCCCCATTGCAGCCTGAGTCCAGCATTCCCCAGCTGTAAATAAAAGCACCAGCGACATCGGCCATGGCTATAAATGTGGGCTCTCTGTGGGTTACTTGGCTCCAGAACTCTGTCTTCATGCAAGCTGTTGTGATTCATTTCCTTGTTTACTGCATAGCTGCATGTTACTGAAGTTGAGTTCTGTGCCCAAAACATTGAACTTGGATATGGAAAGGGACACCAGGGACCCCTCTGGATAGGCAGAAGGCAATGAAAACAAACTAGCAGACAGCACCACTTCCTGCTTTGCTGATGCCTCTTATGCCAACCCAGTGGCAGTTGGGAATGACCCACTCTGGTCAGACAATAGTCGAGGGAAATGGTGCCCAGTGTGCAGAATCTTGAAGGAGAGCTCTAGTGGATGCCATTCCTAAATCAGTGCAGTCCCAGGTACATGGCAGGATGTGTGTCTGTGGACCACGTTCCCAGTCAGCAGTGTGGCACTGCCAGCCACATTTCATCGAGAAGATGCAGTGGAGGGAAGTTCCCATTGTGCCTCAGGGGTAACTAGCCTGCCTAGTATCCATGAGGATGTGGGTTTCATGCCTGGCCTTGCTCAGTGGGTTAAGGATCCAGCATTGCTGTGAGCTATGGCTGTGACGAGCAGCTATAGCTCCGATTGAACACCTAGCCTGGGAACTTCCATATGCTGTAGGTGTGGCCCTAAAACAAAAAAGAAAGAATATGCAGTGAAGAGAATATGCAATGGAGAATTGCCTAGAAACAGATTCCTTATCACCTGTGACATGATGGAGTAGAAATACTTGGTGGCAAACAGCATCTTTTGATGAATAAGGAGATATGCGTGTCCCTGCTGAGGTGACAGTCCAGGGCCTTGGGTGGTGCATGTTTGGTTCTGCTGCACTGACTACCCACCAGCTTCACACACAGGGTACCAGTAAAGTGGGGTCTGCCATGTTATCATGCGAGAGTAATTTCATCTTTCACCTTGAAAAGAAACATGAGGAGGTACAAGTGAAAGTCGCTGCCACTCTAAGAAAAAAGAACACAGGTTTGCTACCTCTTTTCTTTTCTTTTTTTTTTTTTTTTTTTGCTACCTCTTTCTGACTCAGGAATTATCCATACGAATTTTTCAAGCTGCCTGTGACTTGACTCTGTGGTACAGGATCCTTTCTCCCAACTCAGGTGAGACACCAAGTGCAGATTAGTCTTCTGTGAAAAGGATACAGATTTATTTTTGAGTGATCTTTAGGGTCAAAGTCCCTGAAATCATTCTTCTAAAAGTGTCAGAGTGTGAGGGGCTCCCAGATTCTTTCCCTTTACACCTGTTCTCATCCTGCCCTTTGTGAAAGCTGATGAACTAGGAATGTGTGGAAATTGCCTTGGTTGCAACATCTCACCCTGTGTATAATACCATAGGTCCTGGCAGGGCAGAATTGGTCCTGTGCTCATCTCCTTCCCCTGGGGCAGCTTCCCTCCCTAGGACAGAAGGGCTCAGCATTGAGGTTGGGCCAGCATGGATTCCACTGCAGTCAGGGACCTGTCAGCCAATCTAGCCCGGCAGATGCTTGGGGTGTGTGGGTGTGTGTGTGGGAGGGGATCTACAGAGTGAATGGCACTTGAATTTCCATTTGTGTTCCCAAATAGAGTCTTTGGTTAGCTTTTGGCCCCAAACACATGGAAATCCCTTTGCTGGCACATCCCTAGCAGAAAAGTTCTGTCACGCATCAAACTCTCATCCAACATAGTGGGATACTGGAGTTCCGAATGTGGCACAGTGAGTTAAACATCTGACTGCAGTGGCTCAGGTCACTGTGGAGGTGCAGGTTTGAACCTTAGCTCGGTGCAATGGATGGAAGGATTCTGCATTGCCACAGCTGCAGGTTCAATCCCTGGTCCCAGATCTTCCATATGCTGTGAGTGCAGCCATTAGAAACAAAAAAACAAAAACAAAAAACAAAAAACAAAAAAAAAAAAAAGAAAAGAAAAGAAAAAAGATAAAAAAGAAAAAGAAATAGGCAGATTCAAGAATTCTGCCCGGGATCAATTTCCATGTACCTGATATCAGGAAATGGATTGAAAATGACAAGGACCCGTGAGCATATTGGTCAAGGTTCTCCAGAGAACAGAGCCAATAAGAGACACACGGAATATGTTTATTACAGGAAGTGGTTCATGCATTTCCGGAGAGGCGCACTGTATGCTGCCTGCAAGACGGAGGACCAGGAAAGCCGGCAGTGAAGCCCAGAGAATCGGGGCAGGGGGGGAGGGCAATGGTGTAAGTCCTATTTCAAGTTCAAAGGCCCAAGACCCAAGAGGATTTGTGTCGGAGGGCAGAAGAAGATGAATGTTCCTGATCACCCGGACAGCAAATTCAAGCTTCCTCAAACTTTGTTCTGTTTTGGCTCCCAGCAGATAGCTGATGCCCACCTGCAGTGGTGAGGGTAATCTTTTTACTCAGTCTGCGGATTCAAATGCCAATCCGTACAGGGACAGCCTTACAGACACATCCAGAGATAATGTTTTGCCAGCTCTCTGGGCATCCCTTAGTCCATCAGGTTGAACGGAAGATTAACCATCACAACCTGTAAGTAAACCAACCAGTTAATCCTTACTAATTGCTTTCCTTCATTGTAAAATATAAACCTGACTTATGAAATACTCTCTTAGCCTTCAGTGTTGATCTAAGTTAAAGAATAATTAGAAAATAATGAATTTATATATACCCATAAACCATCCTGGGGATTTTTGTTTGTTGGGAGGTTTTTGGTTACTGATTCAATCTCCTTACTAGTAATCAGTTGGTTCAGATTTTCTGCTTCTACTTCATAATTTGGTAGGTTGTGTTTTTCTGGGAATTTATCCATTTCTTCTAGGTTGTCTATTTTATTTTATTAAAAACTTTTTTTTTATTAAAGTATGGTTGATTTACAATGTTGTGCCAATTTCTGCGGTACAGCAAAGTGACCCAGTCATTTATACAACACACACACACACACACACACACACACACACACACACACATTCTTTTTAGGTTGTCAAATTTAAACAGTGTTTTCTTATTCCTTAGTTTAAGGTCTAATTTTCCCTATTTATATATTTTAGAATTACTTTTTTTTTGTCTTTTTGCCTTTTCTAGGGCCACTCCCATGGCATATGGAGGTTCCCAGGCTAGGGGTCGAATGGGAGCTGTAGCTGCCAGCCTACCCCAGGGCCACAGCAATGCAGGATCCGAGCCTCATCTGCAACCTACACCACAGCTCACGGCAACACCGGATCCTTAACCCACTGAGAAAGGCCTGGGATCGAACCCGCAACGTCATGGTTCCTAGTCGGATTCATTAACCACTGAGCCACGACGGGAACTCCCTATTTTAGAATTACTCTTTGGGTCCATCTCAAAAACCACACTTTACTGATGAAATTGTTCCCTCCTTTTTTTTTTTTTAAATCATTGTGTGTTTTCAGTGTATTGTTAAAGATAAGAGAGGAAGAAAATAGAATATTAAGAAAACTCAAAAAAATTTAATATTGCCAAAGGGAAGTTTATAGGCTAAAAACAGCACTGAAAGAAGGACAACAGAATAAGGAAAACAAACTGTAAGAAAGATACAAAGGAATCAGAATGCCAGAATTAGGTTGGGTAATCTATCCTTAGAAATAGTTGAGAAAAAACTCCCTTGGGAGTCCCGTCGTGGCTCAGTGGTAATGAACCCGAACTAGTACCCAGGAGGAGGCAGGTTTGATCCTTGGCCTCCCTCAGTGGGTTAAGGATGTGGCATTGCCATGAGCTGTGGTATAGGTCGCAGATGCGGGTCAGATCTGATGTTGCTGTGGCTGTGGTGTAGGCCAGCAGCTACAGCTCCGATTGGACCCCTAGCCTGGGTGTGGCCCCAAAAAGCAAAAAAAAAAAAAAAAAAAAAAGAACTGGGCCGTCCTGTTCATTAGATGCCTCATTGCTAGTTCAGCTGCCTCCCTGCCCAGCAAACACGTATTGCTGCTGCTTCTCCAAGTGAGACGAACCACTGAGGCCTCAGTTATTCAGGGGATTTTTTGGTGTGATCGGCGATTCCCTGGTTCTCAGAAAACCTTCAGCCTCTGCAAGACAGGGAGCGATTTGTTTCCAGCTATTTGCTGGACATAAGATCAGCCTGCGTAGCTTGCTCAGTGCTGAGCATACAAAGGACTTTGCAGGGAACTCGAGGTGACCTCCCATTTGACCTTCATTCCCCCTCATGTGTGGGTTCAGTAGGGAGGGGCAGCTGCTACATCTGGGAGGGTGTCCCCCCAAAAAAAACACCTGATTGCCAGGATACCCTAAATGGCAGCTCAGAGCCAGGCAGTGTGGAAGCCCTTCTTGGTGAGGCATCATATATAAGTACTCGTGACCCTGGGGTCATTATTTTATATTTTTATTTTTTTTGTTTTCTTTTTAGAGCCACATCCATGGCATATGGATGTTCCCAGGCTAGGGGTCGAATCGGAGCTGCTGGTCTATAGCACAGCCACAGCAATGCAGGATCCGAGCCACATCTGCAACCTACGCCACAGCTCACGGCAATGCCGGATCCTTAACCCACTGGGCAAGGCCAGGGATTGAACCTGCTTCCTCATGGATGCTGATCAGATTCGTTAACCTCTGAGCATGATGGGAACTCTACATTTTACATTTTGAGGGTGGGGGCCAGGAAGAAACTGAGGTATGCCTTCCACTTCTGCTAGAAAGCCTTCTTTGTGCATCTGCCTATCTCATTTCTTTCTGGAACCTTATTTGAATCCTTACTTTATTACTTCAAAAATGTACTGTAATCTTGATTCCTGGTTGTGTTTTTATTTAAACCCATCCGCGAATGTAGTTCATAAACATTAGTGGAAATGAATTTGCATTCTAAAATCGATTAATCTAGCCCCGCTCATTACATAAGTGAACTGATAAATAGCAAATAAATCAAACTCTGTGAAACAATAAAACAAATTAACCAGTATCATTTAAATAACTGCCATCACTAACAGTCACAGCAAAGCCTAACAAATGAACACTTTAAGGGTGTTCTCATTTTAATCCCATCCTTATATAAAAATCACCAGACTTCACAAGGATTTTGGAAACCATGTGAGGAAAACGGTAGGAAATCACGCTTGTTGGAATTAGCCCGAAGTTTTTCATGCTCCTGGGGATGTTTAAATGTGGAGCATCCCTAATGGAAAGCCCAACTCCTTAGCTCCAGGCCTGAAAGTCCTGATTTGCTCTCGTGTTCCCAGGAAACAGGACACCTAAGGCCAATGCCACAAGGCCTCTCCTAAGATCATTTTCTGGAGCCGGTGAGCAGGGACACAGGGATATTTGTGTGTATCTGTGTGGTGTTTTTTGATATTTTGGCTGTATATCTATGGTTGATACCTGGAAATGGAAGGGAAATTGATTCTAATTAATCTCTGATTTCCCATCAAAAAGAAACATAGACCCATTTAAAGCCTTTCTACTGCCTTTTCTGCCAGTACATTCTCTATGTATTTATTTACTTATTTATGTATTTATTTAGGCTGCACCTTCAGCATACGGAAGTTCCTGGGCCACGGACTGTATCGAAGCTACAGCTGCAACCTACACCACAGCTGCAAGCAACACTGGATCCTTAACCCCCTGCTCCTGGCCGGGGATTGAACTCGAGCTGCTGCAGAGACAATTCCAGATCCTTAGCCCATTGCATCACAGTGAAACTCCCTTTCCACTGTATTTTTTAGCTTAAGAATTAATTTTACTTGACACACTCTCATATATATCACTTAGTATGTATCAGATACAGCTCTTAATTATTTGTTTATTTATTTTTGGTCTTTTTAGGGCAGCCCTGGGGCATATGGAAGTTCCCAGACTAGGGTCAAATTGGAGCTATTGCCGGCCTGCATCACAGCCACAGCAATGTCAGATCCTTAACCCTCTGAGTGAGGCCAGGGATTGAACCCACATCTTCATGGCTGCTAGGCGGATTAGTTACTGGTAAGCCACGATGGGCGCTCCCAGTTCTGATATTTTTCAATCACATTTTTGTTTTAAGAAGATGATACATTTACATTTAGTTGTAAGAAAGAGTACCGATATTCCATGTACCTCGGTGGTTCAGTCAATGGCACCATCTTGCAACACCGTGGTAGGTTCTCAACAACCAGAATATTGACCTTGATGGAGTCATGATACAGAATATTTCTATCGCCCAAAGGACCCCTCGTGCTGCTCTTTTTTAGTTAGATCCACTTCCCTCCCACTGTTTTCCCACTATAATCTCTGGCATTCAATAAATGGCTCTTCATTTGTAAAATCTTGACAAATTAAAATCAATCAGATCATACAATATATAACCTTTTGAGATTTTTTTTCACTCAACATAATTTCTTAAGGTTGCTGTGTGTATGGACACATATAAGGGTGTTTATGGGTAGTAGTCCCTGGAGGGACTTATCACCGTTTGTTTAATCATCTGTTGAAGGACCTGCTTCTCCCTCCCCCCCCCCAGTTGTGGGTGATTTAAGAACAAAGGTGCTAAAATGTTTACACATAAGTTTTTTTCTTCATTTCTCTAGGATGAAGGTCCAGCGTTTAGTTGGTGTTTGCATGTTTAATTTTTCTCTTTTTTTTTTGTTTCTTTTAGGGCCAAACCTGTATACGGAGGTTCCCAGGCTAGGGGCTGAACCACAGCTGCAGCTGCCGGCCTACACCACAGCTCATGGCAACACTGGATCCTTAACCCACTGAGCAAGGTCAGGGATTGAACCCGCTTCCTCATGGATACTAGTCGGGTTCTTTTTTTTTTTTTGTCTTTTCTAGGGCTATACCCTCGACTAGGGGTCTAGTCGGGGCTGTAGCAGCCAGCCTACGCCAGAGTCACAGCAACGCAGGATCTGAGCTGAGTCTGCGACCAATACCACAGCTCACGGCAACCCCGGATCCTTAACCCACTGAGCAAGGCCAGGGATCGAACCCGCAACTTCATGGTTCCTAGTCGGATTTGTTAACCACTTCGCCTGCAGTGATGGGAACTCCTGCATGCTTAATTTTTAAAGAAACTGCCAAGTGGCTCTTGGGAGCGCCTGTACCATTTTAGACTTCCGCCAGCAATGAATAGGCAACCTGGTTTTCCCACATCCTCATTGGTGTTTGCTGTTGTCACTGCTTTTTATTTGAGCATTCTTAGGTGTGTAGTGATCTCTCATTATGCCTTTAAATTGCATTTCCCTAATTCTCCATGGTAGTGAGCATCTTTTTAAGTGTGTGCGGTTTTTTTTGCCATCTGTATATCCTTCTTGGGAAGATGTCTTTCTCTCATTGGATTCTAACCTTTTTTTCTTCTCCCAATGTTGAGCTTTGAGAGTTCTTTATTATTATAGATACTATGCTTTTGTCAGATACGTGGTTGGTAAACATTCTTCCCATTCGGTAGCTCATCTTTTCATCCTCTTAATGGGTCTTTCATAGAGCAAAATTTTAAATTTCAATGAAATCAAATTTATTATTTTTTCCTTTTATAGGTTGTGCTCTTGGTACTAAGTCTAAGAATTTGCTAATCCTAGCTCCTGAAATTTTTTCCCTATTTTCTTTCCTGAAAGATTTATAGTTTGATGACTTACTTTTAAGCTGTGATCCATTTTTTTTTTGGCCTTTTTAGGGCTGCACCACAGCACATGGAAATTCCTAGGCTAGGGCTGAATTGGAACTGTAGTTGTTGGCCTACACCACAGCCACAGCAACGCCAGATCCCAGCCTCAACTGCGACCTATACCACAGCTCACCGCAATGCCGGATCCTTAATCCACTGAGCAAGGCCAGCGATTGAACCTGCATCCTCACAGATAATAGTTGGGCTCATGAACCTGAGGCATGATAGAAAGGCCTTGAGTTAATTTTGATATGAGGGTTAAGTTAAGGTTCATTCCACCCCTCCCTCCCCACATGGATATTCACTTGCTTGAGCATTATTTGCTGCAAGGCTATCTTTCCTCCACAGAGCTGCTTTTTGGCCTTGTCAAATATCACTTGGACACATTTGTGTGAGTCTATTTCTGAGTTCTCTATTCCATTCCATTGAGCCATGTGTCTGTCACTCCACCAGTTCTACACCAGCTGATTACTGTAGCTCTGTAATATATCTTGAGTCAGGTAGAATGATTCCTCCTTGTTTTTTGCAAATTTATTATATATTTTTTTGCCTTTCCATATAAAATTTAGCATCATCTGTCTATAGCTACCAAAAAAAGAATCTTACTGGGACTTTGATAGGAATTGAGTTAAACTGTGTAGTGGGCTGAAGAGTGTCCCTCCCAAATTCATGTCACCTTGGAGCGTCAGAATGAGCTCTTGTTTGGAAACAGCATCTTTGTAGATGTAATTAGTTAAGATGAGGTCATATTGGATTAGGGTAGCCCCTAGATCCAATGGTTGGAGTCATTACAAGAAGAAGAGAGGATACACAGAGACACAGAGACACACAGGGAGGAAGACCATGTAGAGGTGGAGGAAGAGATTGAAGGTATGATGCCACAAGCCAAGGAATGCTGGCAACCACTAGAAGCTAAGAGAGAGGCATGTAACAGATTTCCTTCAGGGACCCCCGAAAAAAACCAACCCTTCCCACCCCTTTATTCTGCATGTCTGGCTTTCAGAACTGCGAGAGGAAAAAAATTCTCTTGTTTTAAACCCCTCAGTTTGTTGTAATTTGTTATAGCATCTTTAGGAAACTAATACAAACTTGTAAATCAGTTTGGGGAGAAATCATTCCTCATGACGTTGAGACTTTCAATCCGTGAATAGCTTGTGTCTTTCCATTAATTTTCTGTCTTCTTTTATTTCCTTCATCAGCATTTTGTGGTTTTTAGCATACAAGCCCTGAACATATCATGCTGGACTCACTCCTAAATATTTTATTTGATTTGTGAGCAATTATAAATGGTCTTATAATTTTAAATTTCAATGCTCATGTGTTCATTGCTAGCATGTAGCAAAACAGGTGCTTTTTGTATATTTATCTTGCATTCTGTGACCTTGATGAACTCATTTATAAATTCTATGAGATTTTTGTAGATTCCCTATGATTGTCTACCTGGTAAGCATATCTTCTGCAAGTTTTATTCTACAGTTTTATTTCTTCCTTTTTGATAATCTATTCCTTTACTTCCTTTTCTTTACTTATTGCATTGACCAGAGCTTCTAGCACTATGTTGAATAAGAATGATGGGTGTGGACATCCTTTCTTTGTTTCAGGCTATAGAAAAAACATTGTTTTTCACCATTGAGAATAGTGTTAGCTGTTAGGTTTTATGTATATGTTCTTTGATTTGAGGAAGTTCTGTGATATTTTTCTGAGAGTTTTTATCCTGTGTTTAATTTTGTCAAAGGCTCTTTGGCATATATTTACGCAAAATATATGCATATGTTCATATATATCATATATCTAGGATAATGCATTTTTTTCTTTTTTAGCTTGCTAATATGTTAGATTACATGGATTGATTTTCAATATTGAACCAGCCTTGCATTTCTGGACTTAAACTAACTTGGTCATGGTATATAATTCTTTTTAGTGTATTGCTGCATCCTGTTTGCAATTACTTTGTTAACTTTGGTGTTTATGTTCATAAGGACTATTGCTCTGTAGCTTTTTTTTTTTTTTTTTTAATAATCGTTGTCTGGTTTTGGTATCAGGGTTAACCAGCTTCACAAAATGAATTGAAAAGCATTTCTTCCTTTTCTATTTTCTGGGAGTGATTTGTAGAATTGGTGTTCATTCTTCTTTAAGCATCTAGCAGAATTCACCAGTAAAATCATCTAGGCCTGGGGATTTCTTTTTTGGGAGCTTTTGAATTACAAATTTAATTTCCTTAATAATTACAAGTTTATTCAAACGCTCTGTTTCATATTAGGTGTATTGTAACAGTTTATACTTTAAAAGAATTGTTTCCATTTCACCTAAATTGTCAAATTTTTGTGTGTAAATTTGTTGTTAGTATTTTTTTTCCTATGCTTTTGATGCTTATATGGCCTATAGTGATATATTCTCTTTCATTCTTGATATTGTTGGTTTATGTCTTTTTTTTTTTGTCAGTCTTGCTAGAGCTTTGTCAATTTTATTGATGTTTTCAAAGAATCAGCTCTCTGTTTTATCAATTTTCTCTAATGTTTTCCTCTTTTCATTTTCACTGATTTCTGCTCATATCTTTATTCTTTCTTGCTTGCTTTGGGTTTCTTTTGATCTTTTTCTAGACTTTTTTTTTAAATATTTTTTTTATTTTCCCACTGTACAGCAAGGGGGTCAGGTTATCCTTACATGTATACATTACAATTACATTTTTTCCCCCACCCTTTCTTCTGTTGCAACATGAGTATCTAGACAAAGTTCTCAATGCTACTCAGCAGGATCTCCTTGTAAATCTATTCTAAGTTGTGTCTGATAAGCCCAAGCTCCCGATCCCTCCCACTAGACTTTTGAGTTGGGAACTTAGAAAGTTCACTTGAGACTTTTCTCTTTTCCAACTTATGCACCTAGTACTATAAATTTCCTTCTCAGCATTGCTTAGCTGTGTTTCACAAATTTTGATAATTTTATTTTCTTTTTTATTCAGTTCAAGGTTTTAAAATTTTTCCTTGAGATGTCCTCTTTGACTTGGGGATTATTTTGAAGTGTTCTGTTTATAAATGCATGTTGTGTGACTTCAATTCTGTTCAAACCTGTTGAGATGTGTTTTATGGCCCAGAATATAGTCTATCTTGGCAGATGCTCTGGGGCACTTGAAAAGTGTGTATTCTGCAGTTGTTGGGTATGATGTTGTATAAACGTTGGTAAGAGCCTGTTGTTTGATGTGTCAATGAGTTTTCTATATCTTTTTGGATTTTTTTGGGGGGGGATCCCGTTGTCCTACCAATTATTGAGGGAAGGATGTTGAAGTATCTAATTACAACTGTGGGTTTCTCTATTTCTCCTTTCATTTTTATCAGTTTTTGCTTCATATATATTGCAGCTCTGTTGTTTGGTGCATATACACGGAGGATTTCTATGTCTTCTCAGTAGATTGACTGTTTTTGCTGTTATGTAATGTCCCTGTTTGTCTTTGGTAGTTTTGTTTGCTGTCAGATCTACTCTATTGGATATCAATATAGCCACTTTTGCTTTCTTTTGATTAATGTTTGCATGCTATATCTATCCTTACTTTCAACTTGACTATATTGCTACATTTGAAGTGAGTTTCTTGTAGACTGCATATGGCTAGGTCACGTTTTTAATCTATTCTGTCAATCCTTGTCTTTTAATTGGAAAAATTCAATGTAATTATTGTAATAATTAAATTAAATATAAATTGAGTGTAATTAGCTCCCTCTTTGGCTATTCTGAGACCTACCAGCTCTGCAGGTGTGTTTGGGCACATCGTTTCTGCCTTGCAAGGAAGTCTAGGCTCTCCACTTGGCCTTTGCTGGTGTGGATGTGGGTGCAGGTCACAGTGTTTAGCAGTTTTTCCTAGAGGAGAACAGCTATTTGAAAGTTTTCCTGTCTTGCTAGGATGCTTCTTTTCTAGTGCTCAAGGCTTTTGCTTTGTTTTGTTTTTGTCTATGCTTGCTGGAGTTTCCAGCTTGAATTTTTAGCCACACGTCTGGGATATATGGACCAAAAAGAAAACTTACAGAACTCAGCACTATTCTTTGGGTCCTGAGGTTCTTAGCTGGTCTGTCTTTCTTTCTTTCTGTCTGTCTGTCTCTCTTTCTTTCTCTCTTTCTTTTTTTCCTTCTTTCCTTCTTTCCTCTTTCTTTCTCTCATTCTTTCTTTTGTTCTTTCCTTCTTTCTTTCTTGCCACACCTGTGGCATACGGAAGTTCCCAGTCCATGGATTGAATCCAAGTTGCAGCTGCAACCTAGGCCAAAGCTATAGCAATGCTGAATCCTTAACCCACTGCACCACAGTGGGAATTTCTCTCAGAGTTTTCTTATGTGTGTTTTATGTATAATGCCCAGGGTCTTTAGTTGTATTTAGCAGAAGGAATAGAGGAAAATACACCAACTTCTTCATCCTTCTAGAAGTGGAAATCCTAAAATTGACTCCTGTTTTAAGGGGAAGGTTGTCGTCATTAATTTCTTTTTTTTTTTTCCCACTTTAGTATTTCTTTTCATTAAGTTTTCCCTCATTTCTTACTGCCTCAGAAGAACTTCTCCTTGAGTTCTCTGGCGTGATGGTATTTTCTTATGGCTCCCAGACCATCACAGTTTCTCTTGTCTGTGCTGGAAACTTACTCCTCCAATTATCCCTTCCTCCTTGTGTTTTGAGTCTTATTTGATAAATACCCTCCTTCAGTTCGAGGCATACTTGTCTTAAAGAAACTGACCTTTGACCTGTTCTTTCCTAAGATAGTCCTCTAATTTTTTTCCTTCCCGTAAATGCCAGTCTTCTTGAAAGCATTTTCTGTATTCTCGGCTTCCACTAACTTGCTACCCTCTCCACCCTTAATCTTTAGTCTGTCTGCTGACCTCACCAGTTGATTGAAATTGTATTCTTAAAGGTCACCAATCCTTAGTAGTCAAATCTATGGTGTTTCTCCAGTTCACCTTCATATCTCTGAAACTTTTGGCCCCACAAACATGTGGGAATTCCCTTCTCCTTGGCTTTCATGGCTCTGAAATTTCCTCTTCTCCTCCTGGCTTCCTTTTTTACCCCTCACATGTGTCTCATCTTTAAGGTTCTATTCTCACTGTTCTCTCTCACTGAATTCCATGCCTTGGTTTTCCACATGGCTGATTCCAGAACAATATGCAGAGGATCTTATGTTTTTACTTCCAGCTCGGATTTCCTGGGCTTCAGTTTGACGTTTCCAGGTAACTTTCATTTGCCACCTAATGGCCAGCCAATCCTTTTAAAAATAGTGTATCTAAAACCTAAATCCTTTTCTTTTCTCCCTTACATGCTCATGTTTCTTTGTTTCCAGTTTCTGTGAATGGAACAGCACGTTTTGGGCCAGATACTGAGACCTGGCTGTGGTATCTGGCATGGTTCGGCCCTCACTTGACAGTGTCTGCTGGAAATCCACCAGTTTCTTGATTTTACCACTGTCTTGTCCACACTGCCCTCAGTTGGAAACAGTTCAGGTGAACTTTAACTTGTGCCTGGACGCTTCCAATTGCTCTCTAACTGGTCTCCCTGCTGCCTATTTCCATTCCAATCGGTTTTACACATGGTGGCCAGATCCATCTTCCTTTCTTGGCTTCTCTTTTGGAACTTAATCTTCTTTGGCAGGAGTTCAGGGTGTCCATGCTTTGGCCTCCACCTACCTTCTCAGCATGTTTCCACCTTTATTCCCATTGAGGGACGCCATGTGCCTACGAGCACTGAAATACCTCCTAGCTCTGTCCTCGTTTTTCAGCAATGAGCCTGGAAGTAGTCTCTCCATCCTTCACTAGAACTTAACATGTCTATTGCATAAAGTACCCATCAATTTATTCATTTATTTGCTTTTTAGGCCCGCACCTGTGGCATATGGAAGTTCCCAGGCTATGGGTTGAATCAGAGCGGCACCTGCCAGCCCACACCATAGCCACAGCAACGCCAGATCTGAGCAAGCAGCGCCTGAGACCTACACCACAGCTCATGGCAATGCCGGATCCTTAACCTGACGAGCAAGGCCGGGGATCGAACCCGCATCCTCCTGGATACTATTCATTTTCACTGCACCGTGACGGGAAGTCCCAGTTCCCATCACTTTAGAAGTTGTATCATATGTATTACTGGCATTACTTCCTCTAGACTGTCAGCTTAGAGTGAGGTTGGTTGATGGTTCATTGATTCAGTCAACAGATTTCTAAAGCATGCTAGGCTCTGGGTGAGGCATGGGGCATATGACAGTGCAAAAAAGCCCCTCATGTTGCTTACAGCCGCAGGGTCCTTATTATTTGCTGCTGTTAGTTTGCTTTCAGACTGTAAAGAGCGCCTAGTCCTAGATCAATGCCTGGTATATCTCGTAAGTACTCCTTATTAAAGGAAAGAATGATGTAGCATATAAGGTAAGATCACTAAAGTTGCACCACTCTTCTAGAACTACCTGGCATTTGAGGCTTTCTGATGAGAGAGAAAATAAAAATGGAGCAGGAGAGGTCAAATATTTATTAGAAATAAATGCAGGGAGTTTCCGTCGTGGTGCAGTGGAAATGAATCCGACTAGTATCCGCGAGAATGTGGGCTTGGTCCTTGGCCTTGCTCAGTGGGTCAACGATCAGGTGTTGCTGTGAGCTGTGGTATAGGCTGGCGGCTGTGGCTCTGATTCGACCCCGAGCCTGGGAACTTCCATATGACTAAAGTGCAGCTCTAAAAAGCGAAAAATAAAAATAAAATAAAAATAAAAATAAAAAAAGAAAGAGAGAAAAGAAAAGAAATCCATGCAAATTCAGGACTATATCTTCTGGGTCTTTGGATAAAGGCCACGAGACAGCAGACATTTCAACCGGTTTTACACATAATAGCAATATTTAAAGAACATTGGTCTCAAAAGATGTATTTTTGTAAGAATGAATAAAAACTATCAATACGGGAACTGTCTATCCAGCTAGCTCTCCATGCTTAATCTGGGGGGCTTTAGCATAATGAGGCATTTGTCCTCTTTGTATTTGAGACAGGGGGTTTCATTTTACTTCCTGCTGAGCTTTGCAGCGTGAAGTTTCGGCTGCAGACTGCCCCTCTTCTGAGCGTGTTCTAGCTCACGGAGGCTTCTTTTCTCAGCTCTCCAGGAGCAGCTTCTGAGCTTACACAAAAGAGTTGCTGGCAAAAGAAACTAGCAAACCAGGAAAGTAAAAGCCTCTGTGAAAGCCTGCCCTTTCTAGAAAGCCTGCAGAATATCAGAATGTTAACCAGTTCTTAACGACTCTTGCTTCCCCCTCCTGGTATCTTAGCCATGTTGTGACAAAGTCAACTATAAAGACGTGAGGTTCAGGCAACTGCCTTTCGAGTCCCCAAACCTCGTACCCCAAATATTTCCTCGGCTCCTGAAAACGCATTCACTCCATTCTCAGTGGCCAAAAAGAAGAACACGTATTCGCTCTACAGATTTAATTTGCCTTTCTCTCATGCTGTTCATTAAATTCTTAAATCCCTGGATGTTTCATTAGTTAAAATTTATTTTTCTTATAAAACTCCTTCCAAACACATTTAAAGTTGTAGCGACTCTGGTTCGGTTCTGTCCTCATAGTAATTTCTAAACCATGCCATTGGAGGCCTTGGATGAATTTCCAATAGGGGGCATTCAGGCTGTTGACCCTGTCACACTTTCCTCTCTTTGGGGTACAGATGTAAAAGGTGAAAAGTTAAAGATATATGTCACCTTTCTATCCAGTGGGGAATTGAAGACTGTTGCAGCCACAAATTTCTATGTATTGAGATGGACACTGGGGAAGCTGTACCTTCCGTTAGTAGGTAACGCAATGCCTGGTACTTTGCAGGCAACGCTGGTTCCTAGACCTGGCTTGATATGGGTGGTGCATAAAGACAAAGCGTTCAGTTTCCTTCCTTATCTCGTTGCCTTCAAGAACTGCCTCTTAGTCCCTAAGACAATTTTTGCCTCAGTGACCAGGCTTGGTAGTGTAGAGACCTAAGTTTTCTAAAGTAATAAAGTGAATACTTGCAACATAATTTTTCCAGCCTTGCCACTGGGTGTTTTATTTCTGATCACAGACTGGGGAAGCCAGGGTTTTATTTTGTTTTGTTTTATTTTATTTTTTGGCAGGAAGCCCCGTTGAGCCTGCAAATTTGGTCCCTACACTGACTTATTCGTATTTTAATGTTAGAAAAGAGGAAGATGATGCTGAAAAGAGGCTCAGAAGTCGAGCCCAGTGGGGAAGTGGGTGAGTCACACTACACAGCAGAACAACTTTCGCACAAAACAAAAATGGCAGCTGGTTCTGAGATTTCCCGAACACATAGCAGCCCAAATGCCAAAAACCAAAAAATTCTATTTAAGCATTTTTTCCCCTCTCTATAGGAACCGAGCCTGTCAGCAGCATAAACACTTGCAATCCTGCACTTCCTACGATGCATGTGCTATCGAAAAGGGAGGTGTTAATTGCTGTGCTAATTACAACATGATTGCTTTGCACTTGTTTTGCACTTGTAGGTGATTAAATTTTTAACGAAGCATATTACTTGGCACTGTTAGCACAGTTAACACATTTCTCTCTCTCTCTCTCTTTTTTATGCCTTGGGAGAAGTCCTGCTCTGCAGACCCTTCTTCCCTGGCTGTGATGTGCTGTTGTGTTTGGAAGCAGGCTCTGTGTAGGCTGTTGGTAACAGGACTCCAGCTTCCTGCTTGGGAAAGAGCAGCAGCCTATTATAATCCTACCCAGCATGATGGCGCTGGCCAGATGCGAACGCAGAACCCACAAAGGTATTAGCTAAAAATGAGGCAGCGTTGCCAATGCCAGGCTCCAGCCTTCATTTAAAAACTACAGCGTCTCCAGCCAGTCAAGCGGCAGTGTCGGAGGGTTTAGCAGGAAGGTAGAGAGATGACAGCAAGTTCCGTGTGATTTATTTCTGCTTTACAGCCCGTGTTCCCAGCTGAACTGGAGCACGGGAAACTTGCATCTGTTCCATGGGCAGCCTGGTATCTCTTGGTTCCCACTGTGCAGCAGGCTGCAATCCTCAGCGGAAGCCAGATTTTTGTGTTTGTGCGCCTGTGCGTGCATGCTCGCTCCCCCTCTCTTCCTTCCCTGGGCCTCCTTATTCAGAAATGCCTGGGAAAACAACGTAGCGCTGAAAGAAGAGGTGGGCAAACTCTGGGGTTCACAGCCAGGGGGTTGGGGCCCCGAAAATGGCACAGAGCTAAGCTGTCTATAAGGCTGCCTATCAGCAAGCAAGCAAACAAGCAAACACACCTATAAAACCGGAAAAGACAAGCATCCAACTTTTTATGTCTCAACTCTTGTGACTTGGCAGTTTTTTGCGGCAAGGATCCCGGGATCCAGTCTTATGAGAACTGAGTGAACAAAGGAAGTCAATGCACCAGATTGCCTGAGAAGTACCTGTGTTCATCAGAGCTCTCCTTGTGCGCTGGTCAGCCCGTCCGTGGGTTAAGTAGGGCAAAGTGGCCAAACTCATTCTCCAAGGAACAGAAATTCCTCCAAACCTGAATTAAGATTTAGTCCTGAGCCTGAATAACCACATCTCCATTTTATAAAAGTTATGCAACCAGAGGAAAAAAGTTATCTCCATACCACATAGCTTACCTGTCCACATAGCTTACCTGTCCACATAGCTTACCCGTCAGGAGTTCAGTCTGGTGAAGAAATGCAAAGACCAAATAGAAACAGGTAAGTAAAAGGAATTTATAAAAAAAAAAAAAATTGGAATAATGTGTGTTGAGACCTGACCAAGGGTTTGAAAGTAGCTTCTGTACTGGGGGTCCCCTTGGCAAGGATGTTATCGCTTATTACATAAAAATTAATTCCATCTTTAACTGTCACTTTCATGATGTCTTTCCATGAAGAAAACCTTTTTTTCTATTCCAATAACCTATTGGCTGTGTTTTCTTTTTTTTTTCCTTTTGACTAATGTGTTTAATTACATTCATTTGCAAACCCCACCCTTCTCATCAGCTTTGCATTTTGGAGGTACCTATGGATGGTCTGACTTCACCTGGCTATCCACAGCACAAGTGGAGGAATAGGTGATACTCTATTTCAAGGTATCTAATCCATACCCCAAAGGAAAAGAGAGAGAGAGATCATTAGAAGCTGGTGACTTTCATAGCTTTTATAGATGATCGTTTATTTCTCGTGAGGGGAAAAACGTGATTTGGGGAGATAGAAGGATTATGAACACTTGTGAAATAAAGCCAAATGTCCTGAAAATAAACTTAATTCAGCAGTATTTTTTTTTTTTTGTCTTTTTAGGGCCGCACCCGCTGCATATGGAGGTGCCCAGGCTAGGGGGTCTAATCAGAGCTGTAGCCACCGGCCTACGCCAGAGCCACAGCAACGCCAGATCCGAACCGTGTCTGTGACCTACACCACAGCTCATGGCAACGCCGGACCCTTATCCCATCGAGCAAGGCCAGGGATCGAACCTGAAACCTCATGGTTCCTAGCCGGATTCGTTTCCACTGTACCACGATGGGAACTCCTAATTCAGCAGGATTTCAACTTAAGTTTTGAAAATGTTTGCGGGAAAATCAAACCATTGTCCTGGGTTCTAAAGCCCGAGCATCCGTCTTTAGACTTCAGCATCAATCTATGTGGCAAAAGAACCTGAGAGAGAATGCCTATGTGTATACGTATGACTGGATCAATTTGTTGTACAGCAGCGCTTGTCCCAACCTTGTAAATTAACCATACTTCAATAAAACAATAATAATAATAATAAAGAATTTAGCATCAATCTCATTATAACTGTGTTCTTTAAAGCATCAGCCACCACAAGGGATTGCTGATCTGCCAACTTCTCAGAGAATATTGCTTTTTCCTCAGTCTGCTTTTACTGGACTCATTTCTTGTTTTTTTTTTTTTGTCTTTTTGCTATTTCTTTGGGCCGCTGCCTCGGCATATGGAGGTTCCCAGGCTAGGGGTCGAATCGGAGCTGCAGCCACCGGCCTACGCCAGAGCCACAGCAACGCGGGATCCGAAGCTGCGTCTGCAACCTACACCACAGCTCACGGCAACGCCGGATCGTTAACCCACTGAGCAAGGGCAGGGACCGAACCCGCAACCTCATGGTTCCTAGTCGGATTCGTTAACCACTGCGCCACGATGGGAACTCCTCTTGTTTTTTTTTTCTTCTCTCCAGCCCTTCCTCTCCCCTGCCCTCCGCTCAGCTGCCCTTCTGCTGTCATTCCTAGGTCAGCCACCTGAGAGGCTCTCACAGGCGCGGGGACTCCAGGCTGAATGGGGGCTCAGCAAAATCCATCCCATTGCTGTGGGAATGTCAAGGATCAGCTGCCTTAGCAACACTCAGATGCTCTTTTCTTTCCTTTTTGTTTTTTTTTTGAGGCAAATCAATTAAACATTTTTTAGCTGTGCATGTAAATGCTAAACCCTTAAACCTTGGGTGGTTTTTCTGGTTTTATGTATTTTTTAAATTTTTTTGTCTTTTTGTGTTTCTAGGGCTGCTCCTGCAGCATATGGAGGTTCCCAGGCTAGGGGTCCAATTGGAGCTGTAGCCGCCGGCCTACACCACAGCCACAGCAATGCAGAATCCGAGCTGCATCTGTGACCTACACCAGAGCTCACGGCAACGCCGGATCCTTCACCCACCGAGCAAGGCCAGGGATCGAACCCGCAACCTCATGGTTCCTAGTCGGATTCGCTAACCACAGCGCCACGACGGGAACTCCTCTGGTTTTATTTTTAATGGGGATGCTGAACCCCACATCTTCCCTGACTGTTGGGAAGAAGAGGAAATCATGAGGTCCAGTTCTTCTGTCTTCTGAGCAGGTTTGTGAGGTCACGGACACACACACGAGTTCCCAGAAAACCACTCCAAGTGCGGGCAGAATGAGGCACTCCGTCCCTGTGTGAATTCAAATGAGTCAATTCTATTTTGTTTCAAGAGAACTGCTTGAAAATTCCTAACAGGCACACCAGGTTCACAGATTAGGAAAGAGGAGTATGTTGTGAGCCCTGGTCAGTTGTCACCAGTGGAATATGTGTGGAGTATTGCCAACTGTAGTTTCCTAGAATCTTTTCCTAAAAGGACTCTCCTGTCCTTCTTGTTCTGGTGCCTGTGATTCTCCTTCTCTTCTAACCCTAACACTGAACTCGAATTGCCCTTCAGGTCTTTGATCAAAAATTTTCTTCTCTGATATCTCACAAAGAGTAAGCTACCCTCTCATGCACAAGAAATATCCTGTAGCTAACATTTTAGGACGAAGCTCAGTTCTGGCACTTGTTTGATGTGTGATTTTATGATGAGTGCCGTGGTCAATAGTAAAGGTTTTTTTTTCTTTTTTTTTTGTCTTTTTACCTTTTCTAGGGCTGCTCCTGTGGCATATGGAGGTTCCTAGGCTAGGGTCCAATTGGAGCTGTAGCTGCCACCCTACACCACAGCTCACGGCAACGCCGGATCCTTAACCCACTGAGCAAGGCCAGGGATCAAACCCGCAACCTCATGGTTCCTAGTCGGATTTGTTAACCCCTGTACCACGATGGGAACTCCCAATAGTAAAGTTTTAAGACACACTATTACCATTATAACATTGTATTCAGATTAAAAAAAAAAAACACTTTTCATTATAACCATTTTAAAAATGTAGTATATTTGATTTACATGTTGTGTTAGTTTCTGGGGTATATCAAAGTAATTCAGTTATACACTGTACGTGTGTGTATATGTATTAAATTCCAGATTCATTTCCATTGTAGTTTATTACAGGAAATTGAATGTCATTCCCTCTGCTGTATAGTAGGTCTTTATTGTTTGTCTATTTTATATACAGTAGTGTGTATCTGTTAATTCCAAGCTCCTAATTTGTCCCCTTCCTTTCCCCTTTGGTAACCATAAATTTGTTTCCTGTGTCTGTGAGCCTGTTTCTGTTTTGTAAATAAGTTTATTTGTATCATTTTTAAAAGGTTTCACATCTAAGTGATATATATTTGTCTTTCTCTGTCTGACTTACTTCACTTAGTATGATCTCTAGGTTAATACTATACATATTTCTAAACACAAAAAAGTATCCAAAAATGGAATGATGACCCTCTGAATCCCTGAAAATTTGAATACTTCTCAGAATATTGTGTTCTTTTTAAGAGGAAGGCAGCAGGTCAACGGTGAATTGACCTCTGTCCTCTGGGAACTGCTAGCAGATTTCGGGCAGAAGCTGAGGGGTGTACATCCCTGCACAGTATATATGGTGGGGAGAGGAAGCCATTACATTTGCTGTTGTTTTAACGGAACTCGAAGTGTGAGAGGTAAGGGCCAATATGTTAGAGGTCTACCTGGATCCTGTTCCATGGGCGCTTTTCCATTCTCTTTCAAGATAATTGTAAGTCATCAGAGAAGTGCAGCAGCAAAGGCTTGGATCCACTATTCCCCTAATACATCCTTTGTAATAGTTCTACAGTTTTTGATATCCTGCTCTATTTTTTTTCCAGCTTTTTTTTACCCCTCTTTGCTTGTCAGTTTGGGAAGTTTCTACTGTCATATCCTTACACTCAGAGAGTCATTCATCAGTTGAATTCAGTCTACCAATGAGAACGTCAGAGATGTTCATTTCTGTTACAATGTTTCTGATCTCTAACATGTCTTTTTGGTCCTTTCTTAGCATTTCCATCTCTGCTTACATTTTCCATTGGTTCCTCCATGTTTACCTACTTCTTCCATTACAGCTCTTAGCATGTTAATTACGGGTTTTTAAAAATTCGTCTAATACATCTAATATTTATTTGCCATATTTGACTTTGTCTCTGATTCTTTTTTTTTTGTCTTTTTTGTTGTTGTTGTTGTTGCTATTTCTTGGGCCGCTCCCGCGGCATGTGGAGGTTCCCAGGCTAGGGGTCCAATTGGAGCTGCAGCCACCAGCCTACGCCAGAGCCACAGCAACGCGGGATCCGAGCCGCTCTGCAACCTACACCACAGCTCAGGGCAACGGCGGATCGTTAACCCACTGAGCAAGGGCAGGGACCGAACCCGCAACCTCATGGTTCCTAGTCGGATTCGTTAACCACTGCGCCACGACGGGAACTCCTTTGTCTCTGATTTTTATTCAGTCTCTTCAACCTGTGTTTTTTGGCTTTTAGTATGCTTTGTAATTTTCTGTTGAAGGGCATATACAGGATGTACTGGGTAAAAGGACTATGGGAAATAGGCCTTTAGTAATAACAATTCAGGTTGAGGGGGTGGGGGGCATTCTATCGTCCTGTGATAAAGTCTTAGTCTTTCAGGGATCCTGTGTCTCTGGACTGTGAACTTCATGGGTGTATCTCAATTTCTCCCCCTTTGGGTGAGACAGGATGGTTGGAAGAGGATGGATTTATGTATTTCTCTTTCCACATAGAAGGCTAGAGCTGGCTGGAGTTGGGTACTTCCCATCCCCGAAATAGGTTAGGCTCTGATAAAACCCTAGTAGGCTAGACTCTGGTAAAACTATTTCTTCCCAGGGCTGGCCTGGTTAAGAAGAACAGAAAGCTCTGGCATATCTCAGAATGATTCCTTTTCCTTCCCCCTGCTGGAAGCAAGAGACTATTTTTCTCCAGTGTTAACTCTGAGGACCTGGTAGAGCTTCTGGAGGTAAAAACCAAAAAAGTGTGGGCCCTTTGATGACTAGGTGAAGTTTTTAAATCTCTCAGGATTGTCTACACTGGACCTCTGGAAATCCCTCAATTACAGTTCTGGTTTTCCTGCCCCAGCCCTGGCTCTCATGGCAGTTTCTGTTCGGGTAACTTGTAGTGCTCCATAGTCACCTGTCTGTCCAGTTTGGGGAGTATCATTTTGCCCTGTGTCCTCGCTTCCTTGCAAATCTAAGCAAAGTTGTTGATTTTTAAGTTTATTCAGCTTTTTACTTGTTGGTAAGACAGAGCAAAGACTTTCAAGTTCCTTACATGCTGAACCAGACAATAGAAGTTCTTATTTAAAGAATTTTTTTCAGGGAGTTCCTGCTGTGGCTCAGTGGAAACGAACCTGACTAATATCCATGAGGATGAGGGTTTGATTCCTGGCCTGCTCAGTGGGTTAAGGATCTGGCATTGCTGCAAGCTGTGGTGTAGGTTGCAGATGCCAACAGCTGCAACATTGATTCGACCCCCAGCCTGGGAACTTCCATATGCCACACCTGTGGCCCCCCCAAACCCCACCTTTTTCAAACTACATTTGTTATAAAATTAAACATAGATATAAGAGTGTCCACCATACAGTAGCTCAACCCTCTGGTACTGATTAAAATTAGAGGGAAATTCTCTCCCTCCAATCCATGGAATCTTTACAAACTTTTGGGTTTGATTCTCTGAAGGAATACTTGGGGCAGAAGCAGGCCTGATCCCCCTGATTGTTTTTAGGAGTTTGGTTCTAATTTAAGAAGCCTTCCTTCCAAAGCTATTAATTTAAATATCATGAGTGAGTTATATTCTTAGTTGATGTTTTGTGTCCACGAACAAAGAAAGACTTGCAATTTGAGGGCCCTGGATGAGTCAGCAGAATTTGAAGTGCAAGAATTGAAAACCTGCTGATGCTAAGATACTGTTTCTGGGTGCGCCAAGGATTTTGCAAAGGTCTTAACACATAAAGTAAAAGGTAGAAAAATTATAATTGTCTTGCTTTCTTTTACTGTACTTCAAATGTAATAAGAAAACCATTAGAAGTTCCTTTTATGGGTAGCAGAAAATGGACAGAACATTGTAAATCAGCATATATATATGAGTTATATATATATATAATTCTTTTAGTATCCATGAGGATGCGGGTTCGATCCCTGGCCTCACTCAGTGGGTTAAGGATCTGGCATTGCTGTGGCTGTGGTGTAGGCCAGCAGCTGCAGCTTGGATTGGACCCCTAGCCTGGGAACTTCCATATGTTGCAGGTATGGCCCTAAAAAAGAAAAACATTAGTTTATGATAGTCTTTTTGCCTTTTCTAGGGCCACTCCCACGGCATGTGGAGGCTCCCAGGCTAGGGGTCTAATCGGAGCTGTAGCCTCTGGCCTAGGCCAGAAGCCACAGCAACGTGGGATCCGAGCCGCGCCTGCAACCTACACCAGAGCTCACGGCAACTCCGGATCCTTAACCCACTGAGCAAGGCCAGGGATGGAACCTACAACCTCATGGTTCCCAGTTGGATTCGTTAACCACTGCACCACGACAGGAACTCCTATGATAGTCTCATACACTTGAATTTGGTAGCAATGACTCCCAACCCAATAAAGAAATCCAAGTCCAAAAAAGGCCCAGGAAAGAATGAAAATTATGAAAAGCTACAATTTTTTAAAAGTCTCACAAAAGACATTTATCTGAAAAAGAAAATCATGGATTAACCGATGTAGACAAAAAAGTTAATATTGTCCCTCCAAGTTGGCATTTAGTGTTAGCATTTGAGAGATGCTTAAATGTTGAAGGTCTTATAAACATTTATTTCTTGCCCAAACTTTTGCTTACTTTCATTTTCACATTTTCTTGAGGCAAGTAGTGTGACAGAGTGGTTAAGGAATGGCTCAGGCATCATTTGGAATCCTGCTCCTTCAGTTATTGTGTATCTGATCTTGGACAAGTTACTCAGTTTGCCCTGCCTCTCGGTTGGCTCATCTGTAAAGTGGAGATGCCGAGAGTCCTTAGCTCTATCAATGGGAGGGTTCACATGACAGCTGGCTTCCAGAAGAGCTCAATCGATGTTAACAATTTTTATTTTAATAAAAAAAGTCACTCAAAGGGGCACAATGTTATGAAAATCATTGTGATTACTGGGTGGAACACAGGACAGTGGAGGAAAAGATAAGCTTAGTGTGTACAGGAAAGCACAGGACACCATTTTTTTTTTTAAAAGTATATTTGCACGGTCTTTGATTTCTAAAGAAGGTGGTTAATCTCTCTGGGTCACCCATCTCTGGGCTTGATGGAAATGAAGAGAGGAGCCAGGGGAAATACAAGCAATTTTTAAAAGAGGGAAAAGGCAGTAAAGGAAAAAGCCAGAAAACCTCAGTGTAATCTCACCCTTCTCACAAAGAGTATAGAGTGGGCTGGCAGAGGCCTCTTTTATGTTTAAAACCAGAAGTCTGTAAACTTCTTCTGTTAAGGTCTGGATAGTAAATATATTTGGCTTTGTAGCCAGGTGGGCTCTAGCACAACGACTCAGCTTTATCCCTGTAGCGCCAAAGCGGCCATTGATGGTGTACCTGAAAACCTGAGCATGGCTGGGATCCAAAAAACGTCATGCACAAGCCTGGTGGTGAGTCTGATCCAGAGCACACCTGAGCGCGATGGGAAGCATTTATTGTTTTCCCATAAGGTTTTCTCAGACGGAAGTTGTAGGCTTTCTCCGCCTCTGAGATCCCTCCCTCCTTTCACTCTGCACATTTTCCTCCCCAGGATTTTCGCTCCTTTCTGGAGGTCACCTTAAGAGGTTAACCTTGGCTGGTCCAGGAGCAAGATGGGATTTGCTCATGGGCTCATGGATTCTCACAATGGGGCTCATATAAGACAAAGACTTTTTTTTTTTTTTTTTTTTTGCTTTTTAGGGCTGCACCCAAGACATATGGAGGTTCCCAGGCTAGGGGTCAAATCGGAGTTATAGCTGCTGGCCTATGCCACAGCCACAGCAACTTGGGATCCGAGCCGCATCTGCAACCTGCACCACAGCTCACAGCAATGCTGGATCTTTAGCCCACTGAGCAAGGCCCGGGATCGAACCTGCGTTCTCATGGATGCTAGTCAGATTCGCTAACTGCTGAACCGTGAAGGGAACTCCAAGACAAAGCCTCTTGATTACACCCATGACCTTACATAACTTTAATATCTTGAGTCTTTATTTATTTTTTTATTTTTTAATTTTTTTTTACGGGTAGAACACTATTTTGTTAAATTCACTGACATTGGTAAATTCTGAGAGGTATTAAGTGTGTAAGGTCAAACAGCACAACATAACAGCAAAATTTAAGGGGTCGTGTAACTATCTCTGTATGGGGACACGCCCTGCAGGGTAAAAGCTGCCAGGAGTCCGGCCCTTGGTTGCTGACCTCAGATAAGACACCAGTCTTGTCCGCTTATAAAAAGACTTCAGGACCAACAGCAACAGGATTGGAAAGAATCGATTCAAGATGGGGGCCGGTCTGAATCCGGATTAGCTGGGATCGGTAGAATGGCTCGTGGACTGTTCTGAAATCGCTGGTTTCCAGGTCTTAAGATGCTTTTCCCAGACAGAGACTATCTTGAGTCTTTGAAAGGCACTCTCTCTGTCTATAAAACTGGGTTGTGATGATCATTGTACAACTATAAATGTAATAAAAATCCATTGAGTAATTTTAAAAAAAGGCACCTCTGTGCCTTTTTCATCTCAGTGTTAGAGATGAAAATGAAGAGGGTAAGATGTTCAGAAAATTCCAGAAGCTGGAGCTTAACTCGAATGACACTACCTGGCATCCCATTCAAAATAATCCTTACCGAATGCCAACTTGTGTCCTCCCCAGGGAGAGGCCCGTGTCCCCAGACTTGAAGGTGGGTCCCCAAGGCAGCTTCATTGTTCCATCCTCCTCCTGTGTCCATTTTCCCTGGGGGGCCAGAGTGCCATTCATCTCTCACTTTTTTGGTTTTAAAGTTTTATTCTGATTTCTTAGGATTTATATGCCTGTCCGTTTTAAATCCTCATTCACCATTTCAGCCAGGAATATGCTGATGTCGTCTCAGAAGCCTGTCCTGGAAATCCAACGTTTATCAGGTGGGCGTGAAGAATGGGCTAGACTAGACTTTGCTACAGATAATGACCTATGTCTTTTAGGATTTTTAGAAGAGCTCGTACTCCATCCTTCCTCCTTCATGGCAGCTAGCCCACTGACTTACACTCAGTCAATATTTTTGGTTCTGTTTTGAGATCCTGGCAACTTTGTGACTCTATTCCTTGGAGGAAGGACTGCTTTTCTAGTTTCAGAGACAGAACTGAAGCAAATCCCTTTCCTTTTGGATGCATAGACTTTTGCACAGGGACACGAGACTTTCATAAAAAACAAATCTGTCTTCCTGAGGTTCAGAGGGAGAAAGATGGAGGTATAGGGGCTTTCTGGGGAGGAGGGGGGTTAAGGGTTACTGTTTCTTTCTGCTCTAGATAAGGGCCAGGTGCAGGCAGGACTAGCACACAGACAGCCCATCAGTCCTGGAGAAGGCAGAGTCCTCTATTACCCAATGTCAAGAGAGCCAGTTAAGAGCAAGTGCTATAGACAAGCCTTCATGGTTGCCTTAGGCTTTGTAGGGAGACAGCTGGAGGGCTCCCTGTCTGGGTAGCATCCTCATTCCTGTTGCAAGACTAGATCACAGGGGCTGGTGGCCTTAGCCTATCAGGGGCAGCCAGTTACTTCACAAATCATCAGTGAATCCTTTAAGAACCAGCCACCGAGTTACATTTCAAGCATATCAACGGTGTCTAAATCAAACTGCCATATTATAATCAAGTTGCATCAAAACGTCATGACTAATGGCCTAGGGTTTCAAATACTTCGTGGGGCAGCCTGATGACAAGAAAGAAAGTCTAATTTCACAATAGGGTTCACTTGGTTGTGAGTATCTGCCCATGGTGGTCCTGGGAAGGATGGAAGTTTCCCCACGAAACTCTAACCCAGCCATGTTAGTGATTTCTTGTTCATTCCACACTGACACTGCATTTTCATCTCATCAGACATCCATCATTCAGGCAAATATTTGTTGAGGGTCCCTTATATGCATTATTGAGGGACTGGGGATTACAGATCGAATAAAACCTGTAAAATGCTTGCCCTCTTGGAGCTTACATAGAAGAGTCTGACAATAAACAAATAAACAGAGTTCCTGTTGTGGCTCAGTGGTAACGAACCAGACTAGCATCCATGAGGATGTGGGTTCAATCCCTGCCTTGGCTCCGTGGGTTAAGGATCCCGTGTTGCTGTGAGCTGCGGTATAAGTCATAGACACAGCTTGGATCTGATGCTGCCGTGGCTGTGGCTTAGGTCAGCAGCTGCAGTTCCAATTAGATTCCTAGCCTGGGAACTTCCACATGTGGTGGGTGTGGCCCAAAAAAGGCAAAAAGAAAAAAAAAAGTAAACAAATAAGCAAGCGACATAGGTAAATGTCAGATCTTGCCAAGTGACATGGAGACAAAACAGAAGGAAGTTAGAAAGCAAGTGAGGAAGTTAAGTGTCAAAATAAAGGAGCTTAGGGAAAGAGCCTTTTGAATATTGTGGGGAAAGGCATTTGAGCCAAAAGGAAGAGAACGTGCAGGGGCCCTGAGGCAGGAATGCTGTTCTTTGTGTTTGAGGAACAGGAGGCCGGAGTAGCTGGAGGAGAATGAGTGAGGGGGACAAAAGAACAAGAAGAGACAAGAGAGGCGGAGGGGTCCAGGGTGCTGCTATTCAAAGGGAGCTTATGGAGCCCCCAGTCTCTTCAAGGGACTGTGAGCTAGAGGGTTTGTACTGGTTGGTTTGTTTGATGGAATAGGGTGTTTGACAGTGTGAACTAATTAAGGGAGAAGGGCTGTGTTTTGGGAAGTGTTTTTGGTTAGAGACAGTAGAGGGAAACGGGAGAAAAAGCGCCACTTGTTCTGTTGAAAATGCAGGAGAATTCTGGTTGGTTTGAAAATATACATACCGATCGGAGAGGTCACCAGAAAAATAGATATTGAATAACGATTTTGATTTGGTTTTGGAAGATAGCGCCTAATTCTTAGGGAAAAAACTTCTGATTTAGGTTTTGTGCAATTTGTTGACGTATGTTAGTAGTTCTCAATGGAACATAAATTATGTGGTGGCAGGAAGTGGCCCAGAAGCTTAGGACAGGATGGGGAAGTCTTACAGTAGGTAATACCTAAGCAGATAAATGAGAGGTGTCCGAAATAGCAGCAAGGATTTGCTGAGGGCCCTTTCCTGTGTTTTCATCAAATCGGCAGGAGACACACTCGAATTCTCTTTTCTAGGTTTGAGACAGAACTCACAGCACATTGATCGTTGAATGAATTAATTCAACTTAAGGCAAACATTGTTTTCCTTACCAGGAGATAAGGTAGATGTATTCTAAGCAGGGAATCTTAGCGATATTTAAACTCATCTACAAATCAAATATTTCCATAAGTCGGTCACACTCACCTGATTTTTAAATATTTTCTGCCAGGAAAAGCAAATAAAATCCGTCCCTCCTCTTTTTGGCCTATAAGATTTTTCTGGGAATTCCCGAATTCCCGTCATGGCTCAGTGGTTAACGAATCCGACTAAGAACCATAAGGTTGCGGGTTCGATCCCTGGCCTGGGAACCTCCGTATGACTCGGGAACGGCCCTAGAAAAGGCAAAAAGACAAGGGGAGAAAAAAAAGAAAAGAAAAGATTTTCCTGAAGCGCTTTTGGTGCTCTCTACTTGTTTCTTTCTAGAACCTCCCTCCGTGCTTTTTGTAGATCTTCCTTATCAAACATTAGTCCTGTGGAAAGCTTTGCTTGCACCGGAAGGACTTGACACAGCTGAGCTTTCCTGACGCCTAGAAGGACCCCAGCTACCTGGGTGGATTGCATTTTCTCACTAGTCTGGTGTTTCTGGTCTGGTTGCTTGGCCTTAGTCCTGCCCAGAATTCCTGTCCAGGGGCGGTCAAGGAGCCAGCTACCGTCACCAGCTCCCAGGTGGACAATCCTCGGGCTGGTTCATCTCAGACTCGGTGACAGAGAATGGCACCATTTACCCAGAAAGCACAGGTCCTGTAATCCGATTATGGAAAACAATACAAATATGAGAAGGTGTGAAATCAACAAAAAGCAGGGTCCTATGCATTGTTGACTTAATTTTGTCGTGTAGACAGTGAGTGTAGCCCACCATTGGCAGGAGTATGGTCAGAGTCCAACAAGAATTGGACTGGGAAGGTGGATAAAGCCTTGCAGAAGCAGAAAGTCTCCAAATATGCTAATATGCTAGCCAGCGGAATGTCAACATTTGACATGATCTGGTTTGTGTCATAATTATCAGTTATATCCAAATACAACAAAACTTGGTTTCTGGTAAGAACCATTGCTTTTTCTTTCCATTTTTCTTTGTGGTCCATACCCATGACATAAGGAAGTTCCCAGGCCTGGGACTGAATCTGAGCTGCAACGGTGACCTATGCCACAGCTGTGGCAGTGCCAGATCCTTTAGCCCACTGTGCCAGCGGGGAATTGAATTCACACCTCTGCGGTGACCCGAGCCCCTGCAGTCAGATTTTTAATCCACTGCGCCACAGCGAAAACTCCATAAGAACCATCGCTTTATTTGAATTTTTATTTTGCTTTAGTGTGCTCATCAGAACTAGCTGGTCACTTTATTTGGGGGCCATTTTTCACAAAGAACACAACTTGCTACAACTTGAGTTCTGACTTGAACCTGGGTTAAATTTCTGGCTCCCCCACTGACTAACTGGGTGACTTTGAGCAGGTTACTTAACTTCCCCATGTCCCATCTTCCTTCTCCATGAAATGAAATAAAGTCTTAGCACAAACCGCTTGGTACGCAATAAACATGCAAAGGTAGCTGTCGCTATGGCTACTTCTTTCTTTCTTTTGTGTTTTTTTAGGGCCACACCTGTGGCATATGGAAGTTCCCGGGCTAGGGGTTGAATCGGAACTATAGCTGCCAGCCTACACTACAGCCATAGCAATGTGGGGGTCTGAGCCGCATCTTTGACCTACACCACAGCTCGGGGCAACACCGGATCCTTAACCCCCTGAGCGAGGCCAGGGATCAAACCTGAATCTTCATGTATACTAGTTGGGTTCTTAATGCACCGAGCCACAATGGGAACTCCTGCTATGGCTATTTCTGAGCATTACTATGTGGAAGACAATTCGTGGAGAAGAAGACTTGGAGATTTCTAGGTTTCAGATAGGCTCAGTCACGGGCAAGCTGCTGGGTTTCATCCACACACTTGTGGTTCGAGTTTGTGGCTTAGAAAAATTATAAATCATCCTATACCATGAGCCATTAGAGTCGTGCGCAATGAGTTGAAAGCTCACTTGTCAAACTCTGCCAGGGGCAAGAGCCTACGGTGCTTGCTTCTGCCCCTTGGAAAGAACAGCTGGACACCAGGCTGCCTGCGCTTGTAAACAGTTATTCAATTACCCTGTAAACTTGTCTTCTCTGAGCAGAATGAACTTGGTTCTTTTAACCTTTCCCGAGCCTGGTTTTGATTTTCCATCTCTTTAATCATCTCTGTGGCTCTTTTGTGGACCTTCTCCAAGCTCTCTGTGTCCTTCAATTTGCTCTGGAGCACCTCATTGCTCAAAGTTCTCAGCTAATAGCCTTCACAGCATAGAGTAGAACTATACCATTTCTAGATGCCCCACTGTATTTATACACACAGGCTGGCCTTCTAGAATTTGCTATCATGCCCTGGGATTGCAGGAACACCCTACTCTTGCACAGCAAAGTGCTTCTCAAAGGACTCTCTTGCATGGAATTTCCTCTGATCTACATTACCATCTAGTGAACGCGGTATAATTATTTCCCCTTGGCAGATGAGGAAACTGAGATTCGGAAGGATGGGGAGGCTGGCCTGAGGTCACAGAGGCAGTACTGTTATGGCTGGGACCAGATCTTAGGATGCTGCTCACTAATTCCATTGTTCTTTCCACCGCATCCAGGCTCATGCCTATAAACAGTCTGTAAAGTGCATGGTCATCTAAATAATTTTCTGCTCTATTTCCCAAGAGCTCTTTTTTTTTTTCCACCACCGTGGGGTTGGTTTGATTAACTTCTCCACCAAACCTTTCCATAAACCTTCCACTTGACTCATTGACCTTTCGGTACTTTGACGGCTGTGTGGTGGGACAGTTGGTGGTCCCGAGGAGAGAGCTCTGAGAGAGGCTTTTGGAAACACTGAGTTTCTTGTCAGTGTTCTTTCAAATGTGCTGCTCCTGAGTTCTATTCCTAGTGATCTATGTTGCAATAAGACCTATAGGGGTCTTTGTTTACTGTTACCTTTAAAAAGAATTTTTTTTTTTTTTTTGGTATGGCCTGGGGTGTAGAGCAGAGGATTCCAAACCCCTCTCCAGTACACTTGTAAGTCCGCTTGTAAGTCCAGGGTACCTGGAACGCTTCCTGGGCAAGGATGGCTTCTCATGTCCATGACCAGAGTCCGTGGAAGATGAACCTGTCAGGTTCAAGGCCAAGGCCCCTGTCTTAGGGTTTATGGAAATTTGTTTTCCCACCTTGGAGGAATGGTAAAATACCAATGCTAACTACAAACTAACTGCTACAGCGGTAAGCTCATCCATAATTCTGAATTCAAAAATGCTTATGATTTAGATTCCGTCACCGAGAAAGGATTTAAAAAAAGCTTACTCCTCTGCATGTTGGATGTTTAAAAAATAAACTCACTGACTGTTTGACTGAATTAATGAGCCAAGTAAACTGCTTTAGATGTATTCTCCCGCCCCTTTGCAACAATAGTTAAGAGGATATTTTTAAATAAAGATGCTGAGGCGGGGCAGCTGACAATAAAATCAGAGAGAGGGAGGGGTGACAACGCACGTTTCCCAGCCGTGGCTGCACGTGAGAACCATCTGGATGGGGGTTGGAGGTGTAATAACATCAGTTGCCTCAGCCCCTGCCATTCTGATTGAATTGGTGGAGCTGGACCCCTGCTTTGATTTTATTCAAAGCTCTTCGGATGACTTAAAGCAGCCATGGTCGAGATGCAATAGTAAGGGGGGAGGAGGAGACGGGGGTCTAAGGGCCACTGCAGGCAAATGCCTCCTGTTAGCTGGCTTGGGTTGGCCCAGCTTAGGTAGCTGGTCCTGATGCTGGAAACCATCAGTAGGCTGGGACTGGACCCAACAGGGGTGGGAGGTAGAGGGATGCTTGCCATCTTGAACTTGGAGATGATGACCTAATTACACCTTCCAGTGCCACGTGATCTTGCTGGACCTCCCTGCTGCCCAGCACACCTGGGCTGAGAGAGCCCTTTGGACTCTAGTGCTGGTGGATTTCTAGTATCTTCTGGAGGATTTTCCTAAATGAACTTGATCATAAGGATTTTCTGGGGCGGGAGTTCCCATTGTGGCTCAGTGTAACGAACCTGACTCGTATCCATGAGGACATGGGTTTGATCCCTGGTTTTGCTCAGCTGGTTAAAGATCTGGTGGTGTTCTGTGGTGTAGGCCAGCAGCTGTAGCTCCCATTTGACCCCTAGTCTGGGAACTTCTCTATGTCATGGGTGCAGCCTTAAAAAGCCAAAAACAAACAAACAAAAAAGAATTTCCTCGGGTGTTGGTTAACTGTAAATATTCCTCGCCGCTTACCTTGGAGACTGATTCACGACTTCCGGGAGGGACACGGGTCTGTGCACTAAAGAGGGTCCTGGGTTAGTCTTAGGGGCAGGCAGGCTTAGGACATTTAGAATTTGAGGAGCTCACTGAATGTATAGATTTCCCAAGACTTCCCCATGGCAGATTTAATAGACCTAGACTGAGGCCCAGGAATCTTCATTCTTAGCCACAGTCCTGAGTCTTCAGGAGTGATCTGATGCAGGTGACTCCCTTGCTCATTTTTCAGAAATGCTGCCCTGGGAGAGAACTGCTATTTAGTGAGGGTCTACTCCGTGCCGGACCCTGTCTGAGCTGCTCTTTGAGCGCCCTCACTCCCCATCTGAACCTTCTGTCCACTCAGGTGTGCCCAGGACCTGGGCTGCTCCTTCAGGCTCAGTTGGCATTGGGGTCCCAGCCTACCATGTGCTCAGCCTGCTCCATCTTCCTATCTTCCCACGTGGCCAAGGAACCCATCTCTTTCCAAACCTGACAACATTAAGGATCTCTGCTCTTCCAGACAGTTGAGGCAAGAAGAAATATTGTTGGTATGAAGATCTGATAGTTTGAAAAATGAGAGCATGTCGATTCCCTAGACGTGACCATTGTTCCTCTCTAACATGCGATTCAGAGGGTTAATTTACTACGGGAACTCTGGTTAAAAGGGCGATAGTAAATGGGGGTTCCTGTTGTGGCACAGTGGGTTATGAACCTGACTAGTATCCATGAGGATATGGATTTGATCCTGGGCATCACTCAGTGGGTTAAGGATCCGGCATTGCTGTGGCTGTGGTGTAAACCGGCAGCTATAGCTCCCATTCGACCCCTAGTCTGGCAACTCCCATATACCACAGGTGCAGGCCTAAAAAGCAAAAAAAAAAAAAAAAAAAAGCAAAAAAAAAAAAGAAAGGACAATGGACAATAGCAACAATGTCTTCAAGATGGATTTTCCAGAAGCTGCGGAAACATTTGTAATGGGGTTTTATCCATCACCCCGGAACAGAGGGTCATTACATAATAGTGATTCACAATAGAGCCGAAACAGATAAGATATGTTGGGCCATGCATACTGCCTGACCCAGTGCTAAATCGGCTTAAAGGTATTTGTTGACTCAAGAAGTTGAAAAGCCCAACATTCTGTTTCAGGAGTGCTTTGATCAGCTCCCCGGCTCTGTGTCTCTGAGATGACTTGGCTTTGCCCTTCTCTGATGGTCAGTTTCCTTCTCCACTGGGATTCTCTCAGGGTAGGCATGGTGGCAGCAGCTCCCAGCTTTTCATGTCCAATTCACACCTTTCCAGAGAAAGAGAGAATTCTTCTCCCTTCAACCTTTAAACAAAATCCTGGACCTCCCTGTGATTCCCTGAGCTTGGGTTACAGCCTCCTCCCTGAGCCAAAAATTAAACTGCCAGGCACCGGCCGACCAGGACCCACCCTGGACATGGGGTGGAATGATAGCCAGTCTTCACGACCGGTATTGGAATGAGGTGGAACAGATGCTTCAAAGGAAACCAACGCCCACTGCAAAAAGCAATCTGTCTCATTCTACCATAAACACGTGTATAAATAAGAGATTGTCTTTTGAGCGTGTCGTTTTTCTCTTTTCCATTTTAATAGAGGATGATGAGGCGTGCCTTTGAATGGGGTTAAAATGATCTCTCTTGAATAAAAGTAGATGGTTGAGGGAGTTCCCTGGTGGCTCAGTAAGTATCCAGTGTTGCCATTGTCGTGGCTTGGGTCACTGCTGTGGAGTGGGTTTGTGGGTTTGATCCCAGGCTTGGGAACTTCTGTTTTTTTTGTTGTTGTTGTTTCTGGCTGCACACATGGAAGTTCCTGGGCCAGGGATCAAACCCGTGCCACAGCAATGACCACACCAGATCCTTAACGTACTGCACCTCAAGAGAACTCCCAGGCCCACTGCAGGATGTGGGTGAAAAAAAAGTAGGTGGTTGAGACCCCAGCTCTTCATGCCACATAGCGTGGAAGGCCAGCCAGTTCTAACAGAGTGACGGAACCAGCTGTATATGGAAGTTCTGCCTCCTTCTTTCTTGCGGGTCTAATCATAATAATTGCTACCGTCTATTAATATCACGCTCATTATTTTTGATTGTTTTATTTTATTTTATATGTTTCCCTTTTATGGCCATATCTGCAGCATTTGTAAGTTCCCAGGCTAGGGCTCGAATCAGACCTATAGCTGCCAGCCTACACCACAGCTCATGGCAATGCCAGATCCTTAACTCACCGAGCAAGGCCAGGGATCAAACTCGCATCCTCATGGATCCTAGATGGGTTTGTTACTGCTGAGACACGACGGGAACTCCCACGCTAATTATCTTGCACAATTTACCCAGCTGACTTTTCACAAGGTGGATACATCAAGGCAATAATGGAAGCTCAGAGCAGTTAAGTAACTTGCCCAAGATCACACAGTGAAAACTGGGCAAGACTGGTCTGGGACACAGGGCACCTGCTTCTGAGAAAGCAAAGCCCATGTTCTTACCTCTGCGTGTTCCTTTTTGGAAACTGTGAAGCGGGAATCAGCATCATTCATCCTGCTTTGCCACCTGATCACCTATGTCCTTGTCTCTGAAGCAGAAATGAGGAAACACACCAGTTTCTTGTGGATTTGGCCAATGATGAACTTTTAAGCATTTATGATGTAAGGAATTTTCATATAAGCAATAAAAAAATGTTAAAATATTGAAATATTCTTGAGAGCCCAAGTCTGGAAACTCTATAACTATACAAGGTGTTGCCAATAGGCTGCTTCTCCACAGTGTCTTCAGACAAAATAGACAGAGAAACAACAGAATCTCAGCGGAGTTTGAACACACTTTGTCCACTTACTCATTTGTTGTTAACATAGGAAGAGGGAGACGCTGGCCAAAGAAATGGTCAAGTAACAATGGCAGCAAACAGGTTTGGTTTGGTTTGTTTTTTTGGCTGCCCCGAGGCGTATGGAGTTCCTGGGCCAGGGATCAGATCTGCGCTGCAGCTGTGGCAATGCCGGATCTTTTAACCCACTGTGCGGGGCTGGGGATTGAACCTGCGTCCTGGTGCATGGGGATCAGCAGCGTCTCTGCAGCTAACAGGTTTATATAATTAGCCAGAGTGGGGGTGTCTGTTATATACATAAACAGCCACTCCCTGGGGGTGGTCACCCCTCTGGAGAACCCACTGGCTCACCCTTTTTTCAGTGGAAGAATCCTGCCCGCCCAGGGGGCATGCGCCTTCCCCCTTTACCCCTGCAACTTTGCATTTCCTAGATTGTGGTACAGAAAATGTGATGAGACAATTTAGGCTAATCCATTTGCAACTACTAATGGCTTTCGGTAGAGTGAATGGGGGAAAAAAAGGCCTAATTTTCATTACCTTTTGAAAGTGATATCTACTTCTTAATGACTTGAGAGTTAAAAAACAAAAAACAAAAAACCCTGCTTTATTTGTTTATTGAAGACTTTCCTTGTCAAAGCCTTCTCTCTCCAAGGAAGAGTTTTTTTTTGGGGGGGGGGGGTAGTGGAGGAGGAATGGGAAATCATTCTTGTGTTTGGTGTTTTGTTTCTAGAATACCTGGTGTGGTTAAGGAAGAGCGTGAGGAAGGGCCTTGGAGCCTCTGGGCATCTTCCAGAAGGGAAGCAGACTGCCGAGTGACGGGTGGGCTGCTCATTGCCATGAACCTGGAGAAAAGAAGGCGCTGTGTGCCTTCTTTAGTAAGTTATCTACTTTGGGCCATTTTTTTGTCTTTTTTTTGGCCATTTCTTGGGCTGCTCCCATGGCATATGGAGGTTCCCAGGCTAGGGGTCTAATTGGAGCTGTAGCCACAGGCCTACGCCAGAGCCGCAGCAGCTGGGATCTGAGCCAAGTCTGTGACCTATACCACAGCTTATGGCAATGCCAGATCATCAACCCACTGAGCAAGGCCAGGGATCAAACCCGCAACCTCATGGTGCCTAGTCAGATTCGTTAACCACTGCGCCACGACGGGAACTCCTTTGGGCCATTTTTTTTCCCCCCAGGAATAGCAGAACTTACCAAACAAATAAATGTTTGGATTGTTTGACTTGGATCCTGTGTTGCTGTGGCTGTGGCATAGGCCAGCAGCTATAGCTCTGATTTAACCCCTAGCCAGGAACCTCCATATCCCATAGGTGTAGCCCTAAAAAGCAAAAAGAAAAAAAAAGAAAAAAGAAAAAGAAACTAACTCCATCAGAGTTCCCTGGTGGCTCATCAGGTTAAGGATCTGGTGTTGTCACAGCTGTGGCTCAGGTTGCTGCTGTGGCAAGAGTTTGATCCCTGGCCCTGGGACATCTACATGCTGTGGGTGTAGCCAACAAACAACCTGCCCCTAACTTTATCATATAACATTATAAATGTATAATATATAGTATAATATTATAAATCTGGCCTAAATTGCAGGTTTCCTAAAGCTTGGAAACCACCACCAAATCCTAAGCGAAACTGCTTGGGTCTTTCACTTTCCCTAGCTAAAGACTGAGGGCACATCTCCAGCTTAGGGCTGGCCGTCTTGCCACGCCCTTCAGATGAAGCTGGAATCTGCTGGAAAGGTGTGGCTCAGTGATTCAGCGCCTCAAAGGGAAAAGATTGGGCTTGACTGGCCTCTGAGCCAAGGCCTCTGCTGACAGCCTCCTGGGGCTGCTGGCCATGCCTGTGCCATGGCCTCACGTCCACTCAGGCTCTAAGATTGCGTGTCTGCAATTGGGCCAAAACACGGGTGATCCAGTTATGTTCTTCCGGCATTTGATTTTGTCCCCTGTGAAAGGAGCATACACAGGCAGCCCTCATACCCGCCTCCATCTCAACGGCCCACAGCAGCAGATATGGAGTCAGCTGTACATGATTTTAAAGAATGAGTTTCAATCATTCAGTTTTTCAAATAGAAGTATAGTTGACATATTAATTTCAGATATGCAACATAGAGATTCAATATTTTTATGCATTATACCCAGTTATTATAATATTTTCCCTGTGCTGTACGTTGTATCCCTACGATTTATTTATTTTATAACAGGTACTTTGTGGTTTTTTTTTTTTCCCCAGGGCTGCACCTGTGGCATACGGAGGTTCCCAGGCTAGGGGTCAAATCAGAGCTGCAGCTGCCAGCCTACACCACAGTCGTAGCAATACCGGATTCGAGCTGTGTCTACAACCTACACCACAGCTCTCGGCAATACTGGATCCCTGACCTACTAAGCAAGACCAGGGATCGAAGCTGCAACCTCATGGTTGCTAGTCAGATTGGTTTCCGTGACGCCACGATGGGAACTCCCTATAACAGGTACTTTGTGTCTCTTAATCCCCTTCACCTATTTTGCCCGCCCTCTCTCCCCTCCTCTTTGGCAACTTCTAGTTTGTTCTCTGTATCTTTGAGTCTTTTTATTATATTTGTTTGTTTGTTTGTTTTTGGTTTCCACATACAATGAAAACATCTTATTTGTCTTTCTCTAACTTATTTCCCTCAGCAGAATACCCTCTCCGTACATTCATGTTATTTCATTCTTTTTTTTTTTCTTTTTAGGGCTGCATCTGTAGCATATGGGCTAGAGGTTGAATCAGAGCTCCAGCTGCTAGCCTGCACCACAGCCACAGCACTGATGGATCCAGGTTCTCTCTATGAGCTATTCTGCAGCTTGTGGCAATGCTAGATCCTTAACCCACTGAGTGAGGCCAGGGATTGAACCCACATCCTCCAGGACCCTATGTCGGGTTCTTAACCTGCTGAGCCACGATGGGAATCCCTATTTCAGTCATTCTTAATTACCCTTTTGAAGTGGCGGTAAGACTAGGAAGAACAGACAGTCTGGTGTAGCATCTTGGGCACAAGTCTTAGGCTGAAAAAGGCTTGGCTTACTTCTTGGCTTATTAGTGTGTGACCTCAGGCAAGTCACCTAACTTCTCTGTGTCACAGATCCCTGTGTATAAAATTCAAGGTTTGGGCCAGATGGATTCCGAGTTCCCCTCTGGCTCTAAAGAGCCTGACCCCAAACCAACGGGAGATGTATTTTAGCCTGACACAGGTCTGCCCATTCCTGTGTCTATGAACGTTCTAGTTGTGCATCCATAAGAGTAAAAAACGCTGCCTGTGCAAAAAGACGTAGGGAACTACGGGTTCCAGTCCTTGAGATTGGAGAACATGAGGGACTTGTTAGAAGAAAATGGGCTTCGCGTATGTACATTTTTATGAATTCCTAGAAACACTAAACACTAAGGTTTTAACTGATCTTTCTTGCAAGGTCACTTTTTCTTAGAGAATCAATAATCTTACCTTACTTTTTCTATCAATCCATATAGAAATCCAGTCTAAAAACTCACAGATGAAGTTGTTCTTAATTTCACTTCTTTCTTTTTTTGGCTTTTTAGGGCCACACCCGAGGTGTACATGGATGTTCCTAGGCTAGGGGTCGAATCGGAACTGCAGCTGACAGCCACAGCAACGCCAGATCCCGAACCCACTGCGTGAAGCTAGGGATCGAACCGGCCATCTCAGGGTTCCTAGTCGGATTCTTTTCCACTGCACTATTTCGGAAACTCCTAATTTCACTTCTTATTTACCAAGTTGTCTTTTTCAAGTCCACGTTCCCGCATCCCTTTCCTCCTTGTCTGGTCCCTTGATCAACGTTTGGCTGGTGAGAAACCACAGATTTAAGTCTACTTTCTCTTGTCTGCCTCTGTGATCATCTTTCCATTACTCACTTGGTTATTGCGAGGGAAGGAGTTAAAATCTGGATCTAAAAACCAGTTCATAGTGCCCAGGCAGGTATGCATGTCTAGTTATAGACATTTTGCTTTACATGTGGCCCATCTTGATTGACTGACACCAAAATCATTTAGTCTCCTAGGGATTTTAGGGAAAACCTGTCTTCGCTGTAGCAAATTTATATGCACTTGAGATGCCTTATATAAACCTAGGGTCTTATATAAATTCAGTATTTGGGGAAAATACAAACCATCACAGATTAAACAAACAAACAAACACCAAACCCATAAATAGCGCACAGACCCTTGAGAGCAAATTCAGGTACTGGCCAAGTCTCATCAAGTCCTTGCCAGTGTGTGTGTCAATGAGAGTGAGGGTGTTTCAGGAGTGTCTGTTTTGAAAAACTGGTATTTCTGAAAGTAGATGCTATTGTCAAAATGCAGCTGAACAGCGTTCATTTATTTGTCAGCGCTTTCATGCAAAACAAGTATTCAGTTTACAGGCATATGCTTTGGGCTTCTGATCAGATCACAGAAGTATAAATATCACAGGGCTTTTACGTGTGTGTGTGTGTGCGCATGTTTAAAAATGTGTTTGCACGCTGTGAACCAGCAAAGTTCTTTCCTCCGACCCTTAATTTTTAATATAAGCCTGTTTAGAGAAGCGTATTATTTCTCTCCACTGTTGTTACTCTGTATACTGTTCTGGGGTTTGCATTCTGTGAACAAATAGTAGATTTACAGATCAAATAAAAATTAAAACACCAAAACACCCCACCAACCTTTGAAGATCCTGCCCTCACTCAGAGAGGGTGCTTGTCCCGGCTGAGCTGCCGGGATGGGGTTTGACAAGGAACCGCTCTTGGCATATCAACTCAGCCCAGCAGCGCCCCTGTCCAGGGCTCATTCCACTTTACAGTCCAAAAAAGCTCTCTCTCTCTCTTTTTAAATAATGGAAGTGCTTGACTCCTAGGCTGGAATTTAAGCATTTAAAAAATATAATGGTTTGCATACTGTGCAGTGATTTGTAAAATGTGAATGCCAGCAAAAGCGGTGGTTACCCACATAACATTATCTTATTTTTAGTTACACAACCAGTAAAACAGCTGGAGGTCTAAAATCACGGCCTCGCACTAAATGCATTACTACATTTTATCCATGCAGTAAGGGCCTGTCCCTTTGAGTGAGACGAGACGAGAGAGTGGAGTGATTACTGGCAAATTAACACTTTCAATTTTAATAGAGAAGCAAGGCCTACATAAAAACATCGGAATTAGAATCTATGCCAGTTAGATACCGTACAGCCTGTGATGGCCATCTAAGCCATGCGAATATACGACTGCATTTTATAATCCAATGAACCCTCGCTCATTAGTCAAGGAATAATATCCACCCGTGTTGACTCAACGAGTAACCTGCAAAATATTTGACTTTATAGCTTCTTCGCATAGTTAATAGAATCATCTTGGCAATAATGCCAAAATAGAATTGGCATTTAGAGAGTTGGGCTTGTTTTTGTTTCTTCTGTAAAAGCATGAAGTAGTCTGTAACATTCCATCCCTTTTATTTTTAAAACCAGCCTTTCAGCGAGGTCAGTGATTTTTCCTAGAGCAAACCCAGAAAATCTTAGGGTTCCATCACAGGAAATGGCTGACATTGATTCATCTGCTTGCAAAAAAAGATGGCAGTTTCATAAAGCCTGACCCAAAGGGTTTCATAAAAACGTGCACCCAGAAACAACAAGCACCCACAGGTTTGGTGCTGATTATATGCATTTGTTATAAAAATTGTGGATTTTGAAAATAAACATCTTCCCGATTTTTGTTTTCTCCCCTTGAGTTTTCTTGGGTGGTTGTGTCTGGGATTGACTGTGGGAGATGATGCTTAAACCTTTCCACAAGCTCCCGGTGCCACGTTCCCAAACCACACTGTGAAGCAGCAAATGTAAATAAAACATGTTTTTGTTTGTCAGAGTAAAATGAGAAGAAAATTATCCTTGCTACATTTATTTATTTATTTATTCATTTTGTCTTTTTAAGGCTGCACCTACAGCATATGGAAGTTCCCAGGCTAGGGGTCGAATCAGAGCTGCAGCTGCCAGCCTAAGCCACAGCCACAGCCACAGCAATGCCAGAGCTGAGCTGCGTCTGCGACCTACACCACACCTCACCAGCAATGCAAATGCGGGGTCCCACTGATTGAGGCCAGGGATCAAACCTGCTTCCTCATGGATACTAGTCGTGTTCATTACCGCTGAGCCACGATGGGAACTCCTGATGCATTTATTGATCTAAGTCAAAATGCAAAATCAATCTCTTGACAAGTCCGCTAGACTCCCCCACCCCCCGCCCCCCGTTCTTACAACCTGATTCAGCCTTTTACTTTTTTAAAAATTTTTTTATTATTATTATTATTTTTTTGTCTTGTTGTTGTTGTTTGTTGTTGTTGGTATTTCTTGGGCTGCTCCCGCAGCATATGGAGGTTCCCAGGCTAGGGGTCGAATAGGAGCTGTAGCCACCAGCTTACGCCAGAGCCACAGCAACGCGGGATCCGAGCTGCGTCTGCAACCTACACCACAGCTCACAGCAATGCCGGATCCTTAACCCACTGAGCAAGGGCAGGGACCAAACCCGCAACCTCGTGGTTCCTAGTCGGATTCGTTAACCACTGTGCCACGACGGGAACTCCTGACTCAGCCTTTTAATTTAAATTCTTATTTGATCATTTCTTAGAAGGAAATGGGTTAAGTTGCTGATGCTCCTACTTCCTTCAGCCTCTGGGTTTCCTGACACACCTAAGCCCTTGTCAGCACCCAGAGTGGTTCTAACGCCCAAATCTTAAATCCAATCATCCTCTTTGATGGAAAACTTTAATCATTACAATTCCGTTACTCTCTTGAAAGTCTTCTTTGAGATGTATAGTGTCTGGAATCACCTTCTTTGGTGCACCACCATTTTTGCTATTGTAAAAAAATATCATTTCAAAATGTCCACATTAGTTGTTGCTAGGACATAGAAATGCAATGAATCGTTTTAGTTACTCTGGATTCTGCAACTTAGCTAAACACTGATGCCAACAATTTACATGAATAAATATTCTAACAGTAAAGCAACTTTGCATTCCGGGGCTAAACCCAATTCGTTCTTTTAAATATATCATTAGACTTGTTTCGATAGTATCTTGTTTAGATTTGGCATCTATTTCACAGGTGAGAGCTGCCTGTAACACTCCTTTCTTGTATGTTGATATCGTAGGTATTGGTATCAAGCATAGCAAAACGAAATGCACTCTGTTCCTATTTTCTCTCTCGCTTTCGGCAGTTTGGGTAAGATTGGAATACGTTCTTCAAAAGTTTGTTGAACTTGCCTTGACCAAGTTGTCTTTATGAGAAAACTTTGATTACACTAATAGTCAGACAACTCATTTGGCTTTCTGGTTCTTCCCGAGCTAGTTTTTATAAGTTAAATTTCTTTCTGTGAATTTCTCCAGTTCTCCCAATTTCTGGAAATTTATTGGCTTGTTCATAAATCTTATCTTTTTGGATCTTTGAAATATTTGCAGTCATGCCCCCATACTCACCCCTAATATTGCTTTGTTATACTTTTTCTCTTGATTAATCATACAGAAATTGTCCATTTAATTAGTCTTTTCCAAGAATCAACTTTTGATTTTATTGATCTCTAATATATGTTGGTTTTTTATCTAATTGATTTCCGTTTTATTTTATTTTGCCTTCTTTCTTTAGTTTGCTTTTTTCTTTTTTTTTAAAATCTGACTCCTTAAGATGGATGCTTTGTGTATTTTCAGTCTTATTTTAAGCACTTAAAGGTAAAGACATTTCTGTAAGTAACATTCAGTTGCATTCCATGTTTTAATATGTTTATTTTCATTATCTTTCCATTTTAACTTTTTCTAATTTTCATATTTTCTTTTCTTTTTTTCTTTTTTCTTTCTTTCTTTCTTTCTTTCTTTCTTTCTTTCTTTCTTTCTTTCTTTCTTTCTTTCTTTCTTTCTTTCTTTCTTTTTTTCACTCTGAAGTTGTTTGGGAGCATAACAAATTTCCAATCAATGTTTTTTGCTTAGTTTTCTACTTGTTACTACTGTTTAACCTAATTTCATTATTGTGAGTGAACTTGACTATATGTGCCTTTTAAATGCAGTAAGATTTGCTTTGTATGTCTACTACATTGTTCATTCAAAAAACATCTTGGTGATTTAAAAATGAATATATATTCAATTCGGGGATAATATACAAATCTAAACTTATTAATTAGGCTTTTAAAAAGTCTTATATTTTTATTCTTTATTGTTTATGTTTGCATGATTAAACATTTGTTGTTAGGGTTGTATTAAAATATTCCGCGAAGATGGTTAATTTGTAAATTTTTCTTTAAAGTTTTTTTAGTACCGTTTGTCCCTTAATGTTAACTATATTTATAATGTTAACAACTATATTAAGTATGTAAAAGTTTAAAGTTATTATACATTTGTGTGTGTGAATTGAAGTGTTTATCAATATGGTATGACTTTATCCTTAAAGTGTTTTTGTTGCTGTGCCTCTATATTAATACAGCTCGCTACCTTTTCTTTTGACTGGTATTTTCTTGGTATATTTCCCATCTTTTTGCTTTAATCTTTCTGTGCCCTTATGCTTTAAGTATATCTCTTATAAACAGCTAAAACCTAGGTTGATATTTTTATCCAGGTTGGCTATTTTTATTTAGCCTATCACACTTTGAATGTGTTTTGATTTATTCCTGCTATTTTGTGTTTTCTATTTGCCAGACATTTCCAAGATTCTTTTTGCATCACTTACCTTCTGTTGGATTGATGTTTTTCCCCATTCTATATTTTTCTTCTACTATCTTGAATGCAGTAAATCATAATTTTAGCCTTGGTCCCCTAGACATTTAGCAGGAGTATTTAATAAGCTAATCAGTATTTTTACCCTCCTTGCCAATGGTGTGAGCAATCTGATCACCATCTTCCTACCCATGTGTTATTTTAACTCTTTAACATTACAAATCAGATACTTACAAGTTCACTTTTCATATAGTGACTGTTGTGATTTCTTCAATTTTTTTTTTGTCTTTTGTCTTTTTAGGGCCACACCCATGGCATACGGAGGTTCCCAGGCTAGGGGTTGAATCAGAGCTGTAGCTGCCAGCCTACACCACAGCCACAGCAACGCAGGATCTGAGCCGAGTCTGCGATCTACACCAGAGCACATGGCAATGGCAGATCCTTAACCCACTGAGGGAGGCCAGGGATTGAACCTGCAACCTCATGGTTCCTAGTCGGGTTCATTAACCACTGAGCCAAAACAGGAACTCCGGCAGTTTTTTCTTTTCTTTAGTACTTTGAAGAGAGAAGTCGACTGTTTTCCTGTTTCCATTGTATCTTGTCTGTGTAATAATTGTCCCTTTTAATGTTCCCTAATTGTCCTTTCTTTTCATCCTTTGGCTTCTTCTAAGAGCTTTTCTTTTGCTTTGTTAGTCTGTGGTTTTACCATAATGGAATGGGGCAGATTTCTTTTTATTTATCCTACTTGGAATTCATTTTAACCTGAATCTGAGTCTTGGCCATCAGATCTGGAAAATTTTCAGCCCATTTTGTCTCCAAATGTTGTTTCTTCCTCATTCTCTTACACTTTCCTGGAATTCAGATTAGCTGTGCATTAGATGTTCTCCAGCCTCTATTCCTTGTCATTTTATCCCCCTCCAGCTGGTTGTCTTTCTGTGTTGCACTGGGTAATCATTTTTTTTTTGTCTTTTTTGCCATTTCTTGGGCTGCTCCTGCCGCATATGGAGGTTCCCAGGCTAGGGGTCCAATCAGAGCTGTAGCTGCTGGCCTACACCACAGTCACAGTAATGCAGGATCCAAGCCGCATCTGCGACCTACACCATAGCTCTTGGCAACACCAGATCCTGAACACACTGAGTGAGGCCAGGGATCGAACCCGCAACCTCATGGTTCTTAGTTGGATTCGTTAACCTCTGAGTCACGACGGGAACTCCTGGGTAATAATTTTAACTCTATCTTGAATCCACTTTTCAGCTGTGGCAAATCTATTTAATCCATCTATTATATTTTTAAAATTTCAATGATTGTCATTTTTATTTCTACAAGTTGTGTTTGGTGCTTTTTCAAAACAGCTTGGTTATTTTTATAGTCTTTGTCTTAGTCATAATTTCAATGCTTTCCACCCCTCTTTTTGGGCTGTACCCATAGCGCACAAAAGTTCCCAGGCCAGGGACTGAACTTGCACCAAAACAGCAACTTGAGCCACAGCAGTGACAACACTGGATCCTTAACCCACTGCACCACCAGGGAACTCCTGAATGCTCCTTTTTATTTCTTTAAACATACAATGAAACATTTGTAAACCATCAAACATTTCTCCAAATGTACATATTTTCCAAATATATTGACAACCGAAGTCTTTCCTGGTTGGTCTGCCATTTCCATGCACTTTTCCTCAGGGTTGCTTGTGTTCTCATATTCTCAATGATTTTCGAATGTGAGATCATGTTCAGTGGAATTTCATCTATGGAAATTTTAAGCAATCGGGATGAAGTAACATTCCTCAAGAGAGGAATTTGCCTGTGTCGGGAACCCGCGGTCACCATCCACCTGTGACCCTTTTAAAACAAATTCTTGGCTGGAGGATTTTTTGGGATCATCATTTTTTATGCAGAGATCTCCTATCAGTTTCACACCCCCCCCCCTTAGTCAGGTCTAGTGTTTTATCTGCTGTTCCTCATACCTCTTATGACTCTTCAAATGAAAACTCAAGGTCACTCAAGAGCCGTAGATACACCAAAGGCAGCCAGCAGCCAAAATCAACCTTATTCCCTAGTGATTAGTTTCCTTCTGATTTTTCCAGGACTCTCTTTCTTCTGGTTTTACTCCGATCTCAACTGAGGCCACATTTCTTGTTCCTTCTCATCTTTTTGACCTTTTATCTTTGGAGTTCCCTAAGGCTCAGTTCTTAAATTCTTTTCTGTTTATACACACATCTTTGGTGACCTCATCTAGCCTCACAGGTCGAAATCCACCAATATACTGCTCAACCTCCACGGAGATCTCCAGCCTAGGTCTATATCCAACTGCCTACTCGACTTTGCCACTTGGGTATCTACTAGATCTCTCAAACCGAGGGTCAGATCTTTGCCTTTAGACCGATTTCTTCTTCGCTTTTCCTCCTTTCAGTTAACAGCAACCACGTCATTCTAGTTCTTTGGATTCAGAGTATTTGCTGACTCAAATATTTACTTCCTAAATAAATCTTGTCCGTTTTATCTTCAAAACTACCTAGAATCGGATCATTTCCTCTCACCTCTAGGCTCTCCGTCTAATCTGTGCTGCTATAATCGCTTGCCTGAATTATTCCAATCATCCTAAATGCTCCACCTTGTCTCTGTCATTGACCCCTCGGTCTATTCTCAACCCAGCCGCCAGGGTGGTCCTGGTAAGATGTAAGTCAGCTATGTCACCCCTTTGCTTGTAGTTCTCCAGAGTAAAAGTTCAGAAGTCTTCACCGTGGTCTAAAGGCCTTTCAATCTGGTTCCCATTTCTTCTCTGACCTCATTTCCTATTACTGTCCCCAGCATCCCCTCTGCCGCAGCCACTCCGGCGGTAGCCTTTCCATGAGCACAGCAGGCATTTTCCTTCAAGGCTTTTACACTTCACGTTTCTTCCACCAGGGGCGCTCTTCCTCCCACCTCTGCATAGTTCATTCCTCGCCTCTTTCAGGCGTTTCCTCCAATATCAAACCTTAGGGATTGGATGTATTTTTCCACCACTGTATGAAACAGAGTTGCTTCTCCCCCCAACAGTCCCTGCTTTCTTCCCTACTTTATTGTTCTCCATAGCTTGCATTTGTCTAACATATGTATTTTGTGCAATGTTTTGCTCTCCTATTAGAATGGAAGCTTCCTTAGGCAGGTAATATTGTCTATATTATTCATTGATGTATTCTCAGAATGCAGAACAGTGCTTAGCACTTACCAGGTGTTCAGGACGTAGTTGTTAAGTAGATGGAGGAGTGAATGAAGTCATCAGCCCCTGGATGAAGACAGAAAAATTCAGACAATAGAACATGAATTGATAATTCGAAGGGCTCAAATATTGTTTTCTTTGCATGGAAGAATAAAGAGGAGGAGAACTAGTGGTGATTTCGAATGTGCCCTAAAAGCGTAGCTCTTTATTCGAGTGCTTCAAGTTTCCTTTGTCAACTCCTCAAGATCACCTTGGAGACATTCAAGCCTTATGATGTTCTACGCTATGGAAAGGTATTGCTGGAGGTCCCGTCGTGGCGCAGTGGTTAACGAATCCGACTGGGAACCATGGGGTTGCGGGTTCGGTCCCTGCCCTTGCTCAGTGGGTTAACGATCCGGCGTTGCCGTGAGCTGTGGTGTAGGTTGCAGACGCGCCTCGGATCCCGCGTTGCTGTGGCTCTGGCGTAGGCTGGTGGCTACAGCTCCGATTCAACCCCTAGCCTGGGAACCTCCATATGCCGCAGGAGCGGCCCAAGAAATAGCAACAGCAACAAGACAAAAAAAAAAAAAAAGAAAGGTATTGCTTACTTTTTCCCTCCCCTGGCTGCATCATGATCGTAATTGCTTTCCTTTTCTTCTACTTTCTCTATTTCTGATTTTTTTCACTTGCGGTGCTCAGACTAAAATCAGTTCATATGTATATATATATGTATATATATATATATATATATTTTTTTTTTTTTGTCTTTTTAGGACTGCACCAGCAGCATATGGAGGTTCCCAGGCTAGGGGTCTCATCTGAGCTGTAGCCGCCGGCCTACGCCAGAGCCACAGCAACACCAGATCTTGGCTGTGTCTGCGACCTACACCACAGCTCATGGCAATGCCAGATCCTTAACCCACTGAGCAAGGCCAGGGATCGAACCCGCAACCTCATGGTTCCTAGTAGGATTCGTTTCTGCTGCTCCACAATGGAAACTCCTAAAATCATTTCGTATTAGCAAAGATCACCTCATCATTACTTAAAAAAAAAAAAAGGTAATTAATTACTGTGGGATGTTTATATCCTTACTTAAATTTTATCAAGCTTATTTCTTAAGCAACCCCAAGAGTGACTTACCAGGAAGTCACTTAATATCCTGGCTCATCAGGATATTAAGATTTTAAAACATTTTTTATTATGTGGGCATTGTGAGTTACTACTTCCCTGTCAATATGGTGTAGTAACTATGTAATCTTCAGGATCCACAAACTTTAATGTGCAAAAAGTGTAACTTAAAAAAAAAAAAAGAAAAAAACGGAACTCCACTTCATTTCTAAATTGAGTCATTCCACGTCATGATTGGCACTAAAATGATTAGCACTAAAATTTAGTTCCCCGGGGCTGTAGCTGAAACATAGACATGGGCTGTGTGTCCTCAGGGAATTGGAGGAGAGGAGCATCTGGTCCTCTGTGGCCATCGTCTGTTCTTTGAGGCATCCTTTGGGTTGAGAATAGTCAGACTATTGTCTCTGGCTGTTGGTCCACACGTTCTCAAGTTAAATCCATTTTTATTTTATTTTATTTTTGCTTTTTAGGGCTGCACCTGTGATATATGGAAGTTCCCAGGTCAGGGGCGAATCAGAGCTGCAGCTGCTGGCCTACACCACAGCCACAACCACGCCAGATCTGAGCCTCATCTGTGACCTACACTGCAGCTCAAGGCAACACTGGATCCTTAACCCACTGAGCGAGGCCAGGGATCGAACCTGCATCCTCATGGATGCTAGTGGTCCTCAGTGGGTTCGTTACCACTGAGCCATGCATGGAACTCCCAAACCTGTTTTGATTTTAAAGCCCTGTCTGGCTTCCTGGAAGTAAGAAGGCAAAGGAAGTTTCTAGAAGTTTTCCCACACCTTTTGGGCTGAGGCTCTGGGCTGCCATAGATCCATCCCCATTTCACCTCTTCATCTGCTGCACCATGCTGGCACAGGTGACTTTTCCTGGGGGTTTCTCAACTTCCCAGGCTTCTCTTAAGAGTCCTCCTTGCTCGTATTGACCTGTCCCGGAGGGGTCATCTGTTCCCCTCCCTCCGGTTTGCCTTGGGGTCGTCATAGGACCAAGTACAGAGGACTTTCTTGCACACCTGCTGCGTCATCATCAGACTTCATTGGTCCCTTTCCTAATTTCCCACCTTAGTCAATGGGGCTGAACTTTAGCTTTCCGCTGTCCACTTTCCAATCTATTGTTTATGTCATAAACTTTATGTGCTTCAATAGGCTTGGTCTATTGAAACTCAAAACCCTAGCTCTTGAAATCAAAACCTTTGTCGTCTGGGACTATTATCTATATTATGAGTCTCAAAGGTTAATTTTAACAGTCCAACCTGAGGCCGATTGGGTTTTTTCTCCATGCACTTTGATAGAATCCTAATACTCCAGGAGCCAGTGGATGCTTCTGACTTAATGAGTGTTTGGGAGCAGCAGTGGGAAAGCAAAAAGAGCAGCAGTGGAAAGGAAGTGAGTCCTCTGTGAATCATAGCGGCTTCAAAATATTTATCCATAAGACTCCAAACATCTTCATTTAAAAAAAAAAAAAATCAGGAGTTCTCGTCGTGGCTCAGTGGTTAACGAATCCGACTAGGAACCATGAGGTTGCCGGTTCGATCCCTGCCCTTGCTCAGTGGGTTAAGGACCTGGCGTTGCCGTGAGCTGTGGTGTAGGTTGCCTATGTGGCTCGGATCCCGCGTTGCTGTGGCTCTGGTGTAGGCCGGCAGCTACAGCTCCGATTAGACTCCTAGCCTGGGAACCTCCATATGCCGCGGGAGCGGCCCAAGAAATGGCAAAAAGACAAAGAAAAAAAAAATTCTCTCTTTGAGTTCCCTTATGTCTCAGTGGGTGAAGGATCTGCCATTGTCACTGCTGCGGCTCTGGTTAAAGCTGTAGCACAGGTTCAATCACAAGCCCAGGAACTTCCTGCATGCTGTGGGCATGGCCAAAAATAATTCTCATAAAAATCTTTTGTATTATCATCCTGCTGACCGAGAGGCAATTTATTTCTTTAGCTGCCGTCCCTCTTTGTATGGTTTTAAAACAAACGTTTGTTTATAATTTTAATTCTTATTTTTTTTAAGTTCTCCAGCTTTATTTTTATTTTTTTAAAATTTTTAAAAATCACTTCCAAATTTTTTTTTTTCCCACTGCACAGCATGGGAACCCACTTACACATACATGTATACATCCTTTTTTTTCCCATTGTCCTGCTGTGCTATAAGTATCTAGACACGTTCTCAGTGCTACACAGCAGGATCTCATTGCTAATCCATTCCAAGAGCAATAGTTTGCATCCGTTAACCCCAAGCTCCCCATCCCTCCCCCTCCCTCCCCCTCCCCCCAGGCAACCACAAGTCTATTCTCCAAGTCCATGATTTTCTTTTCTGTGGAAAGGTTCATCTGTGTGGTATATTAGATTCCAGATATAAGTGATATCACATGGTATTTGTCTTTCTCTTTCTGACTTACTTCACTCAGGATGAGAGTCTCTAGTTCTATCCCAATTCTCATTTTTAAAATGAAATAACCAGAAAGTTTTTCCTTATCCATCCATAATTCTTTATACCAAAATGTGTGAACATTTCTCACAATCTTAGTAAAGAAAAATCTAGAAACACCATAAAGATATAAAGACTAATTCACAGTTATCTGTGTATTTTAAAAAAATTGACAAATATTTTTCTAAATTTTAATGGAGGTCCTGAAAGCAGAAAAATAGTGATACAGAGATAAACATCATCTATGTCCATTTCTATTTCTTTTGGAGCTAATAATTTGGTTTTCTGCTTAATTGTCATAACACTACTAAATATATAACTTCCTGGGCCTAGAGGAAAGAAGAGCCCCCCCCTTTATTTCTTTTCCTTTTTTTAAGGCCACACCTGTGGCATATGGAAATTCCCAGGCTAGAGGTCGAATGGGAGCTGTAGCTGCTGGCCTACACCACAGCCACAGCAATGTGGGATCTTAGCCACATCTGCAACCTACACCCCAGCTCACAGCAACGCTTTAACCCACTGAGCGAGGCCAGGCATGGAACCCAAAACCTCCTGGATACGAGTCAGTTCATTTCTTCTGAGCCACAACAGGAACTCCGAGGACCCCTTTTTAGAGTGTTTAAGTGGCTGCATAGTTACTGTGAGGTTAACCCCCTGAACGCAGGCATAGGTGGGGTCCCCTGGTTACACCAGGCTGTCTGTTGGTTAAAACCTCAGTGCTGCCTGGGGCACACAGAAACCCTGGGCAAAGCCATGGCTCCCCAATAAGCCCGACACACACTCTGGGAGCTCAAAAACCCGTCTCCACTATGGGCTTCCTCTGGCTCCCTCCTCCCCAGATGTGCTACCTGATAGGAACAGATATATTCATGGCATGTGTGGGTTTTGCGGAGTGAGGGGCTGGGTGGAGGAGGCTGGAGGAAAGGAGAAACCGAAGAAAAAGCCAGTCATTCCGTCTTTCATGTATATACTGGTTCTGGAGATCTCAACATGCAACAGCAGATAAAAGCCATTCCTTCCAAAAGGGGATGAGTTAGAATCCTTCCCCAACCCTGTATTTGGGAAACAAAGGATCAGCATGGCCACAGTCCTCAAAATGTGATGATTTAGAAAGATGTAAAGAGTGCCCCATTTCACTCAGTTTTAAACATTTCTTTAGGCAAGTCGATTCTTTGGGATTTTCCCATCATTCCCCTTTATTCATGCAGTGAATAAAATCAGACCCACATTTCTTGGGACTCCCCCCCCAAAAAAGTTCAGACCAGTGTTGCCTTGGTTCAAATAATTTCAGAACCTGCAAATGCCAGAGGAGCAGTAAGCAAATGAAAAGAAAAACAACAGTGACCAAATACCAAATTCACAATAACAGTGAAGGCAAATAAAAGTTGCTTTAACTATAGTTATCCTTCTTCCCCCTCTTTCTTTCCCTAATAATAGAGTATTTATTGGATGCAGCAAAGTAGGATCTGGCATTTCCAGGGTGGATAATGTACACAAGACCAATCTCTAGTTTCAGGGTATAAATGTGTGGTCTCACTGTGATCTTTACAGAGGACCGAACAGAACAGCTCAAGTTTCAGAACCAGTTAAAGCAAATTACAGAACAAAAGCGATGCCAAAGCAAATACAAATACAAGCTGTCTTTAGTTTATTATTTGGAAGTTATGTATTTGGTCTTATACGAAAAATCAAAGAAGACACCTGAAAGGAGCTTATCCTCCAAACACAGGGAAATATTTCTGACGCAACCAGAATCATTCTGTCCCCAGCTGTCTGAAACTTGGTCGGGACATCTGTTTTTAATAGTTTCCAGGCATGCCAGTGGGAACATGACCACAAGTGGGTTGACTGTGATTTTCACAAAGGGGGAAAAAAAAAAAAGAAACAAACAGCTAATAGATGGTCGATAGAGTTGGGAGAGTTCTTGCTGTTAATTAACACTTTAAGAGTGGGATGCTGGGTTCGATGTGTTGAAAGGCACGTTCTATAAAAGCTTTCCATCGTAGGATACACCCATTTAAAATGGCTTTGTTTCTTGCAAGAGTAAGATGACCATTTGTTGGGTAGATAGGTAGAAAAGCATGTTATTGGCATTCCATCATTTAACTAAGAGCTTGTCAGCTGACCTTTTTAATATCATGGCCAGCTCCCTAAAAGCAGCCCCGGCTCATGGGATGAAAGGTGAGTAGATCTCTAGGGATGCACAAGGATGAAGTGGCATCAAGCGGGTCTCAGTTGATGGTCCTGTCTTTGTTGTGCCAAACTCCATTTCAGACATGGCCAAGGCAAGGGCTGGAAGGCTTCCAGAACACCCCACACATTCTGCTGTTGGCCACTGTCACAGTGGGCAAGAAGCATCAGGGCTAGTAGAGCCAGAGAGGGCTGATGCCAAGTCTGAAGGTTTTTCTCTTTTATTTTGGGGCCACAGTTAAATCCAGGCTAGACGCAAATCCATCAGAAAGAAGAGAGACTTTAGAATTATTTTTGAAATATCCTTGGGCATTATGCATCCACCTATATTCTTCTACAATGCTTCTCATCTATAGTAAATATTTTCCACGTTATCATTTTACCAACTGTCCTTAAGAAGACCATAGACACAGGAAAATTTGCCATCTTGTCTTGTCCGTATTGATTCAATGAAATGGTATATGTCTCGTTTAATTTAGTTTTCAGTAACTCACATAATACAAAATTCAAAAGTATAAATATGTACCCATGGACAAATGATTTTCTTGCCCCATTCTTTAGCCAACCGTGTCTCCTTTCCTGAAGAAACTAGTTACTTGTGGATCCTTTCAGAGATACTCCATGGGTGCAAGTCTCGTTTTAGATCTGATATGTTCCCCCCCTGGCAGAATGAAAAGATGCTGAGACAATTACCTAGATAATTTTGAGCCATAATCTGTTGTTGAAACATTCAATAACCTTAATCAAGTGTGTTTGAAAGTCTAGATATGACGCTCAATTTGGTTACTAGGACACACAAAAGAAATACACGGTGTATTCTCGGGCCTTAAGAATTTATGAGCTTAACAATAAGAAAGATCATATAGACAGGCATGTAAACATCCTTTACCAAACTAGCCTAGTGCATTATAATTTCCTTTTCTTTGATTAAGAGGGTCTTGAAAACAGACTCTCAGCATCTTATGCTCTAAGGATCCTTGCATGGAGCCTGGCATATAATAATGAATTAATAAATGATTGTTGAATGAAAGCATGGATTAATGAATTCACGCATGGAGAGCAGCTCAAGAAGATATGCCAGTACTTGAGCGAGGAGATTGTAATAATGGCCTGGAATGGGTGGTGATGGTGAAACAGACAGGAAGGAGCAACTGGGATTCTGAGAGCCTACCTCAGGAAAAAGAGAAGGGCAGGTGGCATGGAAAAAGGGGAGACTTGACCTTGAAGCAGGGGAGGACGGAAGGATGAAAAGGAGGGAGTGTGAGACTCATCCTAGATGGGGAAGAGTGGGCAAAGAGCTAAAGCAAGTCATGGTGGCAGAGAAATGCACAGGTTGCTGTGAAGATCCACGAGGAGGCAGTTTTTCTCTTGAGGTATGTTGGACATTTGGAAAAGCACAGGGAGTTGGAGCTGTGACGGGTCCAGAACCTCAGCAGAGGCATTCAGGCTTTATCCCAAAGGTGCTAGAAAGCGATTGAAAACTTTCTGAGCTTGGGACACTTAGGAAGCAGAATCTGATAAACTAGAAGCCGGGAGACTGGTTAGGTAGGTATTGCGATATTTGAGGCATCACATGGTAATTGATTATATTTGAGCCATCACATGATAACTAGAGTGAAAAAGGAAATACTGATTTAAAGACCTTGGAGTGGGATGGAGGGAGAGGGACTGGATGGAGGCAGTCAAAATGTACAACCTCCCAGCCATAAAATAAATAAGTACTATGGGTAAAATGTACAACACAATAAATACAATTAGCACTGCTCTATGTTGTATATGAAAGTGAGGAGAGGAGTTCCCATCGTGGTGCAGTGGTTAACGAATCCGACTAGGAACCATGAGGGTTGCGGGTTCAGTCCCTGCCCTTGCTCAGTGGGTTAACCATCCGGCGTTACTGTGAGCTGTGGTGTAGGTTGCAGATGCGGCTCGGATCCTGCATTGCTGTGGCTCTGGTGTAGGCAGCTCCGATTAGACCCCTAGCCTGGGAACCTCCATATGCCGCGGGAGCGGCCCTAGAAATAGCAAAAAGACAAAAAAAAAAAAAAAAAAAGCGAGGAGAGTAAATCTTGAGTTCTCATCACAAGGAAAACAATATTTTTCTAGTTCTTTAATTTTGAATCTATATGACAGATGGTCACTAAATGTATTGTGATAGTCATTTTATGATGTATGTAAGTCAAATAATTGTGCTATACAACTTATACACTATATAAGTTAATGTATATTATATAACATTATATTATATATTATGCATAATAATATATCTTATGTAAGATAATAAATATATCTCAATAAATAAATGACATATTTATTGTTAACTATCTCTCAATAAAACTGGAAGAAATAAATACATGCCAAGTGTCTAGAAATTAAAAAAAAACAAAAAACATTCGGGGATGGTAGCCAGGGCCTTTGATAATTGATGGGACAACAGAGGAAAAGGAAGAAGAGGGTTTAAAGGAAAACCTCAGTTGGAGTTCCCATGGTGGCTCAGTGGTTAACGAACACGACTAGGAACCATGAGGATGCAGGCTCCATCCCTGGCCTCACTCAGTGGGTGAAGGATCCAGCATTGCCGTGAGCTGTGGTGTAGGTCACAGATGCAGCTTGGATCTGGTGTTGCTGTGGCTGTGGTGTAGGCTGGCAGCTGCAGCTCTGATTTGACCCCTAGCCTGGGAACTTCCACTGCTGCAGGTGCAGCCCTAAAAAGCAAAAAAAAAAAAAAAAAGGGAAACCTCAATTATGTAGGATGCCACTGATACCATACCCTCGTATTTTAAGGCCCTGCATGTCCCACAAAGTAAATCCATCAAACACACACTCACCCACATCATGAATTGAGTAAATACAAATATGTCCTTCCTGGGATATTTGCTAACTATAACGCATACTCCAAGTGTCTGTCACATTTATTGGCATGCCATTAATTCTTTCGAAGGGACATAAAAAGCAGAAAGAGGCTCCTGAAATCATGTTAGACAGCAATCAGAATGACTAGTCTGCAAGGCAGATGTATTTTGTCACGTCCTTTGGCCTCCTCACTCTTCGGGTCTGACAATAGTCACAGTCGCCCCCACCCCTCGGTCCTTGCCCTCGCAGGCTGGGGCTCTCCAGAGTGGTTTGCTCATAAATCCCATGCTCTTTTAGAACCTGTGGTTTGTAAAAGATTGATGGCTGGTGTCATGGATCCTTCTTCCCCAGCCCACCCTCCGAGGCCCTTCCACAGTGATGCAGAAGAGTGACACATCAGAAGCCACAGAGACCTGGGAGGGGTGACTTGTTAACAAAGAAATTATAGCTTCCAAGTGCAAATGCCGCTCCGAGCCTGAGCAACCGCTGCCTGGCCTCTAGTCTTCATAAGCTGCTTCGGTCAGTCTCGGTTTTAGGCGTTCTTTCTGTTTTGGGGGGGGGGGGTCCAAAAGAAATCAATCTGGTCAACAGTCCTCCTTTATTCCATCGCAACACATCCATGCGCACGCGCGCGCGCACACACGCACACACCCACCCACCCACCCACCCACACACACACACTCCTCACACGCCATCCACATGTGCCTTTGGCGTTTGGGTGCCTACAAGGAAAAGCGAAAATTGTCCCAGAATGTGCCATGAGTTAAAAAACAGTTTAAAAAATTTGGATAAGGCTGAACAAAAACAAGAAAGAAGAAAGGAAGAAGAAATACTCCCCCTTAATCAAATCCTTCACTTCCCCTAGAGCGAGCAGTTCTTAATTATATTTAACAGACACAACAATGTGCCACAAGCTGGTCCAAACAGCTGTGGGAAGGCTCCGTTTGGCTGCAGCCCTGGCGGGGGAGGAAGACCCCACCGGCCAATCAGCACGCGCCCTCGGTTCCATCAGGATCCTTGCTGACGTCTGCGCCCCGGCCGTGGGGGGGTGGGGGTGGGGGAATGACCAGAGTTCAGTTTCCCCGTAGCTGTATTTTTCGGTGGGTGTTCTTTTGCAACGAAATATTTCCACCAGGCTTTCAGGGGGCCTTCCAGATCTGTCATCTACACTATTTTCCTAAGAGTTGACTGCGGAGAGGTTGGCATTTCCGTGATCCCTGTTTGATTCAGAAACCTGCTCAACTTGTCTCCAGCTGCAGAACCAGAGTTTTGTTCTCGGAAAATTGTCGCTTAACTATAGGGTTAGGCACAGAAAGGTGAAGGCACCCAAACCCCACTTTCCTGCCCACCCACCTCCGAGTCCAGTTCCCACTCTAATTATATCTGCTTGTTCGCTTTATGGCATCTGGTCTTTTATGTTAACTAAATATGAAAGTATGCAAAGGAGGACAACCGTTTAAGCGGGCGGTTATAGCATGTTGACAACATATTTTTCAGCAAGATGGTTAAATTTTTCTTCTCTTTCTATTGCATTTCTTTATCTCTCTTTATCTAGTGGATATAATCACAGCCAAATTGTGCTGTGGAAAGAAACACATTCCATAACTTGGGTTTATTAAATTTCCCATCATCTTCCTTTTATGTTTCTTTCAACAGACATTTTGTCATTCCAGAGGATCTGCAACATTTTCCCATGTAAATATGCATCTAAATCACCAATTTCTCCATCTTTGTTTCTTCTCATGCAGTGTATGGATTCTTTTTCCTTCTCGGTTTATAAAATTGTAAATAAATTACCAAATTAAACTTTAAATCACTACACTGATTGTATTCCATTACTTTATATATCATTATAACTTTCCTTTTTGTCTAGTACTTTTGACTTTAGGCCATCTGCTTTCTTAGAGTTTTTGTTTGAGTTGGCGTCTGATAGAATTTTCGCTACCAAGTCCATCTCTAGTAATTGTCTCTAAAATGCTGTTTAGTACACTAATTTTCTCTCATTATTTCTATTGGCTTAACAGGTAGGCAAAGATGTTTTCCTTTGTTGTGGTATTAAAGACCCATTACAAATTAATAATGAGAGTAGCAGCAAATTTCCTCCTAATATTTTCTCAATCTTCCACTGATTGAACACTATTCTGCACATACCACCAATTCCATTAAAAAGCTCTTTCACTCCAGTGTAAACAGTATTCTATTAATAGCAAGGATGTTAGGGCTGTGGCTTGTAGCTTTAGGCTCCATTATATCATTCCATCTATCTGTACCTGATCCTGTATTGGTGAAGGGACATTTGGGTAAGATATTTTAACCCTCTCTTTGCTGCCTTGAAAAACAGGAAAGATGGTTCTCAATAGAGATGCAGCCTGGAGTGGTGGAGAGGGTGCTGGACCAGCCCCGGAGAGCTGGTACCTGGGACCCAGCTCTGGCCTTTGCTGGCTGTGTGGCCTTGGGCACACTGTAGAGCCCCTGTCCACCTCTTACGTGCTCGCCCCTGTTTCCTCTTCTGTAAGTGAAAAGAATTATGCAATTGCAAATATTTCTTCCATCCGTAAGAGTCGTCAAGTCTTTTCCTTAAAACTTTCATGAGAGTCCTAGCTATCTTCAGCTGAATTGTTTTAACATTGCTCTTACCTAGAGAGTCTCAATCTTGGCTGCAATTAGGAGTGCTTTTAACCCCGGGGTGCAGCAGTGGTTTGGAACGTTCCTGGGGTGATTGCAATGTGAAGCCAGAGCTGAGATCTGGGACCATCACCTGAAATGCAAACCTTCAAATTCTTGTCCTTAATTTTTGCGCCTCTGAGAAACATCGTAATTTGGGGACACTTGCTTTGATTTCAATAGTAAATAATAATAATAATAATAATAAAAGGATGATTGTCGTCTGAACCCAAAAGGTCTACAGTACTCTGGTCACAAAGACTATAACACCATAATAAAGGAAAACATCACCTAAAACCTCAGAAAACGAAGCTGAAGGGATGTAGGTGGCCCTCTGGGTGCAGCCAGTTAACCAGTCTGCCTTGGTTTTCTCTCCTTTTGGCGACTGGGTGGACAACAGCCGGCGAAGGTGTGGTTCCGCATGGATCAGCAAGCAGTTCAACCACACCCTCCAGACCCAGGAGGGGAGGCTCAAAACTTTGTTGTGTGGCTGGTCAATATCCCTTAACTGAGGACTGGTTGAGAGTCCTTGAGTCCTGGACTGCAACTCCATCCTCGTGCTCTGGGGTCATCTCATCTGTCAGAATATGCGGTCCAGCTTGTCAGGACCACAAGAGACCAGGGAAAGATGACTGCCTTGGGTTCCTGCCTTCAACCCCAGAACTTGCTTGTGCTGGAGACTTGCTACTTCCTGCTGTAAGAGTCAAGTTTGAGAGGCACCTTCCTAGAGACGCTCTTGTCCAGCTCATTCCAATAGGAGATGCTCTGGAAGATTAGTTTTTATTTTCTTTCTTTCTTTTTTTTTTTTTGTCTTTTTGCTATTTCTTGGGCCGCTCCCATGGCATATGGAGGTTCCCAGGCTAGGGGTCGAATCAGAGCTGCAGCCACCAGCCTACGCCAGAGCCACAGCAACGCTGGATCCAAGCCGCATCTGCAACCTACACCACAGCTCACGGCAACGCCGGATCGTTAACCCACTGAGCAAGGGCAGGGACCGAACCCGCAACCTCATGGTTCCTAGTCGGATTCGTTAACCACTGCGCCACGACGGGAACTCCTAGTTTTTATTTTCCTTTTCTTTATTGTTGTTCTTTTTGAGCAGCATTTCTCTTCTCTTCTCCCTTCTTTAAGTTTATTGACTGTTTTCTTGTAAAATATAGTAAACTCTAACCATTGAAAACGTGGGAAATATTACCCCCCCACCAAAAAAGAAAAAAAAAATCAACCAGAGCCTCGATACTAAAAAATCATCACTGCTAACAGTTTATTTTCTTCCAAATTCAAATTATATCTTATATTATTATACTTTTATATTGTTTTCAATTATCACGATACTGAAAATCCAATCTTGTATTGTCTTTCTTGTAGCACTATGAAATAAACCTTTTCCATATTACTGAAAACTTTTTAGAAACATTTTCTTCAATGAATGATATCCCATCAGAGAAATGTAACATAGTGTATTTAATATTTTCTTCTTATAAGCAGTATATTTCCAATTTCTTATGTTTATAAATCATACTTAGATAAAATAAACCTAAACTTTATTTTTAAATTTTTTTAATTTTTAATTTTTATTTTTTGTTCCTTTAGGGCCACACCCTCGGCATTTGGAGGTTCCCAGGCTAGGGGTCTAATTGGAGCTGCAGCCGTCGGGCTACACGGGGTCCAAGCTGAGTCTGCAACCTATACCATAGCTCATGTGCAATGCTGGATCCTTAACCCACTGAGCAACGCCAGGGATTGAACCTGCAACCTCATGGTTCCTAGTCAGATTCGTTTCCCCTGCGCCACGATGGGAACTCCAAACCTAAGCTTTAAAAATGTAGGTAATGGGAGTGTAAATGGAATACTATCCTTCATATGTAAAGAGCTCAAATAATTGAAAGTGAAACACTAATTTAAAAAATTAGTGAAGGACATGAATGAGCAATTGCACAAAGGAAGAAATATGTGGCCCTAGGTAAATGATAAATGTTCATATCTATTAATGAACAAAAACTGACAAGTAAAAATGGCAACAAGATGTCATTTTTTACCCTGTTGAATTAAAAAAAGTTTCATAAAATGATATTGGTGCATTGTAGTACTAAGAGGGTTGTCAGATATCCTTGACAAGAAAATAAATTGATAAAGCATTTTCTAGAAAACACTGAAAATGTATGTCAAAAGTGTAAAACTGTATATATATATAAAACTTTACATATATATAAAGTAACTTTATATATAGATAAAGGTATGTGTTCTGCAAACCGGAAAGTTCTGTTCCCAGAAAACAGAAGCTCAGACAGAAATTTATGTATAAAGATGTTTAATGTGTTAATGAAAAAAGTAATTAAAAGCAGAGGCAGACTCAACGGCCACATACATCTAAATGCTATAACATCAGGCAGAACGTAATTTGTGTAACTCGTGGAAGAGAATGGAAAAATTCTCACACTGTAATATTGAATAAATGTACCATGAGACAGTTATATAATAGGATTTTATATATGCACAGCAAAATGACTGAAAGGAAATATTGGTTTTCTTTGATAATTATGGGTGGCCTTAAATGATTTCAAATTTTGTGTACCTATGTTTCCCAAGTTCTTTACAATGAGACTATTGGGCAGTAAGAGAGAGTGTAGGTTACTAACTGGGAAACGGCTTCCTGGTACTAGTTCTGGCCCCACTGTGTACTGGTCAACCTTGAGCAAGTTGTCGAAACTCTCTGTGCCTTGGCTTCCTCATCCGTAAAGTGAGATACTGCTAGTACATCCAGTAGATTTTTATAATAGTACATCCAGTAGATTTTTACCAGGACACATGAAATAGTCACATAAATGTTTAGGACAATTTCAGGAAAAAAGCAGGTACTAAAAGGTATTAACTATTCTTAATTTTGTTTATAATCAGAAAAATATTTTAAGCTATACAGTCTGCCCCGTCCTCAAAGAGCAACATGGTAAACACTTATGCATCTAGTCCCCCTTCCCACTGTAAGTTATGTCCTTGGGATAGATTCTCAGAAATGAAATGATTATAAGAGGCCCTTGATAATTTCTGCTGAAATTCTTTCCAAAGCTGTTATAAGACATTTTCATGCCAGAAATACATGGCGTTGATAGCTTTAGCAAATTCACTGAGTATTGTTATTAAAAAGTAGCTGCGTGATGTGAAATGATTTATGTTTTAATTTAAATTTCTTTAATAGTTTGTCAGATTGATATGTTTATTCTTAAAATTGGTAAATAGTTGTGTAAGATTATTTGTACACTTAACCTTAGTGTATTTCTTACTGACTTGTAAAAACTCTTTATGGGGTAGAAATATTAACCAACTTTTTTGTTTTGTTTTGTTTTTTGTCTTTTTAGGGCTGCACCCACAGCATATGGAGGGTCCCAGGCTAGGGGTAGAATCGGAGCTGCAGCTGCCAGCCTACGCCACAGCCATGGCAACTTGGGCTCTGAGCCATGTCTTTGACCTACACCACAGCTCAGGGCAATGCCAGATCCCTAACCCGCTGAGCAAGGCCAGGGATTGAACCTGCACCCTCCTGGTTACTAGTTGGGTTCATTAACCACTGCGCCATGACAGGAACTCCCTTAACCATCTTTTTGACATAGCAGCTCTGAATGCTTGATCCCTTGTAGACTTATTACTATTTTTGGTTACATGTAAGGAAGTTCAAATACTGTATTAACACAGCTATTTACCTTGGGCTTTGCACATATAGCCATTGCTTTTAAATTGAACAACTTCAGGAGTTCCCATTGTGGCGCAGTGGAAATGAACCCGACTAGGATCCATGAGGTTGCGGGTTCGATCCCTGGCCTCCCAAAGTAGGTTAAGGATCTGGCATTGCCCTGAGCTGTGGTGTAGGTCACAGGTGCAGCTTGGATCCCAAGTTGCCGTGGCTGTGCTGTAGGCCGGCAGCTACAGCTCCAATTTGCCCCCTAGCCTGGGATCTTCCATATGCCGCAAGTGTGGCCCATTAAAAAAGAGAGAGAGAGAGAGAGAGAAAAGGCAAAATAAATAAATCAATACATTGAACAACTTCAGAGGAAAATATTTTTGACATAATTCTCTATCGTTAGCCTTAAAAGGTTTTTCAATGATTCCTATAGAGAATGGCACTTGTTTATTTTGAAAGGTAACTTCTACTGACCAAACTCACTGACTGGGAAGTCCCAGTGAGTTCCCTTTACTAATTAGACTGCAAGAGTCCTCGAAGTTCCAGGCAGAACCTACGGGTTGGCAGCTTAGGTCTTAAAATGTCCCAGTCAAAAAATACAAAAAGCACAGGTTCCTCTCACTAATCATTAGGCAAACATGGTCCCGAGGGTGGGGAGTCCCTGGCTGAGGCCACAGTGACCTGTGCCTTGCCGGATTAGAACAGAAACCACCTGGCATCTTTCCTTCGCGGTGGCTTGACCACACAGATAAGCCTCAGGCCTCAAAATGTCACATGTGAGGCTTATACAGTCCTATGGAAAATACATGGGCCAGGTGTTCCAGCTGTTTCACTCCAGTAATTCCAGGAAAAAGGCATCTCAGCAGGAGCAGTGGCCTGAAGTCTGCAATAGATCTCCTGACAAGTGTTGAGTGGGAAGCTGCCTTCTGCTCTGAATCAGCTTCTGGCAGCATACATCCGGCACAGCTCTCAGCAGTGCGGCCCTGGGTCCTCCAATGAAGAGTCCTGGGTCCGCCAGGGAGGAGCCTTCAAGTCACTTCGAGTCACTTCAAGTCTCTTTTTAAGGAGTACTGTTTACCCCAGGGGGCGGGGGTCTTGACACTGTCAGTTGTTGCTGTTCCAGTGACTCCGCTGCCCATCAAACTTCTTTAAAGTAATATTCTGAATTCATCCCTCGAAGACACTTACAAGCTTACAGTGGACATTTCAAAACAACTAGTACGGAAGTTCACTTCAATTACTTAACATGTCTTAACGCAGCTTCCATCCTGCCAGTTTCACACAAGATGTGTAGGAATCGTAACATGAAGATGTCATATTCTAACACAAGAGGCCAAGTCCGGCTACCTGCGTGTGAAATTTTTTAGAGAAGCCAAAAGAAGACTTGAACTGCGAAGTCCTGGGGACAGGACAAGCTGAACAAGGCAGACAATAAGACAGGAAATTTAGGTTTGAAACGTCAAGTGTCCGCTGGCATCTTGTGTGAATTCCGTTAGTGTTTTGGTACCTCAGTTTCCCCACTTGTTGTCTCTGTGCTTCTCCTTTGGGCTGTTAATTCCCTTCCAGAAATGTTCAGAGTTTTCTCCGCTAACTCATAGCAAAAGCGTGTATAGAACACAGTCCTTGTCAAAGCGAAAGTTCATCTAAACGACAAAAAAAAAAAAAAAAAAAGCTTTATCGGCATTTAAAGACTTGGCCACTCACCCGGACATTTTAATTCAAACCCCAAGACACTTTCACTGAATGTTAACTCTGTGCCATACTTTGTAATCGGCTGCTTTGTCTATGTCATCGCCTTTCTAGCAATTGTTCACTAGACTATTTAAGCAAACTTGATCTCTTCTTAGGCATTTTATATGATAACAATAACACATTACCCCCAAAATGGTCTAGAAAATATATATTTTTTTGCATCCTCAAATCTTCTTCCCTGACACACTGATGAGTCTCTTTGACGGTGCTATTGTGGGATAACTTTGACATTTAAACCATCGGTAGTGAATGGGAGCTGACAACATGCTTTAACCTAAATTGTAAAGGCTCTTGTCTGGCTATTCAAGTCAAAAACCAGAGTTTACATAACCACCTAGCATGGTTTCTGGTTATGTAAAACGTGACTGCATATCTGAATCCTGGATCAAAAGCTTCCTCCACATGAATGGTTTAGTTCGGGGGGAATAAAACCCCAAGACTGAACTGTGCCAATGAAAGCATGGATCACTTCACATTCCGCTTTGTGAAAGAGCAGAAAGTAAAGACAAATGAGGAATATGCATGGGGCACATCAGAACATCAGGTCAGTGGAAAAAATAAGCTTGGAAAATGTGGGGGGAGAGAAGCAAGTGACTCAGAGAAAAGTCACGAGGACCTGGCACTTTTCCAAGAAACGGTGAACAACAGGGGAAGAGAGATGTTTGACTTGGGGACAAACAGCTCCAAAGCTATAAATTCAGTTCTTCGAGTATTTGCTGAGTATTTACTAGGAAATGTGTACCTTCGAAGTCCAAAGAGATAGGTGTGGGGAAGGGATAAAGAGTAACGTGTTTCCCTCCTTAACTTCAAAGCATTTATAGAGGTGTGAAGACATAAAGCCTTCCCACGGGATCAGAGAACATAGAGGCGTGTCCAGTTGAATATGAATAAAATTTTGGTCCACTGCGGACAGGAGAGAAGAATGTTTGGGGTAAATTGAAGATGGCCATTGAAATAATGGGGGCCACTTGGGCAGCTACAGAGAAGAAATATGGTGTTTCAGGAAGGAGTAGATTGTCGGCAAAGTATTAAAGTTGGAGACGAGCACTGCAAGTGTGTGCATGGCTGGGAGACACACCTGGCAGGGGTGAAGAGTGTGGGCTGTGGCCAGATTAAGGCTGGATGAGGTATGTATAACTGGATCACTATGCCATACAGCAGAAATTGACATAACACTGTCAATCAACTATACTGTAACAGGAAAAAAAAAAAAAAAAAGGATGGATGGTCAGTGATAGAACGAAGAGTTTGCCCCTCAACAACTGGGAACAGAAATAAACAAATAGTGTAGTGACATTTTATACTTCATCAGGGTCCAGTGTTTGTTGAAGGATAAAAATTAAACAGAAAAGAGGGATTAAAAAATAGGTACTGGGGTATGAAGTGTCAGTGAACACGGAATGCGTCATGTGATGAAGGGCGATTTATTAACTTACAAGGGTCTCAGTGTTCTCACCTGTAAAATGGGAATAATAACATATTCTAGGGTCATCAAAACAATAAGACTTGGATAATATATAAATATATTTACAAAATATAATAAAACTGTAAGTTATGAGAGCAGAGCTATGGTGGGTGTAAAAAAAATGGAGGTTTTGAAGACAGATAACCCTGAACAAAAATTCTTGCCCCTCTATTTCCTTCTTCCTCTTGGGGCCAATTATTTAAGTCCCATATGCCTCAGTTTTATTGTTTTTAAATTGGGGATAGTAATATCTATCTGCAGGGCTGCAGTGATTAGAACAAACACATGGAAAGTGTCTAGAATAAAAACAGCCCTTAACAGAGGTAGCTATTGTTATAATTAAGCCCTTGATAGATGTAGCTGACTTGTTATTAAGGAAGATGTGCCTACTGGCTCTGGGTGGATGGAGGGAAATTGAACAGAGGTTAGATACATTGTTTTAGATGGATGAGCTTGACTGGAGGGACATGTAGACTAATACCCTTTAAACAACTGGATCAAGGAGCGACCAGAGCACAGGTGACTCCAGAATTTCTATGTGAGGGGTAGAAGATGACAATTTAATTACGAAAGAGAGGCTGAAACTGAAGGGTAAGACTTGAAATTGCTGTCACATAGAAATCATGTCTGATTATCTGGGGGAGGCTTGAGGCTGACGAAGATTATGGGAATGGGAATGCCTTACGAGGACCAGCATGGTCCCAAACACACCCAGAGTGGAAATGTACAAGTAACCCAAGATCTTTCACTTCCCAAGGATGCACTGGGTTCTAACCTTAAAGTAATATGCGTACAAGGTGTCAACGCAAATGGTGTCTAAGAGCTCAATGGCACCATGATGTTCAGTGTGACAGCTTCTTCACTTCCATTCTTTCCTCTTCTCCCTGATGTAATCGGGTGGAATATTCCTGGTTTCCATTCTTCTGCTGGTAGTATTTTGAGACTTCCCTTAGATGTTAGATCTTCTGGATTGCTTTTCCAGTCTCTTATCTTATTTGTTTTATCATGCACATTCTGCCTGAGTTGTTCAACTTTATTTTGGAAAACTTCAGTTTCTTTTTAATTCAAGCAATTGTACTTAGCAATTATATAAACCCCTCCAAACTGATTTCTTTTCTCTCTGATGTTTCTTTTTTTTACTGTTTCTTATCATTATTGTCTAGATGTACTAGCTTCTTTGATCTCTCTTTATCATAATCAGATTTTTAAAGGTATTTTTTCTGTTTTTGGAATTTTCTGTTTCCTCCGAATTATTTTGCCTAGCTATTTTGGGTCTTTTTCTCTTGTGCTGTTGTGTACTCTTTCTTGACCTGGTGATCCTTGATTGCATGTTTTTCTTTGAGAAAGAAGCCTTGGGTAGTTGGTTTGGATTTTCTCCGTGTGTGTGTGTGTGTGTGTGCGCGCATGTGCACACTTTCCATTGGGAAATTGACATAGGAAGGGCCTTGTTTAGAGGAGCCAGCCAATCCCCATTGTGGAAGTGTCAGCTTTTCTCAGATAATTTCTGCAGGCTTTGCAGAAATATCGCTTATATTTCACCATAAGGACAACCTACTGTCTAAATTTGAGGGTGGGAAGAGGAGGGAGGATGAGAATTTGGGCTGCTGTGTATGCCGTTTAGAGATAGCCTGTTAATCTCTGACTTCTCACTCTCACCTGGATGGAATCTGTTCACTCTGAACCCAGAGTGCTCTCTGGGCAAACTGTGTCTTAATCCTTTTCTCCACGCTTCAGGACGTTGTTGAAATCACTCCTTGGTGCTGTCATCTTATTTACCCCACTTTTCAGGGAGTTCCTTTTTGTACCTCTGTGATCTTCTTCAGGAGGAACTTGGGAAGAAGCTGAAGCAGATCCATTTACGGGGTCTGCATTTTGCACTGGAAGTACGACAGGGAGTAGTTCACGGCAACGTGGCCCAGCAGGCGTGTCATTTTTATTTCACAGATGAAAACAAGGAAAGGTCAGTGTGATTAAGCAACTAACTGACCTTAAGGTTTGCTAGCTGGCGAATGACTAAGCTGAGCTTCAAACTGGGTACAATGCTTGTAAATACTCTTATTTCTCCCTCAAGGGGAGATCTGAGGAAACCATTTCCTCAAGATGTGTAAGATAGAGTTACTTTCTCGTGGTAATTATTGGACGACAGAGCTGGGACTTGATAAAGAAGATGTGAAAGTGAGTGGGTGGGCTCTGCGGTCCAAAGTCCTGAGTTCCAGGGCTACTTTCCTATGAAGGGGCCTTTGGCTGGTTTTTAACCTCTAATTCTTTGTCCAGGAAACAAGAGAATTTGATGATCTAGTCACTACTAGAATATTCTAGAATTCTCTTGAGTTTTGCTACAGGTTTTGAGGATTGTGGATTTCTAAGAGTAGCCTAATCTTCCACGAAAAAGCCAAGCTAAAACACAAAGCAATGCATAAGAATGTAGAAAGAGCCCCGTTGGCAATCAGAAGGCATTTACTGGAGTTCCCTGGAGGCCTCATGGTTAAAGATCCTGGGTTGTCACTGCTCTGTCGTCAGTTTGATCCCTGGCCTGGGAACTTCTGCCAGGGGTGTGCACCCACCTCCCCCACAAAAAAAATTTACCTGCAGTGCAAGATACTATATGCCTTGAGATCTCGCCTCTAGTTCAGTGGGGGCAGAGGAATTGCCATGAAGCTAATGAAGCTTAAGCGTCAAGGCTCCTCACTTGCACAAACCACTGCTGAAGTTTTATTTTACATTTGGTGTTCTGAAAGAGGGACCCCGCGTGATAGAAACTTCAGGGATGGTAAAGCTGGACCTGGCGGTAGCGGGCAGGAGGGTGGTGTGACAGGGATAGAGAGAGAGTATGGCTTCCTTGTGGTGTGGGGACGCCAAAGAACAAAAGCACAAAAGGAAACAGAACACAATTACCTGGCGAGCCTGCTTTGCGGTGCTTTGCGGTGATTTTGCCAAGTCAGATAATTCAGATGCAAGATCCAGTTCGGTTGTGATTGATCTTCGTGGCTCAGTTGTGTATTACCATGGCTAACTGGATTCCCCTTTCGGAAGACCAGGCTTGCATTAAAGCCAGGAGGCTGCTCTTCTGCAGTCAGGAGCTCAAAAGAAGCTTCTTGTCTTTATTTTTGGGGACCGCGCTGAAAGGTGAGGACCACGCAGAATAGTTTCTGTTGGAAATGTAAAGTGGCAGTCCTGGCCCCATGGGACTGGCTGAGCCGAAATGTGATAGGATATTTTCTCTTGGTAGATTACAAGTTTCAAAAATACTTTCTGTGCCTTAGCATTTTCTAAAGGTGCATCCCTGCTTACAGTGAGGCTGAAAGAACAAATTTCGCTCAAGAAATTCCAGTCATTTGAAAAAGAAATTCTTAGGGGATTTGCTAGAAAATTGGAAAGGAGACAAAGTCTATCCACATATGCATTAAGTCTGCAAAATCAGCAGGCTCCATGCCTGGGATATAGGATAACAATAAGCAAGATCAACATGGAAATAAAGGCAGTAGGTTTTGCACAAAGATGTGCTGAACAAACATTTTTTTCTCAGCTTTTCCTTAAACAAACCACCCAAGCTAAAGTCAAATATTAAGATTTTCAAGACAGTATTTCATTGCTTGGGGGCATTAATGGTTGTACAAATCAGTCACCACTGTATTTAAGAGGGACTTGGGTGGGAAGACTCATTTGGTTAAGTTTTTAGGTTTTTTTTTTTTTTTTCTTTTTTCGGCTACACCCAGGGCCTATGGAAGTTCCTGTGCCAGTAATTGAACCCACAGCAGTGACAGTGCTGGAAAGGCTGGATCTGTAACCTGCTGTGCCACAAGCAAACTCCAGGAATCTTTTGGTTGTGAATGTCAGGAAACCAGACCCCAATCAGCTTATGCATAAAGGTAATTTACTGGCTTACACAGTTGAAGAGTGCAGGACAGCAGACCAGATATATATTTTTTCAGATTCTTTCCATTATAGGTTATTGTAATATACTGAATATGGTTCCCTGTGTGTGTGATACAGCAGGTCCTTGAAGTTTATCTATATTATCTGTTAATCCAAAACTCTTAATTTATCCCTCCCTCCCTCTTTCCCCTCTGGTAACCATAAGAGTTTTGTTTTTTTTTTTTATGTCTGTGAGTCTGTTTCTGTTCTGGAAATAAGTTCTAGTGTATCTCTTTTTCCACAGATAAGTGATGTATTGCATTTGTCTTTGATTACTTCACTAACTATGATACTTACTGGTATGCCAATTATAAGTCGGGCGTTTTTGTGTGTATGCGGGGGTTGTGCCTCTGGCATAGGGAAAGTCCTGGGCCAGGGATGGAACCTGAGCCACAGTGGTGATGCAAGCTGCTCCAGTGACAAAGCCAGATCCTTAACACACTGCACCCAAAGGGAACTCCGTAAGTCAGGCATTCTGAAATCCAACCAACCTACTATTAGATGAGATGAAGCTTCATATCCAGGAGCGTGTAGCTGGAAGCGATGGAGACAGCATTCAAACTCAAGGCTGTCTCTTCCGAAGCCTTTGCTAAAGTAAGAGTGAGAAAGCCTGGATTCGAGTTATACAATGAGAGGTATATTATAGCTTTAGACATGTCATTAATCAGTGGTTCTCAAAGTGTGCCTTTCAGGACACCTGCTAGGTCCTTTCTCTTCCAGTGGAAAGCTGGATTTTCTTCAGCTATTTTAACCAAAATAACTCATCACAACAGATTAAATGCAGAGCAGGTATGAGAATCCAGCCGTCTTCTAGGAAACCAGATACTACATAGATTTGCAAAAAAAAAAAAAAAAAAAAAGGTAAAACAAGGATGCTCCTCGTGGTAAATTTGATTGTCATATTTTTATTTTTTTAATTTAGTTTTATTGCAGTAGAGTTGACTTACAGTGGTGTATTAGTTTAGGTGCACAGCAAAGTGAATCCGTCAGACATATAAATATATCCATTCTTTTTTCCCCATCTAGGTTATTACAAACTATCGAGTAGATTTTCCTGTGCTGTACGGTAGGTTCTTGTTAGTCATCTATTTTATACAGTCGTGTGTACCTATTATTCCCATCCTTTCTCATCTCCTCTCCCCAAAACAGTTTCCCCTAGGGTAGTCATAAGATTGGTTTACAAATCTGTGAGTTTGTTTCTGTTTTACAAATAAATAGAAGAGTTAATTTTTAAAGAAAATGTATGTTATGCATGTTAACATGTAACAGGTTCATTATAATTCAGTGATTTAACAAATAAACATTTTAAATCCTCTTTTATTTCTCATAGAATAATGATTGATAGAAATAAATTCTGTAAACCAAAGCCCTTGAGGATATTTAATCAAGTTTAAGCATGTGAAGCAAATACTTTGAGACCAAAGTATTTGAGAAGTACTGAGGTTGTAGGTCTCAGAAAGTAATCCTCAGGTAGAAATCTCCAGGCATTTGACCTTATCCTTGAATGCTTCTGCTGCGACTTTTTTTCTATCAACTGGATTTTGTCTTTAAAAAAGGGATGGGTCTGTTTCCCAAGGCAAAAACAACCTGGAAAATGAGACCCTGAGGTTCTTAATACCTCTTGATGAGCCATTGGGTTCAGACTTCTTTCCCACCCAATTTTATGTAAAAAAGAAAAGAAAAAAAAAAAGCTTGATTTTTGCTTTGGGAGCAGAGTTACTGAAACATGGCCTTGGCCCAGTTGGCAGAGAACATCATGTGCCCATCAGAACAGTGTGATCACAGCAGGAAATGTGATATGGAATACACTTTTTCAGCAAAAAAAGGCCAAGGAGGCGTTAACGTCTGTGATGAAACAGATGAGTATAACACAGTGTGTTTTAAAATTGTGTTTAACTTTTCACCTTCACTCTCTGCTCCCACTCAGGCTTTGCCTGAAAGGTCACAGAAAATGAAAGCGAGGCCCAAGAAAAAAATAGGATGCCGAAGACCAGGAAACCCACAAATTAGATGATAGTTTCTTAAAGGATCAAGAACGGCGGGTATTTCTAGATCTGGGAAGCTGGTAGCTGGTTAAACTGTTTTATGAAAGCTCTGTCTAATGGCTGAGGCCCTTTAAGATTTCTTAACAATTGGGAGTATTATTTTCAGCTTAGACAGTTAGTAATTTAAAATTATGAAGAATGGGCTTAGCCTTCAAAGCAAATTCCAGATTGTTTAATTAGTCATGCAAAGTGCTGGATGTTACTCATCATACAAGAAACAGGACTATTTATTATCAGCTTTGAACTAAATGAAGCCCCTTTCAGGTTTTCATAAAAGGGCAAAAGTCCATTTGATTTTCACATTTGTGTCTGTGGCAAATCACATGCATGAGATTTTGGAATTCCAAATGAGTTCAAACTTGGAATTTAGGAAGGAGCTTCTTAGGGAGCGTGACTGCAAAAGAAGCTCTTCTGAGGCTTTAGCTGTGACCTGATCTCCAGGCCCTGGGCGTCTTAACAGTGGGTTGTTCCAATGGAAATTGAGGCTCAGAGAGTGAGGCCTCTATACCTAAGTCTCAGGATAAAAGTAGCCAGAGGGATTTGACAAAGAATTGACTGAGGCCTGGAGCAAGCAGAGGGACTTCAAATCCGCAGTGCAACACACACTGTAATAGAAATAGGATCTATTTTAGGGACAATCTGTACTTAGTGGAAGGGATTCAGGGACAATAGCTGATTATATTGCAAGGCAGCTGTCATCTCTAAATTGTCCTTAGAATTTAATACTCATTTAAAATTCAATTTGGCACATTTTATTGAGTATTACTGTTTTCAAAACTCTGTCTTAGGTGTAATGTGGGAAACAAAATATGAATGCAGTGGGCCTGCCCTTCAAGAAATCTACAATCCAGACGGACAATAAAATAGATGTGAACATTTACCATCTAGGACAGAGTGTGATAAATGCTAAAATAAAAGCACTCTGTGCTTTGGGATTGCAGAAAAAGGAGAGTTTGGTACCAATTAGGAGATCGGGGAAAGTTTTCATGGGGTAATAGTAATTGACATAGATCTTATAAAGGATAAAGTTTTAAGGAAGAAGATGAATGGGAGGATATTTCTTACTGGGGGGGGAGATAATTTGAGTCAGTGGGTAGGTAGAATGTTTGGGGGGGTATGATGCTGTTGGGCATTTTGGATAAGTAGAGCGTGCATGACCAAACCCCAACCTCAGTTTAAGGGTGACCACCCCACTCACAATGATGAGCAGATCTAGGCAGTTGTTTTGTCACGAGATCCTGCCCCGACTGTCCAGGCTGGTTGGACCAGCAAGGAGCCGCTGATCCATAGCTGTCCTTTTCTGGCCCAGAAAGCACTGCATAAACAGCAAAGAACTGGACTGATGAGGCTCTTCATCCTGGGAACTTACATGGTGGAATAAAGAATCTGGCAGTAAGGTTTGAGAAGTGAACCTGAGAGGAGGTGGATGCCAGAAGAAACCTTAGAGAGGGCATTATGCATATGTAAGCCGTATTGGGAAGAGTTGAAGCTATAAAGAAGCAGAAACTATGTAGCAGGAAAAGCTGTGCAGAGGGTGAGGAAGCCAGGTGGGACCAACCATAGATCTCCAGTAGGAAACTGCAACATCACTTGCAGGACGTGAGAGTGAGTACCAGTTAGACTCATGCTGAGGTCTGGAGCCGCCTTAGATCCCAGAACACTTTCCAGCTCCAGTCTCTGCAGGGCTCCATGGGCCCGCAGTTCCTCTTCTTTGATTTCCATAGGATACTTTGTTTCTTATTGCTTTACATATTCATACCCTGAAACTCAGTTTTGTGGGTTGGCCCCAAAGAGCCTGACTAAGTCATCTTATGTGACTAGAACAGAGGGACATGAAAGGTGTACAGACTGGTGGAAAGTCAGGTTGGTGACAGTTTGTGGATGCCAAGGGATTCTGATGTGTTTTTTAAGGATTTTGTCTGTTTCTTTGCCAGGCATTTTGGATTCAAAAATGCGCAAGACTAATTATCCAATTTCAAGGTGAAGAAAACATGGGCACACAAATAGCTGTGGCTGAAGATTAACATATTAAATACCAAATCCACCCAAGATGTATTAATCCTCTGCCGGGAGGGAGGACTGTCTAGGAAGGCTTCCCAGAAGAGACAGCTATGCTAAGACGTTGGTTTTTTTGTTTGTTTGCTTTTTTAGGCCGCACCTGTGGCACATATAACTTCCTGGGCTAGGGGTTGACTTGGAGCTGCAGCTGCCAGCCAACACCATAGCCACAGTAGCACAGGATCTGAGCCTTGTCTGCGACCTATACCACAGCTTGCAGCAACACTGGATCCTTAACCCACTGAGCAAGGCCAGAGATCAAACCTGTGTCCTCATGGATACTAGTTGGGTTTGTACTCCATTGAGCCACAACGGGGAACTCCTTATGCTATGAAGTTTAAATATTCTGATTCTATGAAAGGGTTTTGAGCAGAAAAATAGAGTAGATAAATATTATAGAATATTGACTTTGGCCTAAGGGTAATTAGATGGAGATTAGTTTCAACACTGGTGAGGATAATTCAGTTATGGAGGAGAGAGGTGAGGGGGTCTTGAAAAAAACAGAAGGTGGAGGAACTAGACCCCAAATTGACTTCAAAGGTAGAATCAATTCAACTTGATGGCTGACTCATGTACTTGAATGGGTGGGGGTTAAGGTGACATCAGCCCAGGCAATGCAACGTCTATCGATGACATTGACTTCAGCATGGAAGTATAAGAGGAGGATCAGATTTACAGGAGAAGATAATGACTTTCCTCTTGGTTACGGCAAGTTTGGGGTATAGGCAGGACAAGCCTCTACCCCAAATAGAGCTGCCCGGCAGGCAGCTGAACATGTAGAGCTGGAGTTTGGAGGACTGAAGGGTCATCCATCTAGAAGTGTGACTGTCATGGCTGGAGAAGAAGGGAGCCCATACAAAAGCAGAGCTGAGGATGGGGCAGGTACCTTCCAAGAAAGGTGATCACTAACTGTTCATGGTAGTAACATATTTATTAACTTATAGTACCGTACATTTTTATTAAAAATGTAACGAGGAGTTCCTGTTTTGGCGCAGTGGTTAACGAATCTGACTAGGAACCATGAGGTTGCGGGTTTGATCCCTGCCCTTGCTCAGTGAGTTAAGGATCCGGTGTTGCCGTGAACTGTGGTGTAGGTCTCAGACGTGGCTCGGATCCCGAGTTGCTGTGGCTCTGGCGTAGGCCGGTGGCTCTGGCTCTGCCTCTGATTCGACGCCTAGCCTGGGAACCTCCATATGCCACAGGAGCGGCCCAAGAAATGGCAAAAAGACAAAAAAAAAAAATTTAATGAAATACCTGCCTCTCATTTTTGAGACCCATGAACACATTTAAAAAACTGATACTAAGGGAAAAAATCTAAATTTGAAGCAAAACTGAACCATGCCATCTTCAGGGGCTCCGCAAAAAGGCTTATCATAGGTTTTAACAATTCATTATCTTGCCTTTATCTGTCAAGAGCCATCATGCCAAGCTCTTTAAAGTTAGCCAAAAGACCATGGCTTTATTGTTGATAACTGCTGCCCCTACCTCCACTCAACACTGTGGTGATAGGCTTGACTATTTGTACTTGTGAGAAGAACAAGCGAAGGAACTAAATGTAAGGAAATCAAGGTTCTCCTTACATTTGGAGATAATATGCCCTAATCTTAGAGCTGGGGAGAAGTAGGAATTACTAAGGAACTGAAGTTTACCTGCAGCTAGGGCAAAAAATGCCTTGTGTTGGTGGGTACTTCATAAGTATTGCTAGAAGAGCCCCAAACTCTCAGATGTCTCTGGAATTCCATTCAGGGGTCTCTTCTTTGAAATTCCCAAAGGGAGAGAGTTGGATGAATGTGATTGAGGGGTGGGATTCCTGAAGGAGGACGGTCAGGGGTTGGTGGCTCTAGGACATTATTTTGTTTTAATATCTGACATCTAGCAGGTGCTCAACTAATGTCCGTTAAGTGAACTGTCAATATCCCCACTTGCGATGAAAACACAATGTAAATCTTGTTCTGTTGTCTCTCTCTCTCTCTGAGTTTATGCTCTTCCTTAAAGAACCAGAAAAGAATCCAGCCCTCGCCCTCTTCAAATATGCTAGACAATCCCATTCCCATTATCCTAGATGCCTAAGAGTTGAGAGAATTCTGGAGAACAAGGAGGAACTAGAGAAGGCAGAGAGTGATGCTGTGTTTGATGACACCATTAGAGGTGGTAAGGGGGTCACAGTATTACTTATGAGCAGTGGTAACAGTAAGGGTTGATGGACAATTACATTTTCTGTCTCTTCTATTGGTAGCTGCTTTGACCCATGGGTAGAGACTAAATATAAAATGCAACTGTCTTTGAAAAAAAAATGTATTTCCTCATTCCTTAATCCAGTAAGGCATGGCCTTTTCATCTCTCTGCTGTGAGATCTCAGCCCTCACCTTGTTCTAATGAAAAGCATCTAAAATGAGAGTTCCCGTTGTGGCCCAGCGGAAATGAATCTGTCTAGTATCCATGAGGATGCGGGTTCAATCCCTGGTCTGGTTCAGTGGGTTAAGGAGCCGGTGTTGCCATTGCTGTGTCACCTGTAGCTCTGATTCAACCCTTAGTCTGGGAACTTCCATATGCCTGAGTATGGCCCTAAAAAGGAAAAAATAAAAAGGCATCTAATATTTTGAGATAGTTTTGACTCTGGGATTAAATAACTAAATGAAAACTCAGTAGACTGAGAAGGCAAAACAACAAAACTGGCCTTACCCTGGAGTTCCCGTCCTGGCTCAGTGGAAATGAGTCTGACTAGTATCCATGAGGACCCGGGTTCAATCCCTGACTGGGTTCAGTGGGTTAAGGGTCCGGCATTGCTGTGGCTGTGGTATAGGCCAGCGGCTACAGCTCTAATTGGACCCCTAGCCTGGGAACCTCCATATGTTGTGGGTGAAGCCCTAAAAAGACATTAAAAAAAAAAGCCTTACCCTCAAACCATGTAAGCTGTTACTTAGGCGATATTTTTAGAAGCTGTATGAATGATGGGAAAATTTCTTGCCTGTAACTGTAGCTTCACTAATTTGCTTGAGCTGCCTGAAATTTATTGGGTATTTTTTTCCCTTTGCTTTAAGCTTGGTCAACTTCTGGTGGTGGTTGTAGGTCTGTTCTTAAGAGGCTAAGTGGGTATCATGTTCTATTGTTAAGACTCTTGGTTGCAGAGTTCCCATCGTGGCTCAGCGGTTAACGAATCCGACTAGGAACCATGAGGTTGTGGGTTCGATCCCTGGCCTCGCTCGGTGGGTTAAGGATCCGGCGTTGCCGTGAGCTGTGGTGTAGGTTGCCTACACAGCTTGGATCCCACGTTGCTGTGGCTCTGGCTTAGGCCGGTGGCTACAGCTCCGATTGGACCCCTAGCCTGGGAACTTCCATATGCTGCAGGAGTGGCCCAAGAAATGGCAAAAAGACAAAAAAAAAAAAAAAAAAAGAAAGAAAAGAAAAAAAAGACTCTTGGCTGCAAGTGATAGAAAATTCAGTCCAAACTGCCTTAATCAAAAATCTGGGTCCCTGGAACCAGGTGCTGAAATGAGGGACACTTCCTTCCATCTTTGGAATCTGTCTTTTTCTCTCCTACTTTTCATTCAGGCTGCCTTATCCCTAAACGGCAGCAAGGTGATGACGCCAGTAGCCTCAGTGGAAGGAGAACAGTACTTTCCTTTCGGTCCTTGGTGAAATCCAGGAGGGACACGCTGGTCTGGCTGCCTTGGCCACGTGCCCATTGCTCAGCCAGTCACTAGCCCATGGGTGAAATGTGATACTCAGGTGCTAAGTCATTCATTAGTCCTGGAAGTAGCCTGAACTCCATCTCTTAACTCACGTTAAGAGATGAGTCAAGAGAGGAGAGTGGGGCTGTTGTTGGAAGCAGGGAGAAGGGATACAGGACAGCAAAATAACAGGTGCCACTGTAGCTACTAATTGTTTATGCAAATGTGCCTGGTGGATTATCCCTCCTGGGTGGGGGAGGCCAGGAGCCTGGAAGGACTGGGACGGACTGGGGCTAAGATGGGAGGGTGGGGAGCTGCAGCCACAGGAAGTCACAGTTTGGCCTCAGGCCAGCTGCAGCCCTGGTGAGTCTCTGGGATTTACTACAGCCAAGAGAAAAGAATGCCCATAAAAGTCCGCAGGTAGAATTAAAAATTACCCCGCCAATGGGGAACGCTTTACAGAATATGTCAGCTGCTCAATGAGCCACAACCATTTTCTGAATGAATGAAAACTCTTGTCTCGGTTATTTTTTGAAATTGACTCGTTATACAGAGGATCTGTGATGCTCTGACTTCAGGTGTAGTTTTATACCGTAAAAGACCTCAGTTTTTACTCCTGAAGGCTGTAAAAACGGATTGACTGCTTCATTGGTGCCTGTTACGCTATGAAAATCAAGGGAAATTGTTTTCTTGAGTAATTGTTTCCTTATTTCGTCATCTTTTTTGGGTTGGTTTGTTTTCAGTTTGCCTACAGTTTTGGAAGAACAGAAAGAATGTCACATGGCTGGATGTGGTGTGCTTGCTATATTGTTTATGTTAGCAGGTGAGGAATGACAAACATACCAGTTGTCCCTTAGAATCCTGTCACCAAAGAAACCTCCCCGCCCCACCCCTCCCAACACCAACACACATGGAATCCTAGGGAGCTTGCAACTGAGCAGGGAAGAGAGTGTGAACAGGGCCACCTCCGGGAAACTTGCACCTGTTTCCCTAGCTAAGGGAAGACTCCATTAGGTCCCGGCTGAATGGGGAAGCCTCAATTCCACAACCAAATTGCAGACACAGACTGTTGGGTTTTCAAGACTAATCACTTCCCCGGAGCTGTGTGTTGTCAGTTTCCCCTCCAGATCCCAAGTGGACATTCATTTCTCGCTGTGGCTGTGTTGACCGATGGCCCAGCTTCTTCCGATGGTGCTCCCTGGCAGAGTTCCTCTGACTTCTAAGGCCAACGACTGTTTATTGAGCTCTGTGCTGTCCCACACAGAAGCCAGGATCCTCGTGTGGCAAAGGAAGCTTTGGAACACTGCTGGTGTGAAATGAGACTGCGGTAGGTGTAAAGCACGGATTTCGAAGGCTTACTAGGCTGCGGTTGGAATTGGGTCTTCTCCCTGCCACCCCCTCCCCCAATTCATCCGTCAAAGTCCTGACTCCATAGGTGATTTCATTTGGATTAAGGAAGTCATCAAGGTTGAATGAGGCCACAGGGTGGGAGCCCGATGACCAGGAAGTTTTCTTCCTCTCTAGATCAGAAGAAGACACAGTGAAGGAATTCCCATTGTGGTGCAGTGAAATGAATCCAACTTAGTATCCATGAGGAAGTGGGTTCGATCCCTGGCCTTGCTCGGTGGATCAGGGATTGGCATTGCCATGAGCTATGGTGTAAGTCACAGCTGCAACTCCAATTTGACCCCTAGCCTGGGAACTACTATATATGCCAAGAGTACAGCCCTAAAAAGCCAAAAAAAAAAAAAAAAAAAAAAAAAAAAAAACAAAAAAAAACCCAGACACAGTGAGAAGGTGGCTGCCTGCATAAAATTTTGCTGTTTAAGCCACCCAGGCTGTGGCATTTTGTTAGGGCAGCCCGAGCAGACTAATACACAGTATGTAAAAATAATGTAAAATGTCTAATTAATACTTTTTTAATTCTATGTTGAAATAATAAGATTTTGGATATGTTAGGTTAAATAAAAGACATTATTGAAATTACTTTGATTTATCCCCTCATTTTCAAAAAAGTGTCTCTTAGAATAGTTAAAATTATACATGTGGCTTTCTCTAGGGCAGTGATCACCTAGACCCTTGGGTTACTATTAAATAGTCTTAAATTTCCCCATTAGTTCAGTGCCTGTTCATGAGGAAATCTCTAACCTTTTTCTGCCTTATAACCCTTCTATTTCTTTTTCCTTTAGTAGCCCAAACATTAAAACCAAACCGAATAAAATAAAATAAATGCACAAAGAGCAAGTGAACATGAGGAAAACAAAGTCTGCTGTATTTCCCTGGTATATACTTTCTTTTTTAATTAAAAAGATTTTTTCTTTCTTCCTGATCTCTCTTCTGCCTTATTTCTTGCTCCTTGAAGCCAACACATAGGAAGCAACTTAATGATTGCGGTGTAGAGCGGCAAATCCCCTGGGGAAAAGCACCCCAAAGAGAGTTAGGCAAGTTTCTGCACTCTCAACCCTGAGCCCTTGATGGTACTGATGGTTACGGTGGTTGTAACCATATACCAAGATGGTCGGTAAAAACAGGGCAGAGGGGTCTCCTGTTGGGTGTTTTCCCCCCAGTGAGTCAGTGCCCCACCCAACTGTAGAGAGGGCTACACTCTTTCAGGCCTTGCTGGCTGGAGGAGAGGAAGGTTCTGCCAAGCTATACTGAATGCATCGCTGGCAACACCGAATGGTACCTGAATAGGTCTGGGGAATCAGAGAATTTTAGCTCACGTCACCTGGAGCAGGAGAAATGTTTTGCCGACAGCAGAGCAGAGTGCAAAATATTCTGGATTAATCCACATGCTTTGGACAAGTCTACATTTGGGAAAGAAGCTTCTGGTGGTGTCAGAGTTACAACTGGAATTCATGGGTTCCACTAGTTCGGGCCTCACTGTTTATTCCAAAATATAATCTCCTTAGCACAGCCCTGGATTTTCTGAAATTTTATCTTTGGCAACAAATACCTTGAACTAGCAGACTTGCTAGGTTGATTTTTTGGAAAAGAGGATGCCAAGTAGTCGAATCTGAAGAGCCAGAGTGAGTCTGTCAGTCATTCTTTCACATAAAAACAGTGTTCCATGAAGACGGCTACTATTTCAGCTTGTAACTCAAATGTGTTACAAGTGCTTTTCCTCAAGGCATGCATCAGAAGTACCTTATGGGGAGTTCCCGTTGTGGCACAGTGGTTAACGAATCTGACTAGGAACCATGAGGTTGCGGGTTTGATCCCTGCCCTTGCTCAGTGGGTTAAGGATCCGGCGTTGCCGTGAACTGTGGTGTAGGTTGCACACTCGGCTCGGATCCTGCGTTGCTGTGGCTCTGGCGTAGGCCAGTGGCTATAGCTCCGATTCGACCCCTAGCCTGGGAACCTCCATATGCTGAGGGAGCGGCCCAAGAAATGGCAAAAAAAGACAAAAAAAAGAAGTACCTTATGGGCACCTCCCATTTCATCAAACAGACTATTTCAAAAAGGCCTATGCAAGAATTCAGATGTAGTAAGTTCATTATTACTGCTTCATTAAGATCATTAAATAAAACTAGCTTTTTTTTCCCCCCTCTGTAAATAGTTGGTAAGAAGCCTTCTATGACTGCTAGTTGCTAGTTCAGTTTGGTGCTATTTATGGGTTTGTGCTAATGGGTAGCAGTTTTACCCACAGTTTTTGCACCATCAGTGAAAATGCCAACACAATAAAAAGGGAAAATAACATCTTTTATGATGAAAGTAATTTTTTTAAATCTTTTTTGGACACCTCATGGGATATGTTCCTGGGCCAGGGATCAGATCTGAGTTGCAGTTGTGACCTATGCTCTAGCCGTGGCAATAACAGATCCTTTAACCCCCTGTGCTGGGCTGAGGATCAAACCTGCATTCCAGTGCTACAGAGATGCCACAGATACCATTATGCCACAGTGAGAAGTCTCATGATGAAAGTAATTTTGAACCTTAACACCCCTTGAAGTGGCTTCATTGATCCCTTGGGGTCCACAGATGACACTTTAAGAAGGGTTTCCTCTAAAGTGTATTATAAATGGAAGGTATTGCAATTTTCCTTCTGAAAATTAATAGCCACTTGGTGTTTTGGTTTTTCTTTGGCAAATCATTACTGGAGATGTTGAGGTTAAGCCAAACTACCTTGTTGGAAACACTGACTAGGGAATTAATGCATCTAATGAAAGACTGTATTCAGCAGTTGCCATGGTACCTGTCAATTTTTATTTAGATTTTTGTGCTGTGTGGCGACTGCCAGAGCTTCCCAAGGATGCTTGAACAGAGTAGGTTACTCTTCCTTCCAGTTATGGTGTATGGACCAAGTTATCCATCAGGATCCCTGTCTGATGGAACATACTTCCTCCATTCATGTGAAATCTAATCGGCCCTTGCAGTCTTGAAATCTGAATGACGGGGTTCTCATCATGGCTCAGTAGTAATGAACCCGACTGGTATCCATGAGGACTCAGGTTCAATCCCTGGCCTCACTCAGTGGGTTAAAGACCCAGTGTTGCTATGAGCCATGGTGTAGACTGCAGACGCAGCTCAGCTCTGGCATTGCTGTGGCTGTGACTTAGGCCAGCAGCTGTAGCTCTGATTCGACCCCTCGCCTGGGAACTTTCATATGCTGTGGGTACAGCCCTAAAAAGACAGACAGACAGACAGAAAAGAAAAAAGAAAAATTTAAGTGAATTTGTATGATTCAAAACATCGAGTGTTTTGGCAGTGCTTATGAATCCCCTAGTTATTTGAAATTACATATCAAAGTAAGGGACTCACATGGCACAAAAATCGCATCGAAACTGGAGTTTGGTCTCTGTGGAGTCTTGAGGAAAAGGGGCAATGACCATGTTTTCCTCTCATCCACACACAGTGCCAGGGATACTGTGGTTATCTCTCAATTGTTTTTAAAATAAAAATACTAATGGATAATAGGTTGCTTTGAAAAATCACCCAATAGAAATCCTAATATGTTTTGAAAGTATTTACCTGCATTTAGCTCTCTCTCTCTCTCTCTTTTTTTTTTTTTTGTAGGGACACACCTATGGCCCATGGAAGTTTCCAGGCTAGGGGTCAAGTCGGAGTTGTGGCAGCCAGCCTAGGCCACGGCCATAGCAACACCGTATCTGAGCTGCATCTATGATCTACGTCATAGCTCATGGCAACACCGGATCCTTAGCCCACTGAGTGAGGCCAGGGATTGAACCTGCCTCCTCACCGATACGAGTCGGATTCTTAACCCACTGAGTCACAATGGGAACTCCCTGCATTACATTTTAGGATAGAGGAGTCGGTGAGCAAAAAATGGAAATGTTTTCCCTGTCTCTGTGGCACCTGGATGTGTACTTTACCCTGCATGTTCAAGGGAATGAAATGGACTCTGACTTCAGGCCTGATAAACATGCATGTGCATAACTATCCCTTCTCATTAGTTTCAGTGACTCTTTGGCTTAGTGTTACAAAATACATTTCTCCTGGCAAAACCATGATTTTGTACTTTATGTTTAGATGTTTTTTTTTAAGGTCAGACTTCTTCCTCATTTAGCCACCAGGGATGTAGATATGTCTCAGTGTCTTTAAGATAAATCTTTAAAATGATTTGTAATCTGGCATGTCCTTGGGGAGAATGCCTTTAAGTTTAGATTTGAAAAGAGAAAACGGGAATACAACTTACTATGGGCACAGAGGCACCCTGCATGTAGGAGATTATTGAAGTCTAGAAGTTGCACCAAACCTAAAATCTCACCTTCTAGAAATCATTCCCATCTTTTCTATTTTTTGTCACCACAAGGAGAAGCACGTGATCCTCAGAGTTTTATTTTGCCTTATATCAGACTCCAGACCTTCTGAATTTTACACCATACTTCATTTTGTTCCTATTACATACCCATTTTCTAAGCAGACCATCCTGGGTGTGATTAGAATTAATTTTATTTACCCAATTAAAACCCAAACAAAATAGATGGATATTAAGGAGGATTTTTTTTTTTTTTTTTTTGCTTTTAGGGCCTCACCTATGGCATATACAAGTTCCCAGGCCAGGGATCTTATCAGAGGGGCAGCTGCCTGACTATACCACAGCCAAAGCAACTCGAGATCTGAGCCACATCTGCAACCTACACCACAGCTCACGGCAACACCGGATCCTTAATCCACTGAGCGAGGCCAGGGATAGAACCTGCGTCCTCATGGATGCTAGGCAGATGCATTTCCACTGAACCACGACGATGATGATGATGACGACGACGATGACCGGGAACTCCAAAATGCCATTTTTGGTGCAGAAATAGATGGAAACAGGTCTGGACTCATGACTCTTACTATCCAATTTAATCGTCGCTTCTGCAGTGGAATGAGTGTGTTTAAATGAGTAGTTTAAATCAGTTATTTGAAGAACTTAAATTGTTACATGATTAAATTGTCTAGTCAGTTTGGCCCATAAGATGAATCTAGCAGTTTCAGAGGAAATAGCCATAGTATTTCTCAGTGGACTAATTCAAGGCTCTCGACCCCTTTCGGGGATTCGTTGGTGGTGTCTGTGAGATGTCTCAAATGTAAAGCTTTTGGTTTAATAAGGTAGACGGATGAATGGACCTTCTGGGTGGGGGGCTGGGGAAAGAAATACTTTTCTCTCTTCTGGCAGGAAAGTATGGCAAATTGGAGGGGAAATGGAGCATTTTAATTGATTGGAGACTCCTCTGGTAAGGCTTCAAAGGCAATAAGAAAGTTCACAATTCTTGACTGGGGCTTCCTGGACTAGGCTCTTCCCTTTCTAAGAAAGAGACACTGGACCCTTTCCAAACAACTCTATTTGCCCTTCACCCAGTGCTCTATAAATGCAGCGTAGAAACCCAACTTTAAAATCACCTGTGCAGACAAAACCACTTAAGCCATGTAAGCAAAACTAAATCTAGCTTATATCATGAACATAAGCAAGATTTACTTTAGATTATTTCTTATAAATCATAAAAGAAACTTAAATCATCTTTCTAAAATGCTCTGAGGTAATCACTTCTAATGAATCCCCTGCCATCTGGAAACTCCCATTGCGATAACCAATGATTTGGAAGGTTAAACCACTTCCTCGTGTCCACTTTATTAGCCACACTGTCATTATTCCCCTGAGCTTCATGCTAGTTTCGAATCTGAAAACTCCCAGTTTGAGAACTGTCCTTATAAGCACAAGGAACTCTTACTAAATACTATTTTATTGATCTGGTCTTAATTTTTGCTGTTTCTAGATTTTTCTTTCTTTCTTTCTTTCTCTCTCTCTCTTTTTTTTTTTTTTTTTGGCTATACTGGAAGCACGCAGAAGTTCCCAGGCCAGGGATCAAACCAGATCCATAGCAGTGACCTGAGCTGCTGCAGTGACAATGCCAAATTCTTAAGTAGCTGAGTCACACATAAACTCCTGTTTCTGGATTTTTTTTTTTTTTTTTGTCTAGGGCTGTACCTCTGCCATATGGAGGTTCCCAGGCTAGGAGTCAAATTGGAGCTGTAGCTCCGGCCTACTCCAGAGCCTTCATAATTCCAGATCCGAGCAGTGTCTGCAACCTACACCACGGCTCACGGCAATGCCAGATCCTTAACCCACTGAGCAAGGCCAGGGATTGAACCGACAACCTCATGGTTCCTAGTCGGATTCGTTAACCACTGCGCCATGACGGGAACTCCTGTTTCTGCATTTTTGATAGAAGAAAATATAGTAGATAAACACTGAGGAGAAGTTCTGGTTGGAGTGAGGATGAGTAACTGAAATTGTTGGAGGTAAGAATGGAAACACAGTTGAAGCTGAATTGCAGAGGACTTGATGGAAACACTGAAGAGTTTGGACAGCGCGCAAAGAAGAGTTACTGAAAGTGTGAGAAAGAGATTGCTCTGACCCAGCTGCCCTTGGGGATAACTGATGTAGCAGCCGTGTTTCAGGGGGCTTGGAGGAGCAAAAACAGAGGAGAGAACAGGGTGGAAAGTTCTGAACACGATCAGATGGGAAGTAATGAATTGTGGATTTAGGCTGTGGTCCCAATACAGGGAGGGAGTGATGGCTTCTAGAGATGTGGTCTAATTGGGATGAAAAGGGGTGGTGTTACTCAGAGGAGAATCAGAGGGAGCGTCAATGAGAACCTTGGATTTTAAGCTGGGTCACTGACAGCATAGGAATGGCGTGGACAGAGATGGGCTGCTGAGGCCACCATTTTTTGGGTGGTGGATGGGTGGGCAAGGGAAAGGATGGTTATTATTTTGGGAATGTTAGGCTTGCAATGCTGGTGGAACACTCAGCAGAAAGTTAGCATATGCAGAAAGAGTGACCTGAGAAATATGGATTTGGGTTGTATCAGAGGAGGGTTGAAGTCGAGACTGAACTGAGAGAGTGTAGGAGATTGGCACGTGACTGAGGGTGCATTGTGTGGGTCCATTATTTAGTCCAGGAGATATAGGTAAGGAGGCAAATAACTAGAGATCAAGGGCATAAGCATGGTACTCCCATGTATGCAGGTCATGACCGCAATGACATAAGAGCCATAGCAGCTACTCTGCCAGGGAAAGCCAGGCACATCTGCAGCTGGGATCTAAAGCTGAGAAGTTTGTCGGGCTTCCCAAGGGAGGAAGAGCACTGCAGGCAGAAGAAAAGCATATCCAAAGGCACAGATTGAAGGTGGTGGTGGTTGGATTTGTTGGGGAGCAGGGTGGTCGTAGGAGAGAGAAAAGGAAATGGATGCCATGGACCGTCCAGAACTCAGAGTGGAGGACAGGGAGGGAGAGCCAAGGGGAAAACCAACCAGACTCCTGGGTCTTGAGAGACACAGTCATAGCAACTCCACTGGTGGAAGAGGGCGGGGTGCTCCATGACCTGGGGCTGCTCTCTTCAGCCCTTGGCCTCGTGCCCTTCTTTGCTGAAAGGGGATTTGCTCTAAGTCATTTCTGAAGCCCTGTCCCTCTGAAGTTCCATTTGTCTCTCCAACTTTGGGAAGCTTTTCTTTTCTTTTTCTTTCTCTTTTTCTTTTTCGGGCCACACCCAGGGCATATGGAGGTTCCTAGGCTAGGGGTCAAATCAGAGCTACAGCTGCCAGCCTATGCTGCAGCCACAGCAATGCCAGATCTGAGGCACGCCTGCAAACTGCACCACAGCTCATGGCAAGGCTGGATCCTTAACCCACTGAGCAAGGCCAGGGATGGAGCTGGAGTCCTCATGGATACTTGTCAGGTTCGTTACTCCTGAGCCACAGCGGGAACTCCTGGGAAGCTTTATTTTCTTTTCGGGTGGCATTGACTAATTTAGTGTTCTAGTAATTAGAGTCTAATTGGAAGCCTTGTGACCCGGAAGAGGTACCACACTTCCTTACGGCGTCTGTCTTGCTGTCAGGGCATAGTTCATGCACGGGGAGTACTTCCTCATTAGTGCTCCCCAGGGGCTTCCATCCAGCAGTCAGTTACTGCTTTGGGGGTGGGAGGGCAATATTTATAAAGGTCTCTTTGGAAACTTTTCTGTGACAATTGAACAGCAAAACGTGTGTTGGATATTTATACTGCTTAGAATGGAAAAGGTATTTTAATCATCATCCTTCTCCCTGGGGTCTTACCGGCTCCTATGTGTTTTGGAGCGCCTCTTCCTAACAGCAGAAAAAAGGGAGACTTTGCTATCTCGAGGGGCCCTTGCACCGCTTTTTGTGATTTAGGTGAAGGTTTGATTGGAGTGCATGTTTTCTGATCCTCATAATCTTAAATAAATAATCCAAGCCCACGGCATTAATAAAAGCAGTAATTCTGTCAAGTATCCTTGCTAACTTCCTAAACTTCTGAGAGTCCAGACCTGGTGATTTATGAAGGCTGCCAGAATGGGAGCTGTGGTGTTTTTTAGGGGATTCCTTGGGAGGTATACTTTTAAGGGTAATTACCATGTGTCAGAAAGATGTCTTAGCCCCCTGGACACTGGGTGCCCAATTTTATTTCAGGGGTCAAATGGCAGGAGAACTATATATGAAAGGGCATCCTTTCAACAGTTAAACATGCATAAGGAGAAAGTAAGTGTAACCTGTGACGCTTAATTCTGAGCGAGTAGGAGTCAATTCAGCCTGTGTTTCTCTTGCTGCCAGAGGTCCGTCAAGTTCTACCGACATTTATTGCAATCTTAACCATGTCCCAGTGGAAGAGAGACACATATATGACTTTTGCTGGAGCATGGGCCAGTGCTGGGATTTTATACCAGTGTTCTGGGGGATACGAAGCAAGTGCACCCACCCCAGCCTGGGGGGTGATGGAGGGCACGTATGTCTTTCCTGAGGAGGTCTTGCCTGGGCTGGGTCTTAAACCATCAGCTGGAGTTATCCCAGTGAACCATGAAAAGGGGGACCGTCAGAGAAAAGGCAGGAGGCTTTCAGTACTGCCACGTGGGATGACAAAGACCTTTCGGTTGGAGCACGAAGAGCAGAAGCAGTTAAAGCTGAGAAGGTGAAGGGACCAGTCAGCTTGGTAGGCTGATGGCCGTTCTTTCCCTGCTAGAACACTTGCCTGAAATCTGATACTCCCACTTGAAGGATCTGGACTTGGAAGTGGGATCTTGAAAACTGTGTGAATATCAGTCCCTTGTCATCCGAGTTAGACGTCTACTGACCAGGTCGGCGGGTCTTATTGCTCCCTACCCAAATCCCTGGCTCCCAGCTTTCGAGCTCATTCTGGAATCGGAACTCGGATCGGCACTAACCTGGACTGGAGGGTTATTCCTCCCTGAAATGGTCCCAGGTTTCAACATCCATCCCATCAGCTAACCTGAACCTCCCTGGTTCGTGACCCAGATACTTGAACTATGTCAGGGACCCTCACGGTAGCTCTCTCCCCACCACCCGTGGTCTGAATGACCAGTCATTTTAGACTACGCCACCTAGCTCATGCTTCATCTTGCTAGAGCGCTTGAATCTGGTGATTTGGGCTGCAGCTGCTCCTCCTCCCTCTTTGTCTAGACTCCTTTTCCTGGGTCTTCACTGCAGCCAGCCTCAGCCGCCTTCCATCAGGTCTGAACCACCTCCCACCTGCCAGCTGAAGGTGAGCTGGTAGTGTGCCAGACTGGGCCAAAGCTCCCTAGAATGGGCAAAAGTCCATTTTCAGATGCCCAGTCATTCCCTTAACCTGTCTCTACCCACAACCCAAACTTAGTTTTTATTTTTATTTTTATTTTTTTATTTTTTATTTATTTTTTAGGGCCGAACCCACAGCATATGGAGGTTCCCAGACTTGGGGTCCAATTGGAGCTGTAGCCACCGGCCTACACCACAGCTCACAGCCATGCCAGATCCTTAACCCACCAAGTGAGGCCAAGGATCGAACCCACAACCTCATGGTTCCTTACACCAGCCAAAATGGCCATCATCCAAAAGTCTACAAACAATAAGTGCAGGAGAGGGTGTGGAGAAAAAGGAACCCTAGTACACTGTTGGTGAGATTGTAAATTGGTGAAACCACTGTGGAAAACAGGATGGAGATGCCTCAGAAAACTAAACACAGAACTACCATTTGATCCAGCAATCCCACTCCTGGGCATCTATCCAGAGAAAACCACGACTCGCAAAGACACATGTACTCCAGTGTTCACTGCAGCACTATTTACAATAGCCAAAACATGGAAATAACCTAAATGTCCATCAATAGAGGAGTGGATCAAGAAGATGTGGTACATATATGCAATGGAATATTACTCAGCCATTAAAAAGAATGAAATACTGGCATTTTTAGCAATATGGATGGACCTAGAAATTATCATGCTAAGTGAAGTCAGCCACACAATGAGACACCAACATCCAATGCTTTCACTGACATGTGGAATCTGAAAAAAGGACAGACTGAACTTTTCTGCAGAACAGATACTGACTCACAGACATTGAAAAACTTATGGTCTCCAGAGGAGACAGTTGGAGGGGTGGGGGGATCTGCTTGGGCTGTGGGATGGAAATCCTGTGAAATCAGATTGTTATGATCATTATACAACTACAGATGTGGTAAATTCATTTGAGTAATAAAAGTAAAAATAAAAAATTCTTAAAAAAGTCCTTTGTGGGAGTTCCCGTCGTGGCGCAGTGGTTAACGAATCTGACTAGGAACCATGAGGTTGCAGGTTCGGTCCCTGCCCTTGTTCAGTGGGTTGACGATCCAGCGTTGCCGTGAGCTGTGGTGTAGGTTGCAGACACTGCTCGGATCCCGCGTTGCTGTGGCTCTGGCGTAGGCCGGTGGCTACAGCTCCGATTCGACCCCTAGCCTGGGAACCTCCATATGCTGCGGGAGCGGCCCAAGAAATAGCAAAAAGACGAAAAAAAAAAAGTCCTTTGTGGACAATTTTGTAATTTTTTCTAGTATCTGTACAGTTGGATAAACGATTTTCATGACTGCATTTTAGGGCTCACTGCACCATCGGTGATGCTTGAATGTAACTTGAAGACCCTCAAAGATACAAAGCTTTAGGACAGAGGAGGGGTCCTCCATCCTGAGTTCCTGAATGGTGGCAGAGGAGAAGGTGTCCGTGAACCCAAGGCCCCCTTTTTTTGCCTAAATACTCACTTCCCCTGGCTGGGCACGTTCGTGGTTCCCGTCAGCTGTGGTGACTCAACCTCTGAGGATACATTTGGAAAATCCAAGAGAAATAGAAATTCATGCGAAAGTTTTTTTCTGAGTCCTTAAGCATCACTGTTCAGTCAACATGGGCCAAAACCTTTGTCAGAACAAACTTCCTTTTGAATTGGATGGTGTTTACTAACCCCTTACAGGTCTGGAAACCTGGAAAGCCCTTGCCTTGGTGAGGTGTCCTAGCACTTCCACGTGGCACCCAGAATTCAGAAATGGAGAGCTGCACCAATGCCACGGAGCAAGGAGCGAGGCACCTGTCCCCCGAGCGCCCCGCCCCTGCCACACTATCCACAGCTTATGGGAAAAACGGAGTGGTTGAAGGCGAGGAAGGAAAACAAGTTATCAGATTTTTATTTTCCTGCTTTTCTTTTTCTTTCTCTAGTGGCTGTGCTTTTTTAAGATCTCCCCTAAGGATTTTCCATTCTCCTTTTTTTGCGGTGCTCGATGGTGATCTGGCAGTAGATGAGGCATTTTCTAGATTTTTCTGGCCTTCTCACTATTAGGAAAGAGTATTTCAGAATATGGTGACCCCCCCGAGACGACTCCAGGAGTTTCCTGATGGCCTAGGCATTGTCACTGCTCTGGCTTGGGTCGCTGCTGTGGCATAGGTTCGATCCCTGGCTCAGGAACGTCTGCCTACCTCAAGTGTGAAACAAACAAACAAAATACCTGTTCCAGTTGATTTTGAAAATGATGGTTAAGCTCTCATGGATTTCTGAGGAGTCGCTAGCATAGACATGTTTTCTGAGAGCTTTGTAATCATTTAGAGCAGAGTGACTTCTTTAAATGTCATAAATATCTTGAAAACTTTTGACATTTTTTCATTCTTTTGTTTAGTTAAAAAAAGGTTTCTCTGAATTAAAAAAAAAAAAAAAAGAACATGGATATCCCAGCACAGGAATGTATTTATTTATTTATTTATATTTATTTTTAGGGCGGTACCTGCAGCATATGGAAGTTCCCAGGCTAGGAGTCGAATTGGAGCTGTAGCCTCTGGCCTACTCCAGAGCCTTCGTAATTCCAGATCCAAGCAGTGTCTGAGACCTACACCACTGCTCACCGCAACGCCAGATCCTTTACCCACTGAGTGAGGCCAGGGATTGAACCTGAGTCCTCATGGATACTAGTCAGGTTCGTTAACCACTGAGCCACGACAGGAACTCCCCAGCACAGGAATTTATGTGAGTGATTAATGAGAGTCCATATATGAATCTGAAGCATGATTTAAGAAATAAGGAGATGAGCATCGTATGATATATAATATATAGAAAAAAAAGTTTTAAGGCTTATCATTTGCTTGCTTTCTTAATTTTAAAAAATATGAGACAAGCAGTGATAATATGTCCTGAAAATGTCTCCATAATACTGGGATACTTTCTAGAAAATAAAAAATTATCGTTTTTTCTCTCCATGTGTTTGTTTTGATGCTGAATCAGAAGATAACAGTGAAGGTATTTAAACATGCAGGGGCCAGGTAGGGTTAGTTCCCTGAGCCAAGGGCCAGCCCCATGTTTATTAGCTGCCTCGATTTCCCTACATGTAAAATGAGGCTTAAAAATAATACTTCCACAGAGTTCCCATCATGGCTCAGTGATTAACGAATCCGACTAGGAACCACAAGTTAGCAGGTTCGGTCCCTGGCCTTGCTCAGTGAGTTAAGCATCCGGCGTTGCCTTGGACTGCAGTGTAGGTTGCAGATGCGGCTCGGATCCCACGTTGCTGTGGCTCTAGCGTAGGCCGGTGGCTACAGCTCTGATTTGACCCCTAGCCTGGGAACCTCCATATGCTGTGGGAGCAGCCTAAGAAATGGCAAAAAGACCAAAAAAAAAAAAAAAAAAACTTCCTCATAGGGTGGTGGTGAGATTGAATCAGAGTTGGTGTAAATTATACACTGTAGAGCCTTGCATAGAACACCACTGATAAACACGTGCTCTTCTCAGTATTATTATTATCCACAGTTTCTGGTACCTTGTGAGTACATGATAAATGCTGAGTTGATCAATTTTATTTAGCAATCTTTTTTTTTTTTGGTCTTTTCAGGGCAGCACCTGCAGCATATGGAGACTCCCAGGCGAGGGGCTGAATTGGAGCTGTAGCCACTGGCCTACACCACAGCTCATGGCAATGCTGATCCTTAACCCACTGAATGAGGCCAGGGATCGAACCTGCATCCTCAAGGAGGCTAGTCAGATTCTTTTCCGCTGAGCCATGACGGGAACTCCCATTCATTGTATTTTTGTATTTGCCTTCTCACAGACCAAAAACAGAGGTATGAAAGATGTCATTTTCATCCTGTTTGGAATCAAATGTACACTTTTCCTGTGAGCCGCTGACAGCACAATGCTAAGCCATCCCGTGGCACAGTTCAAAAGCACAAGATTGAAATGAAGGAGGTGGAAGAATATTGCTGGTTTGGGAAAGGATTCATTTCTATGGAAAAACAGAAGCTCTGAGTTAAAAAAAAAAAAAAAAAGTTGACTCTTTTACAGAGAAATGTCCACCCCATGCAGAGCCAGAAAACTTACTTCCCCTATTAGTTTTACAGAATTTTTGCAAAGTGCTAAAGCAATGTAATGTCGGGATACAATGATGCTAAGAAAAATAAATGAATGCTTTTAAAAGCTTCAGGCACCCATATGCAAAGGCCGCTAGGCATTTTAATAGGAGATAAGTAAGAACCATTAATCATGGTTTCCAGACGTTTCATCACATTACCTTAGGCAACTGTGGCCAGGCTGAGGCCTGGTACTGTGAGAAGGAAGCTGCTGGTCCCGGATAAAATAGTGATTTTTATCTACACTTTCCACGTGGCATTTTGTCTACACTTCCACCTTCTTACAAGTGAGTCCAAAATTGTACCTGTTGACAACTTAATTTTTCCCCCCTTTTTTTGCCCTCCCCTGAGGAAAAGGTAATAAAATCAGTGAAACGTGCATTTCTTTGCTTGGCATAAATTTTGGTTATCTTGAGCTAGACGAGTTGGGAGAAGCCCCCACGGGCGTTGGCGTGGCTTAGGCAGGGACCCTGCTTCCATCCACGCGTGGAGTCACAACGTTTATTAATAGAATCCTTGGCCTTTTTAGATTCAAAGCCTTCTTGGGGAATCTGATGAAATGCTGAACCCTTGTTCCTCAAAACACACGCTGGAAAATAGTACATCCACCGAGTCCCCAAAGATCCACGTCTGTCTTGAGACCCTCCGCGATGGTCCCACGCAGATGTCATGCCTACGTTGCAAAGCAGTGAGAACCACATGGAGAATGATTTTTTTTTTTTTTTCAAATGCCACCTAGGAACAAATTGGTAACCTCGCTCACCTCTCTTTTGCCTCAAGTCTTTTTTTTTTTTTTTAATCCTCGGTCACACCTGCGCATGGAACCCGCGCCACAGCAATGACCTGAGCTGCTGCAGTGACAGTGCTGGATCCTTCACCTGCTGTCCCACAAGAGCTCTCTAGTCTCCACCCTTACAACTCGCTTTCCCAAGTTTCTGGCATTTTCTTACATCAAAGTTACAAATCAGCTGGATGGGCGTTCCAGATTCAACAGCCATTCAGCCACGTCTGTGGCAGAATTTCATCTCCCCCATCCTAAGCAGGCCTTTAAAACAAGGCATCTTACCTTATCAGGAAGAGTATCATCCGTGCTTCCTTAAATGCCGTGACCGTGAAGTCAGTGACTCCCGGCAGCTCTGTCCACCCCCGCTCTTCTCATGGTTCACCCGCCAACCTGTGTGCCTGCTCCTCCGCCCTGGAGAGCAGATGGGGTTCTGGTTCTCTTCTCTGCAACCGTCTCTTTGGAGCAGAGGGTCCGAGTCAGCTTTTCATCCATGATTTGATGACTCTTCTTCTACATCTGAGTTAACTTCTACTGTAGTATCCTCCTTTTTTTTTTTTTTTTAATTTAAAAAAATTTTTTTTTAAGAGCCACACCTGCCGCATAAAGAGGTTCCCAGGCTAGGGGTTAAATCAGAGGTGTAGCCCCTGGCCTACACCACAGCCACAGCAATGCAGGATCAGAGCCAGAGTCTGTGACCTACACGGCACCACCAAATCCTGAACCCACTGATCGGAGCTGTAGTCCCATCTTCAACCTACACACCACAGCTCACGGCAATGCAGGATCCTTAACCCACTGAGCGAGGGCAGAGAATAAAGCTGTGTCCTTGTGGGTGCGAGGCAGATTCCTTTCAGCTGAGTCGCGATGGGAACTCCCCATCATCTCAGTGTAACTACTCTTGCACGGCATCTGCTTTTTATGTGGTTGAAACGAATACGCATGAGGAAAGCACAATTTTTTAAATATTTTAAAGCTTGGAGTTCCTGTCATGGTGCAGCAGAAATGGATCTGACTGGGAACCATGAGGATGTGAGTTCAGTCCCTTGCCTCACTCAGTGGGTTAAGGATCCTGCACTGCCGTGAGCTGTGGTGTAGGTCGAAGATGGGACTAAAGCTCCGATTCGACCCCTAGCCTGGGAACCTCCATATGCCGCAGGTGCGGCCCTAAAAAGACCAAAATAAATAAATAAATAAATAAATAAAATAAAATAAAATAAAATAAAAAAATAAATTTTAAAGCTTGATATTCCGGACTCGCTATTTGACCTTTAGATGCTTTAATAGAGTGACAAGACCACCGGGGCAAGAATAAAAATGGTTCTGTGTATTTTAAAATGTACTGAAAAGAAAAATGTGTGTTTGAGCATTTGCGTTTCCTTCAGAGGATAACAGCAAATCTGGCATTGTCACTGCAGCAGCTAGGGTTGCTGCTGTGACGAGGGTTCGATCCCTGGCCCAGGAACTTCTGCATGCTGCGGGTGCACCCAAAAAAGGAAAAAAAAAATGAGTGTTTAAAGCAAGTCTTATTTCCTATAATTGCTTTGAGTAGGTGTTACTGATTGCTTGCTTACCTCAGGAGGACATTTAGTAAATAATGATACAGGTTATATTTAATAGTTTAAATAACAATGAGTCAGATGTGTCCTGTGTTGCAATATGTTGCATACATGAATTTAAAATTTTATGTAAAATCATTATTTAATGATTGTATTAAAGTTGCACATAAATTCGCTAATCTGCACATGTGCAATTTTTGGAATGAAATTCCTGCTTTTTTGTTAATGGTCAGAATTGAGAATATGGCAGTATTTTATATGTAGAAGTGTTTGGGGGGAAATAAAATTTTTTTGTCTACTGTACATAATTCAAAGAAATGGGGAAGAAGGGCAGTAAGGGAAATAGAAATTGTTTAGAAAGCACAGGGTAATGACGGAGTTCCTGTCGTGGGGCAGTGGTTAACGAATCCAACTAGGAACCATGAGGTTGTGGGTTCAATCACTGGCCTTGCTCAGTGGGTTAAGGATCTGGTGTTGCCGTGAGCTGTGGTGTAGGTCCCAGACACGGCTTGGGTCCCATGTTGCTGTGGCTGTGGTGTAGGCTGGCAGCTACAGCTCCATTTTGACCCCTAGCCTGGGAACCTCCATATGCCACGGGAGTGGCCCAAGAAAAGGCAAAAAGACAAAAAAGGAAAAGAAAAGAAAGCACAGGATGAGAAAGAGAATGGAATTTATACTGGCGACAGCAAAGAGTGTAGGAGAAGAAGAAAGAACATGAGCAAAAAAACAAGTGTTGACATCCTCTTCATTTTTTAAATTAAACGTTTTCTTATGGAAAATTTCAAACATACACGAAAGCAGAGAGAACATTACGAATAAACTTGTACCTATCCATCAGGTAGCTTCAGCAATCATCAACACAAGGTTGATATTGTTTCACTTACGCGAAACCTCCATCCTCTGTATTATTTTGAAGCATATCCCAGGCGTTGCATTGTTTCATGAGTTAAGTATCAAAGTAGTTTTTTTTTTTTAAATAATAAAAAAAACCCTTTAAATATGAAGTTATCTTTGGATTCAGACAGAGCAGAGTTCAAATTCTAGCCGCGGCACAACAGCTGTGGGGCCTTGAGCAAAGGCACTCACTCTATACATATTTATTAAGCATCATCTGGAAACCCAGAGGCAAACAAATACATTGAATAATTTCAGAGAGAGATGGATGTAAAGGAGGAAGTAATAAAACAGGGCAACGCCACCGAAAGTGCCTGGCGGCCTCCTTCGCACTGGGTGGTTGGGAGGGAATAAGCCCTTTTCCACTACTCCAGCTTCCGGTTCTGAGAAAGAGGACCTGACCTGTGTCTCCTGTGGCTCTTGAGAGTTAGTTAACATCTGAGAACGTGTTTAGCACATGCCTGGCACGTGGCTGGCTCTCCATGAGGGAAAGACCGGATGGTTGATTCTCATCCACGAGCTCCCCTTCCCAGGAAGGGCCGTGATGGACCACGTGCTTCATTCTCACTGAAGATGCATTGAGGTGTGCTGGGCTCACTGCCACAGCTAGAGCCTGTCGGTAAAGGCTGTCGGCTCTGATTTTATTTCCCCACAGGGCACCTTATTCTCAAATCTGGTGAATCTCTGGAGTTGCATCGGTAACATAAGGTTACATCGGACCTTTCTCTCTTTCCTGCTCCTCCCCAACTTTGTGGGAAATAACTGGCTTATAAAGTCACCATATTTTTAGGTAGAAAAGACTATTTTCTTTTTGTGCTGAAGCATTTGAGAAGAGCTGCTTAAAACCTTAAATTCATTAAAAAAACATCTTTCGAGATTGAGTTTTACAGTTTCCAATTTGGCAGACACATAATTCTAATCCAAACAAAGTGCTGCTGGCAGTCTATCAAAAAAATGGAAAATTTCAGGTTTTAGGAATGGCTACTTTTCTGGGATTTAATGATCTTTTTCATAAAATTTTAGCAGATCAACTTTTATTTACATTAAACATAGGCTTTGATCCAAACTCCATGTAATGAAGCAACAAACAAGGAAAAAAAAAAATAGAAGTCAATACAGTCATTCACTTCCTTTAGATTTGGGAAACGCAGGGCCAATGAGTGGTGTTTATACAAATCCTGCCTGCTTATGGCTGAGTAAATTTAAAGAACACAGGCTCTCATTCTGCAGGAATGGGTAAACAGTTTCAGCCATCCCTGTTGCTTAATCCTAACTGGAACAGTAAGAAGGCTGAGGATGGATGATGAGCTTTAAGACTAGCTTCTCATTTTTTTTAATCATTTTATCATTTTATCTTTTTTATTTGATTATTTTTTTATCATTTTATCATTTTTAATCATTTTATCATTTTTTATCATTTTATCTTTTTTATTTGATTATTTTTTATCATTTTATCATTTTTTATCATTTTATCTTTTTTATTTGATTATTTTTTATCATTTTATCATTTTTAATCATTTTATCATTTTTTTATCATTTTCCGCCCTGCCCCCGCCCCATCGGGATTTACACGGAGATCTACCAGGATTTTTTGCCAGTCCTATCAGCTGACGAGGACCACTGCACCAGTTGGCCCCTTGGCCTCTCAGTGCGGCTGGCCCAGGCTTGCACAGGTCCTCTCTTGGCTGGGGCTTTGCTGCTGCCTGGTTGCCTTTTCACTTCTGAGACTCTAGTCTCCGTGAGGGGTGGTTTTCAACCCTTGTAAAAATCTCCTCCATCCCTCCCGGGTACTTAGACCTGGGAAATCCTTTGCTCCCTTCCACCAAACAACCTTCTCCGTCACTTTCAGGAAGCAGCCTCCTCCTCAGGCACCTCACGGAGCCAGAGCACAGCTGCCCGGTGCCTTCGCTTCCCTGGATCCTTCCGATTTTGTCTCAGACTCTCCCTCTATTATCCTTTGCTCCTGTTGGGTCTCCCAAGCACGGCGTGTGTATTTCCACCCCTGAGTAAAATTCAGTCCCCTCATCCTCCCAACCAGGTTAGGTGTCAATTGCCACGGTACCAAATTCCCAACAAGTTAGAGGTTGAAACAACACGGGGTTCTTCACTCACGGTTTTGCAGGTCAGAAGACCAGCTTGGGTCCCAGTGGAATAAAATCAAGGTGTGGGCTGATGGTCCTCCTTTCTGAAGGTCCCTGGGGAAAACTTGTTTCCTGCTCGTTTGGGTTGTTGGCAGAATTCAGTTCCTCATGGTTGCAGGACTTATGTTCCTGCTTCTGCATTGGCTGTAGCTTGAGGACCACAGGCAGTGCTGAGAGGTCACTGCATTCTTTGGCTGGTGGCCTCTTGCCTCGCTCTTCGAACCCAGCAATGGCAGCCTGGGTCTTCACATCCTCCATCTCCGTGATGCTCTTTTCTGCTGAGCTTTTCTACATTTAAGCACTCCTGGGATTGGGCTCAGCCAGACAATCCAGGATAATCTCTGTAAATTAAGGTCAGCTGATTAACAAGTCCGCCTCCATCCAGAAACATAATTCCCTTCTTCTGTGTAACACAACGTAGACAAAGGTTTTGGCGTTAGGACATGGATATTTTGGGGAAACCATTATTCTGCCACTACCACACCAATTAAAAAATATATTTATATGTACTTTCCCTTATTAAACCAATTATAATACACATTCATTAAAATATATGAGTAGAATTAATAATTAATTAGCAGAGACTTTGTGGCTAATGACTATGTGTACAAACCCATGCCTTTGTGGGTTTTTTGTTGTTGTTGTTTACAAAATTGGATTCTTTATACGTACTCATTTTTAAGCCTTTTTTTCCCACTTGATAAATGGAGATTTCTCTATTCTGTTAAAGACGCCTTTATATAATTTTTAGGGATGCATAGTATTCTATTGTCAGAAGTACCATACTTTGACGAATCTCCTTTTGTGGCTTCCATTATTTTTTTGTTGCTACAATAGACATCACTCTCTTCACTCCTTTAAATACGTACTTATTAGCAATAGTTGTTCCACGGTGAACAAGGAAACCTTAGCTTTTGGCGCCATGTAGGATTTGGTGGTGAAGTCTGACAGACATTGAAAATTCTGAGCTGGAGGATTCAAAGATAACATCTGAACTGTCTGTGCTATTGTCCTGGTGATTTCTTCCAAGTGGCAATAACCTACATGTAGCTCCTTCACTAAAACAGGTACTATTTAGAGTGGCCTGCGGTGTAGAGTCCATGGGCAGAAAGAAACTCTTACTATACATAGGTTCTGGTCCAGATGTGTGAAAGAATTCAGGAACAGGAGTGAACATAGCAGACCCAAACTGCCTATTTTCCAGTGGGTGAGAGGAGACAGGCTGTAAATGATGTCTTCATAAAAAAAATAATAATCTCATGTAATATAAGATAAGTAGATAGATGAAAGACACAGGAATGCGAGTGGATGAGTGCAGCGTAGTTTGCAATTTTAAAAAGCAGGGGTGGGGTGTTTCTCTCTGAAATCTGACGTCTTAGGAAAGACTGGAAAGGAGGAGAGCTTTCTATGAGTATCCGGGAGACGAGGTTTCAGGAAGAAAAACCAACCAATGCAAAGGCCCAAGGGACTTTTACTCACACATTTGGAACCGGGAGCTGCCTCCAAGGGGCCTTGCAAAGGCCCAAAGGGACTTTTACCCACCACCTCACACATCTCCAACCAAGAGCTGCCTCCCAGGGGCCTTGGGGAGGGGCCTCTCTGATCGGTCCCTTGTATTTTCCCAAGCCCTTAAATCTTTTTACTCTGAGGCATTTATTCCAGGGCTCAAACAGACCATCAATTAATCCGATCTAGTTTCTACCTTGGGGGGGGAGATGGTGGAGTAGTGGGGGAGGGGGCTTGTGTGACTATTCCCGACCCTTTGAGTGAAATATCTACAAGACAAGCATCCCTTTCTCTTGCTAATATTGACCAGCTCTTCTTCTATTAAAAAGAGTACATTATTATGCTAAGAGAGCCTTAGTTAGACTGATAAGATGGGAGCCTTTTTTTTTTTTTTAAACCTAATTGTCATATACCTTGGCTTTAGGAGGAAGATGGGTAAACCCTCACAAAAGAGGATAAGGGAAAAACACCCCATCCAGATGCAAAATCCTAGAAATAAATGTTTAAAAGAAATCTGTTGTCGACTTACTACAGGGTATTTATTCTTTCTATAGGAATGGCTTCCTTCATAAGCCATGCTTTTAATAACCTTGACCCTTGGACTTTAAGGATCTTGTGATTACTTTCAATTTGGAAAAGTCTGCTTCTCCCGGATCCTTTCACTAAAGATGTGATTCTAGTTGAAATAAAAGGAAGTGTCCCAAAGCTGGCAAGACTAGAGAGAAAAGAGGCTTGGTTTAGGGAGTAGTAGATACATCTACCTGAGACGACCTGGGGACGAAGGACCCCAGCCCCTTCCCTGGCTTAGGGTAGCACAGGACTTAGAAATCAGTACCAGGAAAGAATAAACCCAAATTTATATGAAAAGACAGAAGCGGCTCCTTTATTATAGCCCAACAGTTATGACAAATGAAGACACATCCAAGAACAGATAATGAAAAATTTTGAATTATTGCCATTGTTTCTCATATTCCTGAGACTCCTGAATTAATATAGCATACCAGTCTGAAGATAAAAAGCCAGAAGCTTTATCAAATACATTATGTCTGGCAGATTGTCTACACTGAAGTAACTCAAAGTCCTGGTAGTAGTTTGGGTCTTGTGTAAGAAGCGGCATGGATTTTTCTAGGAGGTATTGATATACTTATCTCTTTATTGGAAGCCAAAATGTCTGACTCCTATGGTTTTATCCTTTGCTCATTGGCGTGTCAGGTGTATTTCTTCTTTATTTCTGATTTAGCTGGATCTGCTTTCTGGAGGAGCCTGGATATTCTCTTCCGTAAGTGTCAAGAATACTGATCCAAGAGGGAAAATGAATTTAAGGCCAATCCTTGAGTAAGAGAGTGCCTAGAAAGTAGCATTAAATGTAATCTAGGCCAAAAACTCAGCTTATGCAACAGTCAGACGTGGGTAGCTTATGAATATGTACAGTAGATGAAGAAATGCTTTAACTTTAAATTATTTTATGTGACAACAAAATATCAAAATTATCCAAAATAGGGAATTATACATTTGCTGGAGGATTTAGGATTTTAAACCTAGTAAAGAAATCTTTTTTTTTTTTTTGCCTTTTAGGGCTGAACCTGCAGCATATGGGAGTTCCCAGGCTAGAGGTCAAATCGAAGTTGCAGGTGCTGTCCTGTATCACAGCCACAGCAACACTGGATCCTTAACCCACTGAACAAGGTCAGGGATTGAACCGGCATCCTCGGTGACACTAGTTGGGGTCATTACCACTAAGCCACAACAGGAAGCCCCAAACCACGGTATCTTGATTTTGAAAAAAATTACCTTCTAGCTTTGTAGATAGATAGGTAGACAGATAGATACATGGAATATATAACTTCCTATTTCTGTATTTTGGGATGTCTCAATATTCATGTTTGTATTTTTATACAAAGATATTGAAATGGAATTTGTTTATAATTATCTAATTTCTGACTGCTGTTGATTGTTCCTCATAATAAAGCTATTTATTAAAAAAACATAATATATAAAAAGCAAGTAATCACTTTTTATGTCTTAAAGTTAGGGATTTGGAGGAGTCTTCTAACTATCTCCTGAATGGAATAGGGAAAAATGAAAAGGCACAATAACTATTTTAATGAAATCTTTTTCCTCGTACCTGGGGTTACGGTGATACACAATGGGTTAATTCAACATACATGGGAACTTGTGGTTCTTAAATGTAGAAATTGTTCCATTGCTAATTTCCCCAGAGACTTCTGCAGTAAATAGTATGAAACGTGCATTAAAATTAGTACATAAAACAGGACTATCTTTTAATAAGTCCTCTTATGCAATGGCATATCTAAAAGACCTTTGGTCTCTATTGCTATATGTTTGGACCTGCCAAAAAAACCAAATTTAAAATCTAATTAAAATGAAATGAAATTGTAATCCCAAAGTGATAATCTATTTCCCCCTTTCCTTTCTATCCCCACACTTAATCTGAAATGCAACCCCCCCTTCCCTAGGAGTCTTCAATCTAAAAGGACAGCATCATATATATATAAAACTTTTTTTTTTTTGCTTTTTAGGGCTGAACCCATGGCATATTCCCAGGCTAGGGGTCCAATCGTAGCTTCAGCTGCCAGCCTACACCACAACCACAGCAATGCCAGATCCAAGCCACGTCTGCGACCTACACCACAGCTCATGGCAATGCCGGATCCTTAACCCACTGAGCAAGGCCAGGGATCAAACTCGCATCCTCATGGATCCTAGTCAGGTTTGTTAACCACTGAGCCACGATGGGAACTCCAGCATCGTATCTTTCATTTTAACGTTTACTATTTTTCTCAGTGTCATGGGACAATACGAATACATTAGTTTTTAAAGCCCAAATAATGGTTCAATTAGAAAGCCAGTGGGATTTTCTAGGAGTACATATGGCCTTAAAAGAATTTAAATGTGCCTTGGAGGGTGTTTTGTCGGCACGTCCCATGCGTTCCACAAATGACATCAACGCTGAACGAATATCACTCCTTCCCGTGCTAATAAATACGTTATAGCTACTGTGTACTTACTTCTCACTCTCATCCAGAAGCTCATACAGCTCACTCTGCAGCAGACACTTGCAAACAGGAGTGTGAAACACAGAGCAAGTTCCAGGAAAAGCAGTTGGCTTTCTTACCTCAAGGCATAAAAAAATAGGCCTTCTGCCAGGTTTTTGGACACCTAATTCTTTACCAAGCTACCTCCCCTCCCTCTCCCTGCCCTCCAGGACCATTCAGAAAGAAGAAAGAAGCCTCCAGTGTGCAGAGGGATAGTGACCCAAGATCTGTTTAGGTTGTAAACATGATTAAGCTACTTTTCCAGAAAGTTCTGGAGCGCTGCTGGTGTTCACTGAAGACGTCTCCCAGGATGGCTGCACTGACATTTTGAAAGAGGCAGGTTGGGACACGTGTGGATGCTCCTCCGTGCTATGTATGAGCCAAGCAGCTTGCTGTGAAAAGCTGTCATTTTTCCCCTGGGTGTGTCAAACCAGTTTCTCCGGCATGCTGGCTATGAAGCTGAGGCTTATCCAAAAGGAGGGGCTGGTGAGGGAGACTGCGGGGAAAGTCAGCTACTTCTTTAAACTTCAGGTGTGAAGAGAAGCGAGGACGAAAAAAAGAAAGGAAAAAAAACCCCCAAAACCCCTGCTATCTTGCAAAGGTCGCTCAATTATCCGTAGTTCCAAAGAGTGGTGCCACCCTCTCTCTGGGCTCATTGGGAATAGAGGGCAAGGTGGGGGCTCAGCTCTGCCCAAGAAGCACAAGATTCAGCCATGGCTCACAGGCTGGGTGGAGACTGGCCTGAGCTGGGGACCCCGCAAACTCATGGCAAACATGAACTTTCCCTGATTGACTCTTAGCCTTACAGGTTAAATCTCTAGAAAAACCTCAAAGTTAACCAAGCAGTTTCTTTCTTTCTTTTTTTTTTTTTTTTTGTCTCTTTGCTATTTCTTTGGGCCGCTCCCGCGGCATGTGGAGGTTCCCAGGCTAGGGGTCCAATCGGAGCTGTAGCCGCCAGCCTACGCCAGAGCTACAGCAGTGCGGGATCCGAGCCGCGTCTGCAACCTACACCACAGCTCACGGCAACACCAGATCGTGAACCCACTGAGCAAGGGCAGGGACCGAACCCGCAACCTCATGGTTCCTAGTCAGATTCGTTAACCACTGCACCACGACGGGAACTCCAACCAAGCAGTTTCTAAATGATCTTTCCACTTTTGGAAAAGACGTAAATCAATATCTAAAATAACCCCATTTGGAGATGCCCCATGGCTCAGGGTAAATGAATCCCACTTGTAACCATGAGGACACGGGTTTGATCCCAGGTCTTCTTCAGTGGGTTAAGGATTGAGCGTTGCCTTGGAGCTGGGGTGTAGGTCGAAGACTCCTCTCTGATCTGGTGTTGCTGTGGCTGTGGTGTAGGCTGGCAGTTACAGCTGTGATTCGATCCCTAGCCTGGGAACCTCCATATGCCGTGGGTGCAGCCCTAAAAAATAAATAAATAAATAAAATAGCCCCATCTGGATTTTTGAAATGGTGTAGAGTCGAACTTTGTTCTCTCTCCAGAGACCAATATCTGTGCTGGTATCATAGGGTAAAACAAATATGTAAAAAACAAAACAAAACAAAACAAAATGACAAACGGGTTTCTCAGTTGCCTGCAAAGCATAGGCAGTCAGAGCTCTTTGGTAGGCCTGCTTTTGCACAAATGCAAATGTTGAGTCAACTTTTCATAATGTATAAAGGCAAACTCGGCCATGCATTGATCATGAAATGAACTTGCAAATGACTGTACTTGCTGGTATAAATCAGTGCCACCCAGCAAAACAGAGGAGCCACATCAGAGCTTGGTTGTTGCTTTTCTCGAATTCTTTCTTAATATATCTGTTTTTTTTTTTTTTAAATGATTCTGACTGTCAACCGGGATTATTAGACTGCATAATGATATTTTTTTATGTCCAAACATATGAATAAGATTACTTTTTCACCGTGTATATTATGGTTATACATGCTTTCTGAAAATGAATTAACATAGAAATAAATCTGTGATGTCAAGAATATACATTAACCTGTTTGGGTCTTATAAATATGTAAAAATAGCACCTAGCTCTTTCCCTTTCTTTCACAGTGGTAGAATATGCTGGATCTAGAACTGGATATTTTTGTATGTTAGCGGGTATAATTATATTTACTTGATACAATTTAACAATAATTTTTTTAAATATGATGTATTTGGTGTTGTACCTGGCGGTCCTGGGAACACAATACTAAGCTTTAATGCAGTCTTATCTTTGTGACTCTCATAACTTTGCCTCGGGTTGACTGATCTATTGTTGTCTGGGCTATTGCGTCAGACTTAGCTGTATCTTTATCCTCTTTGCAAATTGTTCTTCTTTCTTTCTTTCTTTCTTTCTTTCTTTCTTTCTTTCTTTCTTTCTTTCTTTCTTTCTTTCTTTCTTTCTTTCTTTCTTTCTTTCTTTCTTTTTCTTTCTTTCTCTCTCTCTTTCTAGGGCCACACCTGCAGCATATGGAAGTTCGCAGGCTAGAGGTCAAATCAGAGCTGCAGGTGCCAGCCTACACCACAGCCACTGCAACACAGGATCTGAACTGTGTCTGCCACCTACACCACAGCTCAGGGCAACGCCAGATCCTTAACCCACTGAGTGAGGTCAGGGATTGAATCCGCAACCTCATGGATGCTGGTTGGGTTCATAACCTGCTGAGCCACAATGGGAGCTCCCTTCATACTTCTTTCTAAAGCCATCTTTGTCTTCCTCCCCAACTTTTAGTGGCGCAAGGATCCTTCACTGCCACTCCCCATGGGACCTGGTTCTTTGGCCATGCTCTCCAGCATGGAGGCTGGCACAGGCTCTGCACCCACATCTCCATGCCTGCCCTGTCTGCCTCTCCAGTGGAGGTGCACAGGTCCTCCTTGGGGCAGGGAGGGATAAATTGGGAGGATGAGATTAACACACACACTCTATCATGTGTAAAAGGGAGAACTAACCAGGACTTACTGTACAGCACAGGGAGATCTACTCTGTTCTGAAATAACCTATGTGGAAAAAAGAATGGAGATATATATATATACGTGTGTGTGTATATATATATCTATATATATATATATAACTGGTTCATGGTGGCTCAGAACCCAGGTAGTATCCATGAGGACGTAGGTTCAATCCCTGACCTTGCTCAGTGGGTTAAGGATCCGGCATTGCCGTGAGCTGTGATGTAGGTTGCAGACATGGCTCGGATCCTGCATTTTGCTGTGGCTGTGGTGTAGGCCAGCAACTACAGCTCTTATTTGACTCCTAGCCTGGGAACCCCCATATGCCGTGGGTGCTGCCCTAAAAAGACACACACACACACAAAAATGGTCTTTCCATTTTATTTAAAATTTGTTTAGGGCTGCACTGAGGCACATGGAATGCCAGATCTACACCACAGCCACAGCAATGCCAGATCTGAGCTGCATCTGTGACCAACACCACAGCTCACAGCAATGCTGGATCCTTAACCCACTGAGTGAGGCCAGGGATCAAACCTGTGTCCTCATGGATACTGGTTGGGTTTATTATGGCTGAACGAACAGGAACTCCTGGTCTTCCCTTTTTTAAATGGTTAAAAAAAAAATCAAAAGAAGATTACATGAAGTTTGAATTTCAGTGTTGTAAATAAAGTTTTATTGGAACACAGTCACTCTATTCATTCACATATTGTCTATGCCGAAGTTGACAGAGACAGTAAGACCACGTGGCCTGAAAACCCTAAAATAGTCCACTCTCTGGACTTTACAGAAAAGGTTTACTAATCCTTGCAATAGTTGAAAGCTGTCGTATAGAAGAAATAGACTTGTTCTCTTTGCCCCCAGAAATTAGCTACAAATGAGTAAACTAATGGGTTAGTGGGTAACTGATGGGTAAAAACTACTGGTGAGGAGTTCCTGTTGTGGCTCAGTGGTTACGGACCTGACTAGTGTCCATGAGGATGTGGGTTCAATCCCTGGCCTTGCTCAGTGGGTTAAGGATCCGGCGTTGCCCTGAGCTGTGATGTGAGGTCACAGATGTGGTTTGGAGTCTGCATTGCTGTGGCTGTGGCATAGGCCAGCAGCAGTAGCTCTGATTCAACCCTTAGCCTGGGAACTTCCATATGCCTCGGGTTCGGCCCTAAAAAGCAAAAAAACAAAAAACAACCCCCCCCCCCAAAAAAAACTACTGGTGAGTTTCAATTCCATATACAGAAGAGTGTTTTAATAACCAGAGTTACCTAAAAGCGGAATAGACTGTCTTGTAAGGTAGTGAGATCCCTGTCAAAAGAAATATTTAAGTTAAGCTATGTGACTGCTTGAGAGATATAGAAACAGTTTAAGCACAGTTTGGAAACTGGGTCAGAAACCCTTTCAGAAGCCTTCTGAACTTCTGATTTTATGATTCCAAACTTGTTCCAATCTGCCTGTCTCTGCAATCCTGCAAGTACGCATAGGCCACTATTTACATTTAGATTGGATTGAATACTCTTTTGTATTTTTCACTAACTTTTCTTGCTAACTACTATTCCAAATTTGGGAGGACTAACTATTGCTCCAGGAAATACTCACTGCCCCATATGAATATATGCTCCCAAGGTTAGACCTGTTAAATTACTTCTCACATTTATGACATTAAAATTGCCTGATTGTTACAGTACATGGGTTGTTTGTGAGACAAATGGCATTTTCCCTGAATGTAACCATGTAAGTTCTTTGAACCGAAGGAGGATGGCTTTTTCATTGTATCCTCTACCCAACTCAGAGCCTTGCAGATAATAATACTCTGGGCCAGTTGCTATCATAGCAATCATGTATCAGCTCACTTCATGTTTACAGCAACCCTCTATGAAGGGACAGTGACTAATCAAATATACAATCAGGCAACGCAACTGAGGTGCAGCGAGGTTCAGTAACTCAGGCTAGGAGGGCAGTGCCGGTGTTTGAACCTTGGCCGTCTGGATTCAGACTCTGTGCTTGTAACTGCTACACTTGTGGTTGAATAAAGAACAAGGGTATGTATTTTATCCATGAATGGATTGCGAGAGCTCTGAGTGCAGAGATCGAAACTGCCCCTGCTTTGCTTTTCTACAAAGTCGAGCACAGAAATGAGCCCAGGATATTACTGGATAAGAGAAGATTGAGTTCTTGACTTGGAGTAAAGAGACCCATTTCTAGGCTATTGTTTTGTCTATGAGCTGCTGAGTCGCCTTAGGACGCTATTGTAACCCTTGATGGGCTTCTTGTGTGACTTTTGAGTCTTAATTTCCTTTATAACAGCCCAGTTGTGGCTTTCCTTAGGGTTGCAACTACTGTGTGTGGGCAGTGGTGGGAAGGGGTTTTCATCGCTTCTTTTGCAACAACTTTTGCAACCACATGAGTAGTTGCTTTAAAAAATTGTGTCATCGGCCAACCGCAAACCCCCCTGTTACATTTGGAATGGATGGGCAGGGGGGCCCTACTGCACCGCACAGGGAACTTCGTATGACTGGGTCACTTTGCTCCACAACAGGAATTGAGGAAACATGGTAAATCCATCTTACTTTAGTAAAAAAAAAAAAAAATAGTATTATGTCAGATGTTTCCTTTCTCATATGCGTTCTCTAATTTTTTAATGTTTTTTTCTCATTTTTTAATATAAAGATTGGGTTTTCAATAAGTAAGGTCAAGAGACCAATTGATCATTAGATATTAAGTTGATTTTTCCGTGTTTATAGATAAACTCATTTGTCTGAGGGGTCATTAATATGCTATGACTTCATCACAAATGATTAAGCATATAATTCTGTTATTACTGATCATTTTAGTGAGTAGTTTCAAATAATTATAATAACACCAAGGGTAAAACAAATGGTTTTAAGTATCTCTTTCTTCATGGGAGTCAACAAACTATGTTCCATGAACCAAATCTAGGCTGTTGGATGTTTTCATGAATAAAGTTTAGTGGGACCACAATTATACTCCCGCACTTATGCATCATCTATGGCTACTTTCATACGATAAGGGCAAAGTTGAATAGTTGCAACAGTAGTTGGCCCCAAAATCCTAAAATATTTGCTCTCTGACCTTTTATAAAAAAAAGTTTGCTGGTTCCTGCTCTACTCTATAGACAGCAACATGATCAGCTAGAAAGTGTGAAAAGAGGAAAAAATTCCTTCTTTAAAAATAATTTAGAGTTCCTGTCATGGCTCAGTGGTTAACGAATCTGACTAGGAACCATGAGGTTGCAGGTTTGATCCCTGGCCTCGCTCAGTGGGTGAAGGATCCAGCATTGCCGTGAGCTGTGGTGTAGGTCACGGACAAGGCTTGGATGCAGTGTTGCTGTGGCTGTGGTGTAGGATGGCGGCTACAGCTCTGATTGGACTCCTAGCCTGGGAACCTCTATATGCCACGGGTGCAGCCCTAAAAGGACAAAATGACAAACAAGCAAACAAATAATTTAAAAATCATGACGAAATATATTTTTATTAGAGTTCAACAAAAATTTTCAGCTGAGCAAGGGAGCCTATTGAACTTCAGCTGGTCCTCTTTACATCGAAGTAGATTAATTTGGGACAGTTAATACAATATACTCTGAATCAGTGAGGATGACATGTAGGGTGCAGCCTGTGATTCACTGAAAACATTTTGTATCCATGTATTCAAAACAAAAACAAACCCAAACTCTGAAAATACATATTCTCATATGTATAACATTCAGTTAAGTTTACTTTTGGGGGGGTAGGGATCGTGGAATTAATTGTACCTCTATGTTTTCATTACTGATGTTCATAAATTAAGGAAAATAAAGTCCTTATAAGAGTTTTTTTTTTGTGTTTGTTTGTTTGTGTTTTTTTTTTTAAGGGCCACACCAGTTCCCAGGCTAGGGGTCGAATTGGGGTTGTAGCCGCCGACATACACCACAGCTCACAGCAAAGCCAGATGATTTAACCCACTGAATGAAGCCAGGGATTGAACCCACATTCTCACAGATCCTATTCGGGTTCACTACCACTGAGCCATGAGGGAAACTCCCAAGTCCTTATAAGTGTTAACCATGCAACCTGTAATCATGTAACTGGTTTTGTCCTTTCTGAATATACTTTGAATAAAACTCTTATTGAAATTGAAATTGTTTGAAAGTGGAATCTACCTAGAACATCCCCTTACTTTAGCTTTCTACCATTTTTCTGGTTAATCTCAGCAGCCCTCAATTCCTGAAAATTAATTTACTCTGCTTAGATGTCACTAAGTCAATTTTCCAAATGTTTCATGTTTAATTTGTCTTGAAGTTACCTATTCTCACTAAGCTTTTAGAAGACTGCCTGGGTGAGAACAAAGTTTGAAACAGTGAAAAAAAATTGACATGACATTTATTTGTTGGGTTTTATATAGAAAAGAATGCTTGGCAGCCTTTGAAACCCAATGGAACAATCAGGAACAACTATATATCCATTTCATCTAAGTCTACTTCATTTTCATTTGTGTTAGGACTGAAGCTCTTTTTATACTTTGGGAGAAGTTTCATGCAGTTCTCTGCATGTGTAGTGACCATTATTTTTTGAACCCTCAAACTGGAATGCATATATGCCCTGAAGATATTTTGGCACATGGTCTGATATTGGGTAGGGGTATTGAAAATCAAGAATACAAGAAATTACCTACATATTTTTCTTAAACCACATTTTTCTTAACTTGACCCAATGACAAGTGTTCTGAAGATGCTTTTGCTCTTCTCCAAGAAATTAAAACAGACGCTTCTTGCCATTAATATATTGGATTAACAGGGTGACTTTTACTTCTTTTAAACGAGCATCATTATTGCCTAATCATTAATGTAAAATGCAAACAGTATGGAATGGTATAATTAACATAATTATAGGACTGCATGTAGGTCCTTTTCTTTTGGATCATTACTGTTCTAAAAGTGCAACTATGATGCAGAAAGTTCACCATGCTGGGATGGTAGTGCCCGTGGGCAGATGCCCAGCTAGCCTTCCACAGGAGAGATAATTAAGAGACAATGGTACAGAAATGCCTGCTGTAGCACATACCTGTTCTCCCAAGTGTTGACCTTGCTGCTCCAAGCAACTTAGAGAATGGCTTGGTTTTCACAATTACTATTCCTCCCAGGTTCCAGAGGGAGGCACAGAGGAGATTCTTCAGATTTTACGCCATCTCAGAAAGGTAAAATGCCTAGTTTTAGGAAAGTTACCCCTCTCCTCAGAGACTTGCTAGGAGAGTAGAATTTCAGGTGCTTCAAAAATGTAGGACATATAGAAGAATCAGAAAAGCTGCCAGAAGGAAGCGATTTTCTATTTTGTGCAAATCTTTGCAATGACAGGAAGGTGGAGAGTGAGTGGGAGAAAAATCTACTGACTCGGAGCATTGTTCATGTGGGTTAAGACAGGTGTGGCTGACTTGGTGGAGTCCTCTTGGCAAAAAAATATGCTTCTCAATTATATATAACTTTTTAGTCAAAGTGCTAAGAAGGCGAGGAATGTGGGTTTGTCAACATTAGAAGCACAGGCAGAACCTGGAGATGCTACAGGTCTGATTCCAGATCGCTGCAATCCAGTGAATACTGCAATAAAACGAGTCCCATGAATTTTTAGGTTTCCCAGTGCATATAAAAGTTCTGTTTACAATATAGTTTACAGTAGCCTAGTAAGTGTGCAATAGCATTATGTCTAAAAAGCAATGCACTTACATGAATTAAAAAATACTTGATTGCTAAAGATTGCTAAACAGGAGTCCCCATTGTCGCTCAGCGGTAACGAACCCAACTAGTATCCATGAGGATACAGGTTTGACCCCTGGCCTTGCTCAGTGGGTTAAGGATATGGCATTGCCGTGAGCTGTGGTGTAGGCTGGCAGTTGCAGCTCTGATTTGATTCAGCCCCTCACCTGGGAACTTCCATATGGGTGGGTGCAGCCCCCAAAAGCCAAAAAAAAAAAGAGAATGCTAAACATCCTCTGAGCCCTCAGCTCAGGGAGTCATAATCTTTTTGCAATAGTAACATCAACAATCACTGATCACAGATCCCCATGACAAAATGTGATAATAATGATAAAAAAAATGTAAATGCCCCAAGAATTACCAAAATGTGACGGAGAGACATGGACGGAGCAAATGCAGTTGCAAAAACAGATGCCGATAGACGTGATGGATACAGGGTTGTGGCAACTTTTCAATTTGTAAAAAATGCAATATCTGGGAAAGGAAGTAAAGTGAAGTGCAATAAAACAAGATTGGCTGGTATCCTGCTGTCCTGCTGTCGAAACTGGCCAAGAAACTTGGCCATTCAAGAAACTTATAGCAACATGGTTAACTGCACTGCTTGGTTGTAAAAACTGGGGTGAGATATCGTAAGACATATTTAAAGAGTCCCAAATTCAATGAGCAAAATAATGACCTACATAAAATCATCCAAAGGGCCAATACTTTTTGCCCAAGGACATCATTAACCACATTAAGCATTGCGTTGAACGCAGCCTGTATGTACACCTGTGTGTATGCTTAAGCAATAAGTAAACTAGTTTCTTTTTCTTTCTTTTTTCCTGTAAAGATTAGTGTGGGGATCAGCGAAATGGAAATAAATAAAATCTCATGTGCAGAACCCCCTCTGTGTGCTTCCTCTTGAAAATATTGATTTCCTTTTATTCCATTCAAAAGGGAGACCCGTGAGAAGCCGAAAGAGGAGGGCACTGTCTCTTTAGGAATACTAATCAGGAAATTCAAGGGAGGCGGTGGGAGTTCAAGTTTCATCTTTCCATTTCCTAGAGGCGCAGACTCTGCAAGTTGTCACCTTGGTGTATTCAGTGCCTTTTGAAGCACTAGACTCCTCCAGAGAGAATGTCAGCCCCCGCCCTGGGCAGTTTTGACAAACAGAGTATATATTGATACATGATAAAGTATGCCAGAAATCACCCCAGTGCTAAAGGCTACTATAGTTTTAATATCATCATTTGAATTAACAAGCATTCTGTGGAGAAATAATGAGCTTTCATTATTCAGAACATCATCCTTACCCGGGGAACTCAGAAACCATTAGCTCTTGAGAACTTAATGAAAAGATGATAAAGAATGTTTTAGATAAAAGTTTGAACGGGCACACTTGATAACGGAGGTAAAATATTCATGTTTGCTTGGATGATGCATTAAGGTTGCCGAGCGAGAGGCTCGTTGAAGCCACCGGGTGCCAGGTGTGCTGTGAGCTTGTGCTGCAGCTGGACTGGCCCAGGGCTGAGCTCGGGCTGTCATTCCTGAGCTGACGATGCCTGCAGCGTGGCCACGTTTCCTTTACACTCTCAGACAAGAAGAGATGGATGTACTCAAGATAAAGAGGGAATGGAGATCAAGCTTGATCCACAGGTATTGATGCACAGGTACAGCGTTGGCTTCCTAACTAATTTTTTAAGCAGCCTCTCATCTATTAAGTTAAAGTACTTGAGTTTCTGTGGTCAGTGTTTTATTTTTCTGCTCTTCGTCTGATGAGAGAAATCGGAAAAAGAAAGGAAATGATTAAGTTACCGCTTCAGGTCTGGAGCGTCAAACATAACATTGCATTGGAAAGGAAAAGAAAAAGGAAGGAAGACACCAGCAAAAGGAGATTTGACATCTTTAACACTCGGATGCCAACACAAGGGTTTCTGAACGGATACGTGGCACTTGACCAATGGAGATATGAAATAAAACTCATGCTTAGAGTAGAGTCCTTGAAAAATACAAGAAGTAGAAGACAGCAAAACACCATTCACTCCTTTCACTGTCCAAAGATTGCCCTGGGTAATGCTTTCAGCCCTTTTGCAGTATGTAGCTTATTTACAGGGCAATGGTCGTAGGGCAAAGGCACTATTATACATGTTGTGATTTTTAGAGCATTTTTTTTCTGGCTGTAAAACGAATAGAAGGAGGATTGTCTCCAACTGGAAGATATTGGAGATTATTAAAACTTTGGTGTCCGTGAGAATCACCCTGGAGAGCTTATTAAAAGCATAGTCTCCTGGACATCACCTCAGAACCACCGAATAAAATATCCAGTGGAAAGGCAGTCTCGGGGGTAGAACTGTCCAAGTCAGACCTTTGGTTCCATCACTTAGTGATGTGTATCCTTGAGCGTATTATTTCACCCTTGAAGCTGCAGTTCTCCCGTTTATAAATTACAGCTAAAAAGAGTGCATACCTTAGGGCTCTCATAAGGATTAAATGGCATAATGCCCATAAAGTACAAAGAATATTGGTTGGCACATAGCATGAAATCAAATGTTAACAATTAATATTCTTTTTATTAATATTATTACTATTGTAACCCTTCTCTCCAGTTACAAGCAGCTCTAATGGACCACTAAAATCTAGTGTGTCTAGTCTTTTTTTTTTTTTTAACCATATATTTAAGAATACAATTAGCGGAGTTCCTGTTGCGGCTCAGTGGTAACAAACCCAACTAGCATCCATGAGGATGTGGGTTCGATCCCTGACCTTGCTTGGTGGGTTAAGGATCTGGCACTTGCTGTGAGCTGTGGTATAAGTCACAGATGTGGCTTGGATCTGGCGTTGCTGTGGTTGAGGCATAGGCTGCCCACTGCAGCTTGACCCCTAGCCTGGGACCTTCCCTATGTTGCAGGGGCAGCCCTAAAAAGACAAAAGAAGAAAAAGAAGGAACGAATAGGATTCGGATGGTGTTATTGTAGATATGACAGATGAGTGTTCAGGATCCTTTCCAACCGTTTTCTGTTGTATATGTACGTTTCTTGCACCTACATGGACATGTGTCTTGTACATTTCTCAGAATCCCTTATACTTAAGGTTCTGAGTAAAATTTCAGTTCCAGAGGGTAGATGAATTAGAGGTACTCACTTAAGATTTAGAAGGTGGAAGTGAGGTTGAGGCTGTGTTTCTGCTGTTTAATTTTCCCGGCAAACCCTAGGAAACTGGAATTTCTACTACAGCATCAGTAGGAGTCAATAGCTGCTGAAATACAGAGTTGGGGGGGGGGGTGGAGAGGGGGCCCATTTGCTGGTAGAGATCATAGCAGGCTTCTCGGTTGAGATGGTGGTGGTGAAGCTCGGAAACTGGTTCCTCCCTCCTTTGTGTCAAGCCTTCCTTATCACAGAAAAGCCTCTTTAGGCGGCTGAATTTTGTGACTTTGGAAGTCATTCCAGAACTCTAACCCAGAGGCTATTTCCTTAGGCTTCCCAACAACCCAGGAACCCATTGAAAACGTATAATAAAACTTGATTCTTCTAAACTTGCTAAAGTGGATTTTGTTCTTTTCAAAGAAAACCTCATAGCATTGAAGACAGTACTTCAAAATTAAAATTAGATAGAAATAGTCTCATCTTAGAAAGAAGATGAGGGGTTTGTGTCAGTTAAAACAAATAATAGACCAGTTTATTGGTCTCTACTAATTATCTATAAAACTGTATTTAGGTTTCTCAGTAGACAGTTTAAATATGGAGAGAAAAAAAAAATCAATATCCAAGAAGCTTGGCAATGAAAATGGCCTTTATGCTGGTGTTGGTGGTTCTGCTTTTGTGCAGGACAAAAGAGCATTTTTTTTCTTTTTTTTTTTTGTATCAGCTGTGTGGAAAGTTCTGTCAGTGTTAGTAAATGCTGGCACAGAGCAGCACTATTTCTTGTTTTAAGTCATTATCGAAGAAGTCAAGTATTTAGAACATGTAGCTTAAAAAGCATTTCTGATGCTGGGAAATGAACAGCCTCCGAAGCAGCAAAGGAACAGTTGGTTAAAGCATTGCAGAGAAAAGCTCTGCTCCTTGGCTGCAGAATCAATTTATAAACAACATTCTCCGGTAATGATTTTTCTCGCATCTTTAAAATGTATATTGAAAAAGCGAAGTTATAGTTTTGTTTAATTAGTAAAGGCCAATAAACTGTCCCATGACAGAGGTTCTTTCTGTTGCCTTCTGCCATCAAATAAAACTCGGCAGCGTATAAATTCAAGGATCATAGGTTTTTGTTTTTGTTTTTGTTTTTCTGTCTTTCTCTCTCTCAAAATTCTGTAAGCAATGTCCCCCTGTATTCTGGCATTTAGGGTTAAAGGGAAGAAATCTGAAGACAGCTTGATTTTTATTCCATTGCAGATGCTATTTCAGCCTTTCTAATCCGTATATCCATTTGGAGAATAAAACTGAAAAACAAACGAAAAACCAAACAAACAGAAATTGGTGCAGGCACTTGGGAAGACTTGGGTATCATTCATACTAGGAGATGGAGTTTTTTCCGGGTACAGGGCATTCTGGGAAATGGAGTCTAGCCAGTGCTTTGTAATTTGTAATTTCCAAAATTTACTTTGGAATAAAATTTTATCTCTGCCTGACAAGAATTGTCTTTTTATGAAAATGGGAAAACAGAAGCATACCAACAGGAGGCTTGTAGAAAAATACTGCAGAATTAGGGGAGAAAACCATTACCTTGAAATCTCAGAGAAACACAATGTATCATCTAGTTCAGATAAGAACAACAACAACAGCAAAACTTTAGAAAATGGCGGGAGTTGCCGTCGTGGCTCAGTGGTTAACGAATCCGACTAGGAACCATGAGGTTGTGGGTTTGATCCCTGGCCTGGCTCAGTGGGTTAAGGATCCGGCGTTGCCGTGAGCTGTGGTGTAGGTTGCAGATGCGGCTCGGATCCCGCGTTGCTGTGGCTCTGGTGTAGGCTTGGCAGCTACAGCTCTGATTAGACCCCTCGCCTGGAACCTCCATATGCTGCACCCTGGAAAAAAGGCAAAAAGACCAAAAAAAAAAAAACAAAAAAAAACTTTAGAAAATGACTTGGCCTTCTCAGTGGATACCAGACACTATGCCTAGGCCTTGCCTCTCAGCTAAGAATATGCAATGGGAGGTGAAGCATCTTCTCATTACATCTGGGGGCTGGGGATGGGCAGTACCACTCAGATTCCTGAGATAGAATGTGAGCAGCCTCCTGATCGCTTATCTCAAACGGCTCTGCTTTCCTTCTAACAAATCTTATTGCCTTTCCTTCCAGATTCTAGGAATCTATTGTCTATTGAGCTTAGATTTTAGCATCATTACGGATTCAACTGCATCCCCCAAATTCACATGATGAATTTCTTATCCCCAATAGCTCAGAAAGAAGCGATACTTGGACAGAGTCTTTAAAGAGGTAATTTAGGTTAAACGAGGTTATATGGGTGGACCCGAATGCAATATGACTAGTGTCTTTATAAGAAAATATTTGGACACACAAAGAGATGCCCGGGATGGGCACACACAGAGGAAAGAGGGCTGGAGGAGACAGCAGCCATCAGTGAGCCGAGGAGAGAGGCCTCAGAATTAACCAGCCCTGCCAACACTTTGATCTTGGACTTCCAGCCTCCAGAATTGTGAGAAAATAAATGTCTATTGTTTGAGTGACTCAGTCTGTGCATTTGGTTGATGGCAGCCCTAGCAAAGTAATACAAACGTTATTTTGAATAGGGTCTTTTTATTTACCTTTGTTTATATATTTTAGTGGGAAGTCAGAAAGGCTGTGTTAGGGGCTGGTAAATAGCATTTTTGTTTTGAAATTATGAAGTGTTTTAAGGAAACAAAAATCATAATGAATACCGTAATAGCAAGGTGCTTATCGCTCAGCCTGAAAAATAAACCACTACAAGACCAGTTAAGGGGCGGTCCCTTCGTGGCTCAGGGGAAATGAATCTGATTAGCCTCCAGGAGGAGGAAGGTTTGATCCCTGGCCTTGCTCAGTGGGTTAAGGATCTGGCTTTACTACGAGCTGTGGGGTAGGTCGCAGATGTGGCTTGGATCTGGGATTGCTATGGCTGTGGTGTAGGCCAGCAGCTGTACCTCTGATTCAACCCCTAGCCTGGGAACTTCTATAGGCTGTGGATTTGGCCCTAAAAAGAAAAAAAAACCCAAAAAACTAACTAAATAAATGTTAAGATGGCATTTCTATTAAAAATAAAAAACAAAAAAGAAGTCCAATTAAAGCCCCAACTTTTTTCCCTGTTCTTCCCCCTTCCTGAGATCATTAGCCTCCTGAATGGGGTACCATCTCCATATATATTATTATATTTTTATAATATAGGTTAGTATTTTTTTTTTGCCTTTTCTAGGGCCACTGCCACAGCATATGGAGGTTCCCAGGCTAGGGGTTCAATCGGAGCTGTTGCCGCTGGCCTACACCACAGCCCCAGCAACACAGGATCCGAGCTGAGTCTGCGACCTACACCACAGCTCAGGCAACGCTGGATCCTTAACCCACTGAGCAAGGCCAGGGATGGAACCCGCAACCTCATGGTTCCTAGTCGGATTCGTTAACCACTGTGCCACGACGGGAACTCCTCATATATGTTACTATTAATAAGAAATTCATAGTGCTCTTTTGCTTATATTTTTTAACTTTATATGTGCTATTGAACTGTACTTGTCCTCCAACTTGCTTTTTCCTCCCCATTTTATACCCTGGGCATTTATTCTTGCTGATATATGTAAAGTTTTATCAGCTACTTTTAATTTTTCGTGAGTCCATCACAGTTTTTTACACAATGCATCCTTGATGGAACTTTAGTATATTTTTAGTTTTTCATTGCTTTGCAGTGCTGCTATGAAAATTCTTAAAGATATCTTCTTGGGCACATGGACACGGTTTCTCCACGTTTGGAATTGTGGAGTCGTAGGTTTTGAGTCGTTTTAAATTTACTACCTCTGACCCAAAACCTTCTCCAAATTGCATGCATCAACTTATATAAGAGCCCATGTTCTTGGGAGTTCCCATCGTGGCGCAGTGGTTAACGAATCCGACTAGGAACCATGAGGTTGTGGGTTTGATCCCTGCCCTTGCTCAGTGGGTTAAGGATCCGGTGTTGCCATGAGCTGTGTTGTAGGTTGCAGATGCGGCTCAGATCCCGAGTTGCTGTGGCTCTGGCGTAGGTCAGTGGCTACAGCTCCGATTCGACCCCTAGCCTGGGAACCTCCATATGCCGCAGGAGCGGCCCAAGAAATGGCAAAAAGGACAAAAAAAAAAAAAAAGCCCATGTTCTTGCCAATATAAGGTGTTGTTAGCATTGGAACATTTTTATCAATCTGATGCGTATGAAACCTCATGGTTTTAATTTTCCTATCTGTAATTATTCTTGTGATTGAAGGTTTTTTTCATGTTTTTGATCATCTGCATTCTCTCTTCCATAAATTCTCTGTGTACATATTTTTCTATTTTTCTATTGGGTTGATTTTTTTTTTTTTAAAGTTGGAATGGTAATGAAATGGCAACCTACACACAGGGAGAAAATATTTGCAAATGATGTAGCCCATCAAGGGCTTAATTTCTGAAGTATACAGGTAGCTTATACAACTCAAAAACAAAAAACAAAAAACAAAAAATCAACAACAACAAAAACCAACCAAACAAACAAAGAAGGCAACAAAAAAACCCCAAACAACCCAATCAAATAATGGGCAGAAGATCTGCACAGACATTTCTGCAAAGAAGCTGTGGTTACCAGATGGTTATCACACCCAGGAAAAGATGCTCCACACTGCTCATTTTTAGAGAAACCAGTCAAAACTACAACGAGGAGTTCCTGTTGTGGTGCAATGGTAAAGAACCTGACTAGTATCCATGAGGACACAGGTTCGATCTCCGGCCTTACTCAGTGGGCTAAAGATCTAGCATTGCTGTGGCTGTGGTGTAGGCAGGCCGCTACAGCTCTGAATGAACCCCTAGCCTGGGAACTTCCTTATAGCACAGGTGTGACCCTAAAAAGAAAAGAAAAAAAATACAATGAGGTGTCATTGACTGGTATCACACCAGGCGGAAGAGCCATCATCAAAAATCTATAAATAGTAAATGCTGGAGAGGGTGCAGAGAAATGGGAACCTTGCTTCAGTGAAGGTGGCAATGTAAGTTGGTGTCGCCTCTGTGGTTACAAAAGCATGGAAGTTCCTTAAAAAACTAAAAAGAGTATGATCCAGCAATCCCAATCCTAGGCGTATATCTGGAAAAGGCAAAAACTCTAATTTGAAAAGATGCATGTACCCCATGGTTCATAGCTGCAGTCTTCAGAGTAGCTGCGAGATGAATGCATAGAGATGGGAAGGTCTTCACAATGGGCCACTCAGCCACAAAAAAGGATGAAACATTAACCCTTTGCAGTGACAGGGATGGTCCTAGAGGTGATCATACTAAGAGAAGTAAGTGAGACCAAGACAAATATGGTATGATATCACTTATATGTGGAACCTAAAAATAATCGTGCAAATACGGGCATTTACAAAACAGAAACAGACTCACAGACATAGAAGCCAAAGGGGACGGGGGAAGGGAAGGGACCCTTAGGAGTAAGGGATTAACAGATGTACACTACGATGCATAAAATGGACAAACCACACGTATTTACTGTAGAGCACAGGGAACTACCTTCAGTATCTTATAAAAACCTGTAATGGAAAAGAATCCGAAGCCGTACACCTGAAACTAACACAATACTGTAAATCAACTATAGTTACATTTTTCTTTTTTCTTTTCTTTTCATTTCTTCTTTACTCCTATCCTAAGAAGGGAGAATCGAGGGAGGGATGTTCCATGTTCAGGTACTTCTTCTTTCTTTCTTCTTGTTCTTTCTTTCTTTCTTTCTTAGGGGCGGGGAATGGACGGAAGGCCTTCCTTCCTGGAAGTCCGGAAGGACCTTCCTTCCTTTTTTCTTTTTTCGTCTTTTCTTTCTTTCTGCTCTTTCTTTTTCTTCCTTCCTTGCGGGGATTTTTTTTTCTCCTTCTTTTTTCCTTTCTTTCTCTTTCGTTCTGTTCTTCTTCCTTCCTTCCTTCTTTTCTTTTTTCTTCTTTTTCTTTCTTTCTTTCTCTCTCTCTTTCTTTATTTCTTCCTTCCTTCCTTCCTTCTTTCCTTCTTTTCTTTTTTTCTCCTTTCTTTTTCTTTCTTTCTTTCTTTCTTTCTTTCTTTCTTCCTTCCTTCCTTCCTTCCTTCTTTCTTTCTCTCTCTCTCTCTTTCTTTCTTTCTTTCTTGCCATACCCAAGCCCGTGGAATCTCCTGGGCCAGAGATCAAACCTAGGTCACAGCAGGAACCCAAGCCACGGCAGTGGCAACAGCAAATCTTTAACCTGCTACACCACAAGGGAACTCCCATTTTGTAAAAAATTAATAAAAAATAAAATTGTCTGTAGAGTGTCTGTGTCCATTCGGGCAGCTGTAAGAGAATACAGTAGTCTAGGTGGCTTGTAAACAACGGGATTTATTTCTCATAATTCTGGAGGCTAGGAAGCCCACAGTCAAGGTGCTGGCACGTTTGGTGTCTGGGGAAAGCCTGCCTACTGGTCATGGAAAGCCATCCTCTCATGGTGTCCTTATGTGGTAGAAGGCCCGAGGGAAGTCTGGGTTCTCTTTTATAAGGCACTAACCTTGTTCACACAGGCTCCCTCCTCATGACCTAATTACCTCTCAAAGTCCCCACCTGCTACTGCCATTACCTTGGGGGTTAAGATTTTAACATATAATTTTGGGAGGACACAAATATTCAGCCTAGAGTGTGGAGTTTCTTTACATATTCTAGCTACGAAGCCACTGGGTTATACAGCCTTCCACCTTGGTTCATGGTTTCTCTTTTTACTTGTCTTTGATGCGCAGAACTTTTGCTGAGCTAATGCTCAGGCTGTCTAGCAGGGTGCTTTAAACTCTGAGCAAAGCCATTTTCTTCCCTCAGTTAGCTTTTATTTCCTAATATACAAATTGGCAGTTGCCTTTAAGACAGACCATTTTTTTGGTCTTGCTTTTCTTAATATTTAGATTATTATGAAGCCTGGTTAACAACTGTGGAAAGTATAATTTGTCTATCAGAAGGTTACTTGTAAGGATTACATGTATACATTTAATATGAACCAATAATTTTTATTAATTGTCTTATTGGCCTAAAGGACAACTGCATTTTTTGTGTGAATTAAATGCTTTATAATTTCTAGCAGTGACCACATTCATTTGATTTTTTACATGATGTAAATAATAATTTATTCATTTGTTTAGCTTATTATGAAGAATACTGAGGATTCATTAGGATTGCAAACACATTATGTACTTTGTGGTATTTTAAACTGATTCATAATTAATTAATTAATATGTGTGAATTGATAGCATTTCATATTTAATTTACATTGAATCTAGTTGCATATTTAGTCTACTTTGTTTCTTTAGCTACTGGGCTAAATATAAACAGATGCGTATGTTTCTATTATTAAGCTTCTTTGCAGAATATATTTTCAATTAAATTACTCAATCTGTGATTGTCTGATGGACTTTGCCCCGGCTCAGAAGAAAGTTTATTCATATTATAAAGAGCCAACAATAAGGTTTATCAACAAACAATTTTTTTATTATTAAAAAAGTGAAAATTATGAAACAATACAAACTGTAATATTTCAATTCATTGACAGATGTTACAGAGTTAATTTCATTTCTAAAAGTTTGCTATTGTTTTAGTAACAATAAACTTTCCTCGTTAACTCATTTTTTAAAAGTTCATTTGAAAAACAAAAATGGGGAGTTCCTGCCATGGTGCAGCGGAAATGAAACTGACAAGGAACCATGAGGTTGTGGGTTCAATCCCTGGCCTTGCTCAGTGGGTTAAGGATCCAGTGTTGCCCTGAGCTGTGGTGTAGGTCGCAGAGGAGGCTAGGATCTGGTGTTGATGTGACTGTGGTGTAGGCTGGCAGCTACAGCTCTGATTGGACCCTTAGCCTGGGAACCTCTGTAAGCCGCAGATGCAGCCCTAAAAAGACAAAAAAAAAAAAAAGAAAAAGAAAAAAGAAAAAGAAAAGTGTTTCAAAGTCCATTTGCATTTGAAAGTCTTCTATTAAGATTTTCCTGGGCACCAGGGCAGGGAAAGAGACCGCATCTGCATGTAGGTTTTATCTCTCTATACACTTGAAGCTTTCTGGGAAAGTTTTCAGTTCAAAATGGATTTCTTGAATATCCTTAAAGTATACAAACTAATAACGGTGTTTCAAATAAAGTGTAAGTTATTTAAAGAATTTATGCTTTCTTTTGGTTTGGGCAAATATTTGTGTGTGTGTGTCTTTTTAAGGCTGCACCTGCAGCGTATGGAAGTTCCCAGGCTGGGGGTGGACTACACCTCAGCCGTAACAACTCGGGATCTAAGCTGTGTCTGCATCCTACAGCACAGTTCACGGTAACACCAGATCCTTAACCCACTGAGCGAGGCCAGGGATCAAACCCGCTTCCTTGTGGATACTAGTCAGGTTTGTTACCACTGAGCCACGATGGGAACTCCAGGCTTGGGCAAATTTTTTTTTTTACTGAAGAACATATGGGAAGAAAGATGGATTTTTAGATACACAGCCTATCTGCTATGAATGTGCGCTTTGGTGGATGTGATGTGGTGAAGGTGATGGGAAAGTTCAGACACGAAGATAACAAAAGATGGAGCAGGTCAGGAGAGACAGACAGAAAATAAACAGGTTGGCCTGAAGTTGGACACAGGTATGAGGTGTGGCAGGAAATGGTAGGTTCCACTCTTAGAAATTCCATCTGGGTGGTTTCCTATGTGTCTGCAATAAAACTCTTGCACAATAAATGAAGAAAAGTATATAAAAGTTTAAATTTTATTGGGTGTCAAGCTCTTAAAGAAAAGCTGCTCCCCAAGCATTCGAGGATGACTGGGTTTGACTGAAAGGACCCCATGCTGAAAGGGTGGGCATCCCGCTGTTGCCATGGTGGACGGTGAGCAGCTGAAGCAGAAATGTACCTGCTTCGCCACGGAAGGAAAGGTTACACTAGACCCTAAACATAAATTCCACACTGTGAGAATTGCTATCTACCGGAAACAGCAATGATAGAAGGTAGGCAAACAAATGGCAATCAATGCTCACAGAAGCCCCCTTGTCAGTGCTTGTTGCTAACAGATGCATTTAGGTAAATGCTGTTACCTCAAGAAGTGTTATCTTCTGGGGATCCTTATCATAATTTTATTTTAAATCCGAACAGCTGTTGTTTAACTACCACAGACCACAATTTATCTACAGCTTGGGGCCATAAAGTTAGCTTTAATGCACTCTGCTTCTTCCCCCACCCCCCTGCATTTGATTTAATTTCCATGCATCTGACACTCACAGGCTATATACTATTTGCATATTTCAATATGTACTTTTGCAGAGCCCATAAGTACTCAGGTGCTAAAAGTGCAAGAATCATTAAAAAAGGAAGTTCCCAGTGACACATGATGAAAGACAGGAAGAGGGTTCACTTCCACGTAAAATATTTTGAACATAATAATAGCTCCTTGAGGACAACGAAGCAGGTTTTTCTAGGGTGGTTGGTTTATGGTGACTGCAGGAAAAAAAAAAAAAAAAGGATTTTTTTTGGCAGTGAAACACAGCACGCTTTTCTGCATTGAGCCCTAGGGTTTACCATACAGTGTCGAAGAGAGAACTTCAGCTTTATTTAAGAAATCAACAAATGCGACCACTTCCATAACCCAAATTCTTTCTAAAATAAATATTCATGTTTTTTCATTCATGAAATTATAAAACATGAGGTTGCCGTTTCAAAAAAAAGGTAACTCTGGGGGTAGATAGGAAGAGAATGCAGTCATCCTTGGGGAAACTTTGAAAAAAGCTCCCCCGTGGGTTATGGTACCATGTTTAGCAAAGGTGCCCGGAAGACAGGCCATGAGCAAACCTAGGGCTTCCGCTGCTGCTGGATGGAAAATCAATTTCGGTCAGGGTTGGCTGGATCCAAGACTCCTTTTTTTTTTTTTTCCTTTTTTTTTGGTTTTAACTATAGCATCTGAAACCTTCCAAGGTTGAGGGCAGAGGACTCAAAACACTTTTTGTTTTCTCTTTCCTTTAGCCTTGTTGGCAGACTCCTGCAAGTGTGGAGAACCTCAGCTTCCATCTCTCCTCCCTCCGTTGAGGTACCAGCAATATGTTAAGAGGGCTGCTTGGCTTTCAGAGCTATTCAGGGAGACCTTTTAGGCTCCAGCCCTTGTTGAATCCTTGCTTGTCAGAATCAGGTTTCATATCTCACTTCAAGGATCACGTCTCACTTCCTTAAGGATCTTTAAGTAACAGAAGGAGGCGGCCGCCGTGGCTCAGGGATTCTAGGGCTTCCTAATTTGATGCTTCGTTTTCTGGCAGCAAACAGTTGTTTCCAAAATGGTGATTACACAGGTGCCCTAGCACTTATCCGTAAAATCAGCAAATGCAAGAAGTATATATACCCTCACTGGTGAGATGAGCAATAAGAAAAAGAGAGTCACACACCTGTCGTAGAGGTGTAGCTGGAAAGCGGAATCACAGCAGACGTTTCCTTTCTAAGCAATTGTTGCTCATGGAAATGCAAATAGTCCAATTAGGACCCAGGAAGTGGTGAGAAGGGAGAAGGGTTTGCGGGGCCTAATCTGGGAGTGTGATTTTGGGGGCTGCAGATGACGTCAGTATTATAAAGTCAGACCTCTGGGCATACTTTTACCTTTGAGGTTTCTTTGTGTGTACTTCCAATAGACCCCAGAGTGGGAAATCACTGGAAAGGGGACTAGTTTTGTTTTTGTTTTTATAGCCACACTTGTGGCATACGGAAGTTCCTGGGCAAGGGGTGGAACTGGAGCTGCAGCTACCAGCCTACACAACAGCCATAGCAATGCCAGATCCAAGCTGCATCTACAAGCTATGCTGCTGTTTGCAGTAACTCCAGATCCTTAACCCACAGAGCTAGGCCAGGGATCAAACCTGCATCCTTGTGGAAACTGAGCCAAAGTGGGAACTCCAGGACTAGATTTTTTTTTTTTAATAATGATTTTTATGTTTTCCATTATAGCTGGTTTACGGTGGTCTGTCAATTTTTTACTGTACAGCAAGGAGACCCAGTCACACATACATGTATTTACATTCTTTTTTCTCACATTATCCTCCATCACGCGCCATCACCAGTGACTAGTTCCCAGTGTTATCTGGCGGGATATCATAGATATTTTTTTTCTCTCTCTCTCTCTCTTTTTTTTGTCTTTTTTGCTATTTCTTGGACCGCTCCCGAGGCATATGGAGGTTCCGAGGCTAGGGGTCGAATCGGAGCTGTAGCCACCGGCCTGCGCCAGAGCCACAGCAACGCGGGATCCGAGCTGCATCTGCAACCTACACCACAGCTCACGGCAACGCTGGATCCTTAACCCACTGAGCAAGGGCAGGGACCGAACCCGCAACCTCATGGTTCCTAGTCGGATTCGCTAACCACTGCGCCACGACAGGAACTCCCAGGATATCATAGATATTTTTAAGGAGAGTTGCGTGGTACCTCGTGTTTCGTGAGAAACTGACCCTGTGAAAATTCTAAGCTGATTTACAAATCAAAGAGAGTGAGATAAGTGACAGTAATCACTGCCTAGCACTTCCTCAGCAACCCTCATTTGAAAGTTTCAAAGAGTCTGACAAACCTTAATTAAGGAAGCCTCAGGGATGCCGCAGTGGGACAGAGAAGGGGGTAATTTCAGCACTTGTGGATGGAATGCAAGAGCGCCTTCCTCTCCTCCGCTCGCTTCTAAATGGCTCTTAGGTACTTGGTACAGAAAGGCAGAGGACAAAACGAAAGCCCACCTGTCATGACTCTAACGGAAGGTGAGCTGCTCCCTTGGGAGTGAAGGATTTGACCATGGACCTTTTATTTTTTTATTATTTTTTTTTTGTCTCTTTGCCATTTCTTGGGCCGCTCCCATGGCATATGGAGGTTCCCAGGTTAGGGGTCGAATCGGAGCTGTAGCCACCAGCCTACACCAGAGCCACAGCAACGCGGGATGCGAGCCGCGTCTGCAACCTACACCACAGCTCACGGCAACGCTGGATCGTTAACCCACTGAGCAAGGGCAGGGACCGAACCCGCAACCCCATGGTTCCTAGTCGGATTCATTAACCACTGCGCCACGACGGGAATTCCGACCATGGACCTTTCTAAGGCCCAGGAAGGTCAGCGATGCACGATGCTATGCTGAACAGATGGAACCCAGCACAGCCGCAAGTGGCATGGTCCTCAGCAGGAGACTGACCTTCAGGCTAGAAGTTAGGTGGCAGCAAGGAACCTGGCCGCTGAGTCTCCCACGCTGGATGGCTTCCTGCTGGGCTCTGCATAGCCTCCTTCAGACATCTCCCAACTGACTGTGGATCCAGCCTGCCTTGACTATCTCAAGCCATCCCACACTGGATCATAGCTTCTAGGATTATGGCTGGAGGATGCTTATCTCATTGATGCTGAACTGAGATGAATCATCTTTCTCAGTCTATCTTGGTTCATTGACAATTTTTTTTTTCAAATGAACGCTTTAAAAAACTTACTTAAAAATAGATAATATATTGCCTTTCTAATTTTTCAATAAGGTAGGGAAGTCAGAAAGCATTTTCTCTCAGGAGGCAAATATTTATGTGGGATAAAGAAATCTGTTTCTACTCTTTTTTATTTATTTTTTTATTATATTTTACAGCCACACCTGTGGCATTTGGAAGAAGGTGGCAGAAGACATGAGATTCTTGGGTCAGAAACAAACTAGTCACAACAATAGTAGTAGCCAGAAAATTTGCTCTCGTTCTCTGAACCCCAATTCTTACAGGGCTGCATGAAGTGGGCTGGGTGACACCTGCACATGCAGTAAATTGAATTATAGAAGAAGAACTCCGAATTTAGGGAATGAATCTTGTATAATAAGCAGTAAGCCTGCCTGCCCTTTGTCCTGGAAGGAGACATTATACTGGACCGTAAGCAAGCCTGCCGCTTGCTCCAAAGGAGGACTCCATCCTTACCTTCCAAGGCTATTCACTGTACAAACATCCTGGAACAAAAGTAGTCAAGTACAGAAGCCAGAGAGAGGATGCGGATTCGATCCCTGGTCTCCCTTAGTGGGTAAGGGGTCCAGCCTTGCGGCACGCTTCGGTGTAGGTCATAGAGGCAGCTCAGATCCAATCTTGCTGTGGTGGTGGCATAGGCTCCAGTTGCAGCTCTGATTTGACCTTGAGCCGAGGACCTTCCATAGGCCACAGGTGTGGTCCTACAAAAAAGGAGAGCGAGAAAGAAAAAGAAACTTCTTAAATCAGGATTGGTAAAAACAGGGTTGTTTCCGTATCTTCAAGGTCTGAAAAATTCGATGACCTATTACAGTTCATTCAGATCGGCAGAGGTCATTTGTAAAGGCTGATCAGTTACCATCTAAGGTGTAGGTCTTAATTTTTTGAACTCAGTGACAACGTCAATGACATATACGCACATACACTTTTCTTACTTAAGGGAAGTTATGTTGTACGTTTTTATATAATTTTGGATGTGGTTGGGCGAGGGTAATAGGAAAGAAAAATAGATTCTCCTCTGAGGAGCTGGCATGGTTCAGATTTGATCTATACACGATTCCTTTAAGATTTATCCTCCTTCTAAAGAGTCCGTATTCGCCAAGAAGCACTGCAATCATTCTTGTTCCCGCTGTAAGCTTTGAGATTTTGCTTCAGAGTCACCGTTTCATGGTGCTTGCTTTCCATTCAAAGAATCCAAATTTATAATCAAGGTAGCTGTCATTCGATGACTTTCACCCAGGGATGCTTGGATTCGCCTACCAGAGAAAGGGGACGGAGTGGGAGAGAGACAGAGACACAGACAGACTTTAGAACACCTTTCTTCTCCTTCCATGTTTTAGAAGCTGACAAGATAACCTTATTAAGAGGAAGAAGGAAGCACCCACTGATGACCTGTCCTTTAGAGGCTCAGTTCTTTCATCTTCCATAAAACCCCATTTATTGTTATTCTCATTTTACACATTAGGAAACTAAGTCTCAGGGACATTTAAAAACTGGCTCCAGATGGAAGGTTATAAGGATAACTACCCATCCACCAATATTAACCACAATAGCATGAATGCCTTTCTGCCTTGGTTTCATGAAATTGTGCGTTTTCTTTGGACAAGCGTAGGCTGCAAGAAACGCATCACCCCATTAGCTTCACCAATGGCGACCTTGTTGTTTTCCACGTGTTGTAGGGTGGATTTGATCTGTATTTCTTCAGCTCTGGACTCGGCGATGCTAATGCCTGGATATGGCCGCGTCCAGCCTCTCACGGATGTGACTGATCAGGACACGCCAAGGTCAGAGATGAAGGGGTTGTCTCAGGCATATGAATGAACAGACAGGAAGGCAGGAAGGAAAAAGTCACAGGACATCTCTGTCTACAATATCCCTTCATAAAAAATGCTACTTTAAATTTTCTCAAGCATATAAGCTTTATCCTAAGACCAATATGCCGAGGTATTAACAGAAATTGCCAAGGTGTGAAATTGCTGAAGAAGAAAATTTTGCTCCGGAAAACGTTGTCATTATACCATTCCAAGGCAAATAAAATCTCACAGCAGAAGACAGCTGGTGAAGGCAATGAAAAGCAGGAGAAGGGAAATATTATCACATTTTGATTTGAGAAAATTAATTGTGCAGCTCTTGAGACTAAAGAGTAGGAATACCTGCAGTGTCCTACTGTTCTTTCTTGATTCTGTTGGGTGAATATATTTTCTAGGTAAGCTGGCCCTGTGACGTAGTTATTTGTTTGTATACAATTTTAATTTTAAATTCTAATAATTTTGTATTAGAGACACCTTTCGAAATGTTATTGTCATTACAGTTTTTCGATTGTTTCTCTTATGTTTTTCGGAAGTGTTATCTTTACATGATAAATGCAGTGGTTAGTACTTCCAGAACAAGTTTATTTATTTATTTTTATTTTTTGTCTTTTTGCCTTTTCTAGGGCCACTCCCACGGCATAGAGAGGTTCCCAGGCTAGGGGTCCAATCGGAGCTGTAGCTGCCGGCCTACGCCAGAGCCACAGCAACGCAGGATCCGAGCTGCGTCCGCAACCTACACCACAGCTCACGGCAACGCCGGATCGTAAACCCACTGAGCAAGGGCAGGGATCGAACCCGCAACCTCATGGTTCCTAGTCGGATTTGTTAACCACTGCGCCATGACGGGAGCTCCCCCCAGAACAAGTTTAAATCGTGGTAAATGATAAGGACATTCTTGTCTTATTTCTTTCTTTAACGCGACAGCTTCTGGTGCTTAATAGAGAGTTTTAAAATTTCATATCCTTGGATTTTGCTTTGTTTGGTTTTAAGTTCTCATGTGTAATGGCTTCCTCTCTTTGCTGTTATTGCTTCTTCTTAATTCTTTCATCGTGTGCTGTTTTTCTCTGTTTCCTATAATAGTTTAATACATTTAAATTTTTGCTTTAGCAATTATTTTAATAATATCATATAAGATACTTATCTTCTATTCCTTAAGAGAGTATCTGTCAACTCTCTTCTGGGAACAACTGAAGTTTAAAAATTCTTAGAATAAAAAGGGAATATATTCAGGGTGTACCTCATGATGCCTTGATGTACGTATGCAAAGTGAAGTGATGACGACATTCCAGGTAATTTGCATTCATCTCACACAGTTATCATTTTTTGGCTTTGTTTCACTTTACCTTTTATTTTAATTTTTTTCCTACTGTACAGCATGGTGACCCAGTTACACATACATGTATACATTCTTTTTTCTCACATTATCTTGCTCCATCATAAGTGACTAGACAGAGTTCCTAGTGCTACACAGCAGAGTTGTCATTTTTTTTATTTTTGGTGCATAATGAGTGCGTCTGAAATCTACTCTCTAATGCATTGGGAGATGGTGTTTGCCATTTATTTAAATAAATCGTTTAGAGTTGTAGTAAAGTCTGTTTGCTTATTGATTTATTTATTTGTTTTACTTTAGGGCTGCACCTGCGGCATATGGAGGTTCCCAGGCTAGGGGTGCAATTGGAGCGACAGCTGCCGGCCTCCCCCACAGCCACAGCAAGGCAGGATCCGAGCTGCGTCTGCGACCTACCCCACAGCTCACGGCAACGCCAGATCCTTAGCCCACTGAGCGAGGCCAGGGATCGAACCCACAACCTCATGGTTCCTAGTCGGATTCGTTTTCGCTGCGCCAAGACAGGAACTCTCAAAAGCACAAGTTCGGACTTGTGCCTTTCATTCCCTGTGTACCACTTCCAGAAACCCCTGCTTTAGACCTTTGGGATGATAATATGTGAGACACGGAACAAACTCTAGCCCAGTGACTGAGTAAAAGCATCAAGCCAGCTTCGGGCTGCTTCTCGGACCCTGCACCCAGCTTTCTCACTTCTAGTCCATATGTTCAACCCAGGAGGTGGTGTGTGTAAGCTCAGATTGTCTGCGTTTTTACCCTAGTTCTGCCACTTACTACTGTGGGACCCTAGGAAAATTCACCTCACCTTCCTAAAGATTTTTTCTTTCTTTCTTTTTTCTTTTTCTTTTGTTTTTTACAGCCACACCTGTGGCCTATGGAAGTTCCCGGGGGTCAAATCGGAGCTGAAGCCGAAGGCCTACGCCACAGGCACAGCCACATGGGATCTGAGCCACATCTGCAACCTACACTGCAGCTTGTGGCAACACCAGATCCTTAACCCACTGAGCCAGGTCAGGGATTGAACCCTCATCCTCACTCTGTCAGGTTCTTAACCGACTGAGCCACAACGGGAGCTCCCCTTCCTAAATCCTATTTCCCTAATCTCTAAATGATTTATAGAGACTTATCGAGAACTAATCTTGATAATATTGTGAGGCCGATGAAATAAACTCATTTCTGCCAGGTATTGAATGCAGTACTTGCCAGATGGCAAGCCCTTAATAAACACCGACTATGGAAAACATGCATTTTTTGAATACCTATTAATCGCCTGATACTGTGCTAGGTTATGAGGATACTAATGGCAGTGACATTTGGTTCCCTTTCTCAGGAAACTGAGTGAAAGAGTGATGACTAGTTGGATAACATCGTTGATTACAAACCTTGTCATGTTCTTTTATTTTTATTTATTTATTTGCTTTTTAGGGCTGCGTCTGCAGCATAGGGAAGTTCCCAGTCGAGGGGTCCAATCGGAGCTACAGCTGCCAGCCTACACCCCAGCCACAGCCACATCAGATCAGAGCCACGTCTGCAACCTATACAACAGCGAATGGTAACACCAGATTCTTAACCCACTGAGCGAGGCCAGGGATCGAACCCGCAACCTCCTGGTTCCTAGTCAGATTTGTTTCTGCTGCAGCACGATGGGAACTCCATTGTCATGGGCTTTAGGTCCTTATCAGCTCACCTATGAAGTATCATTCCCAAATTCCTCATTTCCTGTGTGGTATTCCAATTCCTCTAAAACTAGATGCCTTTTTCTCTCCCTAATTCCTTCCCGAGGCCAGCCAAATGAAAACTGTCTCTCTATCTGACCGCACCTCTGGATTCCTTTTAGCTTATCCTCATAACGTGTCTATATATCCTACAAAATTGTGTGGATGAAGCTTTTGGAGGGAAAGGAAACATGGAATAAACCAGTTAGTGAGCGAGCATGAAGAAAACTACTGCCACCGTTACCTCATTTTGGCTTCTGCTTGGCCAGAGTGAGGAGTTCAACTTCCACGACCCACTCCCTTTGGCTACAATTCCTGCTCCAAACCTACATCCCAGAGGAGTCTCTGGTCTGGGGGGTGGGGTCCTCGGATAACTTGTGTTCCTGCTTCTCTCCAGATCGACCCACGTATGAAGATTAGTCAGAGAAGGGGAGGAGAGAGACAAGGCCAGTGAGAAGGCTGGTGAGAGGCAGGCAGAGATAAGATGCCCTTGTGGGGAGGTAGATAGAGGAAGGTTATCCACTGCAGCTTTTATCAAGAATCGTGCCGAGAGATGGGCGTGAGAGCGCAAGAGAGCTGCTTTGGCATAAATAACAAAACCACCAGGCACATCCCTTCCCTATAGACCTGTGCAATCTGCCTGGCAGATACGCCGCCGTAGAAAATAAAACTCTTTGGAACACCGCCCCGCCCAAACCCCAAAGGCAAACAATGGCCTCCTTCTGTTTGAGCCGCAGAGTAAAACTATTCAGACCAAACAAATAAAGAAACAACAAACAAAACCAAGAACCCCAATTATGCCTCCTTCGGTTAGGCAGGCAGAGCTGAGAGCTTCAAGCAGGAAACAGGAGAGAGCTGGTGAGTTTCTAGAAGCTTCTGGCCAAAGCAGGGAGATAGGTAGCGGTGGCTCATCGCACTGGTATTAATCTGGGAGGCCCTTGGTGGTGTCAAACAGATTTCATTAGCGTTTTCCCCTTATTAAATATGAAAATCCTGTCAAAGGTGCGTGTCACGGGGCTATAAAATTACCCTTCTTATCTTCTGTACATTTATCAGTTGATAAATGGAAAGACACCGCTGCCAAAATAACGGGATGAATAATTTATAAATGACTGATGCATCTTGTATGTTGTTTCAGGCACAAAACAGTGGGACATCAATAATCAAAAGAAAGTGGATTAATTCAGCGGTATTTTGCCGTTGATATTTTTATCGAAACGCTGCAGTCCAGGTTTCTGAGACCAGAGAAATTCCTTTCTGTCGTGTTAGTCCTGCCGGGAAAGGAGGACAACCCAGAGGTTCCTCTCTGATAATAAGCGCCCTTAATGTTGATGGAATGAGATCTGATCGACTCACTGCCTCTCCCTTCCTGGATCTGCCCAGAAGATTTAGACCCAAAATGTAAACACACACACACACACCACACACACACACACAAACCTTAATTTAAAAAGACGCTGTGCATCAACTCTGAATTTTAACCTTGCCTAGAGGTCATTTTATTTATATACAGACAGTGCTATCTTTGAAACGTTAGTCTCTTTTAGCCAAGTTTTCTTCAAGGCCTTGACAGTTCTATGACCCTGGGACCTTGGTGGCCCTCAAAGGCCCTTTAATGTGCTGGGAGAGACACAGGACAGAGAGGAACTTAATTCTATTGAATTGAATCTATAGAATTCTATTCTACAGAATCCTCAGGGTTTAGGTACCAACCAACCCCCAACCAGAAAGGAGACCCAGAAGCCTTGCTCCCCTGCCGTCATGAGCTCCACCCAAAGTCTTCCTGAAAAAGGCAAAAAGGAAAAAAAAAAAAAAAAAAAAAAAAGGAAGAAGAAGAAGAAAGTGCAGCCAGAGGAAAATTCTGCCCAGAAAACTTTCTTGGATTTGGAATTCTCAACTTGGATCTAATTTCCCCTGAAGGTTAAATAGCCACTTATTTTAGGATATAGATGAACAGGGGAAAAGGGCCAGACAATTAATATCATGATTTATTCTGACACGACTCTTGAAGGGGGGCCACTTTGTGATTTAAAAAAAAAAAATTCCGCCCTGTGGCTTTCCCCACCAGGCCCAGGGATCTGCTTTTTCCAGCCCATTGTCAGAACGGCCTTGCCCCAGGCCCCCAAGCCCCACTGCCTGTTAATAAGAGCTGCTTGCTCGGAACTGGACTTCCATCCCACGACGGTAATTGGGCTGGCTCTCCCGGCCGCGCTCCTGCTCGGCTGGGTCTGTGCGGTGCTGGAGAGACCCCAGCCCTCCCGAAGGCTCCCCAGGCACCCCAGTATCAGCAGCTCCAGGGTTAGCGAACCGCTGTGACTGAATGGCATTTGGGAGGCTCTGCAGGCAAGGGATGAAAAGTGAGGGCCTGCCTCCCAGGGGCCCGGAGCTGGGCTGTAGAATGGGCCTGGCCCCTGGAACTTCACAGGCAGGGCAGCAGAAGGCGAGGGCTCTCTCGGGTGGGCCTTTATCACCTGGAGCAGAATGTGCCGAGAGGGTTGATAATGAAGTACTTGCCTAATTCAGTGTGATCCAGCTGGCGGAGCCAGAGGGGCTGCCTACCGAGGGAGGCCGAGGACGGGCAGAAGAGCTCACTGCTGGCCATTCTCCCTTGGCACCTGGGAAGCCGAAAACAAAGGCGTGCAGAGATCAAACAGCAGAGAGGTATCAATAATAAAGAAGGCGGGCAGCCGGGGAGAGAGGAGGGAGGGCAGGGGTGGGGCCCGCACGCCTTTCCAAGAAAGTTCTGTTTTTCTCATTTCATCTCCAAATGAATCACTTTCCACTCTGGGCCTCCACATTCGAAATCGAACCAGCCTTTTCGGTAACAGACACCAGGGTTTTTTTGGTTTTCTTTTGCTTTGTAAATTTGCCAGTGAATTCTGGCAAAGCAGCAAGGGACAGGTTCATGTCTACCCACACAGAAACCCGCAAAGGAAGGGCTGCCGGTGGAGCTGGACCTGTGTGCTTTTGTCCAACGGCCTTGTGCCTAGAAAGCTAAAGTGGCAAGAGGACCTCTTTCCCTTGGGCTGTGTAGAAGCCACCTGCCTTATAATGTTCTCATCCTTCCCTACCTGCTCATGGCCTGCCCTAAGTTCCGCCTCTCTGCGCCATCTCCTGCAATAAATGATGGATCTTGCATGTGCAAATATGCTTAAATATTTTGAGGACCATCTGCTTACAAATCCAATAAATAAAACCCTGGGACGACTGCCTTTACCACTCTGTGGACTGCAATTATCTTTTAAAAATAGACACGGTGTTGATCCCGAGTTCCAGGCACAAATCCTGCCAGTCCTGTGGGGATGCCGTCTCTCACACTCAGAAGAAAAGGGGCGCCCTAGACAGCCAGAAACAGATGTGGCAGATGAGCTTTGGCGGGAAAAGAAAGTAGGTGAGAGAAAGAGGAAGTCGTTCTGCCCACCGTGAGCTTGATTTACAGGCCAATCAAGTCAGAGGTTTAGGCATAACGAGCAGGAGCAGAGCGAAAGTTTCTGCTAATGGTTAGTCTTCCCCTGAAACCTTGAAACTAACAAGGTCTGGTTTTAGGAAATACCATGAGGTCTGAGGTCAGCTTCTGAATGGATCTGCTCTCTCTTTTCTTACCCTGTGCTGTCTTCATTTCCTTTTTCTTTAGGACTCCTCTTGCTGTCTTTCCTTTGCCCTCAGCAGAAACTCTCCTTTAATCTTACTAAGATGTAAATGACTACCAGTGCTTAAAGAATGAATCCGCTCTTGCCCCTGGGCTATTGGTGGTACAAGAATCAAATTTTTAAACACAGAAGGATGACGCTGTGGGTTTTGAAGCATTGAACTTTAGGGCAGAGATAGTTTGCGTGTGTGCCTGAAGACCCTTTGTTTTCCCCCAAACATCCCACAGGGTTGGCAGAAGCCTGCTCCATCCACATGTTAGGACCAATTCATGTGCCATCATCCTTGAAATTCAGTGTGATGCCCATATTTTATGGTACTGACCACAGATTAATTCTATTGACCATTTTTGACCTCCCCATTTTGCTGTGAGAAAAAGTAGCAGGAAAAAAAATATTCACTTTGATTTTTAAAACTTTAGAGTATCACATAAGCCTATAATATATTTTTTATTTTATTTTATTTTATTTTATTTTAATTTTTTTAGGGCTGTCCCTGTGGCAAGTGGAGGTTCCCAGGCTAGGGGTCAAATGGGAGCTAGAGCTGCCAGCCTACACCTCAGCCAGAGCAACGCCAGATCTGAGCTGCACCTGCAACCTACACCACAGCTCATAGCAACACTAGACCCTTAACCCACTGAGTGAGGCCAGGGATCGCACTCGCATGCTCATGGATACTAGTTGGATTCAGTACCACTGAGCCACAATGGGAACTCCATATATATATATATTTTAAATCAGGGTTTCAAGACATTTTTTTGGTTAAAAAGAATAGAGCCCTATTCAAGCTGGATCGAGCTTTGTAAGGAAGGAGCCACTGTAAGGAAATGGCTCGTGGTGGGAGGGCGAGTTGGGCTGAGAAAGCGGAGCATCGGGGCGACAGGGTTCATCACCTAGTACTTTGTTATTAAAGTGACTCAGCTACGCTTCATATGTCTGTTCACCCAGAGTTTCTGCTTCCTTCTAATTTGGCTCTCGCCAGCCTCTCCAGCTCACTGCCCTTATTTCCAATCCTGGGGAAGGAATTGGATTGACCCAGTTCATCATGAGCCTGCAGGACACAGGTTTGGGACAGCCTATGGCATGGGTCCCCCCCTGGGTCAGGTGCTCATTCTTCATCCACTTAACACTGGTGGGTAAGGTTACATGTGACAGAATACAGACCAGCCCTGGCCTTAGGTGGGAGGTATCCTTTAGGATATGAAGTGGCAGGAATCCTGACAACCATTCCTCCAAGTACAAATGCACATTGCATTCTGCATTTATTCCTGTAAGCTATATATTTTCTGTTATTCTGTGCTGGGCTTTGTGATTTATTCTTCATTTTGCTTTCCTCAATTGAATTATTACATAATTAAAAATTGGCTCTATACTACTCTCGGGTAAAAGTCTTCCGTTTTGATGTTTCTTTTTTGTTTGTTTTTGTTTTTATTTTTTTTAAATCTCCCCAGTACATTATTTTCTTTTTCTACTGTACAGCATGGCCACCCAGTCACATATACCTGTATACATTCTTTTTTCTCCCATCCTCATGCTCCATCCCGAGTGACTAGACATAGCTCCCAGTGCTACACAGCAGGATCTCATTGACCATCCATTCCAAAGGCAATAGTCTGCATCTATTAACCCCAAGCTCCCCATCCATCCCACTCCCTCCCCTTTGCCCTTGGCATCCACAAGTCTATTCTCCAAGTCTATAATTTTTGTTTCTGTGGAAAGGTTCATTTGTGTGGTATATCAGATTCCAGATATAAGTGATATCATATGGTATTTGTCTTTCTCTTTCTGACTTACTTCACTCAGGATGAGAGTCTCTAGTTCCATCCATGTTGCTGCAAATGGCACCATTTGGTTCTTTTTTATGGCAGAGTAGTATTCTATTGTGTATATATACACCACATCTTCCTAATCCAATCATCTGTCGATGGACATTTGGGTTGTTTCCATGTCTTGGCTATTGTGAACAGTGCTGCAGTGAACATTCAGGTGCATGTGTCTTTTTTAAGGAAAGTTTTGTCCGGATCGATGCCCAAGAGTGGGATTGCTGGGTCCTATGGAAAAGTTCTATGTAACGTGATGTTTCTTACGCCACTCAAGTACATTCAGGAAGATGATTCATCTGGCGGTAACCTTAAAGGTTTAATGGAACTTGTGAGCAAGATGTATCACCCATTCTTTATATATACTTCTGTGTAATCTATTTCATTATTATATACTTCAAGTCACCAAATCACAGTTGGCTCATATTTGTCATGAACTAGCTTAGATAAGAGTCTAGGTTCTAAATGTAGCCCTTACCTATGGACAAAGTTAGATCCGGTGAGATAAAATACTTTGTGGGGTAGTTTCCACGGGTTCGCGTCAAACCAGCTTTTCTGACGGTCACATCAAAGCAGCAGTTGGCAGCCTTGAAGGATATGCTTTGAACAAGTACCTATTATAGTCCCTTGTGGCAATTCCAGAATTTTTACTCTTTGTTCTACCACCTCTTTAAGAACATGAGTCCGAGGAGTATCAATTTAGGAAACTGGCCTTGGGCCCATCGGCCCCGAGAGTTCAGACACCACTTGGTGGGAACAAAGGGTAAAGTGTGGGATGTGGAGCATCTGCGTGACACAGAAATGAAGGCGGCGGCCCACGAGGCTCGGTCTCCAGGTCTCACATCCAGTCACGGATATATGAACCAGGAAGCCACACGGGGTAATGAGGTGGCCCGAGGCCTGGAGAGACTGCGGCGACAGGGCAGCTGGACCGTGAGAGTCGGAAGTTAGAGGGCCAGTGGATCTGGGAAGTTTGTCAGTGATGACGGGACGCAAGGCACCTTATGGGTCAGTGGAAAATGAACTCAGATGAGGAATCAAAAGCAAGAGCCAAGGTTGGCTAGCACAGATGCTCAGGAGAAAGGGAGGATAAGAGCTCAGGAATTTTCAGGGGAGCCCTATTCCCGCGGTGTCTGCAAGACTGGGTGGGGTCGGGGAGGGGGGGGGCGATGAGAAAGTTTAGACATAGACGAGGGGAGCATGTTCAGAGTTAGCTTGATGAGAACAACTGTGTGTGTGTGTGTGTGTGTGTGTGTGTCTGCGTGTGTGCATAGATGTAGGTGTGGGAAAGGCTATTGAAGGTATTCTTGCTACAAAGACATAAAAGAATGTACGTATTGGTCTAGAGAGTCCTGGAAGTGGCAGATAAATCCTTACTCTTCAGTCACTTTTGTTTTAGAAACTTCCTCTTCAGTAAGAAGAAATAGTGATGACTGGAGTTGATATCCAAGGTGGGAACTGTCTATTAAAATTAACCCATGGAGTTCCCGTCGTGGCGCAGTGGTTAACGAATCCGACTAGGAACCATGAGGTGGCGGGTTCGGTCCCTGCCCTTGCTCAGTGGGTTAACGATCCGGCGTTGCCGTGAGCTGTGGTGTAGTTTGCAGACGTGGCTCGGATCCTGCGTTGCTGTGGCTCTGGCGTAGGCTGGTGGCTACAGCTCCGATTGGACCCCTAGCCTGGGAACCTCCATATGCCGCGGGAGCGGCCCAAGAAATAGCAGCAGCAACAACAACAAAAAGACAAAAGACAAAAGACAAAAAAATAAATAAATAAAATAAAATAAAATAAAATAAAATAAAATAAAATAAAATAAAATAAAATAAAATTAACCCAGGCCGGGTCTAAGAGTTTAGCAACATCTAGTATTAGAATGGAAATATAGCTGTCACCTTCATGGATCAGCAGGTTAAGAACCTGATATGGTGTCCATGAGGATGCGGGTTCGATCCCTGTCCTCCCTCAGTGGGTTAGGGATCTGGCATTGCTGCCAGCTGCAGTGTAGGTCACAGATGTGGCTCGGATCCAGTGTGACTGTGGCTGTGGCATAGGTCAAAGCTGCAGCTCTGATTCAACCCCTGGCCCAGGAACTTCCATATGCCACAGGTGGGGCTGTTAAAAAAACATAGGAAATATATACATGGCTAGTTACAACTCCGAGGATTTTGACATTACCATACGGCATATATTTGTTGTGTCTGTATGTCCTCACTCATTATTGCAGTGAATACATTCCACCATACGCCAAACCCAAGGACCAGAGCAGGACAAAGATGTCATCATGGGAAGAACTCAGGAATATTTGTATCTGTTGGGATCCTGGTAGGAAACATGTACGGAGCACACAAGGGGGTAACTGAAGTGTGTAATAAAGGGACTGGCTGTCTAGGGGAGTGTGGTGTAGCTTTACGGGAGGAAGAAGACTAGCACAGAGGAAGCCAATACCACACCCGGTCTAAAGGGGGCGATGAAGAGGAGGGTGTTACTGGAACCTGGTGAGAGCAGGAGGTTTGGAAGGGGGCTGCCTGTAGTCAGGGGAAAGCACTGCTGTCAAAATTGCCGCTTTAGGGGAAGAAATTGGGAGCATAGCCAACCTCTCTCTCCTTCCTTCCAAAATCCTGCTGGTGCCTCCCACTGACCAGAAGCCAGAGGCCAAGGGAGCTCAGATGCCATGGTCTGTGGAGGTGAGCCACGGGGGTACAGAGAAGGGCAAACAAGAGGGACGCGTGGATCTGGAGGGAGAAATGGAGACTTACAGCCACAAGATCCTTGTTTGGTTGAACTTGTGGAAAAGCGAGCTCCATGTAGGCAAATCTATCCAGTACATTCCTAAACTAATCAACCCAACAAAGCGAAGTTGCTCTTCACGGAGAAATTACACTTATAGCGTCAGAAAGGAGCCAGGCCTGGTTATTTCATACAAAAAGATCTGAGACCCTCGGACGAATTGTTTTGCAATTATTCAGTAAGGCAGTGGAACTCTTCAGAGATGAAAACAAGGTGAGCAACAGTAGTTTCTCCTGTTGGTCAGTAAGGTCAGTGTTATTTCAAGTCACCAGGATTCTTCCACACGGTTGCCCCTGGTAGTGCATATTCAAAAGATTTGCCTTCAACACATCTTGCAAGTGCATTTACTATTTGCCATGGAGAAATGCTTTTAGTCTTTTCTGTGCTGCGATGGGACGAGAGGACAGGTCCTGCCCTGAGCTGGCATCGTATGCCAGTCTTTTCATGGTACCACTTCCCTGACCAGTTGTTTTTGAATATCTGCACATTTTGTGGTTATCCTAGAGTTGATGCTTGAGTATTAGGATAATGACAATTCATAATAGTCACTATTATGACAATTGGTAATCAGAGAGGCACTATTTGAAACAGCTAATTTAATCTATAGCCTATAGCATACGCTTAAGTACATTTAAAAAATAAGTATATGTCTTCATGACATTTTAACCCTAAGTAAAATATGCTACCTAGAACACATGTGTTAATGTCATTCCTTTAAGTGGGCAACACACTTTTATTGAACATTTACTCTATGCCACGAAGTTCTGAGACAAGGGAGTTCCCATTGTGGCTCAGCAGTAATAAACCTGACTAGGATCCATGAGGACGTGGGTTTGATCCCTGGCCTCACTCAGTGGGTTAAGGATCCGGTGTTGTCACAAGGTGTGGTGTAGGTCACAGATGTGGCTGGGATCCTGTGTTGCTGTGGCTGTGGTGTAGGCCGGCAGCTGCAGCTCCAATTTGACCCCTAGCCTGGGAACCTCCATGTGCCATGGGTGTGGTCTTAAAAAGCCAAAAAAAAAAAAAAGAAAGAAAAAGTTCTGAGAAAGGCGACATAGGAGTGTCTCAAAGGATCTCCTACTGACAGAGAAAGCAAACCTAGGGCTTGCAAACACAGTCGGTGAGCAGTTTTGTAAACTCTTCCAAAAAGCAGTCTCTGGTGAAAAAAACAGATTCCATGTTTGCTTAACTCAATTATAAACCTTTGGTAGATCTCGTTTTGAGGTTGCGCTTTGTAAGGTTTAATGAATGGCAAATGGTAATTATAAATTTACTGTGTTTGATGATAACAGCAATAGTAATAGCAGCGATAAAAAAGAATCCTCATCGGTATTTGTGACAGTGCAGTAACAGTGTTTGCTGGGCCAGTAAGTGTGGTCCAGTAGCAGAAGGATTAGCAGGCTTATCAGTCCTCTCCTCACCAGTGCTGCACCCAGGCTGGAGCCACACCCTGCAAAAGACAGGAATACTGTTTGGGGGACACTGGGAAAGCAGGAGCCAGGATTGCCCTGTTTCCCAGTGTGGTCCAAAGATCCAGCCTAATATAAACTTGGATTTCACACAATCATATATGTAGTTCTAAATAAACAAAAGATGCAAGAAGAATTGCAAAGCTTCAATAATAAAAAATAAGTGTATACACCATCTTTCAAAACTTTTTTTTAATAATTATGCTGAGTGAAAGAAATTAGATTTTATTTTATTTTATTTTTGGCCATGCCCACGGCATCTGGAAGGTCTCAGGCTAGGGATCGAACTCATGCTATAGCAGCAACCTGAGCCCCTGCAGTGACAACACCAGATCCTTAACCTACTGCGCCACAAGAGAACTCCCCCCAAAACCTTTTGTCATACGCTGTCTGTCCCCAGCCAGTCAGTAGGATGCAAAACTTACAGTATTTTAAATTTTTTTGGCCACACCCACAGAATGTGGAAGTTCCCGGCCAGGGATCAAACCTATGCCACAGCAGAGACCTGAGCTGCTGCAGTGACAATGCCGGATCTTTAATCTGGGTGCCACAAGGGAATGCCCGCAAAACTTATTTTCAACAAGTCTTTTGCTCGTTGGACATTTGTGCTGAAAACAAGTTAGAAGTTAGGGCGAGCAGAAAAGTTCTCTTAAAAGGGTATTAACCCGTATCAATAAAATTCCTATCTCACATTATTTTATTCTCTGTACTCTTCATCCTGGGCAGGGGAGGGGGTGGGTTATAAGCATAAGTGAACAAAAAACCACAATTAATAAATCTCAGTGAAAATCAAACTCAGCCTATGGTTTCGAACCGAGGTCAATTCCCAGTTTAGGCTCCATAGTTTTATGACTTTGGGCAAATCCTTTACTGCAGAACATGAGAAAATATTTTGTTGGATTATAAAGATGCCAAGGCATTGAAAAAGAGTAAGTGATTTCCCTTTACTTCTTACCTCCTCACTAAGCCTCTAAGTTGAAACCGCATAATAATTAAAAAAAAAAAATAGGGCCATCTCGATATGGTTCCTCATTGACTTGTTACTAAATTGGAGGCTGGTACAATTTCAGGCGCCCAAGTCACAAAGGCCTGTGATCTGGGGGCTCCCAACGGCCAACCTGACTACAGAATAGCCCCACGGAAGCCCTTGGAGGAATGTCTCTCTTGGACCCAGGGCAGACAACTCCTGGGATTATCTCCTTTCTGGGGCTGTTAAGAAGATTAATTAACGCTTATGAGGATATAAGCATCTGGGATGAAAGGAACGGGGGAAGAATAATGACACTTCAGAGTACCATGGCACCTTTCATCTGAGGATCTCAAAGCACTTCACAAGTGTGCATTAATTAAGCCAAGGTAATTGCAAGGAATAATGACAATAACAATCACAATTACAACTCTCCTCCACGTTACCCTCAAGAACCCGATCTGAAATCAATTCCCGACACTGTTTCTGCCAGGGCGCTGGGCAGCCTCTCGCTGTCCTGGGTGGGCAGCAGGAATGGCCGGTGCCCTGTCCTCCCTCTGCTCACTTGTGGCTTCCTCACCAGCAGGGCCAGTGGCCTCTGCTCTCACCAAGGAACGAATGTGGGTTGCACGGAAAGGGATTTCGCATCAGGAACTAGTATCTGCATGAGTGGTGACCTTGGGGAACATAGGAATACACCATTGAAAGGAATGCTTGCCACGTATTCGGTGATTTTTCTTGAAAGCATTTTGGGTGAATTCTTTCTTTTTTTCTTATTTTATTACTTATTTTTTATTCTTTGAATAGAAGGATTTTAATTTTTTTCCGTGATAGCTGGGTTACAGTGTTCTGTCGATTTTCTACTGTACAGCATGGTGACCCAGTTACACATACATGTGTACATTCTTTTTTCTCCCATGATCATGCTCTTTTTTTAATTTAATTTTCTTATTAGAGTATAGCTGATTTATAGTCTTGTTGTCAATTTCTGTGACCCAGTCATATGTATATATACATGATCTAAAAGAATATATATATATATATATATATATTCTTTTTCTCATACTGTCTTCCATCATGTTCCACCCCAAGAGACTGGATACCCAAAGATAAACTCAAAATGGATTAAAGACTTAAAGGTAAGATCAGATACTATAAAACTCCCAGAGGAAAACATAGGCAGAACAATCTTTGACATTTACGGCAACATCTTGTTTGATCCACCTCCTAGGATAAAGACAATATACCCCAAAATAAACCAATGGATGAGTACTTTCTTACAATTTTTGGTGCTCATAGTTTAAGCTTATGTAGCCTCTACTCTGTACCTTGCCCTGTTCTAAGTGTATTATTTTATGTGACTCTCGCAACAACTTTATGAGGTAGGTACCATTTATCATCATTATCCCTATTTCACAGATGTGGAAACTGAGGCATAGAACAGTAGGTACTTTACCTGGGTCACAGGGTTTATCATGACCAGGTCATGGAGTTGGTAAGTGGCCCCTGGGAATTTATGACATGAATAATATGCTGACAGAATTTGCACTTTTTTTTTTTTTCTTAAGTAAAGGTGGGAACTGGGGGACTCAAGGTCTCAGGGACCAAGAGCACTGCCTCCAGAAACCACACTAGAATTTGCACTTTAAGCCACGGTGTTTTACTGGCTCTATTAAGAGGAAATAGAATTATATTTTTTATACAAGAAAGGGGGCCAGGAGGTTTCCGTCGTGGCTCAGTGGTAACAAACCTGACTAGCATCCATGAGGATGCAGGTTCGATCCCTGGCCTCGCTCAGTGGGTTAAGGATCTGGCATTGCCATGAGCTGTGGTGTAGGTTGCAGACGTGGCTTGGATCCCCGAGTTGCTGTGGCTGTGGTGTAGGCCGGCAGTTACAGCTCTAGTTGGACCCCTAGCCTGGGAACCTCCATGTGCCGTGGGAGCGGCCCAAGAAATGGCAAAAAGACAAGGAAAAAAAAAAAAAAAAGAAAGGGGGCTAGTTCCTCAACACCTTGTATGAAAATTTCTGCATTTTCCAGATCTTTCTCTCAGAGTGGGCGAAAGCATGGCTTTGGAACTGGATGACCTGGTTTTAATCTCCCATCCTGCTACTTATGGGCTATGTGACATTATGAAATAGCTTGGCTTTTTAATGCCTCAATTGTCTCATATATAAGATGGGGATAATATCATTTTTTCCTCATAGAATTTCTGTGTTGATTATATGACCGAGCTTAGAACCATGACTAGAACATAGCAAATCCTAGTAGCTATATTATTACCCACTTTTTAATAGATAACAGATAATTTTAAAAGTCAGTGAGTCAAAGTCTAACATTACTTGTTGCATTAAGATATAAACAAATCTTATAAGGTACCCAGATTAATTTTTACTTTCTTTTTCTTTTTGCTTTTTGCTTTTTAGGACTGCACCCATGGCATATGGAAGTTCCCAGGCTAGGGGTCGAATAAGAGCTGTAGCTGCTGATCTACACCACAGCCACGGCAATGTGGGATCCCAGCCGCATCTTTGAGCTATACCACAGCTCATGGCAGCACCAGATTCTTAACTCACTGAGCAAGGCCAGAGACTGAACCCGTATCCTCATGGATACTAGAGGGTTGGTTATTGCTGAGCCACAAGGGGAACTCCTCGGATTAATTTTTGTGGAGTCTTGTTGTGAACAGAGAAAACTTTCCTAAGATCTCAAGGTTCCATTCCGAGAAAAAGATGATTGCTCTTAGTTGGTTCAGCTACTCTCCTAGGAAAGAGAGGCTTCCCCAAGCTTATCTTCTTTCTCGCCAATGGCAACGTGGGTTTGAGAGCAGGAAAATACATATTACCATCTTCTGGTCTACGTTGCTCCACAGAAAACACCAGGGTAATACTAGACTAGCCTTGTGCTCTTTCTATAATAGCGTGATGGTTTGTTTTGGTTTCTTTTTCCTGATGCTGCTCTGGAAAGCTCCCACCTAAACCACCCCATCATCTTTTTGCAGCAGTGAACACTGGTGCTATAGAGAGGTAAAATTGCCACTGCTCTTTTTGTTTTTGTCCTAAGTTTAGAATTTTATTTTATTTTTTCTGTTTATATTTATTTAGTAATTTAAAAAAATTGTACACTTAAAATTTTTTTTTTTGTCTTTTTAAGGTTGCATTCACGGTATATGGAGGTTCTCAGGCTAGGGGTCAAATTGGAGCTGAAGCCACACAGGATCTGAGACACATCTGCCACCTACACCACAGCTCGCGGCAACCCCAGATCCTTAACCCACTGAGACCAGGGATCGAACCTGCATTCTCATGGATACCAGTCAGATTCGTTTCCGCTGAGCCGCAACAGGAACTCCAAAAATTGTATGCACATTTTAAAGGTTATTTTCCCTCTACAGTTACTACAAAATATTGGCTATATTCCCCGTGTTGAACGATACATGCCTGAGACTCTCTTATGCCCAACAGTTTGTACCCACATCTCCCTGACTGTTAGATGACCCTTCCCTGCTCACTGGTAACCTACTAGTTTGTTCTCTGGATCTGTGAGTCTACTTCCTTTATGCTGTATTTTGCTTCTCTGCAAATATATTTGTTGTACTTTTTAGATTCTACATGTAAGTGTGGAATTTATCTTCATAGTATTTGTCTTTCTCTGTCTGACTTATTTCACTGAGCGTGATGCCCTCCAAATCCATCCAGGTGGTTGCAAATGGCAAGATTTCTTTTCTTTTTTCTTTTGGCTGCACCTGCAGTGCAGTGACGTTCCCAGGCTGGGGATCAAACCCGAGCCTCAGCAGTGACCTGCAAAGACAGTGCTGGATCCTGTGTGTGCCACTCCTGAAAATGGAAACATTTCATTCTTTTCTATGACTATTACTCCATTGTGTAAATATATATATATTTATTTAAACATATAAATACATATATTTATTTAAACATGTAAATACATATATTTATTTAAACATGTAAATACATATATTTACTTAAACATATGCATATATTTAAATATATACATATATATTTATTCAAACATATACATATATATTTATTTAAATATATACATATATAAAAATAGATATATTTAAATATATATATATATATACACACCCCGCATCTTCTTTATCCATAGAATTTTACTTTTTTAAAAATTAAAAAAATGTTCATGTAATAAAAAGTAAAAGTCCCTGTCTGGTCGTCCTTTTGGGGTTTCTGTCTGTGTCTCTCATGCAGGTCGCTTAAGTTGGTGGGGAAGAAAGAAGAGGGAACCCAAATTTGAGGTTATAAATAATGGAAAATAAGGACCTCTGTCTCCGGTGGGGGGTAAACGAGAGGATGGGATAGGCAGGGGAGTGCAGACAAGAGCCCGGCTACTCCAAGTAGAGACCTAATTTCTTAAATGAACCTTGGCATGTCCATGATGAGATCATGTCCAGACTTTCCAAACTGCATAAGCATGATTACCTTGAAATTGGCTAGAGTTTATTTTAACCTGCTTCACTTTGAGAGGTGACCATTTTTGCCATCATTCACCTTCCAAGAAGTGAAGTTGCATAATCCTGGTCTACTTTAGAGTCTCCTGAATGGGTTAGCTTGCGAATACCGTGGAAAGATGTCCTTTAGAAGTTAGAGGGTCTTGGACATGGGATTTTTAGAGTGTAGGAGAAAACAGCCCCATTCAAATCCTTGTCTTATCTTCTCTGAAGAATATTTCATTGATTTTGTTGTTTCCTATAATACATGGGGATTTTTTATGGCCACACCTACAACATGAAGAAGTTCCTGGGCCAGGCATCAGACCTGTGCCACAGCAGTGACAACACCGGATCCTCAACCCACTGAGCCACCAGGGAACTCCCAAGATGGGGATTTAAAAAAACTATATCTTTAATATTGGCTCTATACCAAGGACTGGGTATTGGATAAGCAATGGGGTCCTACTGTACAGCACATGGGACTATGTCCTATCTCTTGGGTTAGAACATGATGGAAGAGAGTGAAAAATACACACACACACACATATATATATGACTGAGTCACTTTGCTGTATAGCAGAAATTGAAGGAACATTGTAAATCAACTACACTTTAATACAAAATTTTTAAAAAGAAAATAATTGATTCTTTCTGCCTCTCAGTTTTGTCTTTTCCTTGGGCTTATGATTTTTTAAAATTATTAGTTTTATTTTAAAGTTAGATAAGCATTTTCTTTAGAGTTCTCAAGGCCGATGCCTAAACAGATAAAGTGTTGTTATAATTGCCTCTCACTCACCCCAACAGCACGTCTCCTGAGATGGTAGAGATAGCCCGGCTAGTCTTTTAGTCGGGAAGAAAGTCTTGGAATAAATGAAAAGGCTTAGGGGAGGGTCTCAAGACAATTGGCAGATTGTACACAAACTCAAGCAAAGAGCAATGATCTGATGGATAAAGCCTTGGAAGTTAATCTTGGAGAGTATGCGTGCTTGGATGTTTAATCTTACCTGTTTTCTTACGGAGTCAGTTTTCTATTCTAGTCTGGTGCCTGGGTCCTGAAAATGCCAAACATGTGCTAGGGTTCTTGGCCCTTCCTTCCTGCCCACTTCTGGAATATTCCTGAGCAGAGCCCAGGCAGTAGCTGTAAGTTCCAAATGTCACATCCTCATGGATGGGACGTGTTCCGTGTGGCTACTTTCAGCCAGATTTTCAGACCAGCTCATTCCCAGCTTACTTTTCTTCCCACACTTAGTGGGGTCATGGTATTGAGTTCATGGGCTTTTCAGCTTAGCCTGAAGGGCCTGATGCCTGAGAATTTAAATCTCTAGCCACCTTCCTACCATAGCCCTAAGGAGATGACCAAGAACCACCTAAAGTCACATCCTACGTTATGGATTGTTGGTGGGAACGACCTGTCAGCTGGCCAGGCCAGGGGACACGTAGGTGGCATCTTTCTTGTTTTATAAAGCTGATGGGTATGACTTAGGTCTAATGAGCATTTAGCTATTTGTAGTTGAACTGTATGCTGAGTGGACAGCACATGAGTATGCACAGGTAGAACTGAGGGAGGATTTAAGTTGTTTGAAAGCTGTTCTCAAAATTCGCCTTATACCTTCAAAGACCTTGGTCATTTGACCCTGCTTTAGATTCCCACGACTCTGGCTTTCTCTCTCCTGATGCATCTAACAATGAAATCCATTTGCCTTCTCAAGTCCATGGCCACCAAGACAAGCTGTATCAACACAACTCAGCAGGAGAGTGGGTAACAGGACAGCCATCTGCTCTCCAGCTAGCTCTGAAATCCACCTTTGGACCACTTGTGTGTCTAACAGCCCTGACAATCTGATGCATTGTTTGGATTTAAACTTATCCAGTGAAAAAATAGGGAACTATTCGCTAACCCTATTTTATTTTATTTCACTTCATTTCACTTCACTTCACTTCACTTCACTTCACTTCATTTCATTTCATTTCTATTTTTACAGCGGCACATGCAGCATATGGAAGTTCCTGGGCTAGGGGTCGAACTGGAGCGGCAGCCAAAAGCCTATGCTACAGCCAAAGCAACTCTGGATCCTAGCCGCATTTGCAAATTACACTGCAGCTTGTGGCAACACCAGATCCTTAATGCACTGAGCGAGGCCAGGATGGAACCCACATCCTTCAGGACACTATGTCGGGTTCTTAACCCACGAAGCCTAACCCAATTTTAGCATCTCTAAGGTGGCTCCAATTTTCGGATGCATTTACTCCAATTTGGGGCCTTTATGTAACATACTCTCAGCTAGCTCTCGGACTGTGGGCTTAGAGCAGTGTCCAAGGGGAAAAAATGAATAGCCCATGGAGTCCTACGTCCTGGAGGGAGAATTTGGCTGGTCTGTGGTGGCTTCTCTCTTGATGGCTTGTCTGCCAGCATCTTCCTGCCGCTCAGTTGGGCACTTGAAAGGAGTCCCGAGGATGTGTCTTGGTGTTCATGCTGAAAGCAGAGACAGAAAAAGAGGAAAAGAAAAGTGGGGGGTGTTATGAGGGTCATTGAGAGAAGACCGGCAGTGACCAGAGAGTGAGGTCACTCAGGAAGGTTGAGGTCCACCTGCTCTCTGGGGAAGAAGGGCCTCCTTGAAAGGCCCAGTACCAGCTGCCTGGAAGTTGCTGCTGGACTTCATGGTGAGTTTGAACCCACTTCGAGGAGGCGGGCATTACTCTCTTTTCCTCTTTTTTTCCCCCTCCTCTCTTCTCTCCCATCCCTGCCAACAGAGTACTGGAGCTAAAAGGGATTTGGGCGTGGAGGAAAGAGAGAGGGACCCGGTTCCTGGAGGACTGATCAGAAGCGGAAGTGGAGACCCTCTGGGAGATGGAGGGGCGGAGATCAGGGCTGAAAGGTTAATGGGTCCTTTCTCCCCTGTGGGTGTTCCAGGCTCTTGAGATCTTCCTCGTGGGCTTTTTTTTTTTCCCTTAGGGGCACACTCATGGCATATGCAAATTCCCAGGCTAGGGGTCAAATTGGAGCTGTATAGCTACTGGCCTACACCACAGCCACAGCAATGCGGGATCTGAGCCATGTCTGTGAACTACACCCCAGCTCACAGCAATGCCAGATCCTTAACCCACTGAGCGAGGCCAGGGCTCGAACCTGAGTCTCCATGGATACTGGTTGGGTTGATACCACTGAGCCACCACAGGAACACCTTTGTTGTGGGTTTATGACTTGGGACCCCCTCGCCCCTGTGCGTGAGAAGGGGCATTGCTTATTCCTCCAAGCAAAGTCCTTCCTCAGCCCTCTCACCATAGGCTTGAAGGTTGAGCCTACCCAGTACAAGCTAGATGTTAAGAAAGTAGCTGGACAAAAAAAAAATATTTTTAAGCCACAATGAATCTGAAAGGGAAGGAAGGTGAGAAAGTCTTTTCTTCCTTTGTCAAATAGAAATATTTGCCTAGGGAAACAAGTTTTCGTTTCTTTCTAGAGACTGGGGGAAAAAAATAACAGTGATATAAAAACACTTTGTGAAACTCATGAAAAAAAAAAAGGTTTCTGTAGAATATTTGGCAAGGAAATCATGGTTCCTACAAAACATATTGATTTCTACTCCTAAATTTCTGAAAGAATGATTGAATAAAAATGAGATTTACTCAAGGAATAATGGGAACCTGAATTTCTAGCATCAAATGGAAAAAGAACAGAAATGTCAGCAATAATGAAATGAGAAAAGTAGCCCTTGATTCTTATTCACCAAAAAGAAAGGAACGTGTGGCTTTTCCTTCAGCCCTTTCTTTGGAAGCTGCGGAAATCACAGACTTTATGACTTTTGAATAAATTTCCTTGTCCCTAAAGATGTCATACAGTGAGAGGCATTTTTTTTTTCTTAAAAGAAAGGCATAAAAATCAGAGAAAAGATTGATATGGGAAAATGTCTTCAATGGTGTAGTTCAAAGCCTGAGACAAGGTCACCCCTGATCACAGATTCCCTCAGAAATTAGTGCTCCAGAGACAGGCGAGCACCGGGAGAGTCACCTCTGTTACCCACCTTCCTATGACAAAGAAGCCACAGTGTCCCCAAGACAGCGATGCCTCACTTTGGCTAAGGAGGCAGGACCCTCATGTCAACTGGACCATCTGTTGGGATCAATAGATGTGTGAGAGAAGTTTCTGTTGTAGAAAATGTTTTATTTATATGATCCTAAAATAGACCAAATGAATACAAAATAAATATTAAAAAAGAAAAAAATCCCAGGTTATGTCTAAGAAAAGGTGCAAGCAATTTAGGATTGTTTTGTAGCCATGACCTTCCGTCTGGTCTCATAGGAAGACAGGCCGAAAAGGCAACATTCTCCCTCTTTTGGGGAGCTCCCGTTGTGGCACAGTGGTTAATGAATCCGACTAGGAACAAGGAGGTTGTGGGTTCGATCCCTGGCCTTGCTCAGTGGGTTAAGGATCCAGCATTGCCATGAGTTGTGGTGCAGGTCGAAGAACTTGGCTCGGATCCCAGGTGGCTGTGGCTGTGGCTGTGGTGTAGGCTGGTGGCTACAGCTCTGATTAGAGCCCTAACCTGGGAACCTCCATATGCCGTGGGAGCGGCCCAAGAAATGGCAAAAAAAAAAAAAAAAAAAAATTCTCCCTATTTCGTTCTGCAAAGTACCCAAGGTTTATTCCTGTCCTTCACAAAAGCAGAGCGATCTGTGTCCTGAAGTCTCCATAAGTTGAATGACGTCCTCCTGGGTGGCCCAGGAAAAGATAGATGTGTGGTGTTGTCACGGCTTCAGCTTTGCTGTCTGTCCTTGCTTTGATGGCTTAATGGCAGGTGTCCTAGATTCTGCTTCCTAAGCAAGGACTAAGACATCTTACATGGGTGTCAATTTTAGTTTATTAACTATTATTTGACTATGGAGGGGTTGTGCGCAGAGATTAATGGTGGTACAGAAACCAGTTTTTTTTTTTTTTTTTTAAACTGTCTTGTGTTGTCTCTAGATCAGATCTGTATTTCAGATCTGTATTTCGCTGGAGCCTCTGCCATGTGCATGGTTTGCTCTGATTCTATTGGGTGTGGAATCTGTCCTGCTTTGTCTCTGGGAGCTGCCTGATTCCCCTCAAATTCTGTGGCCTTCAGCATCTGTCTATGAATCGTGGGGTCTGTGGACAACCTATGTCAAAGAGAAGTTGTGAAAAAATGTGCCAAGGACTTACAGAGCCCTCTGGGCACCTTGGAAGAGCGATGCTGCGTATAATACAGGGAGCCTTCACGAGGAACCAGTCTGAGTGCTGTTCAGCTTTCATGCAGAGTATCTCCCCACCCACAAATGGTGGAGCTTGGCAGGTTGGTGAAAGACAGAGTTTCTGGATTGCAAATTCCAGACTGTGTGTGTGTGTGTTATTGTGCAAAAGGGCGTGCCTTCATGTATGGCCTCCTCATGCCTTAGTCATGGAAAAAGCTCTTAGAGGAAGTGGACTTTGAGGAAGGCTTTGAAAAATAAGAGGAAGAGCCGTGTGCTGTGAATGCAGAACAGAGGGAAGCATTGGCAGGGGAAGGAGTGGTGTTAAAAACGGCGAGAGCAGGGCGGGGAAGGGTCGTGTCCAGAAGGAAGACGAGTAGACTGTAGTCACTTAGGAAGATGAACCTAACAATCTTTCCAGAAATCTGATGGGGGAGGGAGGCTTCCTCTAACTTCCTAGCTGGGGACATGAACGTTATTCCTCTGAGTGCATCTGAGCAGGGCCACCTCAGTTTCACAATACAGGCAGGTGCTGGGGCCAGTGTGCAATATAGTCCAGACAGGTCTTTTTTTTTTTTTTTTTTCCTTCCCTTTTAACTTCAAGGTTGATAATCAGTTGCTACTTATGGGACACGGGAAATGAGTCATCATAAAATAAAAACGCAACTCTGACCTATATAAGGCTGAACGTACTTCACTCTTCCTAAGTTTTTGATTCATCAAACAAATGCTTCAGAAACCTTACGCAAAGCCTGCTTGTGGACTTGTTTGGTGACAACGATGATAAAAAAAAAAAATTCAACATAACAAAAGCTTACAAAGGGGGACTGGTGTTTCGCTGTGCCTTAGGGCTGGTCCTGCTAAATAAGTGATGAAAGAGGGAGGAGACCAACATAGATTCACCGAGTTCGACAAAGAGAAGCGTGACAAAGAGCCAAACTTGGCCGTGAACCTGCGTGCCCTGGCACAGGGAACGCCACCATCTCTGCCACGAGGCCCGACTGGTGAATCCCCAGGCCCAAAGGCGAGGCTATGAGTGGAGCAAAGGCTAGTCTGGCCCTGCACCGTCTCTAGGCCAGAGAAGCTAGGAAAAGATGGAGAATTTTCAATGCAAAGATGAAACTTGCGCTCTGGAGTCAGAGGAGCTGGGTTTGAATCCCATTGCCCTTCAGCTTCAGCAACTGCCATTTTTCTTTTGGTTCCTAGTCTCATACTATCCACCTACAGAAGGTAGATCGTTTCTCACCGGAGTTGTTCTTAGAATCAAAAAAGTGTTTGAAAGGGCTTTGAAATCTTTTCTTTTTTTTTTCCTATTTAAAATGTGTTTATTCCAATATTGTTTGGTTCACAAACATAAAGTTCCAATCCACTCATTTTCCCCCCTTGAAACTTGAAGAAAAACTTATTTTTTTTATTTTTTATTTTTTTATAGAGAAACACACGTTACAAATTGTTTGACTTCGTGATCAGAGGCACAGGCCAATATCACTATGGCTTTGAATTCTTTAAGATAAAAAACCAGATGCTTATATATAGTTAAGATTCAGAAACAAGCTGAGTCCTTTGAGAGAGGAATCTTTAAAGAAAAGGTATCAATGCAACTCTTTTATCAAATTTCTGTAGTTTGGGGAGAATGCTGGGTTTAACTCTCCGTAAGTCGCTTCCAGTTTTGTCTTGAAGCTTTCCCACGTCCCAGCCATGGTGAAACTAGGCATAATCAGCCCATTATGACACATGCTTTCCTGTTACATTAAAGCAAAAATGAGTTTGCCAAGAAAAAGCAGCTTTTCGCAGAGGGCGTAGCACTTGTTGTGGGAAAACGAGTCTGGCTGGTTCCATCTCAGCTCAATCTTTTGAGGGCCATTTTTGCCGTCAGCCGTCCCAACAAATATTACAGCAACCATCGCCTAATGGCAGCTCTTCATTTGGGAAAACACACACACACACTCTTTGGGTCATTGGAAAATCCTCAATTGACGTAACTTCCTAGATGGCCAGAGGTCTCCAAAGAGTTTGAGAAGCACCCATCAGATAAAAACCAGTGTGGGTCGCCTGCGTTTTAAAATGTTAGTCATGTTTAAACAGCTGGCAGGCCAGCTTTTTTCCTTTTCTTTTCTTTTCTTTTCTTTCTTTCTGTCTTCCTTCCTTCCTTCCTTCTTTCCTTCCCTCCGTCCCTCCCTCTCTTTCTTTTCTTTCTTTCTTTCCTCCTTTCTTTCTTTCCTCCTTTCTTTCTTTCTTTCTTTCTTTCTTTCTTTCTTTCTTTCTTTCTTTCTTTCTTTCTTTCTTTCTTTCTTTCTTTCTTTCTTTCTTTCTTTCTTCTTTCTTTCTTTGAGTGTGCAGCAAAACAAACTTCCACAGACTGGAAAATGGCAATTCTTTTCCTTTCTCTCATTTCTTGTTTTTATTTCTTGCTGCTTCTCACAATCTGATGGTGCACTGTCTCCAGGGTCTGAGCAGAGGGAAAAGCTGCATCCTGGCTGTGGAGGAGGGATGAGCCGGGACCCAGGGCTGGGGGTAATCGCGGCAGGCTTTCCTCCCTGACCCCCTGCTCTGCGCCTGAATGCTTCGAACACCGTCTTCTGCACACCTTGTCCGCAGAGGAACTTTCTGGAAGCCAGCCAGCTGCGGGGGCCCAAGGTCAAGCAACCACCATGACTCTCAGCCACAAGGAGAACCTTGGGGGACCCAAGGAGGTGACAGCAGGTGGAGCAGCAGTGCGTGAATTCTGCAAAGCTGACTGCTCACCGCTGCGGCTTCGTGGATGGGCAGAGGCTGCTCTCACTGCTGGGAAGCTTTTATCTACTGATCAACGCAGTGTGCCAGAGGGCTGATGGGATAGCCCGCTTTGGCAGAAGGTTCCAGTTGTAGCTTGCAACTAGACGGCAGAAGGAAAAGGAAAAAAAAAAAAAAAAGAAAAAAAGAAAGAAATCTAACAGACCAGAGGGATCCGTTCCTCAGAGCACAAACACCAGGTCCAGGCCTTGCGCGGCTCCTGCAGACGGCCCTGCCTGTTTTGCATTAATTACCTCTCATTCCCAGACGCCTGTTTATTCCAAACTACCTTTAGGGTTCGAAGTGCAGGAACAAAATGACTTGGGTTGAAAGCAATTAACAAACAGGTTATTTTAAATTAACAGACACCTTACCAGCTGGTCCAAATAGCTGGTTCATGTGATGATTTAGCAACATTATGCATCCGGTGGGGGCATGACTCGGTCCCAGTCCCCCAGTCACCAACATCAATTTCATTTTGAGATACTTAAATAATTCGCTGAGACAGCTATCACTGAATTAATGAAACTAAAAGCTTACCTAAGCTTCTCTCTAATCCTAGTTATCTTTATTTGTATATAAAATATGTTAGAATCGCTATAAGGGCATTATCCACCTGTGGATAGGTTTTTTTTTTTTTTTTTCACTTTGAACTCTTCTAACCTCTCTATTGTGTTTGGGTTGTTCTGGTTTTGGGAATATATCCTTTTCCACTTATGTTATAGATATGGCTTTTCGCTCCCATTTTGAAAGTAGGGACTCTTCTGTATTGCCTTGCATGTAGTGGGGGTTTAACAATGTTGAGTGAAAAAATGAATTGCATCCCAGAATTCAAAATAGGTGATTACAGGAGAAAACTCCAGAAGTTTACATGCAATTTCTATAAGTGAAAAATATCCTACCTATTGCTTCACAGAAGGATTCTTCGTAGGATAACGGGTTCTTTGACAGCATTTAGCATCACTTGACTTACCTGCATCTTTTCAGGAAGGCGTCATACTCTAAAGTGGGAGAATGCCCCTTGGGTTATTGTAGGTGGTAATGACACCTAGAAAGTAGTTGCATTTTAGTGTAATTTATAGCAGCAGAAAATGCATATGGATTAAAATATATCCACACATGCCACCTGTTCTTCAATCTATTATTTAGACTAAGTAGAGGTGGTGCCGTTCTTCTGTTTTGTGTCGTGCCTAGAGCACCATTGACGCACACTGAAAGTTAAGAATAGTAACGTCTGGCTGGCATGCGATGCCAATTTTCCATTTCACAAACCATTGAACAGAAAACACAAGGCGTGAAAGGCCAGGTAACATGCACAGAGATGCTGTAGTGTCTTGATGTTGATGAAGAAACGTGCAGTATATTGAGTGGACTTTTTGCCTTGAAAGTTTACTGCTTCCTGCTAACCACTTATGATAAAGAATCAAGAGAAAGGACACTCAAGGTCATGTGCTTAGATAAATTAAACAAGCACCTTTAAAGAATTTAAATTCAGTGGTTGGTCCCAACTACAAGGCTCTGATGAAAAACTGAAATGTAGAAAATGCAATGTAAGAAAAGTGATTCTGGCCACGTTGTTTCAGTTGGGATATGATGAATGAACTGTGGACCAGTTGCATTATTAACCAACTGGGAATTTAATTGTACCGCCTGGATTCTGACTGGGAGAACGTTAGTTTCTTCGGAAAATGCCTTGCCTCTCCCAGTCCAAAACATGGCATCCTGGGGAATAACTTTCTAGGGTAAAGGCTTGAAATAAGATGATGAACGTTCTGACTTGTTGCCATTGCTAACAGGCTATCTGGCATGAGAAAGCCTTTACTGGCTTGCGTTGCTTTTTTGTTCCTTCCTCGGTATGTGAACAGCCTTCTCCTGCAATGAGACTCTCTCAGGGTCTACGATCCCAAATAAGCATCTTTCGACAGAGAAGTCATTTTTGTTAAACCAACCGATGGTCAAGTTCATCAGTGAAATAGATGGACGGTCCAAAGATGAACATAGAGTGTAGGAATTAGGAGACATGACATATGCTTCTGCCTGTCTGTCTGTCTGTCTGTCTGTCTGTCTGTCTGTCTCTCTCTCTCTCTCTCTCTCTCTCTCTTTCTTTCTTTCTTTCTTTCTTTCTTTCTTTCTTTCTTTCTTTCTTCCTTCCTTCCTTCCTTCCTTCCTTCTTTCTTTCCTTCTTTCCTTCTTTTTTGTCTTTTTTGTCTTTTTGCTTTTTAGGACTGCACCTGTGGCATATGGAGGGTCCCAGGCTATGGGTCCATTCAGAGCTGTAGCCGCCGGCCTACGCCACAGCCACAGCAATGCTGGATTTGAATCGAGTCTGCAACCTACACCACAGCTCACAGCGATGCCAGGTCCTTAACCCACTGAGCAAGGCCAGGGATCGGACCCGCGTCCTCACTGATGCTAGCTGGATTCATTAACGGCTGCTCCCAGATGGGAACAACATTCTGCCCTTATTTCTGCCTGTGCTTCATTTTCCACTTTAAAATGTGAAGCAGAGCACCTCCCTTATCTACTTTGCCTAGGTGCAGGCGAAAAAAAAGTTTTACTTAAATAAAAAAGTTACGTTCTTTTGAGAAAACAGAATCTAATTATATACATATATACGTACATTATGCAAAAAAGATACCCGGGTATTGGTACTCTGGGGCACCTTGTGTTGCAGCTATTTTCTTCCCCAAAACACCAAACCTTATTTAACTATCCTAATTTAATTGTCCTATCCTAGGAAAATGCCTTGCCTCTTCCAGTCCAAAATATGGCATCCCGAGGGAACAACCTTCTGGGATAAAGGCTTGAAGTAAGATGATGAAAATTCCACATATATATTATAATAAAATATATATAATATATTTCTAGGGCTGCACCTGTGGCATATGGAACTTCCCAGGCTGGGGGTCAAATCAGAGTGATTTCTGGGGCTACACCACAGCCACAGCAGCCCCAGACCTGAGCCACATCTGCCACCTACCCTGAAGCCTGTGGCAATGTCAGATCCTTAACCCACTGAGCGAGACCAGGGATGGAACCCACATCCTCAAGAAGACGATGATGGATTTTTAGCTCACTGAGCCACAATGGGAACCCCTAGAGCATAGTAATTTTAAAATTTTAAACTTAGGAAAAATAATGTCCAAAATCCGGGCTTAATTTGTATAAGCCATACAAAAAAACTTTCCAATCAGTAATACATGACTGTTCTTCCTTGTTTCATATAAATGGAAAACAAGTACACTGATTGAAAACCAGACAGAAATAAAACATACCTTTAGTCTAAAAATCTTTAATCGGATTCATTTCAGTGTTTCCATGTATATGGCTATGTTATTTAAAAAGTGTCTCAATGACTTAAACGCGCAGGCTGGAATGGCTGCAGTATGATGGCTTTTGAAAGGGAATTACATCCTTTTGGGTAATTTTCCATATCCTGCCTTCATAAGACACCAGCTGACTTCAGAGCAACCCTGTTCTCCCAACAAAGCGAAAGGAGAATAGAAGCTACAACAATGAAACACATGAACAATTGAGCAAGTCATGTCATAGCCAGAGTTCTTAGTGGGGAAGCCAAGACTAAATGTGTCAGTTTCTCAAAGTCCAGCAGCCAGCGAGGGCCAGTCTTGGGGTTGAACCTTAGCCTACAGAGTCTGGGCTCTTTCTACTGCACCTGCCGGTCCTGATGCAATAATGTTGACATTGGGAGAGAAGGAAGTGCGTAGGGGAAAAGCTCGGCATTTGCTGTACTCTCCAGATAATCCATCTTCGGGCAGACTCTCAATGGGCCTCCAAGTTTTACCAGTTGGGTTTGTAGACGAGGTGCTGTTCTTTCCCACTGCTCATCAGCTCTACTGCTCTACAGCCTTACTCATCCTCTGCCGGGTGCCATGTGACTTCGGGAAATTCAACAAATGACTTCATCCTGACACATTTGGAAATTCCTGCTCTATGTATTTGCAGCCTCTCTGTCTATCCTGACCAAGCAGGAAATGCATCCTAATATCAGCAAAATCTATTCTATTTTTCCAAAGTGCCCTTTCCTCCCTCCAGACCCACCACTATTCCTCACCTCCAGGAAACAAATAATAAATACACCGGCCTTCCTTTCTCATCCAGTGCTTATTCTTTAAACAACGGTAACAGCATTCACTCTCTCCTGCTTTAAAGAGGCAACAAGTGCAGCTAGTTTCCGGTGTGATCCACCCAGCCGGTTCCTTGGAAGGCTTCGGCTCCATATCCCGGGGGACACCTGTCATGCTTCAGGGCCTCTGTGTTTTCTTAAAGACAACCTATCAAAAAATACTCTGCTTCTGAAAAATCAAGACCTGGGAAAGTGAAAAACTTGAGTCTCTCCTTCTGGCACCTTGAACCGCAGTCTATTTTTTGTAATCAGCTGTGCCATTATGTTCAAGGTGTTTACATTTTTTTTTCTCTCTCTCTCTTTTTTTTTTGTCTTTTTAGGGATGCACCTGTGGCATATGGTAGTTCCCAAGATAGGGGTCAAATCAGAGCTGCAGCTGCCAGCCTATCCCACAGCCACGACGGGATTTGAGCCATGTCTGTGACCTACTCCACAGCTCACTGTGACACCAGATTCTTAACCCACTGAATGGGACCAGGGTTCAAAGCTGAGTCCTTCATATTCGTTACCACTGAGCCACAAAGGGTACTCTGGCCATTTAACATTTTTTATTTATGTACCTATCATCCCAAGAATTGTCAGAGCTTTGAAAGAATATAAAAAGAGTCAACCATGAAATAATTTTATAAAAAATAGAATTCTGAAGTTCTAGTTCAGTGATATTGGTACTTCTAAACATTCTCTGGCATCAGTAGGTGGTGCTGGAATTAGAAACCATAAGACTGCAAATGACTAATATGTGCTGGAAATGTCAACTCTGAAATTAATTCGGTCAGTATTAAAAACGGTGCTAATTGTAGGCTCCGTAGGCACAATACGTTTTATTAGCACAAACCGTACTATGGCATAGTTATTATTTATGTACAGTGTAATCATCCTATCAATTGGCTAGAATTTTTTCTCCTCTGCAGTTTTTTTTTCTATTCCTTGTCAATATCAGTGCAGCAGCTGAACAGTAAGCAAACCAGTGTTTGAGAAGCATAAATAACTGATGAGGAGAAAATATATATTAATATTTGAATGGTGGGTTTTATGTTCTAGACATAAAAAAAAAAATGCTAAAAGTACCAAAGGCTACCCATAGAATTTTTAAAATTATAGGGCTTTGGAGTTCCTTATTGGCTTAGCAGGTTAAGGATCTGGCATCGTCACTGCTGTGGCACAGGTTCGATCCCTGGCACAGGAACTTCCACATGCTGTGGGCACGGCTGAAAAATGAATAAGTAAAACTACAGGGTTTTGAAAGTGATTTTGGAGAATAGCTGCTTTTCGATCTTGGCTAGAGGAGCCAGCATGTAAAGTATAAAGAGGCCTGAGCCGTGTTGTTACAGGGAAGAGCTTTCTAGGCTCTCTTCCCACATCTGGCAGGATCAGATGGGGTGCCCTTCCGAACCTTGTCCCCCCCTGAACAAGCCTGCCACAGCTTCACCAGCATAGTAAGGAACAGTGCAAGGAGGAAGGCTGGCATGCCAAGCTGCAGAAGGGACGTGAGTTCTAACTGGCACAGGGAAGCTGGGTTAGAGTTCCTTTTTCTGGGCTTATTTCCAACAAAACCCAGTGGACAAGGGTAGAAAAGTCTAATAATCACACTTTGGGGTTTTGCTGAAGACCCAAGTATATTTTGTGATCTTCCACTGAAATCAAACACGGTGACACTGAAAAGTAGAAATACAGAGGTCCAGGATTTAGTCTGAGGACACCTGCTATCAGAAAGTGCCCAAGTTTTTGATTTCAGGACAAATATCTTGGCATAAAAGAGTCCAATGGCACTGCTGGGTTTTTTTTTTTTTTTTTTTTTTGCTTTTTAGGGCCACATCTGCAGCATATGGAGGTTCCCAGGCTAGGTTTCAAATCGGTGCTGCAGCTGCCAGTCTACACACAGCCACAGCAATGCAGGATCCGAGCTGCCGTCTGCAACCTACACCACAGCTCACGGCAATGCTGGATCCTTAACTCACTCAGCAAGGCCAGGGATCGAACCTGTATCCTCATGGATGATAGTCAGATTCATTCACCTCTGAGCCACGATGGGAACACCACACTGCTGGTTTTGCACATTTTGCAGCTCCTATAATGTAGTGGTTTCTCTTATTCAGGTGTGTATTGACTTGAAGGCAAAAGTAGAATGTTTTTCTAGAAGGAGCTACAGTGGTCACCCGTGAAAGCCGTGGTTACTCTTTTCCGAGCTTGGTAACTATGGGGGTAAAATTAGAAGGAGTCTTAAAATTTGCCTTATTCTGGCCTCTCTGGAAGTAGACAATGATAATTATTTAATTATTGTCAACTCATCTTTTCGGCATAGAGCTCTCTGAGTAAATAGTTGCTTTTGACGCAATAAACAGAAAAAAGCCCAACTGCATGAAACTACATCATTTCCTGCTTGCAAAGCTCTTTCTCTTTCTTATTTACTTCCTACCCACCCCTGAGTGGATATCTCGTCAGCTTTCAGTTTCCCACAATGGGTGGATGGTCCATCTAGTTTTCAACAGCTGTCTCTATTCTCGTGCCTCCAACATGTCAGCAAGCATCTTAACTCCAACCCTAGGACTTAGAGATGAGAGGGGAAATCAGCCTTCCTGATTGGGGCTGATATAGGTAAATATGGAACCGCTCTGTCTGCAAGATGGAAAAGAAAAATATTTATTTGAAAAATGGAGATCTATTGTTTATGCCTACCTCAAAATTAATAGAATATTTTATTTCATCATGTCTCTCAGATACACATTTTTTTTTTGTCTTTTGTTGTTGTTGTTGTTGTTGTTGTTGTTGTTGCTATTTCTTGGGCTGCTCCCTCGGCATATGGAGGTTCCCAGGCTGGGGTCGAATCGTAGCTGTAGCCACCGGCCTATGCCAGAGCCACAGCAACGCGGGATCCGAGCCACGTCTGCAAACTACACCACAGCTCACGGCAATGCCGGATCGTTAATCCACTGAGCAAGGCCAGGAACCGAACCCGCAACCTCATGGTTCCTAGTCGGATTCGTTAACCACTGCGCCGCGACGGAAACTCCTCAGATACACATTTTTATATGTATGTTGCATTGCATATAAACCCAAGGCAAAATTTTATTAAGGATTCGTTCTTCCTTCCTTCCTCTCTCCTTCCCTCCCTCTCTCTTTTGTCTCTCTCTTTCTTTCTTTCTTTTTTTCTCTTTTTAGGGCCACAGGTCCTGGAACATATGGGAATTCCTAGACTAGGCCTTGAACTGGAGCTGCAGCTGCTGGCCTATGCTATCGTCACAGCAACTCAGGATCCGAGCCATGTCTGTGACCTCTACTGCATCTCATGGCAACACTGGATCCCCGACCCACTGAGCAAAGCCAGGGATGGAACCTGCATCCTCATGGATACTAGTAGGGTTTGTTACCTCTGAGCTACAACAGGAACTCCTTCCCTTCCTTCCTTCTTTCTTTCCTTCTTTCTTTCCTTCTTCCTTCTTTCTTTCTTTCTTCTTTCTTTCTTTCTTTCTTTCTTTCTTTCTTTCTTTCTTTCTTTCTTTCTTTCTTTCTTTCTTTCTTTCCTCTTTCTTTCCTTCTTTCTTAATTCTCTCTTTCCTTCCTTCCTTCCTCCTTCCTTTCCTTCCTTCTTTCAATGCAGTAAGGTGTCCATTGCCTTAGGTGCCTCAATTCTATATCACTCTTAACCAAACCTGAATATCAAGTTATCCCACTTTCATTGAGCTGGGTGCAAATATTTGCATTTTTTTCAATTCAGTTTCTTTCTGGTGGGCCAAAGATCTTCTTTGGTTCCGGAAAAAGCCAAAAAAAGACAGAAGATGCTCCTTATCAGATTGAACACACTCTCTAAGAGTCAAGATGGAAAATGCCTCCGGGCGCTGTCAGAATTAAATGGAGGCAAGGATTACCTAGGGGCTAAAAAATCTTCTGAAAATGACTGCAACTTCCCCACTGCATTCTTAGATATAGATAGCTGAAAGAGTCAAAATCCACAGGTATGGAATAAACAAACACTTTGATTTTGCTTGATAAACAAAAAATAGTTCATCAAGCAAAATCAAATAAAGTATTTAAATATGTACGTAAAAATTCAAACTACTCTTTTTTTCATCTGCCCTCAGCTTTAAATAGTGACATCTAATCCATGAATTTTATGTTTAAAAGTCTGGAGAAAGAAAGGGAGGTAAAGCTTTAAAAGTTTGAATTTGGACTTCTTATTGAAAATCTTAAAAATCCGTAAGTTCTTCAAGAGATACACAGTGAATTTATATTTTGCTGTAGCTCTATTCTTTTTTTTAAATTTTAATGTTTTAATTGCTCAATGAATTTTATTACATTTATAGGTGTATAACAATCATCACAACCAAATTTTATAGCATTTCCATCCCAAACTCTCAGTACACGCTCTCACCCCCCAACCTGTCTCATTTGGAAACTGTTTTTCAAAGTCAGAATCTGTTCTGCAAAGAAGTGCATCGTGTCCTTTTTTTAGACTCCATATGTAAGTGTTTGTTGTCGGTGTCTCACTGTCTACCTTCACCTAGCATGACAATTTACAGGTCCATCCGTGGGGCTGCGCTGTGGCTCTATTCTTTCTGAGTGTGTTTACTGAAGTGCTTCCACACTTGAATACGAAAATCTTTCCAGTCTAATTATTCCTTTAAAAGATACATCTGAAAAGAAGGACGTTTGCTTTTTCTTTTTTCTTTTTAGTCTTATTTATTTTTTGTCTTCGAATGGCTGCACTCGTGGCATTTAGAAATTCCCAAGCTAGGGGTCCAATCGAAGCTACAGCTGCCAGCCTACACCACAGCCACAACAGTGCCAGATCTGAGCCACATCAGCAACCTACACCACAGCTCACGGCAACGCCGGATCCTTAACCCACTGAGCAGGGCCAGGGATCGAACCCGCAACCTCATGGATCCTAGTTGGGTTCATTACCACTGAGCCTCAATAGGAACGCCCCTCTTGTTTGTTTGTGGTTTTTGTTGTTGTTGTTAATCCTATTACTTTGGTGAGTATATTCCTTTCCTCAATTAACAAAGAGAAGGGCAGGGGATTGGACAGACTTCTTTGAAAAATAAGTTGGGAAATTTCAAAACGGACCTATGGGATAGTCTAACCTATGTGTTTAAGGCAAAATGGAGGCAGACAGAGCTTGAAACACACACACTCCTTCTTGATGAGCCATCTTCACTGCTGCATGTCTTAGATTCTCCCCGCCCAAGAAGGCACATTGTCAGCTTACGCCATCCGGCCTCTCCTTAAAGGGATCCTCTCTTTCTTTCCGACATGACCTGACTTCACTGTGTGCCTGGTGAAAAAGATCATGCGTGAACCGCCTCCCTTCCAACAAAGCAGGAGGGGAGTGGGTGGGAGGGATGTCGAGGTTCTGATTTCTTCATGTATTGCCTTCCTACACCCTCAGCATCCTGCTGCTCGGCTACCACATTTATCACTGTCCCTGTCTTAAGTTGAGTTATTTCTGCGTCTATTTCTTCACCTGGCAAAGCTGGGTTGAACTGACCTGAAGCAAGTAGCCCTGGCTGGATTTACTTCTGGAACAACTGCTTTTTTGGTGCAGAGTCCCTCCTGAAAGTTGATGAAAACCCATCCTATCATTAAAGGGAATGAAGAATTCTTTTTTTTCTTTCCTTTTTTTTTAGGGCCGCACCTGCAGCATATGGAGGTTCCCAGGCTAGGGGTTGAATCGGAGCTACAGCTGCCAGCCTACACCACAGCTCACAGCAACACTGGATCCTTAACCCACTGAGCAAGGCCGGGGATCAAACCTACATCCTCATGGATGCCAGTCAGATTTGTACCCACTGAGCCACGATAGGAACACCCATGAGAGAATTCTTGGGCCCACGGGCTTGGGGTCTGACAGGAAGAGAGACAAGCCCCTGGAAGGAGGAGTTCTGCTTTAGGTTGGAGCAAATTAGCATTAGGATCAGCCATACCCCTTTGCATCCACTCAGCCCTGCGAGAACTCCGTCCCTGTAGGCATCCAGATCTTACCTGGATTTCTCAAACCTAATTGAGATCAGGGTGTGAGTAGGTAAGCCTGTTCGCATGAAGAGGCCCCTCAGGCTTTCAGGAACTTTCTAGTTTTAGACTATCAGCTTGATGTTTCTTGGAGCCTTGAACCATGCCAGCCTTGGAACTGGGAGCCAGTGTGGAATGGGGTAAAAGGTATAAGCTCAAATCACAGGTCTCTCGCCGATGGGTTGTGTAACCTCATGGGCTAAATTCTCGGTGCCTTATCTGAAGGATGGGTAGAGTAATAGTACCCATCTCATAGGGGTGTTCGGATTAAATGAGCTAATACATGTCAAAAGTTCAAAACAGTGACTGCGCTCAAAGAGGCACATGATTTTGATCTAGTTCCATTTATTCCTAGGTGGCTTATATGCTTTCAAAGTTTTTTGACTTTCCCTTCAATTCCAGGAGATTAATCAAACACCATAAATGACTCATGCTCCCATGGTTCTCAGGCAAAGGGCTGCTAACATGTCACAAAGAAAGAATGAAGAAACAAAACAATAAAGTCCCTTCACAATAGTGTTTGTAGACTCCTCTGCTTTTCTTTCTTTTCTTTTTTTAGGGGTGCACCTGTGGCATAGGGAAGTTCCCAGGCTGAAGGTCAAATTGGAGCAATAGCTGCTGGCCTCCACCACAGCCACCGCAATACTAGATCCAAGCCGTGTCTGCGACCTACACCACAGCTCACAGCAACACCAGATCCTGAACCCACTGAGCAAGGCCAAGGATCGAACCCGCATCCTTGTGGATACTGCTGAGCCACGACAGGTACTCAGGTACCTCTGCTTTTGATGATGTAGGAACACTTGGGTTCCTCCTTTACAAAAACTAAAACAAATAGGCCCCCTTTCCAAAGTTATTCTGTGGCTTTATTTTGTCTTAGGGGATTGCATTCAGGCAAAAAATTGAGAAGCTATAGCAGCAGCTCATCAGGGGAAAAATCCTTCTTACGTAGTCAGGTTAATGTCAATACTCAGAAGGTTGAGACAAATGTTGTCTTTTCATGTGCACGCCCGAACTGAGGAACTTCAACAGGGGAAAACGTGTTTATACTCACACACAAACCTGTGTACGTGTGGGCACGCACGCGTGCGCGCGCACACACACACACACACACACACTTTGAAATGATAAAGATGATGAGACATTTAAAAGACAGAAGAAAATTTTCCAAGGATAAGTGAGTCACCAGACGGTCACATATTTGAGAAGAGGAAGAAGCACCCTTGGTTAATTTGATCATTATCTCCAAAAATATACATTTCTTTTATAAAGTCAAAAGGACAATCCCTATGAAAGACTCCAAGTGGTTTTCCTTAATAGCCTAGCTCCCTGCCCTCTTGGAGGGCTCTCAGCAGGTTGGGGCATCCTGCGAAACGACGGGGGAGGGGGGGGTGTGGGTAAGATTTGCGGAGGACAAGAACGACCTTGACGTGGGACCAGGAGAGACTGAATTTGTCCCTCCGAGGATGGTGTCATCCTGGGCCATGCACACAGCCTCCCTCTGTTGGCGAAGTGACTTTAATTGTCCTGCATCTGAGATAGAAATAGGAGAGACAAATTCACTACGCAGACCTTGGCCAAATCCCGCAGGGTGAGATGCCTTTGTGCCTCTACCCGCCTTTTCCTTTAGTTTGTTCTTGATCCTTTTTGACTGTTTCATCATGTCATTCCCTACCCTTCGAGATGGATCAGTCAAGTGGGCGAATGATTGAATAAACCAAGCCATCATTTTTATGCTTTTCCTTGGGGGTAGCTGTTGGGGAGTTCTTACGGGTGAGGGGGTTTGTCCCAGGGATCTCTTTAGTTATGTATTTCCTTCTTTTAGCCTTTCTGCTCCTTTCTCCATTCACAGTGGAGAATAAAGAATTGCTCACCTACTTTGTTTCAAGTATTCGTATGTGTCCTTTTGTTACAGACACACAGACACGACTGCGATGAGAAATATTGAAAATGAACATAGCGAGAGATGGTCCCTTTCTTCTCAGTCAAGTTATTTAAATGCATAATAAAAAGAGACTGCAGATTGTACTTTCTTATATCATTTTTTTTTCCCCTGTAGGGGAAGATACAGTCCTCTCCCCTCAGCTGTTAGTGAATTGAAACTGAAAAGCAAGCTGAAGGATGAAGTTGTCAGTAAATGATAAATAATTGACTCATGATGACACTCGGCTTCTTGGCTCCTAATAGCTATTATTGTTGCAGGAAGGGCTCATTAGTTCCTAGGTGTGGTCTTCCTACCGAGGCCAGATCAGTTTATCAGGGACCAAATAAATGCATGTGATATAATTAGGGATGGCGTAAAAAGCGAAACCTCTACTCTTCCAATTTGAAAGAAAACGACTCACTTTTCCTTGGCAGCCACACCTTCTAATTACTTGAAACTGTTTAAGACTCATTAACTTCAAAGTTTGGAGAAAGACAGAAAAAGGTGGGGGGTACGAAGCACTGATAGTGGATCAAAGGCTCTGGTTCACCAGCGGCTGGGCTTTGTTTTGGGCAACTCAGAAGCCCCAAGGCAAAGAAGATGAGCTGACAGCTCTTTGGCAATCCAGGTGGCTGGGAGAAGGGGGCGGTTGTGTTAACTCCTACCGCCTGCAACCCGCCCTTTCCAGCCTCCTTGGATGTACCATGTTGAGCAAGAGGTGGCGACTTTGGCAGTGGGGTGGGGAGAGAAGTGGTGAGATTTCTAGAAACGACCGTGCCACCTTTCTGCCCCCTCCCCCGCCCCCGCCCCATCTCTGGTCCAGCTCACTTTCTTATAGAATTGAGATTAACTTTCTCTTCAGACCTTGACATTTCTCCCTGAGTCCCTTTCCACCTGAGGTCCTTGGTGTAGGGTCTCAAGGCTACAAAGGGGGAGGCCTGCTGAGAATTTTTACTCCTACTCCTGGCAAAACCCAGGACCTCATTGTATATCTGTGTAGGCATTTTATGGAAGTTCTGCAAGGAATAGATAGAATTTACCTCGTTTCTTTCTTCCTCTTGAGTGTTCAGCAAACAGGAGACAGACAAAGACTTTTATTTTTTAAAAATTTTTTAATTTTTTGCCTTTTTGCCATTTCTTGGGCTGCTCCCGCAGCATATGGAGGTTCCCAGGCTAGGGGTCGAATCGGAACTGTAGCTGCCAGCCTACACCACGGCCACAGCAACGCCAGATTCCTGCCCCACTGAGCAAGGCCAGGGATTGAACCCTTATCCTCATGGATGCTAGTCAGATTCCTTTCTGTTGCACCATTATGGAAACTCCGAAAGATTATATTCTTATGATGGGGGGTTTTGACACTCTTGGGGATCTAAGTACAAATCAGCAAACATTCTTGTTCCTTATCCCTGAATGCTACCCAAAGGGTTTATCTTTAAATCTCCTTAAAGGAGTTTGGGCTTTTGGACAAGGCTATTGTGGAAGTTCCTTGGGCTAGGGTGGCCCTTTCCATATTGAAATGTGTCTGAGGTTTCTTGACTCTATGAGGGGTACCTAAGATGAAGCAAGCAGGTTCTCTGGTCTGTCGTTAATTCCACCCAAGGTCCTTTCCTTTCTTTTTTGTTTCTTGGCTTCGCATCTTTCCTTCCCTTCTTCTTCCCGCTCTTCCAATGGCATGCACCTCTTTCCACTTAGAAACTGTTTAAGGAAATATTGTCTCCGTTGTTTAAAGAAATTCCGACGCTCACTTGTTCCAACTTCTAGTCTTTAGAAAGAATACTAAAACTTAGAGGCCACTGTACAGTTTCAAATTAACTTAGCCCTATTTCCAAGGATTTTCCTCTGTCTCAGGAATTTTTGTGCTCAGGATTATCCTGTGAAAGCTGCCATTTTGCCACTTAATGTTCAGCCAGCCGTATCAAAGGTTTTACTAGAAGATGCTCTAATTAACCCAACAGTACCTCTATGCCTTTGAATTTTTATGCTACTTTAAACCCTTTAAAATGGACTGGATTTTTAAACTTCTTCTCTCTTAAAGTTAAAAAACATTTTTAGTATCTGTTAAGTGTTCATGTTGTGCTCGGCACTTAACCAGTGCTATAAATGTTGCACTCTATGAGAACCATATGATACAGATGCTCTGTCAAAGGCTTTTGGCATTCTAGAGAGCGAGATACCCAGTGTTTGTGTATTTGCAGCCTATGTTTCAGGATATATGATTTTCTATAGGTGTCGTATATACTCAAACATATATAAAATATATATATCATCTATATCTCAAATACACAGACACACATCTGTATACACATCTATACTTTTTCAACCAACACCATGCATGTGAATATACACAGAAATCAAAGACACATACACAGCAGACCGTCCAAATTCTGACGTTCTCAAGACCTTAAGAAAAATACACTGTTGAGGAACTGAAGTCGAAAGGGACTTTCAAAATTGGATGAATTTCATTCATGGAAATGACCGATACTGACGGCATTATTGTGATTTATACTAAGAAATAAATAGTTGGTCTTTGTTTCTGGTTTTGACTCTGAGCTTCTAAAACCTTCAGAATTTCCTAAAGCCTTGACAAGAGCGATGGGATAAAGGCAAATTTTTTTTTTATGTTAATGAGGTGACTTTTGGAGAGCACCTAGGTAGCCTGTGGAAGGGCCTGGTTGCCAAGGGGAGCCAATCACATGATTAGAGGGGCTTTTAGTTGTCGCTCCCCACCCCCACCCCCACCCCCGACCTGCTGGGAGAGGAGAGGGGCTGGAGTCGACTGATGGTTAAAAGTCAGTGGTTTAATCAATTTATGTAATAAGGCCTTTATAGAAACCCCAAAGGAGAGGATTCAGGGGAGCTTCTGGTTGGTGAACACTTGGAGATATGGGGCAAGTGTTGGGCTGGAAGGACACGGAAGATCTGTGCCCTCTTCCCCACGCCTTTGCCCCACTCAGCTCTTCAATCAGGCCGTTCCTGAGTTCTATCCTTGCATAACAAACTGGTGACTGAGTAAGAAAAACGCTTCTCTGAGTTCTGTGAGTCACTTTAGCAAATTAATTGAACCCAAAGAGGGGGTTTTGAAGACCTCTGATTTATAGACATTGGGTTAGAAGCACCGGTGATAATCTAGACTTGTAATTGGAAACTAAAGTAGGGAAATTCCTTTTTCTTTTTCTTTTCTTTTCTTTTTTTTTTTTTTTTTTTGCCATACCTGTGGCACATGGAAGTTCCCAGGCAAGGAGTTGAATCGGAGCTACCGTTGCCAGCCTACGCCAGAGCCATAGCAACGTGGGATCCGAGCCACATCTGCCACTTGCACCGCCGCTCGTGGCAATGATGGATCCTTAACACACTGAGCGAGGCTAGGGATTGAACCCACATCCTCATGCATACTAGTTGGGTTTGTTACCTCTGAGCCACAATGGGAACTCCTAGAGTAGGGAAATCCTTGTGGGACTGAGCCTTTAACCTGTGAAATCAGATGCCATCTCCAGATAAATATTGTTAGAATTGAGTTGAATTGCCGGACACTCCAAGTCTGGGAGAAGTGCTTGTTAGCATAGGGACCTCCTACCTCTGTGCAGGAATGTAGTAAGAGCTTTACTAACACTAAGTAAATCCCAAAGCAACGATGCTTCACAATACGGTGTGTAGGTGTATGCATGTCATTTGTCCTTTGCTCACCTAGACACTTTCAGTGACTCTACTGAATTTTTCATGAATTGCTGCTTAGCAAATAACTTAGCTTTTTGGAAGTCACTATGGAGAAATTTGGCCTGGTCCTCCATCCAAGTAAGCGTTCAGTGCCTTCCTGGTTTTATGCATCTTGTCTCTGGGGAGATTTTAGGGTCCTATGAAAACCTTGGGGATATCCTATAACTTGGCTGCCCACAAAAATCTCACACCAAGACAAGGGCCATTTATCCCTCTACACTTTGCTCAGCATCTTTCCCTTGACAGAGCTCAGGGAGAGATGCCCGCAGCCAGGAGCTGCTTCCATCCTCTTCCTTTATCTTCCCCAAGACTTCCCGCCAAACCCAGCACCCCGACTCTGCCCTCTTCATTTCTTGCCTTTTTTTCATTTCTGCAGGTTTTTCTTTTAGTAATCAGCACTAACAGGAGGGACTCTCAGCTTCATATACTAAAGGAGATGTGAAGAAGTAAAAAAATATTGTTGTCAGAAATGCATATGGAAGGATTATTGCCTTACTATTACTCTTTGCTGTTACATGTGAAACTCTGCATATATGATATTCTGGTGTCTATAAAACTGCTGAAAGGAGTTCCCGCCATGGCCCAGTGGTTATCGAATCCAACTAGGAACCATGAGGTTGCGGGTTCGATCCCTGACCTCACTCAGTGGGTTAAGGATCCGGCATTGCCGTGAACTGTGGTGTAGGTCACAGAGGCAGCTCGGATCCAGCGTTGCAGTGGCTGTGGTGTAGGTCGGCAGCTGCAGCTCCAATTAGACCCCGAGCCTGAGAACCTTCATATACCACAGGTACAGCCCTAGAAAAGCAAAAAAAAAAAAAAAAAAAAAAGAATAAAATAAAATAAAATAAGACTGCTAAGGAAATAATAACTATTATTTCATGTCTATTATTTTGTCATTTAACAAATATGTACTGAAGACCAGCTATGCTCCAGACACTGAGCACTGAAGGGAGAAAAAGAAAATTACAGTTCTTCCCCACATGAAGCTGTGTGTCAAGCACTGTGCTAAATGCTTTTGGTACATTCTCCTTTCATCCTTCTAACAACCCCATAAAAAGAAATCTGGGAGCTCCTGTTGTGGCTGAGCGGGTTAAGAACACAACATAGTCTCCAGGAGAATGCAGGTTTGATCCCTGGCCTTGCTCGGTGGGTTAAGAATCCAGTGTTGCTGCAAGCTGCAGTGTTGGTTGCAGATGTGGCTTGATCCGGTGTTGCCATGGCTGTGGTGTAGGCGAGCAACAGCAGCTTTGATTTAACCCCTAGCCTGGACGATTCCATATACCACAGGTGCGGCCTTAGGAAAAAAAAAATTAAAAAAAAAGACGTCTGCCCATTTTACAAGGGAGGACACTGAGGTCAAGAGGCAAAGTTATAAGTCAAGCTGATCGATGACTATCTGATGCCAAAGTCATTTACTTTAGAAACTAAATGATACTGCTGTCACCTTACTCTAGGTAAGGAAGCTCTTATCACTGGGTAAGTGGGAGAGAGGCAGCGTGACCCCAGAGGTACCGCAGAAGGGCAGGTGTTGGACTGGGGATGTGGCAGGTAGACCTCGAAGATGGCCCCCTGGTAATGCCCACGTGCAAACACCTGGTGTGATCCCCTCCCCTTGAATGAGCAGAGAACCCGGGGCTATGATGGGACGTCACTCTTGTGACTGGGTTACCTTATGCAACACTACAGGTCAAAAGCCAAAGGATGTTGTATATCAGTTGACTTTGAGTTCACCAGAGGGATCGGCCTCACCCAAGCAGTGCAGCCCTTCGGAACAGGGACCTTCTCACATTGACAGCCGTGATGTGAGACGGGCTGTGAATGGGAAGCATTTTTAGAGCTGAGAGCAACCTCTAGCCAACGCTCAGCAACGAACTGGGGACCTCAGTCCTGCAACCACAAGGCAGTGAATTCTACCCACAACCAGTGAGCTTGGACGAGGATGCTGAACTTCACAGGAGATCGAGGCCCTGCCAACCACTGGATTTCAAACTGGTAAGACCAGATTCCTGATCCACAAACACGGTAAGAGTACACATTTTTGGTGTTTTAAGCTGTGAAGTTGATAGTAATTTGTTACACAGAAAAAAAAAAAGATGATAATAATACAACAGGCAAGAAACACTGAGATGGCATAAAGATCAAAAGTTACCGATTCCCAACAAAGATCAAGAAAACTGATTAAACACATTATTTCAGCTCTAGTCATTTTCTTTCTCTAAATCTCTGTGATTTATTTCTCCTGAAATATGTCCACTCACCTGGGATTTATTCTTTTGATATCACTTGATGCGTTCATTTATTGTGAACTTGGTCGCAGTTTGTTTAACTTTTTAAAAATGAGCATCTGGAACCAGTTTCTCCAATGACCCCGTAGGTCTTAGAGAGAGTGATGCAAAATTCACTAGAAGAGAAATTTCACTAGACTGTAAATTCTACAAGGATGTGGGTTTCATGATGGCAAGGCTTCTTGTTTGGCTGAAAAGAGGCATGAAATAAATATTTATTTGACCAAATGATTCACGGAAACCCTTTCCTTCACCTGAGTCGTCTGCTATCATTTTTTGAGGATTTATTTATCCAATTCTAGTTTCAAAGCCTGAACTCCTTCCTGACCTTCCCACCAACAAGCATTTCTGTTGGAAACATCCTCCAATCCCACTGCCCCTGGTTTTTCTTGGCCACACATTTAAAAATCTTTTGCAAAAGAACTTTCCAGGAACTCACTGCTGTGATTTTTATTTATTTTATTTTTTAATGATTTTTATTTTTTCCACTATAGTTGGCTTACAGTGTTCTGCCAACTTTCTACTGTACGGTAAAGTGACCCAATCATATATGTGTGTGTGTGTGTGTGTGTGTGTGTATTCTTTTTCTCATGTAATCCGCCACTGTGCTCCATCACAAGCGACTAGACATAGTTCCCAGTGCTATACAGCTGGACTGCTGTGTTTTTTAAAATGCAGAAATGCTTTCCTGGGTGGTAATGATAATTGGCACTAGATCATCTTCAATTGAAGGGTCATTACCTTTTAGTGAGCATTTCCAGTTCACAAAGTCAAAAAGGAGCTGGAAATATTCAGAGATATGCCCTAAATCTGAAAAGGAATACATATATGTTGAGTAATAATTAAATGAATTAGGTAGGTTTTGCACTATTTGTAAGAAGAGATTATCCCAGTAGTTGGTTGCTCTTTTTTTTTTTTTTTTCCTGTGCCAGGTATTTTCTTCCTTTCTTTTTTCTTTTTTTTTCTTTTCACAGCTGCACCTGCAGCATATGGAGGTTCCCAGGCCAGGGGGTCTCATCAGAGCTGCAGAGCTGGCCTATACCACAGCCACAGAAACACGGGATCCCAACTGCATCTGCAAACTACTCTGCAGCTTGCTGCAACGCCAGATCCTTAACCCCACACAGAGTGAGGCCAGGGATCGAATCCACATCCTCATGGATTCTAGTGGGGTTCTTAACTCACTGAGCCACAGCAGGAACACCCTGTGCTTGATATTTTAAAGGAAAGTGCTCAGTATCTTGCTTTTTGTGGAAGAGGCCCTTGCTCCTACACGTTACAGAGCAGAAACACTAATTTGACAACATGACCTCTGTTTTGTTCCCTAAATGTCCAAAACTTCGGTCTGACCCTCCTCTTAGCAGGGGCCCTGGTAGATGGCATACAGATCCACAACAGCTACCCGGATGCCATTGCTCTAGCTGTTTCCAGGGGATTTAGCTGGATCCCAAGCTGGTACCATCCTCTCTCAGTTCTGGTACTATAATTCCCCCAAAGAAGCAGCAGCTTTGTTGGTTGGTTTGTTTTGGTTTCAACTCTGTGGTTGTTATGGTTTGTTCACAACAGTGGTATTAGTCATATTTCAGAAAAGAAAAAAAAAAGGCAACAACAAACCTGCTAACTTCCTAAATATGTTCCTTAAAATTCCAGCGAAAGACACATCACATATATTTTCTTGTAAATTTGTAGGAACCACTAGGCTTCCTTCTAAAATAAAAACCGGATGTATTTTGTCCCTTCCAATGTGTGCACATTTTCATTCATTGAAACAATATGCATGCATCAAAAATGTAGTTAGGGAGTTCCTGTCGTGGTTCAGTGGTTAACAAATCCGACTTGCGTCCATGAGGATTTGGGTTCCATCCCTGGCCTCGCTCAGTGGGTCAAGGATCTGGCGTTGCCATGAGCTGTGGTGTAGGTTGCAGACATGGCTCAGATCTGGCATTGCTGTGGCTGTGGTGTAGACCGGAGGCTATAGCTATAGTTACCATTGGACGCCTAGCCTGGGAACCTCTGTATGTGGCCCTAAAAGACCAAAAAAAAAAAAAAAAAAGGTTAGGCTACCCATTCATAATGAGTATTCAACAAATATTGTGCATTTGAAGTTATCTGCTATTATCTGAACTTAAAACTCTCTTGGGAATTTTTTGAGCATGGAAGAATACTTTTTTTTTTTTTTTTTAACCAATGGATTAAAAAAAAACCTTTAAAAAAGGCTTTTCTATCTCTTATCACTATGCCTTTCTGGCAGCTATGTCTTTGCAGGAAACTGTCTAATGATCTCTTTTTACCAATCAGATCATTATCATAATGGGTTCATGTCCTAAAGACATTACATTAAAGGAGAAGCAGTAGCTAAGCTCACAGATTTCATGGAATATGAATTTAAACATTTCTTGGCCTTATGCAGCACAGTTCTGCCTTATTCATGTAGATCAAACTTCTCATTTTTCCTCTCATCTATTGATTTTCCTCATAATCTCACACACACACACACACACACACACTCACTTCTTCTGATCACATAGTATTTACAGGAGGCAAATGAACTTGTTCAAAACGTCTCTAAGTCCTTATAGTTTGTTAACCCATAAATGATTGTACTTGAAGGAACACAGGAGAAATGTAGTTCAAGAATCCTAGCTCTGAATAAGCAGCTTCGCAGACATGCAAGCAGTGTGCAATGAGAAGATGCATGGTGTTTCCTTTGCTTGAGATGCAAAAGGGAGGTGCATGGGAATGTTCAGGAGGCTTGCAACCTCGTGAGATGCGAGAGGAAAAACAGGAGAACACAGTTTCTTCGGAAGCATCTGTGCTACTTGGGCCGAAAACCTATCAAACCGTGGACTTGAAATCATCCTAAAACTCAGCAACATTCTTCAGGCACCTTTGGCTGCCTGAGAGCGGATACCTATCCGTCACAAGACGAAATATGATCAAAGGTGGAAAGAAGAACCATTCTCCCCAAGACGGGTTTCCATCCTTATTACACACCAGTGAGCCATTCCGGTTTGTTCCTTCCCTCACAGTGACAAATGGACCAATTCAGAGTTCATTTTGCTGAATCAGCTTGCTGGAACAGTCAGGTTTTGCCATTAAGAAGCCAGTGTCTGCACCTGAAGGAATGCATTTTTTCCTCCATGGGACAAAAAAAAAAAACAAGTTTTTTTTTCCAATAGGTAACAGGAATTGGAAAGTGACATTAGGTTAGATTATACTATCAGTGAGAGAATATACACTCACACCTATGTATGTATAAACACACACACTTACATATGCATACACCCCCCCACCCACCCACACACACACGTATATCCATCCAAGTATAATGAGCACATAGATACTCCTGTATATGTGCATACATGTCCAAGTACATATGCAGTTGTTATATCCTGATGATTTTGGTTTCTGGAAGGACCCAAAATGCAAAGAAACAAAAAATGGGGTTTCAGTCTGGGAACTTGGCCCCAGAGGCTTTTGATTCAAAATAAGTTTTATCCTCCAAATCACTTCCCCACACAAGTATGTATCCCCACACTTGAAAAGCTCCTTGATGGTCAAGTCCAGTGACCTTCCCATAGCTCTAGGTGCAAGTAAGTTTGTGCATGAGATGAGCATCGTCCACCCAAACCCCAAAATTCATTAAAAATGCAGAAACGTCCAGAGGATGAAGGACCCAAGTTTCCCAAGACTCCTGATTTAGAAAGATAACAATTCTTTGCAAATGGATTAAAAGAATTTGGAAAATCGAATATTTTTGACCCAAATAGCTCCCTCTGCTTGAACACATCCTAACATGATCATCTTAACCTCCATCGGCAAAGAGAGAAGTTACTGAAGCATAAACACTGAGAGTTGCAGGGACAATTCAGGACATTCAGGCACCATCCAAAGAAATGTCTCAATTACATAACTATTTGGTAACATTCCCCATTTAAATCTGCCCTCCATAAGCAGTGCACGCTCATCAACTCTGATTATTCTAAGTTTCTCTTTTCTCAGGTAGCACACTCGAAGGAATATGATTCTGCTGTAGCTAAAAATTAGAACTGTGTGTGAGCTGGGTGCTACCTCTGAATTGGTCCTCTAGGGTTAAAAAAAAAAATCTGTGTTTGTAGAGTTCTTGCTATGGACTGAACTGTGTTGCTCCCCAACTCATAAGTTGAAGCCCTAACCACCACGATGACTGTCTTTGAAATAAGCAAGTGAAGGTTAAATAAGGTCATAAGCATGGGACCCTGATCTGAGAGAGGTGTTCTTAGAAGAAAGAGACACTTCTTTCGCTTCTTCTCCACTAAAGACACAATGAAACAGCAGCTGAATGCAAGCCAGGCAGAGAATTCTTTCCAGGAACTGAAACAGCCCACACCTTGATCTTGGATGTTTACTTCCAGATCCGTGAGAAATAAATTTCTACTGTTTAAGCTACTGCATCTGTGGTACTTTGTATGGAAGCCCAGGTAGACTGGGACCGTTGGTTTTGGTTTTGTTTTTGTTTTACCCTTGAACATGCCTCCCAAGGTGGATCATTGATTGCCTCTTACAATAATTCCGAGATAATCCCATAGTGAACGGTCGATGGAGGCATACCACTGTGAACGGATTGCCCAGGGGCATGGCCCAGGCATCTGGAACTCGCCTTTCAGAGAACCTTTCAGGATTCTGGAGCTTCTGGTGGAAGACTCTGACGATGGGTGACCCTGTCATTCTGCCCTGTCCTAGAGCGTTCTTGCCCAAGTCAACCATGGATGCTAAGAGGTGCCTACCAGATCTTCTGGGACCCCAGGGCAAGAAGGATCTTTAAGAAGCACCGAAGCATCCCTGGAAATATTCGCTTTAGGGCATTTGTCACAGAAAAGGAAGACGGCATCTCATTTTCTTTAAATCCAGCAACACATACTCCAAGCTACCACGTCCCTCACCAGCCCCATTTCCCGCCTTTTCCAATAGAGCAGGTGGGCATGGTTGAAGCCTTTCTTGATGTCTTAGGAGCATCATTACACAGATCAGTTTCTACCCAGGTCAGAAGTCTGTGATTCTAGGGAAAGAATCTTGGTGGGTTGGGCCGTTTAGATATTGAGTGGAACCAGACGGCTTCTTGCTGTTGTTTTTATTGTTACCCATACCGGCAATAGGTTTGGAAATTTTAAAGCACTTTCTTTGTCTTAATTAGATGGCATTATGATACTCATTATAATAGATAATAGTTGACGTTAATCAAAACAACCAACTTTCTAATTGAATTGATAAACCAATCAGTCCCCCGAGGCACTTTATAGCATCCTATGTAGGGGGAGAATAATTAGATGTATTTGTACAATATGGTGAAAGTGAAAAGCAAAAAAAATATATATGATGTAGAAGTGTCATTTAAAATGTTGGGATTTTTCTTCCATGATAATGACCCTCCGTGATTCTCCGGCGAAAATTGCTGGTAAAATCCATTTGGACTTTTATAAAGGGAAAAGCCTAAGCCACAAATTAAACAAACAAACAAAAAAATACAAGTCTTTTTTTATTTTCATTTTATTTTTTTGTCTGTTTAGGGCTGTACCCATGGCATATGGAAGTTCCCAGGCGAGGGGTCGAATTAGAGCTGTACCTGTTGGCTCCACTGTCACAGGAACGTGGGATCTGAGCCGCATCTGCGACCTACACCACAGCTCACAGCAACGCCGCCGGATCCTTGACCCACCGAGCAAGGCCAGGGATCGAACCCACATCCACATGGATCCTAGTCAGGTTCCTTACCACTGAGCCATGATGGAAACTCCCAAAGCGTGTCTATTTTTTAAAATAACGCGATGCACATTTGCTTATTTAAATGGGCTGTCTTCACTCATCTAAGAAGTAGAAAGATGCTCTCTGACAAGGGTTTTGGCCTGGAACAGATCTGCACCTCCCTCTCATGCCCAGTTATTTGTCTGTTTGATCCTTCAAAACTGAGTCTTTTATAGCTGGATGTGTCCAGAGTTCTGAGCAAGTTTTAATGTGAACGGTTGGATGCAGTGTATAGATTAGAGGAAGGGTTTGTCAACCTTGGGGAGAGGAGGAGCCTGGAATGGTCTTTACTGGGGCTGAGGTGTGCCTGGGGGCTCAGGTTACTGCTGCAATACAGCTTCCGGGGAAGGGAAATTGCTCTAGTGCAGGGATTCCCAACCGCAATGCCCTGGAGAACTTCGGGTGCCCCGCCCCTATAGTTTTTGCAGGTCTTGGGTCAGGCTGAGAATTTGCATGGGTAACAAGTTTCTGTGTATTGCTGGCTGCTGGTCTGAGGCTGCACCTTGACAACCACGACTCTCGTGCTGCACAATATGGTTTAATGAGATGTGGGGCTGCATCCTCTATATTTTCTGAGGTCAAGTGAAAATTTGGAATAGTTAGTCCTTTTGACAACACAAGGGGCCTGGTTGCCAAAGTAGCTTGTAAGAGAGGATACGAAATCTATGTAGGTACAACTTGTAAGGTCTTAGAATCACGCCCTCAAATTTTAAAGCTTTCCAAGGCAAATATCTTCTGCCTTTAAAAGCATACACGTGTGTGTGCCATTAGTAAATCAGATGCTTTTCCCTTATTTTCTCCCCCTATTGTTTAATTTTTTTGTCTTTTTGCCTTTTTAGGGCCACCCCCTTGGCATATGGAAGTTCCCAGAATAGGGGTCCAATCGGAACTATAGTTGCCAGCCTACACCACAGCCACAGCAATGCCAGATCCGATCCGCATCTGCGACCTACACCACAGCTCACAGCAACGCTGGATCCTTAACCTACTGTGCGAGGCCAGAAATTGAATCTGCATCCTCATGGCTGGTAGTTGGGGTTAGGTGTGGCCCTAAAAAGACAAAAGACAAAATAAAAAAAAAAGAGATGCAGTAATAAATTTGATTTAAGGACAGAATCTAAATTTCATCCTGAATTTCATTTTTCATACAAATTTCAACAAAAATCTTTCAAAAAAATTATATGTAATATAGTCCTTAAAATGAAAGATCTTTTTTTTTTTGTCTTTTTGCTATTTCTTGGGCCGCTCCTGCGGCATATGGAGGTTCCCAGGCTAGGGGTCTAATCGGAGCTGTAGTCACCAGCCTAGGCCAGAGCCACAGCAACGCGGGATCCGAGCCACGTCTGCAACCTACACCACAGCTCACGGCAACGCCGGATCGTTAACCCACTGAGCAAGGGCAGGGACCGAACCCGCAACCTCATGGTTCCTAGTCGGATTCGTTAACCACTGCGCCACGACGGGAACTCCCAAAATGAAAGATCTTAAATTGATGTTTTGTGTGTCTAGGAGGTCCAAAGGAGGATGAAAGACCTTTCACATCCATGAAATAACTTATGAAATATAGTCTATATACATATGACTGGTACATGTTCCAGAAGTAGGGTTCGTTACTTCCAAAATCTTCCCACAGCTATTCAGATAATAAATATTTTTTAAACATAGAAAGAAAATGTCCTGCAAATAAATCAAAATGTGTAGTTACTACTCTTTTAAAAATCGATTTTGGAAAAAGGAAGAAAATCATAGAGCATGCAGATGACAGTAGAGTCAATGGTTCAGACTATTCACAGCAGCCAAGACATGGAAACAACCTAAATGTCCATTGACAGATGAATGGATTAAGAAGATGTGGTCTATATACACAATGGAATACTCCTCAGCCATAAAATAGAACCAAATAATGCCATTTGCAGCACCATGGATGGAACTAGAGACTCTCATACTAAGTGAAGTAAGTCAGAAAGAGAAACACAAATACCATATGATATCACTTATAGGTGCAATCTAAAATATGCCACAAATGAAGCTATGTACAGAAGAGAAACAAACTCAAGGATATAGCGAACAGACTTGTGGTTGCCAAGGGGGAGGGGGAGGAAGTGGGATGGACTGGGAGTTTGGGGTTAGTAGATGCAAACTATTACATTTTGAATAGAAAAGCAATGAGGTCCTGCTGTATAGCACAGGGAACTATCTCCAATCACTTGGGGTGGAACATGATAGACGATAATAGGAGAAAAAGAATGTGTGTGTGTGTATATATACATATATATACATATGTATGTATATATAACTGGGTCACTTTTCTGTACAGCAGAAATCAACAGGACACTGTAAATCAACTATAATAAAAAAATGTTAAAAAAGAACAATAGCTCAGTTCAGAAACGATGAAAGCGTCTAAGACATTTGCATGGGAAACAATGGCATCATTGTATCTTTTTGCGGTGGTGGAAGCGGCAAGGTTGTTGCCCAGACAGAGTTGTGTTGAGTAGAAATCAAAACCCTCCTTCCACTTTGTCCAGGTGGCTTCATGAGGATTGTGAGACTTTCCTCTTCATTCCTTCCACCCTTAAGTTCTCAGTTTATTTTTGAAAATGGTTTGGAGGATGGTTTCATTAAAATAACAGATGTTTAAATGTTTCCTTTTTATTCATTGACATCTTTGACTTGAAGGGTTTTAAATGAAACATCGGTTGGTAATAGGCTTGAGGTGATGTCAGAACAGAGCTCCCCCTCATGGGGCAACAGACTGGGAATTGTGTGCCGGAACTTTGCTGTTGTCACATTGTCATCTACAGAACGAAACCCAAATCCAAGTGGTGGGAGACGTTGCTTACACTAAAGATTCAAAAAGGATTTACTGTTGTAAGGGAAGTGCCCACAAGGCAATTCCACAGCATCATATTTACCCAGAGATGCAGGCATGCACTGGATGGGGAGTTTGCCAGACTTTTCAAAGCCATGAGAAATCTTGAAAGTGTCAGTCCTGCTGGTCGGTGCAAGAGGCTTGGCCGCCAATGCTATGCAACCATAATAAAATCACCTAGTACCCCTTACAGACTCTCAAAATGATGTCTTCAAATGTTAAAGCTCTCCAAGCGAATTATCTTCACATTTAAAAAAGGGATGAATAGAGTGTCTTCTTTTTCCTTTCTTTCTTGAAAACCAACTGCACAGGTTACCATCAGACAAAAGTCACAGCTCATCTGACTCCTCTACTTATTATGAAAAGAAACGTCCTGTGAAAAGAGAAAATGATTTACACAATCTGAGCCTCATTTTTCTCGTAGATAAATGAAAAGAATTATAATAAGATTTTGTGATAAGAATCGAGTGAGAGATGCAAAGCATCTGGCACATCCTATCAGCCCTCAAAAATACTGGTCCTTTCCTCATTCTTAGGGATTTCCGAGAAGGCAGTCAAGGGACCTTCCTTGGTATTTTAGACTGAATCCCACCGTGACCATCCTCGTGAGTGAAATACTCGGTTACTTCAATTCAAATATTGTTTCGAATTTCAGCAAATCATCTACCTCTCAGGATTCTATGAATGTCTTAAAAAGATAGTCCCATTATCAAAGACAAGTTTTGTTTTTTTTTTTAATATATTTTCTCTACAAGCATGGCGGATGTAACACATTCCAGAAAATAAACAGGAAATAGGTGTCATTTCTTAGAGTTTTCCGAGCTGGGATGTTATTCCTAATTTGAAATCATTGGAGTGGGATGTTATTCTCTAGATTGGAGACTAGCCTCCAGGGGTTATTTTTACACTCCGGTGTTTGGGGGAATATGTTATTTACCACCTGTAAGGTGCCTATCCTGTTATTTTTGTTGGGAGGAAAGCTGTAGCCTCTACCTCCATTAGGTAGTGTAGTTTGGTTAATGGATGGGTAACAGGAAAGAGAGTAAGGGGAAGCCAATGTTAATGTGAACTCCTGCCGTTTTTATTATAGTGGCACCCGCAATAGTTAAGGTTGAGCAGCTGTTTCCATTATGAACTCCTATTTCAGGGGTTTATAACTGAGCTGTAAAAATTCGCTCTAGGCTAAAACTCTGCTCATCAGGTCTTAGCCTGGGAGAATTTTTCCCCCGTGCAATTTTTTTTTTTTTGAAAAGAAGAAATCAATTTAGCTATTTAAAATAAATAATCTAAAAATCACAGAAGTGTCAAGCATGTTGAATTTTTATCACGTGAAGTCCAGATGTTGGAATTGATGGTAATTACATTCCTACAACTCTAATGAGAAAAGGAAGTCTCAAAATTGTACCTTTCAAATGTACCTTCTGAATGTCTAATACAGCCTGATGTAGCAATTTAGCAAGACACGCAATTTCTTAGGCCATGAAACGAATCATTATTGGTAAAAAAATCCACCAATGTGCCTCTTATTTTAACAGTACTAATTTACTTATGAGATGGCTGTAGAAATTGGGGTAACTCTTTGTAGAACTTGTTAAATTATTTTTATTTTAGCAGAGCAGTCAATTGACAAGTTAGACGAATGAAAGGTTATTGATGACATTGATGGCATTTTTATTCACATGCTCAGAAGCTCTTTTTAGATGTAAAAGTGCTTACCTACCTGGCTGTAGAAAGCTTTGTATACACATGATCTTGCCAATAGGATTCTACATGGTGTGTTACAAAGACCGCAGGTTTTGACATCACAATATATTTAAATATAGGTCTTATCGTTACTCAGGTGTAGTGAAGGCAACAGATCAAGAGACCATTGCCACTGAGAGGCAGTTGGTTATACTCACAGATCCCAAGAGAAAGGGCATGCCAGACCATGAAGAGCCACACAGAGAGACGCCAAGGTGGTCAGAGACCGGGGGAAAGAGGGAAATTGTGAGCAAGAGACTCACAATTGTGGTTTCCACGAGGAGAAGCAGAAGAGGCGGAATAGGCAGTTTTAAGGTTGTCCAGTTGGCACAAATTTGGTAGGCTCTGGGGCACGGAGGCTGTCCTTGGTTGTCTGGCCCTGCAGTGGTTATGGCAGGTGGATAGTGGTCCAGCGTGTGAGAGCCCACAGAGGAGGTGGTTGGGGTATGGGCTCGGGATGTGTTGGTTTGCATTTGAAAGCTACACTGGCTAGTAGCTGTTTACTATCTCTAGGAAGGGCAGTCTTTCCAGGGTCGGCAAAGTCCAGCTGTCAAGATGTTAGAATACAGATAATGAAATGTGTGGTTAATACCACTATTTTGGTTCAGTTTCTGGGCCTGCCATTTCCTGGTGCTCTATACTGGATACCGGACAAGAACTGGACATATGTGTCTCAGGTTTTATGTCATTGAAAAGAGGGATAATGACCATGTCTATAACCTCCTCCCTATTGGAATCGAGACTTCTCCCACTCAGCTATGTGCCCTGGAACGAGTTACGAAGCCTCTCTGTGCTTCATGTTTCTCATCTTCACAACGGTAAAAATGAAACAGTCTATGCCATGGCGTTGCTGTGTAGATTCAACGAATTAACCCATGCAAACCCATCAGCATAGGCAGGCACACAACATGCTAAATAAATGGTAATTTCCCCACAAATGTAATTTTCTTATAAACCCATCACTCCACTGCACATGTCTATGGACTTGAAGTAGAGTGGTTTTGAAAAACTGCTCTAAACTTCGTAGTATAGGGAGCAAGGCATTTCTTCTCCTGGCTGAGACTTCCACTGGTTAGTATCCATGGTTAACTTGATTGTTAACTTTTACTATAACTGTGTACCAGGAAGGGAGCGCCAGTGAGTTCCAAGGATGCTCAAAGTAATAGCAAGATACGCAATACCCCAAGGCCATCTTGTTTATTCTTTTTCTACTCCACCCTTCTCCCTGATCCATCTAGGCCTGTCATGGACTGCAAAGGTCATAGATCCAAATTCCTCCTACACATGGCTAACATGGCCACTTAGATTAACTGTAACACACACAACATAATCAATATAATGGATATAATATAATATAATATAATATAATATAATATAATATAATATACTCTCATCTATGTAGGCTGAACCACAGGTGGGTTTAAACATTTTTTTTTATAGTTTGTTTTATGAGAAAGACAAGATTACCTCCTACCCTTCTCCTCAAAACAAAAAAACGTTAAAAACCTTTCAGAGAGAGAAGCCAAATCTAGCCAAGAACAAAATAAGCTACAAACATTCTCTTCACTCATTTTGGGACCTGTTATATGCGTTCACCTAATAGGAAACAATAACTGTTGGCGCCAAATGCATGTTATTCGTGCACCATAGAACATACATGATGGCATCCCTACTCTGCATTTCCCATATTTGCCTGGAGTTACAGGGTCCAATTATTTTTTTAAAATGTTCCATGTTGGCTTTTACAGGAATGTGGCTATTTGAAGTTAATGGAAGAAATGGGTACTCTTTTCTTTTGGATGAAGGAAAGAAAATTCTTCTAATAGCTGTGGCAAAAGCAGGGCTCCTATAGTCAAACAAGGATAAGCCAGCAATATTAAAGAATATCGTTTCTAAATTGTGTTTCTAGTAGCTCATGAGATATTAATAGAATGATATTTCTAGAATTCTATAGATATTAATAGATTGATCCATCTATCAATTGATTGATCCATCAATCAATATTTATCAGAATTTCTGATAAACAGATCTGGAAACTGTTGGGTTAAAGCAAATTTCTTTATCATAAGACCAATACCCTGAAGTGCATTAGGAATCTCCAAGAAAAAGATGTAATATGCTTCTCTTCTTATTTCACTTCCAAATACTATGTTTTTTTCTTTTTTGGCCACCCCATGGCCCATGGAGTTCCTGGGCCAGGGATCAGATCTGAGTCATAGTTGCATCATAAGCCACAGCTGTGGCAATGCTGGATCCTTAACCCATTGTACCTGGCCAGGGGTCAAACCTGTGTCCCAGGTGGAAAAACTCACATGTCCTAGAGATATATGGATAGACAAATTGTGGTATATCCAGACAATGGAATATTATTCAGCCATCAAAAAGGAGTGAGGTATTGATACATGCTATAATATGAATCAACCTTAAAAACATGATAAGGGAAAGAAGCCAGACACGAAAGGTCACATATTGTAGGATTCCATTTATATTAAGTATTCAGAGTAGGTAAGTCCTCAGAGACAGAATGTAGATTGATCACCAACAGGGACCTAGGGCAGTAGAAAAATAAGAGCTATTGCCTAATGACATGAGATTCTTTTTTGGGGTGATGAAAGTGTTTTAGAACTAGATGGTGGTGGTTGTACAACATTGTGAAATTGCAAAATGCCACTGAATCGTTCAATTTAAAATGGTTAATTTTGTATTATATGAATTTCACCTCAAAAAACAAAAAACAACTTAAAGATAATTATGTTCCCCAGACATATATAGACCTAACATCTGATGCTGGTTGTTTCATTCACTTATTGTATTGGCCCTGGCCAAGTCATTTAGCCTCCTCTGAAACTCGGCTTCATTACCTGTAAAAGAAAAGGAATAAAAGTACCTACTTTGTATAGGAAGAGTAAGTAGCAAATATTAGTTCTTTATCTTTAACACATTGGAATTTGTGTTCAGCCAGCATAATCCCATCAGACTCATTAGAATTAATTATTTAGAAAAAAACCACATTCCTGTTTTTTGAAGATAAAGTACACGTATTATAGAAAATATAAAAACAAAATGAGTAGAAAGAAAAAAAATTAAAATGGCTTGTAACTACACTGCTCCAAAATAAACACTATTCATATATTAAAAAATTTTGTTTATGTTTCCCCACTTTTCATGCCCTCAATTCCTAATCTAATCCGTCTTTTTTTCTCATCCTGTTTCACCTTCATCCTCCTTTTTCTCCTTCTTCTTTCCCTTCCTCGTAATTAGATAATAATATTTCTATAATTTTCTTGTTTTTATCCTCCAGTCATCATTACATTTTAAGTATTTTTCCATGTCATTAATATGCTTAAAGTATACTGTCATGACTAAATAACATTTCTATGAATATACCATAATTTATGGATCTATTCTTCTATAGCTTTATGTCCAGGTTATTTAAAAATTTCTCATATTATACATATTGCCATAAGGAAGTCATATGTAGTATTTTTAAGGGTATGAGCTATGGGGTCAAAGTTATTTTGGATGTTATTTAACTTGCTCATCTTCAGAAATCTTACCTGACAAACAGGCTTAATTATGATCTTTACATCCTAAGGTTACCGGATCAAATGAGATGTTTAGGGTAAAGCAATTGGCTTAGCAAATAAGGATGAATTTAAGGATCATTGTCATGTTTCCTCCTCCAAAACAAAACAACAACTTTAGTGGCATTCGAATTAAATTTCATTGAAACCATACGTCATTAGAAAGATTGAACATTTTAATTAACTCTGTTTTTGTGTGGGCTTTTTAAAAACTTGGTATCAGTTTCCATTATTGAGATAGATTTCATTCTCTCCATTGCTATGGGGCTAATCTTTCTAAAAGCTAAATAAAATCTTATCCCTTCTCTATGCAAATCATTTACTGGAAACATGGAAGCATGTTTCCATGTTTACTCAGCAGTATGTGTTCATGCAGTTGACTAGTAAATGTACTTTTCTGGTACAGTACACCTGTTTAGGTGCTTCCTGAATTTCATTCATCCAAGTTTATATCACTGTAAAGTCACCTCTGATCTCTTTGCCTGCCCTGCTCCTCTGCTTCTATAATGTAATTACTCCTTTTGTTCGTATGTCTTTTTTTCTCTCCCAATTGATTTTTGTCTTTTGAGAGCAGGGATTGTTTATTTTTAAGTCTCCTGTTCCCCTGGATCCAGAACTTTGGCATGGAAGGTGCTCAAAAAATTAATTATTTATGATTGTATGGAACTTCTTAGAAAAGATTGGCAAACTTTCATATTTCGAAACCTGAGAAAACTGATTAAATAGCAAGTTTATAATGCTAATAACTTTATATAATATACACATTAAAATAAAGAAATATAAGAAAATGTTGTTACAGTCTACTATCTTTGCATTCACATATATATCATCCTTTCAAGAGTTTATGCTCAGAGATAAACTCTGTGTGAACAAGGAAACCCTTTGGAAATCCTAAGGAAACCTTTGTAACAACTTGAAAAAGACATCTTTCCCATAATCTATTGCGGTATGTATTGTTTTTGATAATCTCACAGTGATAAACACATCAAAGGACATAGTTGATATTCTAGATTTTTCCCCAGCAAAAAAGCTGAAACCCATAGCTGGTGTCTTGGGTGTAAATGCTCAGCTACACGAATCCGTGTTGATGGCCTTTGCTTTCATGTCACATCCAATTAAGCAATTAAATCAAATATTTGAATTGTTTGGCAAGGCGTTTGCAGAAGGTAAATCTCCTCGTTCTTTTTAATTTGTCCTCGGTTGAAAAAAAATTAGTATACAGAGCTCTCCAAGTTTATTCTTCTTCCGTACCTGAAAAATAATAGATCCGTCTACTATTTGTAACAACTTATGATATAAAACATTTTTTCTTTGGAACTGTATAGACAGAAATGTGTGTAATTATTGTTCATACATTTTATAGAGGAGTTCAAAACTTTAGTCTTTGGGGGCAGTTCTTTTTTTTGTCTTTTTTGTTGTTGTTGTTGCTATTTCTTGGGCCGCTCCTGCAGAATATGGAGGTTCCCAGGCTAGGGGTCGAATTGGAGCTGTAGCCACCGGCCTAGGCCAGAGCCACAGCAACGCGGGATCCGAGCCGCGTCTGCAACCTACACCACAGCTCACGGCAACGCCGGATCCTTAACCCACTGAGCAAGGGCCGGGACCGAACCCGCAACCTCATGGTTCCTAGTCGGATTCGTTAACCACTGCGCCACGACGGGAACTCCTGGGGGCAGTTCTTAATTTTTTTTCCACCACAACACGTATGAGAGATGACTGTCACACACCTGACACCTACGGTTTGTGATGCAGATAACTCTCTTGTTTTCCCCTGCAAGTCCTTGCAAGCTTACTCTCTCTCCACACACTATGCTTCCTCTTATGAAAACATATTTATATGTAACTAAAGGGACTAATCTTAATTAAAAGGATAATCTTGAATGTAAATTCTTTTAATAAAGAGCTAACTCATTTGCAAATTGTGTGGGTTTTTAAAACAATTAATAGTGAATTATAGCTGATCCGACTGGTGTTCTATACACTGGATCTGAGGGATCTGAGCGAGGAAACAAAACAAAACAAAACAAAACCCAAGATCAAAGGCAAAATTTACCAAATATTATATAACAAATTATAGAAATAGTTGAGAAGCTTAAAAGGTATTTTTTCCCCTTAAAAAAAAAAGCATAATTCTGAAGGAAATTCTGGAAAGTTTTGAGTAAATTGTGATTATAGCAAAAAGGTTGTAAATTTCATAGGATGTAGGAACTCACCCTTTATAAGGCAGCTATTTCATCTATTAAGTGAGTCTACTCTAAAATTAACATTCCATTGGACTAAGGAAAGAGAAAAATGGATTGATGCCTTTTAGGGCTTAATATTTTTAAAGTCAGTTAAATTATGTTATAAAAGAAAATACTTTACATTAGTGGCTAATGAAAGAGCAGACCCAATATGTTCCTTCTTTAGTATGATTACAAATTTCTTCCTGGAATGTCCTTCAGTCTCCATATATTACAATTCTGTACATTCTTGAGAACTCACTTCATAGCTCAAATAGCTTTAGCCTTGAACTCACCTCTCGGAGCAAATGATTTTAGCCTTGGTCGACCCTGAGGGTTCTTAATCGATATGAGCCAGCTGCCTACTCTTATCTTCACTTGGTCGTCTCAAAGGCAGCTCAAACGCAACAGGTTCAAAACCAAAAAGAGATAACTCATCTTCTCCCTCCGAAACTGTTCCACTGTCCCCGAGGACGATCCATCCGACGTTGCACCAGGGTTTCATTCCTAACTCCTGACCATCTTAGGACAGATTTTCAGCACCTTGTACCGGCATCAAGGCGTTAGCTTCCTCTCCGGTCGTAGCAGGTAGCCTCATCCCCGTGTCTATTTCTTCTCCGTGTCTTAGCCAGTGTGATTGAGTTGGAAAGTGCTTAACATGTAATCACAGTTATACTATAATATGTGTACGACTCTTGCTCCAAGGTGTCCAAGAGCAGTGTTTAAGTGTGTACACAATGTGCACCCACCCACACGTTCACTCCAGCACACACACTGATACAAAAAACCTTCCGGTGGCTCTCAGACTCTTTTAAAATAAAGATCAAGAGCTTCAGTACAGCAAGGAAGCCCCTGGGTGCCCAGCCAGCCTTGCCTTGACCTGATCTGCGTTCTTCTCCCTCAGCTTTGTGCACTCCAGCCACACGAGCTTTTTCTTGGATACATCGCACTCCTGCAGGCTTTGGCCCTCTCCAATAACTTGCTCCCAACCGTAACATCCCCATTGCTTCTCTTCCCATCCTCTCCCTTGGTTAGCCCTTTGTCTGGTTAATGCCTACACCCCCTTCAGAGCCCAACTCAAATATTATTTCCTTAGCTAAGCCGTCCCCGATCCTCTAAATTAGCTTATTCTCTACTGTATTGTCATGCACCATTCTCAGTGCACCCTGTACAATGAACAGGTACACATTTTGATTAATATCTCCCTCCCACACTAGATTGTAAACTCTGTGAATGTTAGAGCCATACATATATGTATATATATACATGTATATATTTTTTCATTTACCATTTTATTCCCTGGATATCATACTGTTCAATATCACCAATCATACCCAACCACAAGTCTTATGATGCCAAGAATTACTTCTTTCATGCCATTTATTTATTTATTTATTTATTCATTTATTTATTTATTCATTTATTCTCTGTCTTGGCCACCCCCGTGGCAAATGGAGGTTCCCAGGCTAGGAGTCAAATTGGAGCTCTAGCTGCTAGCCTACACCTTAGCTACAATAATGCCAGATCCAAGCCGTGTCTTCAACCTACACCACAGTTCACAGCAACGCTGGATCCTTAACCCACAGAGCAAGGCCAGGGATCGAACCTGCATCCTTATAGATGCTAGTCAGATTCGTATCCACTGAGCCCCGACAGGAACTCCTCATGCTACATATTTAATTGAGGTGTATTTACTCTTAGAATAGTGTAGACAATGAACAACCCCAAGGAATTTTGTGTTTGACACCGACTTTGCTCACATTGGCTGGAGATTTACATTTTAAAACCCTACTGGATGCAGGCATGAACAAAAACAGTTTTGGGAGATGAATGCAGTGTTCAGGTAGGAGAAAGCAGGACTCAACTCACCCCAGTGAACAACTATAAATAATAACGGTGGCATTATTCTTTTGTCTCCCCCTCTGCAGCTGCTAATGTGCTTTGACAGTGAGCTTTGCTCTTTTATGAACCCTCCACCAGCTATAATCAGTCATGGGGAAGTCAGGCAGGAAAATTTGCATGTGCCAATTCTCACCCTGGCTTTCTAAAAAAAAAAAAAATAGCATTTGAGTGTATAAACATTTGAATGAGAATTTTCTCATGTTCCAACTTATGATTTCATCTTCCAATATATTATTGTCGGCTGTGAGTGCAAAGTTAGTTTTCGCCTCCGAGTAAATGGATGATATGCTATTTCTGTAAGAGGACTAAGGCAACTTTTTAAGACATGAAGATATTACAATGTCAAAGAACTAATTTACTTTTGTAACATATAAACTATGCATAGGACTTCTTCATGTTGTGGAAATGCATGAGTTACCCTTGTGGCTCAAGAGTTTAACCACCTGTGCCTTATCCACAGTCTAATGAGAAATCAAGTAAGAAAATAATATTTTAGTAAATGCTGCCATCACTCACTCAGGCTCACATTTACTTGCTCTGATGTAAGGCATGGAAACTTGGGCAACTAGTGTGTTATTTGGAAGTTGATGAGAGAATGGAAGTTTCCTTGAAGAAAAAAGCCATAAGGGAGGTCAAGACCTTAACGTGACCTCGAATGTAACTATTACCCTACTGGTTAGTTGAAATTGGAGATCAAAGACCCAACGTGCTAAACGTATTTGGCTGTGAATTGTTTCATGAAAAGGGTAAAAAGAAGCATTTGACAGTGTGGCTTTTCTTTTTTTTTCCAGGAAAAATCATTTACTCACTTCAAAATGCAATTGTGCATGGCATAATAAAGTCATCCTTTACTATGTAGCAGAAATTATCACAACCTTGTAAATCAACTATACTTCAGTAAAACTTTAAAAAAATGGAAAAAAAATACGTTGCGAAAATGGACTACTTGATCTTTGCTAGTCTTCTTTATAAGTTAAATGATCTGTACAGATTTTACTAGATTGGTAATGTCTGCAAGTGCTCAATTCATACTTACCTGAGTTTTTATTACATTTTGGGCTTATATACATAGTTTTAAGGGTTTCGGACTTGGAAGAACAGAGAAGAAAATCTTTTACCAGGTACCTTTTTCCTTTGCTCTCTCTCCTGTCTAGGAAGAGCACATTCCTCCTGCGTGTTCTCTTTGCGCTGACACTCACAATACTTCTGACAACAGATGTTAGAGTTTTCCGCACACCGAGCAATGCTCTGTGACACCAGCTGGGTGTCCTCTAACCAATTCAGTTCTGACACTTATCTAGAGTTAGCGTCAGATCTCACAAGTCAAGGGCTTAGTCCTACAAGACTGCTCTCACTTCAGATGCCAAATGCAAGTTGGCGATTCTCATCTGCACTTCTGACGGGCCAGTTCCCATGACCCCTCTGTCGGGTTCAATAATTTGCTAGAATTGCTCACAGAACTCAGGGAAACACTTGGGTTTACTGGTTTGTTACAAAGGATATGGTAAAGGATACATTAGAACAGCCAGATGAAGAGACACACAGGGCTAAGTAAGTGGGGAGGGCTTGGAGCCTCTCTCTTAGCACCTCCACATGGTCACCAACCCAGAAGTTCTCCAAACCCTGTGCTTATGGGATTTTTATGGAGTCGTCATCCCCTTCGTCTCCAGACCCTCTCCCCTTCCTGAAGGACGAGGGTATAGGGTGGAAGATTCCTAGCTTCTAATCATGGTTTCGTCTTCCTGGTGACCTGTCCCCACACCGAGGGTATCCAGGACACCCCCGAGTGTTACTTCATTGGAACAAAAGACACCACCATCACCCAGGAAATTCCAAAGGATTTCAGAGCTCTCTATTAGGAACTGGGGTCAAAGACTAAATACTAGAAAAAGATCTTCCTAGTGTTCTTATCACTTAGGTAATTACAAGGATATTAAGAGCTCTGTGCCACGAACCAGGAGGGAGAGACCAAGGTATGTGCTTTCTATAATTTCACGCTCCCTTTCTTATTTCCTTCCTTCCTTCCAGAAACAAGTGGTTACACTGCAGAACACACTTTGAACACTAGAGTCATGAGATTACCTGGATCAGAACCGTGACAGAGAGAGCTTGTTAAAAATCCAGATTCCCGAGCCTCATGGGAGACTCGTTGAATCAGCATCTCTGGGTGAGATTTTGAAATCTGAATGTTTAGCCATCTCCCCAGATGATACACACTTAAACTTAAGAACCGCTTAAACACTTGTAGGCAATGCTAGGAAAATTGGTGGAAGGGTATCATAACCTTGGTGGTGAGCCCTCTTCCCTTTAAAAGAGATCCGGAATTTCCAATCAACAGTTCGCCTTTCTCTTTTCCATGCCGTCTTTCCAGTAAATAAGTTGCCTTTCTTTTTTCTCAGATACTCCTTCTCACTCACCTCACAAACATTGGGTCTTTGTCTCACTCTTTATTCTACTGACCATGACCTTGGCTTCAGCTGAGGGGAGCGATGGCTATTCCAGGAGTCTGGAAGAAAAGCTGTCCTTCGGTGGATTCTCATTCTTTCTCTCCCAAATTCTTCTTGCTCTTTGTTTTGCTTCACCTTCTTCGATTCTATTTTTGCTCTTGGGTGTCAGCAGAAATAGTGCTCGGAGCTGGTCACTGATACTCCATTATCGATAAATACATAGAACACAGCCAGGATTGAACAGTCAGGCACCCATACCAACAAGAGAGCTAATACTGCCTGGCCGCAAGGTGCAGGGTGAGTCTTAATGGTGAACCAAAGGGCACAAGCAAACCAAAAGTGGTTTCTGAGGGTGCGAGGGTGACTTTCCACGGACAACGCTCAACTCATCATTTTTTTTTTTTCCTGTTGAAAACAAGAGACGTGTATAAGAACTGTGTGCAAGCGACATGGAAGACATCCTCTTGCAGGCATTTGCAAGCAGTTGTCTTAATTCTGCAGCTAGGTATTAAGATCAGAGGTAGCCACATTTCAACTAGGTACCAGGGAGTTCCCGTCGTGGCGCAGTGGTTAACGAATCCGACTAGGAACCATGAGGTTGCGGGTTCGGTCCCTGCCCTTGCTCAGTGGGTTAACGATCTGGCGTTGCTGTGAGCTGTGGTGTAGGTTGCAGACGCGGCTTCAGATCCCGCGTTGCTGTGACTCTGGTGTAGGCCAGTGGCTACAGCTCCGATTCGACCCCTAGCCTGGAACCTCCATATGCCGCGGGAGCGGCCCAAAGAAATAGCAAAGACAAAAATAAAATAAAATAAAATAAAGTCCTCGAAAGGGAACTACTATACCACGGGGTGTAGAGATTAAGACTTGAAAGCACCAAATTCTTCCCCACAGGTGGTGGAAGAGAGAAAGCCTCTGCCTCCATCCCTGCCCAAAGAAATAGCAAAAAAAAAGAGCAAAAAAAAAAATCAATTAGGTACCAAAGTGAGTCTGTTTTAAAAAATGAATATTTGAACAATTGTAACCTAAGAAAATTATCTGAGAATAGTGTATCAGTTCTGATACAAAGGAGATTTCAGATATTCACAAGGAGGGTTTGGGAAATCGTAGCGAATCAGAATTGACAGGGAGGGATGAGGACAAATTATATATTTTCCCTGACACTCTTTTGTAGGTGGCTCATGGACCACAGTCCCTACCTTGACGAGAACAGAAGAATATTAGTTACAGAATCATAACCATACTGCCTGTCAAGGAGGGGTCTTTATAACTGTGCATTAATTTCAAGTAATTTGCATATATTCCAGATGTGGGTGTCCTTTTTCTCACTGTAATTTCTTTTCTGTCTTTATAAATTTGCACATTAAAAGGACCCCTCAGGCATTGTGAATGCGTGAGTGACACTGATAGCCCTTACCTTGATGCTCAGAACTGAAAAGCCAGGTACGTAGCAGGAACGGTACAAGGTGCCTGAGAAAGAACTATTCTGATTTAGGTGATTCCGTCCACTCGTGGAACAGAATCAGAAGAGAATTAGATTTGTGGTCAGAAGGCCTGGCCTCTGGTCTTAGGCACAGAGAGGCCTGGAGACTCAATTTTTGCTGTTTTGAAAGGAGGGTGGTGCTTGGCATGGGGAGAGATGGAGGAATGAGATGGTGGGAACATGAAAGTTCTCAAAGGTCTGTCTGTTCCTAAAATTCTTTAAAATCCTTTCATTTCCTTAGGTGTTCTAGAAATAAAAATTTTAAAGGTTAGCACTGTTCATTCTCTCTCCAGTTCTTTGCCTTAAGAGTTTTGTGGGTTTGCCATGGTCCCTACCTGGTTCTTTTAACTTTGTTGACACCTGGGCACGGCCAAGAAGGGGCTGGAATTCATTGCCTTAGTCCTGGCATGTTCCCCACCAGACTCTGGGCTGCTATAAATCATTTTACTAGGTTCTATTTCCTGAATATTTCTTTTAGGTAGTGGCGGAAGGGTGGGGCCATAGAATTCGAAACAGATTTATCGAAAGGCCTTGGAGAATAAACTGCAGCGGATGACCCGCTGTTGCTGCGCCCACGTAACTCCGTGAGGGACTCCCAGCCAAAACCACCAGGAATTAGTTTCCTCTGTAGGTGAAAGAAGGTCTTTGAAGACGTCTGGCATGAATTACAATGGTGGGCACAGTGGCCCTTTCCAAATCCTGCTTTTTAAGATGATGACCTGCCAGTTTCGACAAAGCTTTGCATCTCTTCTTAGGAGGAAGAGCATACTTCGCGGGGGCATAAGGGGTAAAACACCGCAGAAAATTTCATGGGCAACGTTCAATAACATATCATGTCCCGTTCTGGGAAATCTCCTTCCTGAAAGTCGAATTCCAGGCTCTTTGTTTTTGAATAATAGGGACTTTGACGTTTTGTCCTAAGAAAGGGGCCACTCTTCCAAGTGGGAGTATTGCATGAGAGTTCTTGGACTCGCTCATTGGCCCAACGAAGGCCTTGTTTCTTACCATGTGCATCTCATCGGTTCCTCTCTGCTCAAAGCCACACTGTCCTGGTGGTCATTCTTCTCCATGTTCCATCTGAATCACTCAGACTCTGCTCTCGTGCTCTTTTGGAGGAGAGCTCTAGAGGCGCACTGGTCCTGGGATTATCTGCATCAGCACATCTCCAGGTCCCACATGGCTCGGCCCATGGAGTCTCTGGGCCCCGTGAGACCCTGCAGGTTCCTCTGGGTCCTGTATCTTTAATATACAGGGGAGGTCCCAGGACCCAAGAGCACTCACGGTGTTACACTCAGAGCCTAGTTCTACGCCTCCTCTTCGCTCCTACAATTCTACTCCTTTTAAGAATTAGCATTTGTCGAGACTTTACTGTATGTTAGGAACTAAGTACTTTGCACACAGGATCACTTTTAATCCTCACAGAAACGTCGTGAAGTTTTTTTTTTTTTTTTTTAAATATTTGCATTTCACACATGAGACAACTGAGGCATAGGGATGCAAAATAATCTGCACATGTTACATAGAAAACCAGATTTGGATTTATTTAAAAACTGTTAAAATTACAGTTGATTTACAATGTTCTATACATTTCTGCTGTATAGCAAAGTGGCCTAGTCATATATATATGCATATACACATTCTTTTTCTCATATTATTTTCTATCATGTTCTATCACAAGTGGTTATATGCAGAGTTGGGATTTTTAACCCAGGACTGATTCTGAGGCTTAGCTCTTAACCACAAGTACCACTAGCCGTGTGAAACCCCAGGAAGCCATGATCAAATGTTCTATTTGCCTCCTGAATTTGAAAAAAATTTTCCATTCCTCTTTGTTCTATTCAAGGCTTCAATTATGGGATTCTGGGCCCCAGCCTCCACTCCTCCTTGATATATTTGTCCTACCTCTAAGAATCAAAGGCCCTTACAAGCATTTTGTATTAATTATCTGTTGCTGCACAACAGATTACCTCTAAACTTAGTGGTTCGAAACAATAAGCCTTTAGTGTCTCATAGTTTCAAAGGGTCAGGGATTCGGGAGTGGCTTAGTGGGGTGCTTCTGGCTCAAGGTCTCTCATGAGGTTATGGGCAGGATGCACCATCTGAAGCTTTGACTAGATCTTCTGAGAAGGCTCATTGACACGGCTCTTGGTTGAAGTCCTCAGGTTCTCACTCCACAAGGAATGCCCTGGTGTCCTTAAGATGAGGCAGTTAGTTCTCCCAGAGTGAGTAATCAAAGAGACAACCCCCAAGACAGAAACTGCAGTCTTTTTATAACCTAAACTCAGAAGTGAGCTTTTTTCTCTACTCTTTCCTTTCTCCTGTATTCTCTTTGTGCCAAGCAAGTCACTAAATCCAGCGCACTTTTCAGGAGAAGGGAATTAAACTCCACCTCTTGAAGGGAAAAATACCAGATAATATATGGATGGATGTAGTTTTTGAGCCACCACATGCAGCTACTAGAAAAGTCACTTCATGCGAGATACTTGCAGGTATTCGAGACGTTACTTCATGCGAGATACTTGCAGGTATTCGAGATGTTACTTCATGCAAGGCCCTTCTTGCTTTAATTCTGCACTTCATTGATTAGGGCACCTGTGGTATCAAAGCCTTTCAGTCAAGACACTTCTTCAATCCAGGCCTTTGCCAGGTATCAGCTGGGGGATCTCAGACACTGGCCGGTGCTTCATTTCCTCATGTGAAAATGGAGATAATAATTCTTACTTCACTTTTATGTTATGCTGATCATTTATAATTTAGAATTCCTGGGAAAGTGCTGTGGGCAAAGTTAGGCAAATAAAAAGGATCTTTGCATCAATTTTAAATGTTAGAAAGCTCAGCATTTGTTTATATCTCGTGGATAATACAGAAATAAGAATTTCAGAGCCAGGAACCTATGTGAAATTCTCATGGTCGTCTTCATGTAGCAGTGTGTTTATCAAGTCACCAGAGCAACTTTCTAACAAGCCTATGTCACGGGACCCATTGGATGGAGAGAAAGAGTGTTATTGAGAGTACAACAGCTCCAATTCCGTGCAGCTCCAATTCGACCCCTAGCCTGGGAACTTCCAAATGCCGCTAGTGCAGCCCCCAAAAGACCAAAAAAAAAAAAAAGCAAGTTTACACAGAATGTAGTTGAATATGTGACTCTTCGGAGGAAAAGCATCAAAGCTAATTAACAAATTATGAAACTCATACAGTTTTAAAGATAATTTTATGACATCTATTTCTTGTTGTAAGAATATTGCTATCAACAGTTCTTGTCACCAAGTACTCATTAAAACTTTACTCATCCCCGTCTACAAAGTCAAGTCAACAGCAAACAAAACAAAACAAAACAAAAACAAAAACCAGTTGTGACTGTAAGGATTTTATTTGGAATCTCAACACAGTGAAATTTGCATAAATTCTAATAAAGCAAAATTAAAATCCATTAACACTTGTCTCTGGTAATTAACAAAAGCTTGCTGTTTTAAATGACTGTGTTTCAGACATATGGAGGGACGGAAAGATGGGAGAATGTGGAGCCATGGAAAAATATGAAGATTATAAAGTAGGAATGATGTTATTTAGAAAATCCCCAATTTTAGGAAGGAAATAAAAGTTATTTAGGCTTTTAAGAAGCATTGAAAAATGCTTTCCATTTTGTAATGTATAGATTCACTCAAGTATTTCACCAGATGTTTATTTTACAAGATGCATATGATACTTACATTTATGCACATTAATGGTAATTTACTACTCAATTCTAATTACTACCCTCTGGAGAGAACAGACATGTTGACAAATATTGATTATTTAAGACAAACTACAGAAAACCCTTATTTTCTGATTTGAAAACACAAGAGAATTTAAATTTTCTTTTTCCACAGATTCCCAAATATTTGGAGAGAGTTAAGCCTTAATGCATTGAAAATTATAGTTTCAACTTATTAGTGTATTACTTTATATTGTGGTGTATTTATTTTAGACAAAAGTCCTTCTGCTGAAAGGGAAAGTAGGTTTTCCTGGAAGTAATGTTTTTTGTTTTTTTTTTTTAAAAAGCTTGCCTTTAGAACATCTTACGTAGGGTCCCGGTTGTAGGTGCACTTACCCTGCAAGCAAAAGGTGTGGAAAGACTTACAGAAAGGAAAAAAGAGGCGTCGTAATATTAGGACGGTGGTGAGGATAACGATGATGATGAGGAGGTGAGATTCATTGAAGGCTTTTACTAGATACCGTGCATCATATTAATATGGGATTTACCGTATTCCTATTATTTACCTATCTTTGTCCCCTTTACCCATTTACCTTATTCCTATTTATCTATTTTACTACCAATAAAATAACAATAATTACAATTTGCTGAACATCTGCTATGTGCCAGCATTTGGACACTGTGCTAGGTACGCCATCCAAAGTGTTTCTAATTCTGACTGTAATTTTTAAGAAAGGCATTGTGTTTGCTATCCCTCATGGGAAAAAAATTGAAGCTCCAATGATAAAAGAACAATTTTTCCAGTCGCCTTTCCTAAGTGCACGAACCAGGATTCAAATACAGGTCTGTCTTGCTCCTTAAGCTTTTCTAGCTCCCCACTCTGCAGTCTCATGCCATCCTCGATGGATAACAATATTAATAAAAATAATGATCATAATAACACCACCATGGCTTTTGCTACCATTGCCAAGAGAAATTTCTATCTGCGGAGCGCTTTCCAATTTACAGAGTCCTTGGGGCAGGCAATGGTCACCTGATAGAAACATGGTGTTTCATCGAAAAAAATTTCTTATGACGTGCACTCACACACTTCAAACCTATATTGTTCAAGGGTCAACTGTATTTTATTATTTTTGATGCTATGGTAAATGGGGTTGTTTTTAAATTTCTTTTTAAGATGTTTAGTGTTCATGTATAAACATGTCACTCACTTTTGTGCATTGATTTTGTATCCTACTACTTTGCTGAATTTGTCCATTCACTATTTTCTGTGTATGTGTGTAAAGTTTTTAGGGTTTTCTACATATAAGAGCCTATCTGCAAACAGATAAGTTTACTTCTTCCTTTCCAAGGCAGATGCCTCTTATTTATTTGTTCGTTTATTTATTTATTGCCAAATTGCTCTGGCAAAACATTCAGTACTTATGTTGAATAGAAGGAACATGTTCTTGCTTTGTTCATGATCTTAGAAGTTTTCAGTCTTTCACCATTTTGATGTTTGTTATAGATGTTTTTATATATTACTGTTTGTAAGTTGAGGGAGTTTCCTTTTATTCCTGTTTCGAGTTTTTGTGTCATGAAAGAATGTGACTCTTGTCAAGTGCTTGTTTTGCACCACTTGAGATGGTCACTACTTCCCCCCTGTTTATACTGTTAAAGTGGAATATTACATGAATGGACTCTCATGCGCTGAACCACTGTTGTATTCCAGGAATAATTCCCACTTGGTCATGGTATATAATCCTTTAAATTTGCTACTGAATTTAGTTGACTAGTGTTTTGTTGAGGATTTTGTATCTGTTCATAAGGAATGTTGGTGTATAATTTTCTTTTCTTGTAGTATCTTTTTTGGCTTTGGTATCAAGGAAATGCTGGCCTCATAGAATGACTTAAAAAGCATTTTCTCAGCTTGGCTGAGATTTTAATTCACTCATATAGCTTCAAGTTACTGTCTAATAGCTTTTCTTTTTCTATTTTTTTTATTCATAATGATTTTTATTTTTCCCATTATAGCTTTTCAACCTGAAGGACCTGCTATGGCATTTCTTGCAGGAGAGGTCTGCTGGTAACAGCCTCCGTGAGATTTTTTTTTTTTTTAATCTGAGAATGTCTTAATTTCTCCCTTACCAGTTTTGCCAGATAGAGTATTCTTTTTTCTTTTTTCTTTTTAGGGCCTCACCCGTGGCATATGGAAGTTCCCAGGCAAGGTGGTTGAATTGGAGCTACCTGCAGCTGCAGGCCTATGCCACAGCAACACAAGATGTGAGCCGTGTCTGAGACCTACACCCCAGCTCACGGCACTGCCAGATCCCCAACCCACTGAAGGAGGCCAGGAATCGAACCTGCATCCTCATAGATTCACTTGGATTCATTTCCACTGCGCCACAAGGGGAACTCTGGAGAGAGGATTCTTGTTTGACCAATTTTTCTTTTAGAATTTTGAATATATTAGCCCACTGCTCCAAGTTTTCTGATGAGAAATCTGCTGATTACCTTAGTGAGGCTCCTTCACATGTGAAGGATTTGATTCTTGCTATTTTCAATACTCTCTTTCTGCCTTGGCTTCTGACAGTTTGATTTTAAGTGTCTTGGTACAGATCTCTTTAAATCCACCCTACTTCATTTTTTTGAGCTTCTTAGATATTTATATTAACATCTTTCATCAAGCTTGAGAAGTTTTTAACCACTGTTTCTTTAAATAGTCTCTACCTCTCTCTCTCTTTTCCTTCTGAGACTCCCACAATGTGTATGTTGGTCCATTTAATGCTGTTCCACGGAGCCCCTTAGGTCTTGTTCACTTTTCTTCAATCTTTTTTCTTTCTGTTTCTCAGAGTCAATACTTTCAATTGTCTTCAAGTTTATTACTTTAATCTGACTGCTCAAATCTGATTTTTGAATCCCCCTAGGGAAAATTTTATTTTAGTTAGTGTAATTTTCAACTCCAGAATTTATTCTTTTTGGCTTATTTTTATGGTTTTACTGTATTTATTGATATTTTCATTTTGTTCCTATGAGGTTTTCTTGAATTTTCCCACATCTCCTTTTAGTTCTTTGCATATCTTTAAGACAGTCATTTCAAAGTCTTTGGTAAGTTTGCTATCTAGTCCTTCTCAGGTATAGTTTCTGTTGATTTTTTTTTCTATGAACAAATCGTATTTCACTACTTATTTGTATTTGGTTTTTTTGTTTAGAAATTAGATATGTGAATCTTATTATAATGTGGTAAATCTGGAAATTAGATTTTTCTTCTTCCCCAGAGGTGGTTGTTTTTTGGATTTGTTTTGTTTTGTCCTCTCTCTGTTTCTCTCTGAAGTCTCTCTAGTCTCTCCCTCTCAATTCTAGACTGTCTCTGTGCCAGAGATCAGCCTGAGGTATAAACTTAACATCTTTTCAGGTCTTTTCTAAGTCTGTACCTTTCCCAGGGCATGTGCAAAGACTTTCTAAATCCCCCTACCTATGTGATTGCTTTTGAATGCTCTCTGGCTCCTAAGAGGTTAAAAAAAGAAAAACGAGGGGGGAGGGAATGTATCAGCCCTTCAAGTTTCTTGAAAGTCATTTCAGCAGGAGAAGGATGGATTTGCCACGTGTCTGCCCATTTCTGTCTCTGCCTTTGCAATCAAGCAGCTATCATTGATCATAGCACAGATTATTGTATTTGTAGGGCAGTGTCCTTATTGTCTATTCTGGCTTCTGTAAGTTGCATGTAAGCTGCTTCAGAAACATGTGCACAGCTCCCTGCCTTGAATGGGGTGGGTGATGGCCACCTGCTACTGGCTAGGAGCTTAAATTGACCAACATCCAGCACAATTTACCAGTGGAAGCCTTCCCTAGAAGTTATAAGTCTTCAAACAGACCCCAGAGTTCCCAAATAGTTACATCAGACAGAGATACTGCCAGCACTATTGTTGTCCAGTTGAGAAGAAGAATTCCTAGTTCTTCCTAATCTGCCATCTTCCCAGAACCCTTCTGGCTGATTTATAAGCACAAACATTTTCTATGCAATATTGAGGGAAATTGTCATTTACATGGATGCAATGTAATGATCTAGAATTTAAAAAAAATGGCCTCATTAAGTGACAAAGAAAGAAGTCTTTCATGAATCAGATATGGATATGAAGTTCAGAGGGTCTTGAAGGGATGGATGAGTTGAATGAGTCTGGGTTCTCACTCATCTATGTCTTCTTTTTTGGAGGAGAAAAGGTTAGACAAATGTCCAAATCCTGAGACCAATTCTTAACAGCAGCTGTGCTTCTGGTTAAATATTTTGTGGTTGTTACTGTAGCTTTGGACTTGTCTATCTAAGGATGGCTGGGTCTGTGGTTTGAACTTCAGGATCTCATGGTCCATATTCTACAAATGGTTATTTCTGCACCTGTGGCCAGCTCTGAGATTTTCTTCTGCCTTGCAGGTACCTTAAGAGTTGGCTTCTAAAGTCACAACAGGCACCGGAGTAATTTTTTTTCCAGGAACCATACCAGTTGTCTTTTGGACTAGAAATAACATTACATCAAATGTATTTCTTTTTTTTTTTTAATTTTTTATTACTCAAATGAATTTCTTACATCTGTAGTTGTATAATGATCAAAACAATCTGATTTTACAGGATTTCCATCCCACAGCCCAAGCACATCTCCCCACCCCACAAACTGTCTCCTCCAGAGACCATGAGTTTTTCAATGTCTGTGAGTCAGCATCTGTTCTGCAAAGAAGTTCCGTCTGTCCTTTCTTCAGATTCCACATGTCAGTGAAAGCATTGGATGTTGGTGTCTCATCGTATGGCTGACTTCACTTAGCATGATAGTTTCTAGGTCCACCCATGTTGCAAAAAATGCTGGTATTTCGTTCTTTTTAATGGCTGAGTAATATTCCATTGCATATATGTACCACATCTTCTTGATCCACTCCTCTGTCAATGGACATTTAGGTTGTTTCCATGTCTTGGCTATTGTAAATAGTGCTGCAGTGAACACTGGAGTACATGTGTCTTTGCGAGTTGTGGTTTTCTCTGGATAGATGCCCAGGAGTGGGATTCCTGGATCAAATGGTAGTTCTGTGTTTAGTTTTCTGAGGAATCTCCATACTGCTTTCCACAGTGGTTGCACCAATTTACAATCCCACCAACAGTGTACTAGGGTTCCTTTTTCTCCACACCCTCTCCAATACAAGGGAACCCCAATGAGGTTATCTAGTGCTGAAATACAAGAGTCCGTAAAGACTCACATGATTACAGAGGAACACCTCAGACAATATTTAAGAAATAGTCATATTTTTGAAAAGTAGTCTATATATATAGAAAGCATATCTGTATACATGTAGAAAAACATATATGTATATCCTATGGTTGGAAATCTGTACGTATTCTCTCTCATTCTATTCTTACAAGGCCAAACAATTAGGAATGTTTCCTATTTCAAACAGCAACCAATAAAAGGTGCCATCCATACAATGAAGAACTGAGAAAATAAAGACAAAAAGTTCATATTTATGTAATACATAGGCTTGCAAACACACATATGCACATACCACCAGAAGTTGACTTTGAGTCTCATGATTTGATGGAATTATTCTGTTTTAGGATTTTCAGTATTTACCCTTTTAAAAAATTAAAGTCTAGTTGATTTACTTGAGTATTTTTCAATTGGATTTTCTTTCCATCCAAGGATGGGAGTTAGATTTTGTAACACAAAGGTGATCTATTTGCTTACAAAGCAGGTGTGGTTAAAATGATAAAAATTAATTGAATGGCTCTAGATACATTATTTTTATTTCCTTCTGAGCTCTTTAAACATAGAAAATTAGTTGCTTCATTCTCAGGTAGTCTTCATTGTTGTTCCTTAGTGTCTGAGGCAGCATCAATGACAAAACAAAATAAACAACCAAAAAACACTCCCCCCCCCCAAAAAAAACACCCAGTTGCCAATCACAAGCATTGTCTGACTGTTATCTTTGCTTCAGGCACTGTACTTGGTCCTGGTGAAGGAAAGAGGTATCACCTTTGTCATTTGAGTCTTAGTGAGTAGGAGTAAACACCCAAACAATAAATAAGTAAATGAATGTACACATAAGATAGAAATCAAGAGGGCTCGCTGAATTCCTATCTTTTTTTAGCTTTTTCCTGTTTTGTCATTGCCTCTTTCCCCTCTAGAATAAACTGTCTCTGATGCTGAAACAAGATTCTACTCCAAGGGGATGAATGCGGAAAGGAAAGAGACAGTTTATCAGTTCTTCCGTCGGAGAATCAAAACCCTGATACCGATGATAGTGACCATGCAGACAGAAGAGTTTTGAGGGTGAGAGAAAGGATTTTAAGCGACTTAGTCACTGCTGAGGAGAGTCTCTAGTCACTCATTCTTTCTGAAATGTTCATCGAGTTCCGAACACACGCGGGAAACACGCTATTTCCTTTGAGTACAACTCTGGGAGTTCTCATCGTGGTGCAGCGGAAACGAATCTGACTAGGAACCATGAGGTTGTGGGTTCGATCCCTGGCATCGCTCAGTGGGTTAAGGATCCCTGTTGCCATGAGCTGTGGTGTAGGTTGCAGAGTTGGCTTGGATCTGGCATTACTGTGGCTGTGGTGTAGGCTGGCAGCTACAGCTCCGATTCAACCCCTAGCCTGGGAACCTCCATATGCTGCCCTAAAAAACCCAAAAAACCAAAAACAACAAAAAAACCCCTCTGAACAAGAAACTGGGGGTACAGTGCAGGGGATAGAGCCGTGTAAAACAGTGTGGTGAGGGCTACATCAGGAGTAAGTGTGAGGAATCATTAGGATTCGTGGGAGAGGGTCTCTCTCTTAGGGGGTTGATGGCCAGCAAAACTCTATTGGAGAAACCATTGCTTAGGTTGAAATGAACATGGATAGACATTATGGAAACTAGGTGACTCCAGTAACAACTTGAGAACCCACAAGTTAGTGCAAACCTTTCTGTTGCCCATGAAAGAAACAGGTAGAAGCAGGTGTGGAACCAAGCTCGAGCTGGCTGTTTTTGCCATTGACCCCTGTTCTCCAAGAAAACTAGCAGGATGGCAATAGCTCCCTTTCCCATAATTCATAGGGCTTAATTTTTACCTTAATTTCATCCTGCTCACATGGAAAATCAAATTGTCTCTGAGATGTAAATATAAAGATATGGCGAATTTCTTTTTCCATCTTTGACAATGTTCCCTCTTATTTTCAGAAGCTGGTTCATTGCAATATTTTGGGGGGGTGGTGGGATGGGAGTCCATTTATAGAACTTAACTAAATACCATTTTCAATTATCTGTATGAATTTTTGGTTGATGGAACACATGCTTTTTTAAAGAAAACTTTACATCTTTGAAGCCAGACACTCCTTTCCAATATATCAGAAAAGCAAATGGTCCTTTGAGTTTTCAGACTGATTATTACTGTTATTATTATTTGCTTTTTAGGGCCATACCTGTGACATATGGAAGTTCCCAGGCTAGGGGTCAGATCAGAGGTGTAGCTGCCGGTCTACACCACAGCCACAGCAACAAACGATCCAAGCTGCCTCTGCAACCTACACCACAGTTCAGGGCAACCCTGGATCCTTAACCCACTGAGTGAGGCCAGGGGTGGAACACAAGTCCTCCTGGATACTAGTCGGGTTCATAACCCCCTGAGCCACAAGGGGAATTCCCTGAGATTTCAGACATGTCTATTGGGCCCTGATTTCTTACCAAAATGTATAATCTTCTTATCTAGTTTTAGCCCCTGATTTTCTGTAAGTGTTATGATAGCAAAGTGCTATGTCAGGCGCTTGAGGGACAACAGAAGACACAAGCCAAAATATTTAGGTTGAAATTACTGTATAATAATAAGCTAAACAAACATTTGCTCTAAGCCTCAATCCTTTTATTGTTTTAATTGGAAGCAGCTAGGAAAGTCTTCCTTTGGGTTGGTTTGCTCTTGGCATGTAATGCAGTTGAAACATAGCTATTTCTATTTATTAAACCAATTACCCACTTCTCAAAATAAGATAAATTATTTCCATAGAGTTTACATTTTCTTAATACGAGGCAAGTCTTGATCCTAAATCTATCTATCTTTCTTTCTTTCTTTCTTTCTTTCTTTCTTTCTTTCTTTCTTTCTTTCTTTCTTTCTTTCTTTCTTTCTTTCTTTCTTTCTTTCTTTTACTTCTCAGCAAAGGAACTAAAATGTTAACGGGCCAGTTGGATAATAAGAGATTTCAACATGCCTAGAAATGAAGAAAGAGTTTGTGAAATACTAGTCAGTAGCCCCTATCCTGGTAGTTATCTGTCACCCAGACTGCTTTCTCTCAGAGAACTTAGAAATCTGAGCAAGAAGTGTTCAGCCCACAGAAAACAATGATAGACCTCACAAACAAATATATTCATAGAATCTAGTAAAGGCACTACTGCACGAAATATTAACTATCCTTTTGACGGTTAAGATTTTGACACAGGATCCTCCAGTTAGGTTAGTTCAGATTAGTTAATATATCAAACGTCACGATGTCAGGTTGCTTCACACTGCCGTTCTGCTCAGGATGTGCGAACTGCACACCTCCAGGGGGCACCATCAAAAAAGGCCATTGTCTCTTGTAGTAAGCCAACACCAAGTGTTGAAGCACTTTGAAGAAATTAGTGCGAGTTCTTACTGTTGTTTCAAGAGCGTTTTCTTTGTTACCATTCAAACTGTCTGCCTGTGTTCCCTGGGGCAGCTTTAGAAAGGATAATTTGAGGAATTGCAAAAATAAATATATGGAATGGCTAGACCTGGGAGCTCCAATTCCTGTTTCAAACACACTGATTTGCCAGTGGACGTGGAGCAAGTTGTTTCGACACATTTTAGTTTGATATATCCTTCAAGAAACTGTGGCTGGTGATGTTTGCTTTATATGTCAAATGGGATACTGTGTGCCATGCCTTTTATCATTCTCAGATAAAATCGGACACTATAAATATCTTTATGGTAGCCTTCAAAAATTCGCAGAGTTAGCACCAGCTCAGGTCTGCTGAGAACGCCAGGAAGGGCACTGAGCGTGTCAAGGTGTATTATCATGAGACATTTCCTTTGTTGGCTGTTCCACTCAATGATTCTCTTAAAAGGTAGGGATTGGGGAGGTGAGGATTAGAGCTGGAAGAATTTTTTTGCTTTGTTTTGATTTGTATTATATTTATCATGGTACAACCATCATCACAACCTTATTTTATTTTATTTTATTTTGTCTTTTTAGGGCCACATCCACGGCACATGGAGGTTCCTAGGCTAGGGGTCCAGTCGGAGCTACAGCTGCTGGCCTAGGCCACAGCCACATCAGACCTGAGCTGTGTGTGCGACCTACACTACAGCTCGTGGCCATGCCAGATCCTCAACCCACTGAGCTGGGCCAGGGATCGAACCTGCAACCTCACGGTTCCTAGTCGGATTCATTTCCTCTGCACCACGACTGAAACTCTGCAACCTAATTTTAGAATATTTCCATCCCTGTTTACCCCTTTCTTCTCCCACAACCTGTCCCCTTTGGTAACACTAAGTTTTTCAAAGTCTGTGAGTCTGTTTCAGCTCTGCCTGCAAATGAGTTCATTTATATCCTCTTTAAACCTGAAAGGTTTCACCCAGGTCCTCACCTGTTGACTCTGAGGGGTCATCATTTCTATAGATTCTGCCTTCCTTACTCTCCTCCCCTTTGCAAGATGTAAGGACCTTTGACGGCAAAATGGCTTTGTACGGGTTCGACACGGAGGGCGAGTGAGCATGATCCGTGGGAAGTTGAATAATCAAGCACCATCCAGAAATTAGAGATTACATATCACACAAATGTGCTCGGGGCCTGTCACCTATTGTGAGTTCAAAGGTACTTTTATTAAGGCGCAGGTGAACCTGTTTTATTTTATCTTATTTTTTGTCTTTCTGTCTTTTCTAGGGCCGCACCCACAGCGTGTAGAGGTTCCCAGGTTAGGGGTCTAATCAGAGCTGTTGCTGCCAGCCTACACCACAGTCATAGCAACTTGGGATCCGAGCCCCACGTCTGCGACCTACACCACAGCTCACGGCAACACCAGATCCTTAACCCACCGAGCAAGGCTGGGGATCGAACATGCAACTTCATGGTTCCCAGTCAAATTCGTTTCTGCTGCACCGTGATGGGAACTCCGAACATGTTTTATTATTCTGCTAAAATGGTAGGTCCTCAATAAAAAAAAAAATTTAATATGCAAATTTCATCATGCATATTATTTAGGACCCTTTGCTATAAAAGTCAAAAACACTCTTCGGGATATATCTTGGTGATTTTTTTTTGTATTTCCTAGAGACACTATTCTTTCAGAGTATGTGATACATCATATTTGCAGGATTCTGTTACATAAATGAATATATGTATATGGATGTAATTGTACATATGTTAGTAAGTAACATATGTAATAAGTAACATATGTAATAAGTACTATGTTAGTAACATATGTAATTAGTAAGTAACATGTAATAAGTAATATGTTAGTAAGATTTTTCAGAGCCCACAATGAAATTCCAGACAAAGGGGAAAAAACTGTCCAAAGGACTGTCCTTGTTTAATTATGCTATAAAGCCTTGAAAAGTTTTAAGGAATGAAAATTTTCTCAAAGGGATGTGCGTGCGTGCGTGCGTGTGTGTGTGTGTGTGTGTGTGTCTGGCTGTGGGCAGTGTTTCTGCCTGCTACACTGAGTTCCATGAAGAGCTTACCTGTAGAAACAGGTCTTCTTTCCATACAATATTAACATGCTCTTAAGTCTCATACAAAGGCCATGACTTTGAATAAAATGACAAATCAATCCAAAGCTTCAAATGAGGGCTTTTAAAGGATTTTACTCTGTCAAAAAATATATATATATATATCCGGCTTTGCATGAAAGAATGACGGAAAGAAATCACTGTAAAGGCCACATACCTTCCTCTGCAAGAATTGACACAGAATGGAACCTTTGTCACACACACCCCGCATTTGTCTTTTTCTTTTCAAATGGGCTATTATTTAATATGTGTTGAACCAGATCCGTGCAGTGCATGAACTGCTGTGATAAGTTAAACGCCTTTGCTTGTGGCATTAACGTGCACCCACAAGAGTGCCCATTTAGTTCCTGAATTATAGGACTTGTGCGTTAGGAGAATTATAGCAGGTGCTGTGCTTTATGTTAAGAAAAACCCTGAAAGAGTGAAGTCACTTTACATAGAGACTTCCCTCCTGTTTCTTCAGATGTTTTTCTTCCCCTTGATGGCCTCCAAACCTATTAATTTCCTTGGAAACGTCTTTTTAAAAATTATTTGATTAAAATTCAGAAAATCAGCAGTTTTGCATTGATTTTTTTTTCATCACCAGGAAGCCACTGAATCCACAGAGTTCATTAGAAGTTGTTTGCTGAGGCAGTGATCCTCAAGCCTTTTCTTCAGCAGTCATACCTGACAGAAAAGGCTCATTCAGGTGTCATAGTCCCTAATATTTTCTGTTTCCTTAGCATCATTTATGACACTGAAGAAGAAAAAGGAAGGGGAGGAGAAGGAAGAAGAATTTGTGTTGGTGTTCCTAAGTATTTATTCAATGGCATAACTGCATACACAAACATACTTTTTTTCTAGAGATAACACAGCATCTGAACTTATTCAAGTCAGCTGAGGTAGGAATTCCTTCTCTGTCTCCCCAGCCCCCATCTTGGATAAGTCACACCCTGAAAGCTTCATTTATGATTTCCATCTCATGTTTCTTTAAAGTGGAGCAAGATAAGTCCCAAAAATGGTCTGGATGTTTTTTCTGATTTGTATTTTCTCTCTATTTTTACAATTTTTCATCATTATTTGACAATATTTCTCCCAGTGACTTGCTTTTATTTAAAAAATGTTCATTGAGAGTATTCGTTCTCTTTTTCCACCCATACTTAGTTCAGTACCTATTTAAATTGCATTGCCCAATTATAGGTCTATTACAGTGACATAAACAGAAGCAGACATGACTCTTAGGAGTTAACCACTGGCCTGGGGGACATAGAGCCTTGTAGGTGACGGCAGAGGGGTCAAGGGCACCTAGAAGGTTTAGTACAAAACTCAGTGAAGACAGAATTTGCATAACATCCTTTGGAACAACTGCCACAGACAAAGCACTATGGTTATAATTGGGGAGGGTGTTGGGTAGTTTTAGTTCAGTCGTTTCCAAACCTGGATATATTCAAAGTCACTGGGGAAGCTTTTACAGAGACTGATGTCCAGGTGCCTTTCAGACAATTAATTAGAATCTTTGGGGCTGGAATCTGGACTTTAATATTTATAAGAAGCTCTGCTGGGAAGCCTGATACACAGAACAGGTTGAATCCTCAGCTTTGTAAAACATGGCTTGTTGAAGTTAAAAAATGATGTCTTTTGCCCAGTTACCTGAAAGTGAATCTCCTGTGTCTCCCAGCAGATAAAAGGCAGAAGGATAGTTCTGTTCTACTTTAAAGATTTTAGGATCACCGTGGACTAAACTTGATAAAGAAAGGCTGTTGGTCACAAATGAGGTAATCTCATAATGGCTGGAAATTGAAGCCAAACCGAGCTGGGCAGAAAGCAGCTGGTAATGCCTGTGTGGTGGTCTGGGCAGCCTTTTGACTTTTTCATAACTTCTAGGAAAAAGCAACCTGCTACACAACCAAGAAAAAACCCAGAAGCTGCACATTTCTGTGGTGAGTGCTCTTACTTAGTACATTTGTTTTTAATTAATATAGTTTCATATATGCATTTGGAGATAGGCCTCCTTGGTATATTCACCTTTTCTTAAATTTCTTTTTCTTTCTTTCTTTCTTTCTTTCTTTTTTTTTTTTGGTCTTTTTAGGGTCGTGCTCATGGCCTGTGGAAGTTCCCAGGCTAGGCATCGAATCGGAGCTGTGGCTCCTGGCCTACACCACAGCCACAGCAACGCAGGGTCTGAGCTGTGTCTTCGACCTACACCATGGCTACGGCAACACTGGATCCTTAACCCACTGAGCAAAGCCAGGGATCGAACCTGTATCCTCATGGATACTAGTCAGGTGCCTTAACCACTGAGCCATGACAGGAACGCCTATCTTCAATTTCTTGTTAAATGCCTTTGGCTCTTTTCCTAAATGTATCAAATCCAATATACACACAGTGAAGGGTGCAGAAGGGATTTATGTCCTGGAGGTGTTTTTGTTCATGAACTTTTATGCCCCGAGCTCGAAGAATTTTTAACAAGTATGATTTCTCTCGTCCCCCATCCTCCATGTTCCTGAACTGTCTTTAACTGCAAAGAACTTGTACCTGCTGTACACTTTTAAAAAGGAATTAGATCAAAGTTTAGCCATGCATGTAAAAGGCTAGAATTAGAAGACAAATTTATTTCCAGTCTTTTTTTTTGTCTTTTTGTCTTTTTAGGGCTGCACTCACAGCTTATGGAGGTTCCGAGGCTAGGGGTTGAATTGCAGCGGTAGCTGCAGACCTACACCACAGCCACAGCAACGCAGGATCCGAGCTGCATCTGCAACCTACACCAGAGCTCACGGCAATGCCTGATCCTTAACCCACAGAGCAAGGCCAGGGATCAAACCTGTATCCTCATGGATACTAGTCGGGTTCGTTAACCACTGCGCCATGATGGGAACTTCCTATTTTTGGTCTTTTAGTTTGAGGTTGATGTGTTTATACAGACACACACACACACACACACAGAACAAATGTATACGTGTTGGTTAGGAAAACAAATAAAATAATACAAGCAAAAAAATCTAAACTCAGCCTGCAGTGAACGTCAAGAGTGGTCATTCTTGGAGTTTCTGCTGTGGCACGGTGGGTTAGGAATCCAACTGCAGTGGTTTGGGTTGCTGCAGAGGCATGGGTTTGATCCTTGGCCCAGTGCAGTGGGTTAAAGGATCGGGCGTTGCTGCAGCTGTGGAGTGGGCCTCAACTATGGCTCAGATTCAATCCCTGGCTGGGGAACTTCCATGTGCCACAGAAGGTGTGGGTGTGGCCATTAAAAAAACAAAGAGAGAAGTTATTTTTATAAGATTTTTGCAGTTTTCAAATGTTTAATTTCTTTTACTCCTGTGTTTATGAGAGTAGGTGTGACTATAACAATTCCAGAGGAGAGTTGCGGATTCCTGAAGCTAGAGGGCTGGAAGCTGAGGATTTCATACAAAGAGGTAAGAAGCGCATCTCACACAGTGGGTGTGATTCTTCAAATGCAGCCAAAAAGAGGCTGCTTGTGTTTGATCTCCAGAGACAGACACTCCGTTTACATTAGACGTTTGAACACATTAAGTCAACTTCCTTGGCATCGTTGTGTGTGTGTGTGTGTTTGTGTGTGTATTTGTATGTTTTTCCTAGTTCAGCTTATTGTTTTGATCAAACTGCTTCTTTGACAATTTAATATTTGCTTAAATCACCTCTAGTTTATCATGTAGTTAATAGGTGGTAGAGATGGAATTCAAGCTTTGGATTCTCTAACTCAAAACCCCATGTGTTTCATGGTACAATGTGGATAGAACTTGAGGATATATGGTATGGGAAATAATCTAGTCACAAAATTCAAGTGTCATATGATCCCACTTACAGGAGGCACTTAAAGTAATCAAATTCATGGGGACAGAAAGTAGAATGATGGTTGACAGGGGCTGGAGGAGTGAGGAATGGGGAGCTTTGCTTTTTTTTTTTTTAATGAGCACAAAGTTAGAGTCGAGGAAGATGAAAAAGTTCTAAAGATGGATGGTGATAATGACAGTGCCGTGGTGTATATATGCTCAATACCACAGGACTGTACGATTAAAAACGATTCAGTCGGTAAATTTTATATTATATATACTTAAACACAATTTTAAAATGAGAAAAAAAATGTGTTTTCCGCCTTAAGAGTCTAACTCTTCTTGGGCCTTTTTTTTAATTATTATTATATATTAAACAGCATGTAATTGATTTTTATTTTAGTGTAGTCAATTTTAAATGGTTGTGAAAATAAAGCAGCTGTTTAATTCACGAGAACATTAAATGGAAGGCCCAGACTTAAGATAATTCCTGAAAAGAGGTCAAAACGGTGGTCAGTCGCCACTTGATGTAAAGCTATCTCGGTCACGGACAGGCTCCAATCTCAAGTTCTTTAATGTTTCCTCATATGTGACTCGCGTTTCGCTGTGCACCAAATGCTCTTAGACGTACGTCAATTTTTTAAAATACAATAAATTTATAACTATTATCCAGAAAACTGAGGCTGACGGATTAAAGACCCTGCAGAGCTGCATCTCTGACTCCACAACTAGCTGTTTCCATTAGACTGAAGAGAGAGGGAGAGACAATGGACCAGCAGTTTGGTCCGAGCTTTGTCAATAGAAACACCAAGCCCAGACTATTACCTTTGTTTAGGGACAGCGACTCCATGCTTCAGGCACATGAAAGATACTGGGGGCCCAGATGCAGGAGGGCAGAAGGTATCCAGAGATGGGGCGTGTGAGAAGAGATCCACAGGCTCAGATCATGTTAGTTTGGATAATTGACGCTTCCGCCTTGTAAAGCCTCTGTATGCCTTGAATTGGGCACTGGGAAGAGTCCATGAAATGGACTATTGAAACTTTAGAATAATAACCAGCCATCTGCTTTCTTACCCTGGTTCCTTAAATTTTCAGTGGTTAATCTTGCCTCTCATTCTTTTTATACACACACACACACACACACACACACACACACACCCTTAAAGTAGACACAAAAGCTAAATACCCCCAATACAGCCAATGCACAACAAACCCTCCCTTTCGGGTTGGGATGGATTGCCTCCTATTATGTGCTGGGTCTGTCGTCTTTGTATTAGAATGTAAGTGCCCAGTGGGCGGGGACCCTGTCCCTCTGGATTAACCCTCCCACAAGCTTCCTGCATCACCGCAAGCTGGGGAGGGCTCATTAAACATTTCTTGAGTGACTGATAAGGCAAAGTAATTGCGCCAGAAGAAATGCTAATTTTGAAAATGTCTGTAAATTCCTGAATTTCACACGTGGGAAGTCCGGTGACCTGGGGTAGCTCTTGGGAATTAGTAACCTGATACCGAATCTTTCCCCTTTGTGTCACCTGTTACAATGTGGCCTCCCTTTGCTGGGACTGGAAATCGTTACCAGCTGACAGCTCTCCCAAACCTGGTGTCTGCCCCCAAAGGGAAGTGTCCGAATGCTGCTGACTTTGGGCGGGAACAACCTCCATCCATAAATTTGCTCAGGTTGCTTAGAGAATTGAGATCACTCTCTGCAGACGTGCAAGTCCGTGTTGATGGATATTCCTTTTGGATTTGAGGACCACAAATCTTCATCCGAGGCAGGGTCTAAATTGGTTAGTTCTCCCTTTTACTAACATTATGGGAAGATGAAGTCTCTGTTGCGAAGGGATAGTATAGAAGAAAAAGCTCTATTTGAGAAGACAGGAGGCTGGCTGGTTCTTGGAATGAAGAGACGGTGGATCCCAAGCAAACCAGAATCTCCCCTGAGAGAGATACCCCTTCAAGAAAATTTTAGAAACCACAGTGACCATTTGGGCTACATTCAAATGATATCAGCTAAGAGATATTTCAGCTTCCAAACAAAAAACAAGTCAAAAATTGAAGTGCATATCCTTGGGCTCCCCATAAAACACAGGGCAAACCATTTCATCTGCATAGAGATGCTCAGTGTTATGGAAAAACGACTGGTTTGGGAATTAGAAGCACGGGTTTTGCAAACTAGCTCTACTATGTCCTGTTTGTGTGATCTGGTCAGGCTAATAAGCCGAGTCTTCATCTGCGCATTTTTCAAGTATGTGCTTTAAAAATGGAAAAGCTGTCACAGACACATGGAGACGGAAGGAGGAAAGATGGATAAAAGCCATGTGGTGTCAGAACTGGATCCTAGAAGAGAAAAGGACATTGATAGAAAAACGGTTGAAATTCGAGACAAGTACATTTTGTTAATGCTGCTAATTTCTTAGTTTTGAAAAATGCACTGTAGTTAAAAAATGGTGACATTAGGAGGAGCTGGGTGAAGGGTCTAGGGAGACAGTGCCATCTTGACGACGTCCCTAGAAATCTAAATTTATTTCAAAATAAAAGAAAAAAAGAAACGATTGTGTCATGGAGATGAGGTACAGGAGGGAATCTGCAGATTCACAGGATTATAAAAATGCGGATAGTCTTCTTATCAGAATAACTGCCCTTAAAGCTTACAAGCCAAAAGGACCCTCTGGAGTATGTGAATATATGGTGAAGTCAGGGACCAACACATAATGTGAAGTTTCTCTTTTCCCCCCACCTTGAGTCTACCAAGTAAATTAATTGTGGGTTTAAGATGACCAGGACTCCCAAAGTGATGCATATTTCGAGGAAGAATTAAATGACTCTCCATGTACTTTATTTGTAGGCAGCTCAGATCGTGATCTGTGCATTAATAACCAAATACTTGATAGAGCACATAAATACGTAAATTTCAGTCCCACAAACTTGGAGGAAATTGGGCCGTAAATTACAGATTCAAAATCTGGAAGATGCCTATAAAGATTAAGGTAATTTTCCATTTTCTTCAGAATCGGCAGCACTAGCTAAAGTAAGATCAATATTAATTAAGAAACCTAGGGAGAAGAATAATAAATTACTGAAATTGGTGGGTTCACAGAATTTGTTATGTAATTCAGAAGTGAGAATTATAGAATTAAGGTTGAGAGGAATTTTAGAGATCATCCACTCCAATCCTCTTATTTTAAGATGAGAGGAAGAAAAACCTTTTCGGGATCCTTTCACTGGTTTGCGAGGGCACACGGATAGTGGGTTTTCTGTCTCAATCGGATCCCTGCGAGACAGGGGTTCATTATGGGCGGGGGGCCAGGAGGGTGGGGTGGGCAATGAGCTTTAGGGATCTCTGGAGACCTGAAATTATATGCAAAAGCTTACCTGTGCGCATATTTGAATTTTTTCTGAAGAAGACCTGAAGCAGCCTTCGCCAGAATCTCAAAGGAGCCCTAACCTCCCAAAGAATGTGAACCACTGCTTTGCAATTCAAAAAGTGACTCATTACAAGGGTTCTTAGAACATTGCTAGAAGAATGCTGCCGCAGCTTCCCTCGGATTTCCAGTAGAAAACTGGTACCTGGGGCCTAGTTGCTTCCCAGAAGTTACCACATTCTTTGGGAAAATCAGACTCTCCAATTTTATCTAGACTTTTTTTTTTTGGTCTTTTTGCCACTTCTTGCGTCGCTCCCGCGGCATATGGAGGTTCCCAGGCTAGGGGTCGAATCGGAGCTGTAGCCACCAGCCTACGCCAGAGCCACAGCAACGTGGGATCCAAGCCGCATCTGCCACCTACACCACAGCCCACAGCAACGCTGGACCCTTAACCCACTGAGCAAGGCCAGGGATCGAACCCGCAATCTCATTGTTCCCAGTCGGATTCGTTAACCACTGTGCCATGACCGGAACTCCTTATCTAGACACCTTATCCTTTCCTCTTAAACAAAGTAGGTAAAAGATTCTAGGTAAAGATACTGGGAGCTCCCATTGTGGCACAATGGGATTGGCAGCCTCTTTGTATCCCCGGGACACGAGTTCTATCCCTAGCCCGGCACTGTGGGTTAGGGATCTGGCCTTGCCACAGCTGTGGCTTAGTTCACAGCTGAGGCTTGGATCTGATCCCTGGCCTGCAAGCTGCATATGCCAAAAGGTGGTCAAAAAAAACCAAAAACGACAACTGTCTACTAGGTAAAAGCTAAATGAACTGTTGAGCACTGACTATGTGTTGATCTTTAATTTAATATTAATACTAATATCCCCCCTTTTTTTTTTGTCTTTTTGGGCTGCACCCATAGCACATGGGGGTTCCCAGGCTAGGGGTCAAATTGGAGCTGTTGCTGCCACCACAGCCACAGCCAAAGCAATGCCAGATCCTAGTCTCATCTGCAACCCACACACCACAGCTCACAGCAACACCAGATCCTCAACCCACTGATCGAGGCCAGGGATCAAACCTACGTCCTTATGGTTGCTAGTCAGATTCATTTCTGCCGAGCCACGACAGGAGCTCCCCCTCTTTCTAAGTGAGGAAACTAAGTCACAGAGAGTTTGGATAACTTGTCTGAAAGTCACAAAGCTAATATGTGGTAAAGCCATAGTTTTTGGAGCCCAACACTAGGGCCTGTATCACACTGGGCTCTACCTCTCTATGTATTATTTATTTGCAAGGTGCATTGAATAAGGAAGTCCATCACTCGTCTTCATAGAGCGTCTTAGTTTGTAACAGTAGAGACCAAAAAAAAATGGGACAAGACAGTATTATGGGCTTGGTAAGTAGGATTGTATTCATGCAGGTAGTTCTCTTCCCACCTCCTTCTAGCTCACCTTGGACAAGCAACTTAGTCTTGGTTCTTTAACGATAAAATGGAGCGAATGGTATTTATCTCATAGGGATGTTCGGATGACGAAATGCAATAATGCATATGTCAAGCATTAACGTGGGACGTGCCAAGATATCTATTCTCTATAAATGTTAGTGATTATGTGTGTAACTGGATATGCTAATTCTCATCTACTTCCTAATGCATTTTTCATCAAAAAAATTGAAAAAAAGGAACAAAAAGATTGACATATATAGTTAAACCTTAACATAGCCTAAAGGAATTCACTAAGATTTCAATGCCTCCTGATGATCAATTCCATAAATTTCTAAAAGAGCCAGATTAAAAAAAGACCACAGCTGTGTACAGCCCTGTTGTTATTCCGGAATCCACTGATTGTACACTCGAAATGGGTGATTGGCATGGGGTGGGAATTGGGTCTCAGTAAAGCTGTTGGTTTCCAGAAAAAGTTACAGTGGCTGATCCAAGTCAAAGTCCATTAGGTCCAAGCAAGCATTTACTGGAGGATATACCCTTTATTTTTATAATCAAATGATGTCAAATGGAGCCTACTCCCTGTATTGGCCCCTTCGTTCTTTTAGAAACTGTGGAACTTGTTTCTGGTGTATTACTATACTTTGCCCCAGTAATTCAAGGGCCTGAGACACAGTTGCAAAAATGGCAGGTAATACATGATCTGGGAGTAGCTTAAATGAAGCGAGTGTCTGCCTCCCTATGTCCAAATCAGTAGGAGATATCAACATATTACCTTGTGATAAATGATTTGCGTGGCACATTTTAGATACACAAGTGATGAGTGCCTGCACTTCTGTTGCCATGCATTCATATGCCAACATGGTACCCAGTGAGCTCATCTACAAATTGCATGGAAATTCTGATTTATAAAACACTGTTCCACAGGGCTTCCCTCTACTCATTTTCCTTTTGCTTTCTGGTTACCATGGCACTTTGCAAAGGATCAAAGAAGCCCTCACGCGGTGTATCAGTGCATGTCAGTGGTTTGCATTTGTAGATGTACAGAATAATGGCATCTTGTTAAAAAAAAAAAGTGTGTCCGCAGGAAAGGTGTTGAAAAGACATCGAAATCAAGTGTGTCAGGCTTTTTCTGGATCCAATTGTATTTTGAACAGACAAAAATCTTCACAGCTGTATTGATGCTGGGTGATTCCAACTTCAGAAACCAAAGAACAAACAGGAGGCATTATGTGGCCTGTACAAATTCTTCCTCATGAGTTCAACCCTCATATATTTCTTTGAGGTGAGACAAGTGCCCAAGTTGAAAGGCTGACAGCTGGAGGGGTATGGCTTTCAGTCTGTGATCTGCCATTGTGATCAAATGTAAGATTTTTGATCTGGATTAGCTGTCATAGTTTCCCCATTTGTAAAACAGGAGTAAGAAATGCATATTTGGGGAAAGAGTGAAATTTCCTATTTTGGTAGAAGACCAACCTCTGTTGTCTTGTATTTCCCCATTCGTTAACAAATGAGTGGCACTAGACAACGCCACCGCTGAGACGATGGCCAACGACCGATTCTCCCTAAAGCAACAGCAGTATCAGGTGACAGCACCAAAGGTATTTCATTTTAAAAACTAAATTATTGAATCTTTGACCCTAGGTGAACTTGAGTTTTAAAGAAGAAATTTGCAATGTGAAAATTTTTGGCATCTCATTTTCCTTTAAAGCATTTATTGAGATCCTATTTGTTCAGGGAAAAATTCAAGGTACTGTTCAAAGTTCTGTATATTCTCTGAACTTAACTTCTTCTGAAAAGCTCCATTTTTTTTTTTGTCTTTTTAGGGCTGCACCAGTGGCATATGGTAGTTGCCAGGCTGGGGGTCAAATCGGGTGCAGCTGTTGGCCAACGCCACAGCCACAGCAACGCTGGATCTGAATTGCATCCGCCACCTACACTACAGCTCACAGCAAGGGCAGATCCTTAACCCACTGAGCGAGGCCAGGGATCAAACCTGTGTCTTCATGGATATTAGTTGGGTTCGTTACTGCTGAGCCACCACGGGAGCACCAAAAGCTCCATGTTTTAAAGCAAGTCTTCGGAGCAATGTGTCAGTACTCAGAGGAATCTGGCCCTTGGCACAGAGCCCCATTGGGAGGCAGCGGTGGGAACTGCTCTTCTAGGGGAAATTGCTACCTCTTGTCCAATTTGTCAGAAGCTTGATGGAGGAAACAGGTTTCAGAAGTTGTTTGAATGATGAAAACAAGGAAACTCACTACATGGGGTCTGCAGAACATGCCTTTTTTTTGTTTTTTGTTTTGTTTTGTTTTTTTGTTTTTGTTTTCTTTTTTAGGGCTGCACCTGCAGCATATATACCCAGGCTAGGGGTCAAATTGGAGCTGCAGCTGCTGGCTTATCCCACAGCCACAGCAATGCAGGATCCGAGCTGCGTCTGTGACCTACACCACAGCTCACGACAATGCCAGATCCCTAACCCACTGAGTGAGGCCAGGAATCGAACCCTCGTCCTCACAGATACTAGTCGGGTTCATTAACCACTGAGCCACAACAGGAACTCCCACTTTTTTTTTTTTTTTAATTAGGATTTGATGTACACACAGATGTCAGAATAAGAGGCAGCAGTACGAGTCCCAAAACACTGCAGGTTTTTGGCTGGAAAGATGGAACTCCAGTGCTATTCTATATTTGGTGAAGCCGAGCAAAGTTGTGGGATATTGAATGAAGATGAAAAGCTCTGTCTTGGATGTGGCAATTTTTGATTACTAGCCAGCTAGAGGGCTAATCACTATGTCTCAGATACTGTTACAGTAGCAGTTAATGGCTATTACTTTCTTGCAGCATCTCAACCTAGCTTAAAAGAGAACAGTGCTCACAGCTAAATGTGAATGCTCATCGCAACCACATGAGATGAAAACAGAAATTTCTAGGACTATTGATAGCCATAGATGACAAGAGATGATATTTATTACCATAGACGGCTACATTGCTGTGTTTATCAGAGAGGGGGAAAAAAAAAAAGGAGGAGTTCCCATTGTGGCGCAGTGGTTAACGAATCCGACTAGGAACCATGAGGTTGCGGGTTCGGTCCCTGCCTTTGCTCAGTGGGTTAACGATCCGGCGTTGCCGTGAGCTGTGGTGTAGGTTGCAGACGCGGCTCGGATCCTGCGTTGCTGTGGCTCTGGCGTAGGCCGGTGCCTACAGCTCCGATTGGACCCCTAGCCTGGGAACCTCCATATGCCGCGGGAGCGGCCCAAGAAATGGCAAAAAGACCAAAAAAAAAAAAAAAGGAAACTTTTGAGAAGCCAATGTACTGACAGGAAATGCCTGAGTTCTAAACACATTAGTCGGGAGAAGAGACCTTCATTTTTGCCTCTTAAGATTAAACATGGGCAACCACCTTAGGGCCAGATTGGTGACTGCCCCCTGTCCATTTTTAATTTCCACTGTTGTGTCATGCTTAATAAGAGTCTACTCATATTTCTGGAGTTCATGACTTTGGGAGCAATACTTATGGAGATATTCTAGAAATTTCAATAGCTTTTAAGGTTTTTTGTTTGTTCGTTTTGTTTTTTGTTTTTTACTTTTACTTAAACATGGAAACTAGTGTAAACAATACCAGCCATTGCTATGGGCTAGTCAACACCTTTTATTTTCCCTGCTTAATTAGTCTATCAAAGAATAGAATTCTTTTTTTTTTTTTCTTTTTATGGCAGTGCCTGCAGCATATGGAAGTTCCCAGGCTAGGGATCGAATCAGAGCTGCAGCGGCCAGCCTACACCACAGCCACAGCTCTGTGGGATTGGGGAGGCATGTCTTCAACCTACACCACAGCTCATAGCCTAACCCACGGGGCGAGGCTAGGGATTGATCAGCATTAATAACCTGCTGAACCACACCAGGAACTCCCAAGGGAATAAAATTCTTAAACACTGCTTAGCAACAAGAATTACATCAATATATACTTTTGCTCTCTTTGGTCAACAATATAATAATGTAATAGACACATTTTGACATCGTTGCAACCATAATATAGTCAGAGAAGCTGGTGAGGGAATGTTTGCCAAATGACAGTGTTGATAGACATAATAGCTGGTGTGTACAGAATGGCAGGCTCTACTAAAACTTGCTTCTGCACTTTTTTTCTTCTCTCTCTCTATATTTTTTCGTTGGCTGTCCTAAGGCATATGGAGTTCCTTGGCCAGGGATCCGATGGGAGCCAGAGCCGCGACCTATACCGGATCCTTTAACCCACTATGCCAAGCCAGGGATCCTGGCGCTGCAGAGATGCCACCGTTCCCCTTGTACCACAGCAGGAACTCCTTGATTCTGCATCTTTCTATTTAGCCCTCACCATGGCATAGGGAAGCAGACAGAGTCTTTGTCTTCATTTTCTGTTCAGGAAACCCAAAGGCTGTGAGGTTAAGGAACACGTCCGAGGTTGCTCAACCTTGGCAAGATGCGATGTTGGGCAGCTCGAAATCAGATCTTTCTCCTGCCTATTAGTGTGATTAATAAGCCAGACTTGATTTTCCACAGCAGGGTGGGCACCGTGTGTCATCATTCAATATTTTAAAGTTCCTAGGTGAAAAAAAAAAAAAAAAGAATCTGTGTCTCAATGTACTGTTATGACTCAAGAAGTAAACTTTTTTTCTTGTCTGGGGCTCAATCTGCCTTTTTTACTTGTGTGAATTGTAGGTTTACAGGCGTGTTAAGTAACAAATATAATCGCAGGAAAGATTGTTTGCTTTTGTGTAAAGTTACCATCGGGGGTCAGGATGGTTCGTGTGACATTGTTTCCTCTGCATGGTTTGATTCCACGGATAGAAATGAAAAGATTCTGGCTAGGAGAATTCCAGTCGTATGGCCTGACGCGTTCACAGGGGTTTAAACAGCTACACACTTAGCACGGAGAGAGAGAGAGAGACAAAATATGTGATTTAATTACAATTGCTGCCATGAATTCCAAGTTGATCTTGCTTCTCCTACATGAGCGCTGACCACAATTTTGAGCCTGGCATCGCCCGAAAGCTTGAGGAATGTATTTCCAGTAATTGCCAGGCCACTTCATTGTTCCTCTGTTTACATAAACACCGGGCTGTGATCCGGAGTGGTCATGCTTGAGCTGTTACCTGAAATTCACTTTTGCTATAAGGATTGACTAATCTGGTTCCTACTGACAGCAGTTTCCATTTACCGTATTAGCTTTCTCTCACTTCAGCGCCGCCCAGCTCCAGTTAGGAGAGGAAAGCCAAAACTGTTAAAAGCAGGAGACGTGCTACTCCTCACAGCTCAAATTGCTCAAACATCCCATGTGATTGCAACCAGTGTCCTTTCTTTTTCCTTCAAGTGAAAAAGAAGTTAAACCGTATCCAGGGGCTGGAGTCGCACTACCACTCTGCGCGGCGCAGGTTAAATGGCAAGACTGCACATGAATGATTCAATGATTCAGTGTGTCTGCTACACAACACTAGCCACAGCCTCCCTGTCTCCCCATGCTTCGCCGCTCTTCCACGGCTTGGCCTTTCCACCCTTCACCCTTGCCCTGTCATTATCTGCAGATGTTATCTGCGGAGCATATGTTGTAACCTAGAAGATTCTGTGACTTGTTCCCACCCTGCTCCACACCCCGCCTGCCCGCCACCCCCTCTGCACTGGGGCGCAGAATCCTTCCAAAGGGAGCACTGAGAAAACAGGAGACATGGATGGAGATGCAGCAGGGAACAGAACAGCAGCCCTTTTATAGTAATAGGGACTAAAGACTATAAACTATTGCAACCTCTTTGAATGACAGTTGTTTCGACACAGTTTAAACAGTAAATATGTATCTTATGGGTCTTAAGGAATTTGACTCTATGCCATGGACTGCAAGTTAAGTTCTTTTGTTGATATCAAGTTTCATAAAAGAGACATTTTTTTGAAAGACAGGACCTGCAGAATAATATTTTTCTAACCCTTCAGTGGCTACCACCATCAAATGATTGTTGCAGCTAAGTTTTTCTTAACTACCTTTTTTTTTTTTTTTGGTGGAAGAATGAAGTCTTATAGGTGCTAAAATCAGTAGCATTGTACCACGTCTGCCTATTACATTATACCATGATAGAGTAAAGAGAAACACATTTACTATCTAATATGAATTACGGGTATAAAGCAAAGACAGTAGCCAATAGCAAAAAAAAAAAAAAAAACCACACACAAAAACCCACAAACAAAAAGAAGTGTTATTTTACCTCCAAAACCACAGGTGAAAGTTAAGATGCATAATTTGTACAATTGAAACTTGGTGCTGAAAAAGTAAAATCAGTGCCAAGTGGATGGCCAGGCAAGGCAAAAGAAAGAACTCAGTTTGCTAGTCTATCAAAAATATGGACGTATTATTGAAAAGGAAATATTTGAATTCAGTCTTCAGTGAGAATTCCAACTTAAAAACTGCTTCATTTGGCGTTACTGCTTTTATTAATGTCTCCATCGAATAATTTTGATAGTTTTATATCTTTCTAGATACAGAACAAAAGAAAAAGTGTAAAACATAAAAATTATATATCAAGGCATACTTTTTATAATCCGCATAAAATTGTCTTTCCATGCTCGACTTAATCTTCTCTGTTTAAGGTCATGTCTGACTATAGAAGGAAGAGCATTTTTAAACTCTCAGGAAGGAAGATGACTCTACCGTCACCTATCAGTGATGCTGGGCTTTGCAAACCACTCTCCAAATCTCCCTCGCTTTCCTTTTTCCCAGCTGGGAAAGTGTTCATGGGACAGCTGGGACTGAGGCAACTTCAGACTCCAGACTCCAGAAGCAATCCACCAGGGTCGCTACAGAGACTGTGATTTGTCCAAAAAACATCTAAATTAAATTAATCTAAAATCCCATTTTAGAGTTTTCTATTTCTTCCAGGCAGCAGCCAGAGTTTTGCTACAGACCTTTCAAGTGCAGAGACTTGTTAAATAATATTCCCTTTGATAAAACAAAATTGTCCTGAGAAATCTTTGGAAATATTCCTACCATATGTTCCTTAGATAAGATCACAAGTGTTAAGTAATGTGGTAACTTTTAGCAGGTTAACAATCACAGCTTCAATTTCATAAGATCTCTGGGTAACCCCCATGACCCAGAATCAAAGTCCTTGGTATTTGCTTTCACATACTTCTAAACAATAAGCTCCATTAGCAACCTTCTCAGATGGTCTCAAGGAGTTTCATATTTGCAAGCGGTGATCAATTTTGTAAAAACATACATTAGCCATTAAATTGATATTTCCCTTTGGGAAGCATTTTCATAAACATTTACATTTCCTCCAATAAAAGACCTCAGCTCTTTTATCATAATATTTGGGAGAGCCATTTATTGTAAAGCAAGAGAAAGAGAAGAAAAACAAAAAAGAATGATGGGATTGGGGCTTAAATACTTACAATGTATAGGGGTTCTCTGCTTAGCGGTTCAAATAGTGTTCCGAATGATATTTTTCATGTTTGTCTCTGTCTATTATTTCTGAATTTAGTTTCTTCTTTATTTTCCCAGCTCTATCACTAATTATGTGCTCTTGGGCATTTAGCTTAATCTTTTGCGGCCCGAGTTCCCTCAACTATAGGATGTTGTATGCAGGAATTGACTCCTTGCTTGCTAAGGTCTTTGCCAGCCTTCAAAGCCTTTGATAGTGCCGTCTCTGTCTATCTCGTAATAGTCCATTTGGTCCTAGGCTCAATCAAGGAATAGTTCAAAAAGAAACAGTACAAGTGTCGCCACCTGTAGGTAGAAAATATATTGCAAAAAAAGAAAGAGAGTGATCATATCCAGGTAAAGAACACCGTAAAAAAAGAAGAGGAATTCATCGAAACCCTACACATTCCAAACTCCACCCACAACTGTATACCTGGATGTTTCTCTTTTCTCTTCCTTCCTTTAATACTACTTCAGATTTCTATCTATATTACAGCTCTAGAACTAGCTTTATTTTCCTTATGTGTATTTTAAAAACTGGGCAGGGTGACCTAGAGTTCGTGATCTCACAAACATACGAAAAGTTTCATGACGTCAATATTATCAATGGCTTCTATTAGGTACATGGCTGGGCTCTTAATGTTAAGCAGCCTTTCAGGTTAGATATTCAGGAAAAAAATGATTACAAACCACCTGGAGGGAAATTTGAGTCATTTTCCAATGGAAGATGTTGGGGTGGCTTCATGGCCTCAATTTTTAATGAAAATGAAACAAAGCCATGGTAGGATTGTTAGCATGAAGATACAGTAGATAAACTGAAGTCCAACTTCAACTCTTTTCTCCATTATGGCTAAGGGGAAATCTCCCCTCTAAGAAGGAAAAATGAACAATTAGAAGAAGAAGAAGAAGAAATGATAAATTAAGAAAGCATCTACCAGTTTAACTGACACTCCATATGCAGAGGAAAACAATTTCCATGCCTGTTATAAAAAATGTGTTAAATCAACGAACATTGATATAACTTCAAGCAATTAGGGGAACGCTAATAATGATATGAGTCTTCAGCTGTAAATAATTATGCTGCCCCAAGGCTATGCTTTAATTCTTGGCTTGCTGTATCTATAAACAATAATCAAACTGCAAAGCAAGTTGTGTTGTTTTTGTTCACAGTTTGTGAAATGATTTTTATACCCTACAGTGATGCTGATGGCTATTTTGACCTTCAAGAACTCCGGCCTGTGAGGCTAAGAGCTAATGTGTACTTTCATCGATCTGAGTTGGAGACACACAGCGGGTTATAGTGCCTGTTTTCCATGAGTACAAAAGCTGCTATCGTCAATCAGTGTGTGTTGTGAAAAGGGGGCTTGCTGCTGTGACTCAATAAATGGGGACATTAGGAGGAAATGTTATAATTGCTGCTACCCACATCTTGTTAATGAGTAATGTACAGTTAGACACCATGCGATTGCCGCTAAACTGTTTATACAATTTATTCTTATGTTGCAACTAACATTTAACATAATGAAGTATCATAATTGCAACCATTAAAGTCAAGATTAAGATTTGTTTAATTAGAATTAAGAAAATGTACAACGGAAACCTACTTTCAAATGTTGGGTACACAGGATGGATTCAGTGGTACGAAAGGGAAAAAACTTACAGGGCACTCGTAGCAGACATGGTATATATACATAAAAATTGTTTGCTGGAGGTCTGTTTGTTGGATTTTTTTGTTGCGATCGCTAATGCTCTAGTCAAAAGCATAGAGAAGACAAACTATAAAGGGCATTACCTTGGCCACGTATAAATCTAAAGTGTTATTATTCAGACTGTTAGAGTTGTAGCTTTTAAATTTCAGAATTTACATTACCCCTAGGCTAAACAAATAATATCTTAAAACACACAACTCATATTACCATCAAGGCAAGTTATCGAATGAATTAGGGAGGAAATAAGCCCCCGACTTTGTATAGGAAATGTCATAACTTCGTAAAGCCAAATGGACATTAAACCTCTGCTTTAATTATCCCCATGTCCAAACACAGGCACTTATATAACAGGATATTTTTACATCAGCGAAGGGACGAAACGCGGTTAATGGAATGCTTTGAGGAAATATGGCTTGTCCAAATTCATTAAGTGACACGGCTTCCTTTAGGTCACATCATGTTTGCCTTTCCCTTCCTATGTTGTTAAATGCTGAAAAGTTTGCAAGGTGTGACCAGCCACAGAATTGTTTTGATTTTTATCTTTCTGAGAACTGCCTTTTCACCTTCTAACGCTGCTGCTACGCACGTCAAAAACACCAGTGTTTTTTCTCTAGATCTACCTTCTGTTTTCGGCTTGCTTTCCTTTGGGTGAGAATTTCTCCCCTTGTCTCTCCCAAATCTGTCAATTTTAGGCTATGTTGTGGTGGAGTTCAGTGGGAACAGTGCTAGGTTTGGAGGAGGAGACCTGAGTTCTTTATTTTATTTTATTTTATTTGCTTTATTTATTTATTTTTTTAGGCCTGTACCTTCAGCATCTGCGACCGACACCACAGCTCACGGCAATGCTGGATCCTTAACCCACTGAGTGAGGACAGGGGTCGAACTCACATCCTCACGGATCCTAGTCTGGTTCGTTACTGCTGAGCCACGATGGGAATTCCGAGACCTGAGTTCTTTAAATCCATGTCCATCTATCTAGTTGCGAGATGGTCCTCTGAAATCTGGTGCCTTCATTTCTTCATCAGATGATGCATTAAGTGTTTCTGTCCTCTCACCCCACAAATATTTAGGGAGAATCTAATCCCCAAATATATAATCAAAGGCACTAAACAGTTAATGTGCCAAAGAAAGGCCACCTGTGGTTCAATTCACTGAGATTGACTCATAGTGTTTTCATGGAGTGCAGACTGTATCTGGAAATGGGGATAAAAAAAATAGGGGTTTCTTTCATGACTCTCAAAAGAAACACAGCTGTTTTCTCCTTTTCTTGTATCGGACGTGGACCTTATTGGGGAGGGCCTCAGGATGAATCAGGTTAACGTCAAATCTTTGTTTACAAATGTGAAACCAATTTTAAACAAGCTTGGCGGATTATATCAAAAACAGAGATCATGGATCCCTTCTTAGTTATTCCTCAACGGAGCTGTGAGACAAAGGTAAAAAGCAAGGGATGACCTGATTTTTGAAGCAGCACATGGTCCCGGATAATGGGTTTGAGAACTCTCTCTGATGGTCTTGCTGGTGCAGTGTCTTATGCAATGCTTGATGTCAAATTCCTGGGCATCCTATGGAATTTATTTATTTATTATTTATTATTTATTTATTTGTCTTTTTGCCATTTCTTGGGCTGCTCCTGCGGCATATGGAGGTTCCCAGCCTGGGGGGTTGAATCGGAGCCGTAGCCACCGGCCTACGCCAGAGCCACAGCAACGCGGGATCTGAGCCGCGTCTGTGACCTACACCACAGCTCACAGCAACGCCGGATCCTTAACTCATTGAGCAAGGCCAGGGACCGAACCTGCAACCTCATGGTTCTTAGTCGGATTTGTTAACCACTGAGCCATGATGGGAACTCTGGAATTTATTTTTATAGTCTCTTCCCTTCCCCTCCATTATATGTTTAGAATAACAGGTTACTTTTTGCATGTACCTAAAACTTTGTATAAAATTTGAGTTTATCCACTTGTAGAAATGCTTGAGAACCTCAGTTTACAAATGCAATTAAATTTGTTCATTCATTTATCTCATCATTCAACAGCCATTTATTGAGAGTCCTAATATATATTCTGGGCTAGAGACTGGGTATAAAGAATGCATAAGAGGAAAAGGGTAATTTTGGGAGGAAGGAGTGATTGATAACTTACACTTTGGACAGAATACATTTGAACCTCCTGTGAGACTTCCAAAAGATTGGGTCCGTTGGTGACATTATGAATTATCCTTGCCTGATAACATGTTAAGGTCTAGTGGCTTTCACGAGGGTTTAAAATGTGCACCTTCTATTTGATTGTGGAAAGCTCAACAGGGTTCAAGATACTGATACTATGGAGTTCCCGTGGTGGCTCAGCAGTTAGCGACCCAGACTAGCATCCATGAGGATGTGGTGTGATCCCTGGCCTGGCTCAGTAGGTTAAGGATCTGGCGTTGCCGTGAGCTGTGGTGTAGTCACCGACACGGCTTGGATCCCACGTTGCTGTGGCTGTGGTGTAGGCTGGTGGATACAGCTCTGATTAGACCCCTAGCCTGGGAACCTCCATATGCCATGGGTGGCAGCCCTAGAAAAGACAAAAAGATAAAAAAAAAAAAAAGAATATGGCAAATGTAGTTTATGGCAGCAGAGCCTATCAGAGGGGCTGGTTTGTTTGCTATGTAAACAAATATTTACGATGAGAAAGTTAGCAATTGTAAGGAGACATTTTTCTGGCGTACACAGTGAGTTTGATAAGAAGTTTCCTCTCAACAGAAGAAATCAATGAAATTAAACGCCTATGTTCCCCAAAACTATTTTTAAGCAATTTCTAACAATACCTGAGCTTGTAACATTGACTCATTTCAAGAGAGCTTGCATTCTTACACACACAGAGAAAAACTCAGTTTTTAGCTGAAGAGATGATAAGAAAAATTATTTCAGTTATGGAAATGTGAGCAAATTACAAGGACAAGCTGAAATGATATTTTATACAAAAGTCAAAGATCTGTGGTTAAACTACCAAATAATTTTCTGCAGAATACAAGACTTTGCTGACAACATCAGAGATCATTTTATTCTAAATTTTAACAACTTCAAATACAATTTTTAAGCTTTAGATGAGTCATGTGATACGAGACACTCTGCTCCAATACTTTGGATATATTTTATCTCGAAAGACTTTGAAATTTATGAAGAAATGTTGCCAATTCATGACTACAAAAATCAAACTGATAATACAGATGTTTTTGCATCCACATCTGTCAAAGAATTTCATGTTGGTATACAATTTTTAGTTTTTATAATAGCAATAATATAACTATAATAATTAGTTTTTATAATACTACTTCCAGCTATGTGAGATAAAAAAAAATCAAGTTTTGCTGGAGTTTTAAAACAAGAGACTGATATTTCTCGTACTTCCTTGTTCCACTGTGTAATACATATTGGAAATATTTCTGCTGTGGTTTCTAAAACAGATGCTATGAAAAAATGCCATGGGTATGGTTGTTAAAATCATTTCCCGGGAGTTCCCGTCGTGGCTCAGTGGTTAACAAACCCGACTAGTATCCATGAGGATGCGGGTTCGATCCCTGGCCTTGCTCTGGCGTTGCCGTGCGCTGTGGTGTAGGTCGCAGACACAGCTCAGATCCCATGTTGCTGTGGCTGTGGCGCAGGCTGGCGGCTACAGCTCTGATTGGATCTGTAGTCTGGGAATCTCCATGTGCTGTGGGTGTGGCCCTTAAAAAAAAAAAAAAAGACTAAAAGAACAAATCATTCCATGGAGATGTGCAAATGCCGTGAATTACCACCAGTTTATAAAACTGTTGAAAAAAAGAGAAGACAATGCATATTGAATATCTCTGTTCTTGTCAGCGCTCACTGGTGGAGGCATAGAAGAATTTTACAAAGGTTTACTGTGCTGTTAACTCCAACATAAAGAAAGCTCAGTGTGTTCAGTGTCAGTTATCAAAGGCAAAAACAGAAATGTGATTTCCTTGTTCTCACCCAAATTTGCAGCATATAAATGAGCCAAATTTGAAACTCCGAAGGAAGGCATGCTCATTTGTGACCTCAGTGGGCAGGTACAAGAATTTATGTTGAAATCAATAATAACGATTTTACGATCCATACTAATGATTTTATACATTTTTTTTCTAATAGGATTCACGGTGCAGAATATTTTAACTGCAATCAACAGCATTATGTACCTGGGCTAAGGAAACTACAAGAATTGATGAAGATTGGGTCGGGTATTCCACAGACAAATCGTGTCTGGAAATACGGGCTGAATGTCCTCAATATGCAATTTAAGGCGAGTGTGGTGGATAAAGACATTCTTGGGGAGTGTGCAGTGGCAAAAAAAAAAAAGAGACCACCATCAGAGGTTCAAGAAGATGAAGGGGCAGTAGCACTTAATGGGGAGCAGTCAGATTCATCTTGTGTCGGGAACGTCAAATTAATACAATGGTATTAAACCCATATTCATGGCCTTTCCGATTCTACGTCTCCCTTGGCCCTGATCTATATGAATGACACACGGTAAAGTAATTGCCTTACGTCATTCCTGGAGTTGCTTTCGAGATGGTGACCATTGGAATGTTTTTCTTTTTTATGGAGGAAAAGAGATATTTGTTTATTTATTTATAAATTCAAGTCTAGTTGTCTTACAATGTTGTGCCACTATTTCCCCCAGATGTCCAAGTAGACACAATCAATTGAAAAAAAAAACAAAACAAAACCGGAATGGGATGTTTGCTATGTGTAGGGCTTTCTATTGGCGAGCAGAGCATAGACGTGACGCTTTGGTAGCCACGTAGTTCAATTAGTAGGGTCCATAGCTGCACAATGAATTAGAATCGCACCATTGGTGAAAATGTGGTGCCGTCAAGGGAACCATGGACAATTTTATTTATTTTTATTTATTTATTTATTTTTTATTCTTTTTGCCTTTTCGAGGGCCACACCCACAGCATATGGAGGTTCCCAGGCTAGGGGTCTAATTGGAGCTACAGCTGCCAGCCTATGCCAGAGCCACAGCAATTCGGGATCCAAGCCGTGTCTGTGACCTATACCACAGCTCGCAGCAACGCAGGATCCTTAACCCACTGAGCAAGGCCAGGGATTGAACCCGCAACCTCATGGTTCCTAGTCGGATTCGTTAACCACTGAGCCACGACGGGAACTCTGACGATGTTAAATATTGGCTTCATGTAATGCTTGCTCTAAGGAGGGAAATTTTCTAATCGAGTCTCATTGGCTCATATCTCCTCTTTCTTTTCCTTTTTCTTAACCTTCAGCTTTTTGTTTTTAAAAAATTGTCATTATAGTCTCATACATATATGCACTGAGGGGGAGAAACTTTTTTGGTCAGGAAATCATGTAAGTTTTGGCGTTCCTGTCGTGGCGCAGCGGAAACGAATCTGACTAGGAACCATGAGGTTGTAGGTTCGATCCCTGGCCTCGTTCAGTGGGTTAAGGATCCGGCGTTGCCATGAGCTGTGGTGTAGGTCACAGATGTGGCTTGGATCTGGCCTTGCTGTGGCTGTGGTGTAGGCCGGCAGCTATAGCTCCAATTGGACCCCTAGCCTGGGAACCTCCATTGGCCGCGGGTGCAGCCCTAAAAAGCAAAAACAAACAAACAAACAAACAAATAAATAAATAAATAAAGTAAAAAAAGAAATCATGTAGGTTTTGAAATCTCTCCCTGTCGGACTCAGAAGTCCTCTGTGAGTTAAAAAGAAAGCGTGGCCGTGATCTAACGTCCACAGCGAGGAAAAGGAGCTGGCAAATCCAGGCATTTTTGACTTTTGAAGTCTAGCTCTGGATTTGAAACTCTAATTGTTTGAAGATTCTTTTGTTTATAAAGATACTGAAAACATAGAAATAAATGTGTTTTCGACGGGGGTTCTTTATTGAAATCCACATGTCTCGGGGGCTATTTCTTCTCACATCGTAGACATGAGGGAATCACCGTGAGGGGTGAGCTCGGCTAACCCCTGTCCCTCTGCACCAGCCGCTCTCCGTCTGCTGCTGGATGTCATGCCACCTGATGTGAAGAATTAATACACGGACAGAAATAGAATCCCAAGCTAATTATTGCACATCTCTTTCATTCCTTGAATGAATTTGACATGAACGTTGGAACTCCTAAATAATACACCCAAACAATGAATACCTAGTAACTGGTTAGCATCGTAGAAATTCTAAGCATTCTCACACATACTACCTTATGGGAACTCACAACGATTTTGTGTGAAGTTAGGGATCATTGTCCCATTTTGCAGATGAGTACATTAAGGCTCAGAAGGGCCATCACTTGTCAAAGAGTGATGGAACTAAGGAGTGGAACTAGAGCTTGGGCTTTCCACTTGGACTCACAAGTCTGGGAAGGGGCAGCGAAGCCCTCTTTGGATAGAAAGATTTCTGTTCAGGTTCTTAGACATACAGGTGCAGGAAGTGAAATTACAGCAGCTACGTCACTGTGGCTGGATTAATTTTTAAAACCTGCAGAGGATTTGGGACTCTCTGAATTTTCTATCCCCACGAATGCGGTCCATGACTAAGGAAGGTGGCCATAAAGAGTTAACATGGAAAAGAAAAAAAAAAAATCATCCGAAACATTGAAGCGAGCGTAGACAAACAGCGTCCATCTAAGAGGAACTTTGAAATTCCAGAGGGCAGGTGACAACTGACTCGTGCCATTGCTGATCACTCATTAAGCATTTTCTTTCTTAATAGCCTCCTTCGGAGGCAAACTTCTGCAGCTGCTGGATTTGAAGCAAGTCCACACCAATCAATATCAATCTACTGCCAAATGTTATTAAATATCTCTTTGATGCCTATTTACAACTAAGAAAATAATTTCGCTGCCAAGGGATTGTAAATGTGTGAAAAGAACCTCTGACAGCTTACCTCACTCACTGTCTCCAGCCCTGCGTCTGGGCGCTCAAGCCGGGAGACTAAGATGAAAGACATAATTAAGGAAACATATGAAGGCTAGCACTGGGCTGGAGATTAATTAGCTCTGCGTCAATAATCTCATCAATATCCGATTAACAAATGACACATTGCCCAATGAAACATATTGATTCATGCACACTCCTCACTGTTAATAAATTGAAGCTGCTTTGCTAAATGAGAAAGCTGACAAAGTAATAGGCTGCTAAGACTGCCCTGCTATTGTGATAAAAAACATAAAATTAGCCTGAAGTATACAGTACTTCATTTAGGAGGACTGTCACTCCACTTAGGAAGCTTGTTAATGAATGACAAGAAAAGGCAAAGGAGTTTTATGGATACAGTTACTCAAAAGGGCGAAAGAGAATTCCCCCCCGGGGGCAGACGTTTGAAGAGCAGATATGCGCACAGAGGGCCCCAAGCTCGGTTCTTAGGTGGTGGGTGCGGGTAAAAAGTTTTGTTTGTTTGTTTGTTTGAGGTATACCATGTGAATAACAAGAGCATTATCTTCAGTTCTGGAAGCAACTCTTTCATATTCATCCACGGAAGATTATGCGGATTGTACAGCGGGGCACTGTTTTTGATCTCTACTTAAAGGAACGGATTTTTTCAAAATATACAATTTTTTGTTTTTTTGTTGTGTGTTTTAGGGCTGCACCCGAGGCACATGGAAGTTCCCAGGCTAGGGATGAAATCGGAGCTACAGCTGCAGGCCTACCCCACAGCCACAGCAACCCCAGATCTGAGCCGCATCTGCGACCTACACCACAGCTCACGGCGGCACCGGATCCTTAACCCACTGAGTTAAGGATCGAACCTGTGTCCTCATGGATACTAGTCAGATTCATTTCTGCTGAGCCAAGATGGGAACTCCCCCAATTATATTTTTATACCATTTTCAAAGGTTACTTTCCATTTACAGTTATTACAAAATACTGGCTCTAGTGCCCAGTACCTCCTGGAGTCTGTTCCATACCCAACAGTTTGTACCTCCCACTGCCCCCTCCCCAACATCATCTATTGCCTCTTCCCCCTGGTAACCACTACTTCGTTCTCTGTACCGGTGAGACGGCTTCTTTTAAGTTCTACTCATAGCTTGTTATATCTTTTAGATGCCACCTATAAGTGATATCATCCAGTATTTATCTTTGACTCATTTCACTGAGAATCGTACCCTCCAAGTCCATCCATGAAAAGCAACTGTTTTTCAATGAACTTGATTACATGTAAGTGGGTGGGTATATGTGTGTGTGTGTGTGTGTGTGTGTACTTCTTGGGTAAACCATTAGACAGTAATTGCTTTGTCTACCTCATGGCATCATCGGCAGTGGTCCCCCTATTGTGCCGAGGCTGTTCTCCCTTCTTACCTGTGTAGCTCGCTCCTCTCCCAGCCCATTTTCGGAGTTAAGCAGTTTCCAAGCCCGGCAAGCCTGTCATGCTGTTGTGAAGGCTCGAGCAATTACAATTTAGTTTTCTCTTTAGCCCATGACAGAGAGGTGGTAATAGGGTTGGGCAGGAGGGGAGCACAGTGTTAATGGTGAAGGTGAGGCCCACTGCGACTGTGCTCAGGAAAGGTGAAGGGCCCCGCAGGTGGGTGCGAAGAGAAGCTTCTGCTAATGAGGGGCTGCCTCCACCTCCCCACGGCCCTCGCGACCACAGCATCTGCCCCCCAGGACGCTCATGGAATGTCCCCAGGAGTCCCCAGCCCTCGGAGGAGGAGGAACCGGTTAAGAGGAGGAAACCTCTGCTTGCAGAAAACATCTTTTCAAAACCCACGGTCGCCCAAAGATACAACATGGAAAGGAATCAGGAGCTCCTTGACTCCGATGGGTCATGAGGGCTTCTGCATAAGGTGGAGCTTGACCGAACGAGAAGCTTATTAACCCAACTCTTTATAACGGGATCCCCTCCCTCTACCACTCTCCCCACTTGTAGGAGGAAGAGACAAGTACAGCAAGTGGCTCTTGGGGACGCCCTGGGGCTGTGATATTAGGATAGAACACAGGCCTGTCAGACCGAGCTCAGTCTCCCATCTCGTCTGTCCTGAATTCCCGGGTGTTCAGATGCCAGATCCTTCATTGAGAACCCGAGACTTTTCAACATGAGGAATCTTTACAGGAAAATCAAAACAGGAACACAATACAGGGAGCCTCAGGACACTTGCGTTCAAACTCGACCTTGCTCTGCAGCGGCTGTGGGAGCTCGAACAATGACTTCACTGTCCAGGGTCTCAGCATCTCTGTCCCTGAGCGATTGGACTGGACTAGATGTGCTTTGATGTTCCTTAGAGCAGGGGACTTACGGAGTATCATCGAGATTTATGTCCATATCCGTGTGTTGGATAAGGTTGAAGTGGTTTTCAGGACAATGATTGTTGAAAAAAAAAAAAAAAATAGGCTTTTCCAAACTCAGCAGAATTCGCTCTTTCCAGTAATACTGGCGTGTTCAGGGCCTGAATATTTAGTCTCTTACCAGGGTGTCTAGAATAAGCATATGCAGCCTCTTAGGGTGTCCCTCTTTTGATAAGTGGTTTGGAAAGAAGCCGGGTCATAAAGTTGCATTAACTCTAATTAGTGATCGGAAGGGAATTATCAATCAATACTTTTCATTAGGCCTCCTGAGGAATGTTAAAGCCCATTTCCTCAAAGTCCAAGCTTTGCCTTTTGAACAAAGTAACATGCGTGGGAATGGACTTTCTTTTTTAAAGTTCTCTGGGATAACAATTAGCTCGTTTCTTTTAGCTGGGGGTCTACAGAAGAGAGGTTTATATTGTGTGGGTGAGTTCTTAAGAATGAAATGTTTTCAAAAAATAAAAACAAAGAAGCACTACCTTTGGAAATGTATGTCATCAGGGGAGACAGTTTTGTGTAAGAGACTCCCTGCTTTTGTCGCCCGGTCTTCCTAAAACCAGTCTTGACTCTGTGATTTCATGAAAGAAATACCATCTAATCCTCATATCTATAATGCTAATGCCTTATATTAAAGCACTCTTTCTGCATAGCAGGCACTTTATATCCACTATGTTAATTCACTCACATAACCATCCCATGTGTTAAAAATAAGATGCAACCTCGGATGAGAAAGCTGAGGCTCCGAGAGGTTAAGTAATTGGCTCAGCATCTCCTAGTGATAACTGTTCGCCTCGAGTCTACCCTAGACTGTCTGATTCCGAAGCCTGCGATTTTAAGCCCTGTGGGATTTTGCCTTCCATACAGAATGTTTGCCTGGAGTCCGGCAGGGGCCCGCCAGGAGTAGCCACTAAGCACTGGTGGTTTACCGGGGCACCGATCTTCGTGTCTTCAGCCCATTGCCTTCTCCGGAGACCAACCTCCTTACCGGGAGCCGTGCTCCTTACTCTCTAACAGGATAGATGAGCTGCTATAAAAAGAACCACTTACCATGCCAGTATGATGTCACTAAATCTACTGTTAAGATAAAAATATCCAGCTCTTGGTCTACTTCTAGCCCTTGGGAGGCTTCGAGGACAAACACACTGGGACAATTCAGGGCCGTGTGTGGGGGGAGAAGGGAGGTGACTCGAATTCCTTGTAGCATCTGCCAGGTGAACAGGGGTCCCCTCTTTCATCCCACATCAATTTCAGTCACTGGATGAGGGTTATTCAAGGGGTTTCACAGGCAGCTGCTCTGTTGGCCGGCTCCAATAGAACTTGTGCTGGTGAGTCAGATTTCATGCCCAATTAGGATACAAGGGGAAAGCTTCCCTTGTGTAAAGGACACAGCTGCTCCAGACCAGCAGCTTCAAGATGCTCGGGACGGTCTCATGGGTCTGCCTTCCTCATCCTTTTCTGCAGGCACAGAGAGGTGGAGGCAAAGAAAGCTTTCATTCCTTGGCCCGAGCCTATGCAATTTTTAAGATACATGCTTTATATATTTATATAACTTAATGCATAGAGTTTATTTATACAGTTTATTATGTATAATTTATATATACATACATATGTTTTTTAGGCTAACTACACCATATATATATGTGTAACATATATCATTTTATATATTGCGTGTATGCTTGTACATATATGTATATTTGGATGCGTGTGTTCATCTAGCTATCTATTCAGAGTTGTTTTTGTTTCATTGCCATATTAATGAACTCATACATACATATGCACACATATAATTATATATATATACACATGACATACATGTGTACCACCTATATATTAATCTGAGTAGTAGGCATCTGTGTCTGTATATGTCTGTATATGTTTGTGTGCGTATATGCATATATATGTATTATTGCCATATTCATGCCACTACATTAAACACCTTTCCCCAAGGGGTAGGGGAAGGGAAGATTAACGTGAGGAATACGAACCCTGTAAGCCATGTTCTAGATGCATGATCTTCATTTTACCTTTACCTCAAAATCCAGAAGCCAAAATATGATTTTTTTCAGATAAATTACTGCCTTTGTCCACTCTTTCCTCCTGGAACTATGGACAGGAAGCTGTTTCAGTGCCTGAATTATCTGTGTTACCAATATTGATCAAACTCACCCAATCACAGCTCTACTTTCCATCTAATGTGGCGTTTGGAGGCCTGGTCTTCCTTGTGCTCGAGGTTTCAAGACTTTCTTTCCGCTGCAGAATTGCCTTCTGTTTCTATTCTTGTTGTTTCCGATTCTCATTCACCAGTCCTTCGAGTGATGTTCCATGGTGGCCTTCCCATTTTTCCGTTGCTTCTACCACCCACATTCAGTGGGTGATCGGGTCCCATCTTTTGGATCTTGGAGATGTCTTCGAACTCTTTTATGTCCTTGCTTCCCTACCCCCCCCGTTTTCCTGATTCAGTCACTCACCGTCTCCTGCTTGGACTGTTACTGCTTCTCCAACAGTTCTTACCCTCTTCCTCCTTTAAAACAAGCTCTGCACTTGCGGCTAATGCACATATAGGTACCCTTGGCTGGGCATCGACAAATCCAGGTCCTTTAATCCTCAAAGGCACTCTGTGAAACATCTTTTCACACATGGGGAAATTGGCTTCAGGGGAAATGGGTCCCTTGAGAGCAAAAGCAGTGTTCTTTCCTCCGTGCAATGTGTTCCTAAAATATGGATCGAACCCACATCTTTTTAAAGGTGTTGGTGCCTCCCCTTTGCCCATAGGATAGACTCTAGAGTCCACAGAATTGTTTACGGGACGCTTTACAATCTGCCTTTATGGTTCCTTCAGGGCCGTCTTCCTCACCATCACTCACTCCGTGCTCTGAGTGTACTTGTTCCTTGACATTCCTTGACATTATTAAATGTTCATGTGCTTTTAAGTGTTGATGCTTTTGTTCAAGCTTCTTCCTTTGCATGCAATGGCCTTGCCTCCCTTGTCTACACATGGGATGCGTGTCATCTTTCAGGACCATCTAACAAGACACCACGTCCTTAAAGCTGCCTTTTAATCTCCTGAATAGAACTATGTGCTTCTTTGCCTGTGTTCATCGAATTCTTTGGTGATGCCACAATGATGATCCCATCACATCATTTTTCCATTTAATAAGAGGAAAATGCTCCTATAAACAATCACATGTTTATTAAATGGTGCAGTGTGTGTACATTAAAATATATTTTCAAAAAAGTATTGTGATTTTGGGAAATATGATAAGTAAAAAAAAACAGAATGCAAAAGTGAATTACAAAAAGATGACAATTTGTAACTAGACAGTATATACAAATTATATAATATATATATGAGAAAGAACATACAAATGCTAATTTACCAAAACTGTGCTTATTTCTAGATAGTGGAATTAATGATGACTACTATTTTGTCCTGTAAAGTCTTTTGCATTTTCTAATTTTCCTTTATGGACAGCTGTTATTGTTATAATCAGGAAAAATTATTATTATTGTTTACTTAGGTAGGTTCTCCCTGCTTTAGATAGCAGTATAATAATATTGAAAATATTAGTTTAGTACAGGATATAAAGAAGCTAAATGATTAACTGAATATGCCTGAATCCATACTATGTTTTTAAAACCAGCTTGTTAGTAGAATGATAAAATACCATAATAATAAATTAAAAATAATTTAAACCACCTAGAAGAGTAAAAAGGGGAAAAAAAGAAAAATTTTCCTACTTCTCTCCTCCTTTACATCTAGACCCACGCCATTTGCATTCAAGGTAACTTTGTATCAGTCAGCTAAGCAATGCTCTGGTAACGAGCAATCCCTCCATGTTGGTGACTTATGAACATACGAGTTATTTTTGCTTGTAAATGTCTATTGCAGAATGGCCTCAGCCCTCCATTGCATTTTTATTCGAAATCTCAGAGCTGAGCCCTTTAATGAGTTGTTCCTAGGGTTGAGACAATGCTCTCTGGGCTCTAAGGGTAGTTCTCCATTTATTTTTAATATAAGTATATGTGAAACCAGTTATAAAAACTACATTGTTGATCTGACTGATTTTATTTCCTTTTCATTAGGAATATGGTGAAATTTTGTTTTGTTTTGTTTTTTGGTTTTTTTGTCATTTCTTGGGCTGCTCTCATGGCATATGGAGGTTCCCAGGCTAGGGGTTTAATCAGCGCTGTAGCCACTGGCCTATGCCAGAGCCACAGCAACATGGGATCTGAGCTGAGTCTGCAACCTACACCACAGCTCATGGCAATGCCAGATCCTTAACCCACTGAGCAAGGCCAGGGATAGAACCCACAACCTCATGGTTCCTAGTCAGATTCGCTAACCACTGAGCCACGATGAGAACTCCCTCAGTGAAGTTTTTAATTCAGGTGGCTAGCAGGATTGCCTTCTTTCAGATTTCTCTTCTTTCAGCTTCCAAGTTCTGCTGACACTTTATAAAATGTGTTCAAACCTATCCTGTGTCTCATGGGTCTGTGCTGAGATGACCACTTCCCTTTTCTCTGCTTCTTGTCGGTATTGCCGGGGAATTCTTGCACACTGTGGCTGCAATTGCTCAACGCTCAGTTTTTAGGGAAGAGACCCTCATCAACTACATGTAAGGAAGACTCGGTTCTCAAATAAGCGGAGTCAGTTATTGCCTTCAGAAACCAGCCTTGTCTCCTTTGTACCATGCTTCCTCTGCCTTAGCTTTTCATGCTCTGCCTCATATGGGTAAAAAGATTGGTTTCAAATCTTGATTTATTTTGGCAGATAGGACAGAATACAGCTTTAGACTGACCTTCAAAATACGCCTTCATGGGGAAAGTATGATATATTTCCTATTATTAAATATGATGTGGCCCAGTAATGCAGTGGGTTCTGAAATCAGATTATCCCAATTTAGAGCTTGCTGTGGCTACAGTGCTAGCAAGTGTTCTTGGAAAATTCATTTAACTCTATTCCTGAGTTTTCTCACTGGATAAACAGAGATAGTAATTGGCATTACCTATGTGGTTGTTGTAAGGATTAAGTACTTTTATCTGGGTAAAATATTTAGCCCTATGCCTGGGATACAGTAAGCATTCAGTAATGTGAAATTATTATTCTTATTATTTTATGTTCATTGTGTTGGCTACTATTGGGAAAAAATCAATTTATATTGTGTGGCTAAAGGGAATCAACAAGTGAAAACTGGAGGCGGGTATGTGAGTTCAGTATAAGCATATATTCTTACAATGAGAACTAGCAAAAAATGGAGTGTGCTAACCCTCAAGAGAGTGGACAAGGTCACTGGGTATGTTCAGGCAGCATCTGAGCATCGGTGCTCTATAGAATTAAATCTCCAGCCAATAAACTGTGATAATTATTTGCGGAGTTGTTATCAGTAGTGCATTTTTATTATGTTTCTCAGTATTTTCTTTTTATGCCATAATTTAGAAATATTCATGAATGGTACAGAACTTTCCTCTTGGTTTACTGCTCATGCAGCTTACATAGTCTATTTTTCTATATTTACACTGGAGTCAACCTGCAGGTTTAAGAGAGAAACAAAGGTCAAAAAATTAAGAAAGATGAGATTTCCCATCATGGCTCTGACTAGTAACCATGAGGGCACAGGTTTGATCCCTGGCCTTGCTCAGTGGGTTAAGGATCCGGCATTGCTGTGACTATGCTGTAGGCCAGCAGTTACAGCTCCAATTTGACCCCTAGGCTGGGAGCCTCCATATGCCATGGGTGTGGCCCTAAAAAGACAAAAAAAAAAAATTAAGAAAGATGGACATTAGATTTGAATTTGTACATTATTGAAGTAAGTTACACAGCATGTGTTTCACTTAGCCTCCTGGAATGAGGTCCAGTCTTCTGAAGTTTGCTTCCAGTAACAGTTTTAAAGCAGAAAGTCCAATTCATTGACATGTATACACACACACACATATATATGAATACATACATATGAATATATATATATGTAATATTATACATAAAATATATATCTTGCCACCTTTCTTCAAGCTTGGCATAAAGTTTAAGAAAATAAATAATTTTATGTATACATATTTTTACTTTATGCAATAATTTCTACTCCTTTTTTTCTGTAATTTATATCCCCTTAGCATTTATATATTCGTTTTTTACAATGTCATGTTGCATATATAGTTTTATGGTCGTTCTCTGTGACTGGTGGCTATGCGGGAGAAATCCAGAGCTAAACCATGAGACCTTTGAGGGTAGAAAACACATCTTCTGTTTTTTTTGTTTGTTTGTTTTTTGTCTTTTTGCCATTTCTTGGGCCGCTCCCGCGGCATATGGAGTTTCCCAGGCGAGGGGTCTAATCGGAGCTGTAGCCACCAGCCTACGCCAGAGCCACAGCAACATGGGATCTGAGCCATGTCTGCAACCTACACCACAGCTCATGGCAACGCTGGATCCTTAACCCAATGAGCAGGGCCAGGGACCGAACCCGCAACCTCATGGTTCCCAGGCGGATTCATTAGCCACTGTGCCATGACGGGAACTCCTCTTCTGTCTTTTTCATGCCTCCCTCCTCTCCCCTAACATCTCCCATCACCATCTCGATGTACTTAGAATATTGCCAAACGCACAGCAGACAATCAGTAAATGTTTACCAAATGATTGAATTAGCAGATTCATTATCAAAGGGAAACAAAATAAATAAGCCTAAAAGTTTGTAAAATTCTTCCAGTCACCTGTCCTTCAAACCTGTTTGTTCCCAGATCCCAAGAAGACTATGCTATAGCAATTGGGTTCACTGTTAAGGAGATAAAAAGTAAATAATTAATGAAAATCCCATTTTTTCCCTGCATTTCTAAGTTCAAAGTAAATTATACCCTGGGTCATTTGGTTCCAAGAGGTAATTTAATTTAAAGAACTTGCCCATGTCCCCACTTCTACAGAATCAATATGTAAATTCGAGGTTAAAAATCATATAAGCTAGATGCTTAGGCCGGACATAAATAATGAAAGGGTTATTTAAAAATAGCAGTCTAGCCACATGCGTGCCACTTAAAGTCAGGCTAGACGGCTCTCCATAGTCCTGTCGAATGGCACTTTGGAAGAAGCTTTTTCTTTAAAAGGTTATCTGGTTGAAAACCCACTTTCTTTTTACGAGTACAATTCTACCGAATGATGTATTTATTGCTGATCTTAGCTGAGCACATGCTATACGCCAGGCACTGTTTTGAGTTTTTACATGAGTTAGGTCGATTAATGACCTCTTCTTACAGGGGCAGAAGTTGAGACACCAGATGTTAAGTGACTTCCCCTATGGCACCTGCCTAAGAAAGGGATGGAATCGGAATTTGCATTAAGACCACCAGATGCCAAATCATGTCCTCTGGACATCATATTATACATTCTTCCCCTCGATAGATCATTTTATGCAACAAAATACGCTTTAAAAGGTCCAAATTAGTCTCTTAAAGTCAAATGTGCTGTTCTCCCATTGCGTTTTTAGCAGGGTGACCAGTTACCTTCTGCCACATTCAAAAGTGCAAAGAAGACAATAGTTTCATTATTTTCTCAGAGCTAATATGCTATCCCTATGAGCTCCACCATTCCAAGTGGTGGGAAAATGAGATGAAGTTCAATTTGGTAAACTTGGCAAAACGAAGATCTTGAGTAGTTCAATTATTTTTGGACAACTTAGTTTTTTTTGTTTTTTTTTTTTTTGATTCTCTTTTCTTCCCTCTGCTCCTCTTCAATCGGGGTTTGGGGATTTTGGAGAGATGACATGACCTGGTGGAGCTGGTCTTTAGAAAAGTGAGAGCTGGTGTCCCCCGGGATGTAGTTTGTCTGGTTCTGCCCCGAGGACTCTGCAAGTCCACTCTGACGTCAACAGTGATGTGTGGGCTCTCCTGCCATGACTTGGTCAAACCTGGAGTCCTCGGCTGAGGTGGCCCCAGATCCGCACTCTGTGATACCCTTCGCAGCCCCCAGGTCACTGATGACGGATCACCTTTGTCTGCAAGGTCCCTTTATCCTGTTGCTGAAACTACCGCATCTGGAAGACTCTAGAACGGGATCGAATGACCAACACTCCACCCCTGAAAGGCACAGTGAAGATTTTGGGGTCACAGGCACGTAGCACGAGAATCACGTAGAACGCAGGAGTGATCGGTTCAGCCTTCCGCATGTCGAATGATGGCTCCTCTAAGTTGTGGTGTTAACACCGAGCAGGTGGGTTATTTTCCCCAGAGCTCCCCATGGAGAGTGACACCGAAAATTCCCGTCTGTTCTTCTCTTTTCTCTCATCCTGTATAAAATGCCTCTCCTTTCTGAGGCTTTGGACCTGCCACGGCACAAGATACCAAGGACACTGAGACACCAAGCCGCTTTGATCTCTTTCTTTAGCCCTACTTCTTCTGGTCTCTTTCGGCTAGAAAGGGTGAGCTTTTGCAGTGTTTCGACCCGGGCAGACCAGTTTCCTAGTTCGTAGCTTTTCTTCCACCTATCTCTTTTCCAGTGGCCCGCCGTTTACTCCACAAATATTGAAAAGTAGGCCAGTGACTCTGCTAAGCACTTACAAATACAAGCTCATTTCGTCAACTTCACCTAATCGATGGACCATCCCTACAAAGTAAATACCATTACCCTTCCTCTGCGCAGGAGGAAACAGGAAGTCGAGTCACTTTGCCCCAAACCACACAGCTGCGAAGGGGCAGAGCCCGGACCTCAAACCTCCGCAGGCCCGGGTCCTAGGCTTCTCGTCCCCACGCTCCACTGACTCTCATGCAGCATAAGGGCAGATGTGGCCAAGTGGAGAGGAATGGGAGTACTGGATAAGGAAACAGGAACTTGGAATGACGTCAAAAATATTGTATCCCTGACATGTTCATAAGTTCGAATGAGGCTCCCTTGGAAAACTAGGGCTGAAAGGAAAAGAAATCACTTAAAGAACTCTCGAGTTAAATAAATATTTTAACTGCCAACAATCTTTCTAGACTTCAGCTGAAAGAGAGGTGATCTTTATAGGTCACTTGAATATGCTTGAATGACATTGTTGTAAGGCTGGTAGCTGTAGCGAAATGATTCTGGTTTTGTAAGTACGTAGGTGGAGAGTTTGGGTATGTACATGGCTGGATTTAAGCAGTCCTGGAGAGCCCATCTATTCCTACATATTTCCCTCATGGACTAAATTCCTTAACTTTCTCTCAGCTTCCTCTACTGAAGCATTTGCTTGGAGCAGGTGAGAGATGATTTGAAAGCCCGCAAACCAGTATGATGCGATACAAATGGGGTTTGCGGGAGCAAGACAGGGAAAGACAATGGCCACCTGTGGCCTGGGAGAGAGAGTACCACCGAGAAGAATTAAGGTTGAATCCTAAAAATTACCAAAATTCACTCTTTTTTGACCCACAAAAACGTGGCTCTCATACAGTTTAAAGACAGGATTTGGAAATTTAGCTCTATTTTGAAATTTCGCCTAGTATTATCTTAGACTCAACCTACACCCTAATTCTACCCACTCCTCTCTATCCTAACCTTGAATAAAAGTGAAAGATGACTCTAGGTAAATACGTATTTTCAACCTTTTTTTTTTTTTTTTTTGCTTTTGGGTCACACCCACAGCATGCAATAGTCTCCAGGCTAGGAGTTGATAACCCAAGCCACAGCAGCGACCCCAGCTGCTGCAGTGACGATGCTGGATCCTTAACCTGTTGCACCACCTGGGAACTCCTTAACCATTTATCTTTACCAGGAGGTGTGAACACTCAGTATGGCCTCCAATATGCACAAACCTTTTGATTTTTTAAGATATTTTGAGTCAGCTGTAGGATGCTTGTGGATAATCCAGTGTTGATAGGCTATAATTTAAGAAATTGTTTCTTGAAGTAAAGGCCATAATTTACCAATTTTAAGACTCGATGTTATGTAATAATACGATTGCAATTTCCTCAAACAAGATGAAAGAAAGTTTGCATTGATATCTTATTCTTCCAAGTCTATTTGTTACAAAAAGAAATGGAAGTGACTGAGCTTTTGAGAAATGGGTGCCATAAACTTATTGCTTTATGCATATCTCAAAAGTTAGGGGAGTTCCCTTCATGGCTCAGGGGTTAATGAACACAACTAGGATCCATGAGGATGCAGGTTCGATTACCGGCCTCGATCAGTAGGTTAAGGATCCGGCATTGCTATGAACTGTGGTGTGAGCTGTGGTGTAGGTTGCAGAACCAGCTCGGATCCCGAGTTGCTGTGGCTGTGGTGTAGGCTGGCAGCTGTAGCTCCGATTTGACCCCTAGCCTGGGAATTTCCACATGCCACGAGTGTGGCCTTAAAAAGCAAAATGAAACAAACAAACCAACAAAACTTTATAATGCCAGACTTACACTTGATTTCAGAAGGAAACCCTAAGAACTACACTTTTTGAGTTTTATTAGATTTTATTTAAGATAAGAAACAAGCTGGAGGATAATACATTCTTTTTATGGATTAAATGTTCAAAGAAATTACCATGGCTGACTTTCCAATGTGATGTATTTGAAGGCAAACCAGGTCTCCAAAACTTGTGGGTTTCTAACCTGGAATGAGGTTAAATTTTTTAGTTACCTGGGGTTATACACAGTGTTTTCAGCAAATGGATGATGAGGCTGATTCTCTTTATGACTTGCACTATTGTTGGCTTGCTGTCAAAGTGGTTTAGGTTTCAGTTTTCTGAAGTATATAAAATATGAATTTATTTCAGTTGTGAAGCTGTGCCTTTGATTCTCCCTGAGTATACATATCTAGTAAGATGGTAATTAGAAACGAGGTCACGGGGATGGTTTCTCATATATTTAGAGAGGAAGTTATTTTACCCTTTATTCAGATCTGCTCATGGAACTCCAATCATGCCTGAGTCCTCAACAGCAGACGATGCCATTTAGTTCCCTTGACACGAGGAATCACTCAGATCTTCATTCCGGAGGCAAAGAAGAAGGGGCTGTCATTGTAAAAATGTGCACTCAGGATTAAGAACGAAAAAGTTTCAAAATCCGCATGTATCCATAATGAGAAGCACTGCTGCCTCACTGGTAATTCTATTGAATCTCTAAGGCAAAAATTCAAGTTTAAATTTGGTTCCGGATATAGCATAATCAGTACGTGGGAAAGTAACTTCAGTGATTTTCTAGGTAATAATAATCTTCAATCTTTGTTGGAGTTTCGTGTCTAGCACTGTCAGAAGTCCATTGCATGTATGAAATGAACTCATTTAATTCTCCCCGCAAGACCAGGACGTATGCACTCACTCTTGATCCGCATTTTACTCCTGATAAAACTCAAGGACACATGTTTACACCAAGGGCCTATAGCCAATGCGTGGCAGAGCCAGAGTCTGAACTCGGGGATTCTGGACCCATAGTTTGTGCTCTTAACTACTGTGCTATTTTGTTTTATTTTATTTATTTATTTACTTTTGGCTTTTTGCCTTTTTTTCTGGGGCTGCTCCCACGGCATAGGGAGGTTTCCAGGCTAGGGGTCCAATCGGAGCTGTAGCTACTGGCCTACGCCAGAGCCACAGCAATGCGGGATCTGAGCCGCGTCTGTGATCTACACCGCAGCTCAGGGCAATGCCAGATCCTTAACCCACTGAGCAAGGCCAGGGATGGAACCCACAACCTCGTGGTTCCTCGTCGGATTCGTTAACCACTGAGCCACAACGGGAACTCCTATTTTGTTTTATTTGAGATAAATATTTTTTAAAAAACAAATCGCAGACAGCAGAAACATCTTTGTTTTCATTAGATAGCCAGTCTCTTGTTTCTTGAAGGCTATCAAATCGATCTTTCTTTTGAATTGTTCGGAGGCCCAGCGATATCTACCGATGTGTTGAATAGTTTTTCACCCTGTTGGATTCATTAGAGACTTGATAATTTTAGGCATTTCAACTACATACTCAGCCACGTGGAAACTGATAAGCCATCTTAAGTTATCATTTCCTAAGCCATTGGCTTGTGCCGGGCATTCCACTGTGCTCGTTTTATGCTTATCTCCTCTAGCCCTCGCTATCACCCTTCGAAATAGGTGTTTCTATTATTTAGGATGAACAAAACGGCGCTGAGAAGCTCACTGAGCCTAGGGATGAGACATGATCATCTTATGCTTTTAACTGGGTTTTTACCACTCTCTTAAAGGTTAAGCCAGGGTTTGTACACGGTGGTAAGATGTCCCGCTGGATCAAAATCACCAAGCATGTGATTAAAAATATTTACTGAGTCAACATTTCTGTGGCGTGAGTCCTGTTGAATCAGAACTATTAATGTGTATCCAGTGATCCTTACAATACACCCAGATTTGAAAATTGTACCAGGCCAGAGTTTTCTCAATCTTTAGCAGGCAAGGGAGTTACCTGCATTGCTTGTTACAACACAGATCGCTGGCCCTAAGGCTGTCATTCCATAAGTCAAGAGAGGCTTGAGAAGATGCATTTCTAACCAGGTCTTAGGTGACACTGATATTGCTGGTCTGGCGTCTGTATTTTGAGAGCCACTGTACTAGGCAATGCAACTATGTGATGGCAGACATAAAATTTGTGTTTGTTTAAGTTAAAATACATTTCATAATATCCTTGCATTCTTTTGCCTTGCTAATTTCATCACACGTTATCTGTATTGGAAATTATTTTCAGCACTTCTGTTTTTTTCAACTACAACCTTCTGACCACTTCTATAGTTTTTACTGACATATCCACCTCTCATACCTTTAAGAATTACATCATTCCCTCTCTCTGAGTCCTAAGAGCCTACAAATAATGCTTGTTACTGCTTCACTTAGGTTCAAAACAAGGTAAGGAATCGTTGATATTTCTGATCATTCAGGAAACAGAGAGACGACAATTTTCAAATTAAGAGGGACATAATCTAAAATCACATGCATCTTCTGGCTGTCACTCCAGCCCCCATGGAAACCCCCTTCCCCTCAATGGGTGGTTGCCTGAGTGTAAAGCCAGGTACAGTAAAATGCTAGGGTATGTAGCAATTATTCTGTGAGTCGCTGAAGTCCTGCCTCACCAGAGAAAGCCAGATGACGCAATTCTGCCTGAAGGGCTTTTCAGTAGAGCATCTGTTTTTTTTGATACACTTTGCCTATTAATTTTTATCTCCAATGTGTTGGAACTGAGGGGAAAAAAAAACCCTCCCCTCCTTGAAGCCTGTCTTTACCTATTTCTCATGCAGGTATCATTGATATTTCAGTAGCATTTAGTCTCAGTAAGCAAGAAATGATCATTTTTCTCTAATATTCTCTTTGCTTCAATGTGTATTTACTAATAGCAGATTAGATATCATCCAACCTTTTGTTTCTAAACTTCTATTGCCTGCATGCATATATCTGTGTGTGTGTATATATATAAAATAACTATATATTATATATCTTTTAAGTATATATGTTATATATCTTATATATAACATATAATTATATATTTTACATATTATTTTATATATTATATATACTTATATAATATATATATATATTACATCTCATACATATCTTTCATATATAATATATATCAATGTATATTATATATATCTTTTCTTAATGTATCTTTTATATATATAAAAACATATATTATGTTATCTTTTCTTTCCAAGAATTATCTTCTCTTTCCTCCAAGAGAATAACACAAATTTGTACTCAAACCCATCTATGATAAACTTTTTTTCCCAGTTTGCTATAATGGTCCTCATTTCCAGAAAGATATAATTAGGACTATTATTTTCAGAGATCATCTCTTTAATGTCACAGGACTCTGTCAGGCTAAAGAGCATTGGTGCACTGAAGTCCTGCCAGGACTATTGAATTTAGCAACAATCTTCTCACCGTGAAACTCGGACTCCAGTTGTCACTATAGAAACCACATTAGAGCCAGAGATACAGTTTCAAATGGAAAACGCTGCCTGGAACTGAGAGACAGGTAGGATTTTCTCAAACTCTTCAGTCATAAGTTAAACTTTGGGGATAGTGAGGAATTTTTAAGAATAGTTTTGAACCTGCCTAGGGGTAGAAGAAATAAAACTTTGACACTTTCCTGAACTACTTATATTATAGAATTCCCCCAGGGTTTTCAGGAGGGATTATACTATGTTAGATCTTGTCGAAGATGGCATTTTACAAACCACCAAGATGAGAAAGTAACACTCAAGCTGCGTCAAAGTTGAAAGATATTATGTTTGCATTTTGTGTACATGAAATCAGTCATTTAATCATTGGATTTGTTTGTTTTGAGGGGACTAGGGGTCGTACTCGTTAAGTATTTTATGTTGGGTAGTGTCTGTCTGCTTTATTGTCATTTCAGTTGCATTTTACCTTCTTTCTAATAACATTTTTTTCTTTTTGACAAAGCAGTGGCCATGATAAGACTCTGAACCTTAAGTAATCTGTTATATTCCTCTGTTTATCTAATGTCATGCTTTTAGGCTGGTTCAACGTAGTGTTGAAAACAGTAAATAAAATAACATTGTTGCCTTTGTCAACTTAAACTAAATAATTTACATTTGAACTACTGAACAGCTTAAGCAAAGGAAAAAATAAAATGATGATACCCAAACACAGAAACCGTTCACTCTCCTAGCCTGCCACATCCACCTGACCTCATCAAAAGTCAGCAGGCATCATTTTCTTTTGTTTTATCAACCCAGTATTGAACCAGCCTGAAAGTACCACATTAGAGAAACAAAGGCACAGAACATACCACCTACCATTCAGTCTTATTATTTTCCTTTCTTTCCTCTTTTCCTTTGCTTATTCAGTTCAAACAGAAGAAGATGTAATTTACATACTGTTGATGCCCCAAAGAATTTTGGCTTCAAACAATTTCCCATGTCTCATCCTAGAGTAAATAGTTGATTTATGTATTCATTGAAACTAAATGGGCAAAGAAATTATTAATGATTAGTGAGTTATTACGGAGCGTTGCCCAAGGGGAGTGAGAACAGGATCAGAGAGCTCCGGTGCCTCCGTTCTACTAGAGCTTCTGAGAAAAAGCTCTTGGCATTGTTGACTATTTATAGCCTTTTTTGGGCTATTCATGCATTTTATTACTAAAAGAAATTGGAAATAGCACAATTTGCAATAAATGGAATTTTAGCGTAGTAGAGCCTTGAGCACTGAATTCTGGAGTTAATTTTATTGGCATGAGTCACATTTCTCACTAGAACCCACTTCTAAGAAGCACCACGCCTACAGATCAAATCTTACCTTGGACTTAACTCGACTTGGTGCCGTTTCATTGCTTATTACTAACTCTCAATTACAAACACCACAATAGTAAAATCTGGCTTCTATAATGTCTGCTAGAGGAATGAAACTGGAATAGTGTTTCTAATTTGGGGTGTATGCTTCTTTGAACATTGATGGAATTTTAAATGGTTTGGCAGATATTGGAATAAGGGGGGAGCATTGTAAGAAAATATGGAAGAAACTCTTTTGTTAGAGTTTGGAAAGCTGAGGTATCTGATGAATAGGGGTGGACTCCCTGGCTTGTTTGGGTCAGATGCCGTCCTGATTGGAAACACTTAACACAGGCTGATATACTACGTAGGAATTTCAACTAGGCACACATCTTCAAGCCCTCATATCTTCCTATGAATGTATGATGTTAAAAACAATCGAATTTATGAATTGATATAATCCATACAATGTCAAGTAGGCACAACTCATCATTCTCATATTTTTCATAATGTGCTACGTTCAAAAAATCAAACTTATGAATTAACATAATTCATCCAATTGATATAATAAAAATAAGAAGCAGTTTTTATTAATTCCTACAGATCTTCTTATACCAATGAATCTTCTATCAAAACCAAAGAGGAAGACACATTGACTGATTTAACCACCGTCATGAAAACAAATTGAATTAAATAGTCATTGAATGAATGAATAAGTAATGGTGAAAGAATTAGATCATTGGTACATGTAACAAAAAGCGCTGGATATAGTATTTCTTTTAGCATAAAGGGATGTTCAGAAACATTGGAGCCAAACTGCCCAGAGAGACAGTTGGGCATTCCTATTTGTAGGTATTCAAATTCAAGGTGAAAACATTTTTTAATTAGTAATTTTCTGGTAGTGATTATTGCCTATCATTACCTACTGTCTCTTCCTTTCACCAGGAAACCCAGGGCATTTAATACAGTGCCTGATACATGTGTGTTTTTGTTTTGTTTTGTTTTTTTAAATGGGAAAGCAAATAAATAAATGAAAGCACATAAATATGTAGCTATGCTGGTAATCTTGCTTTCTCCTCAAATCACACCGTCTGGTGGATGTACAGAGACGCTCTCAAAGTGCTAGGGGGCTTCTGAATTCTCTCGTCTTCTGAAATGAGCCTTCCCTTGCAAGTCTTGCTTTCTGCTGATCTCAGTTGCATATTTCTTGACTCAGGGTGTCATCTTCAATTTTTCAAAGGCATGCAACGTTTCTCAGATACCCTGGGTGCTGTGAAGTGATATAACAGAAAGAGTAATAAGCCTTTTAGCGGAGTTTATGCTCTTGGCTAGAAAAATGTTGGACCTTGGCTACTCCAACGTAACTTACTAGTTTTAGCAAAAGTTGCCACCTGTGCTTCTTGCTCACAGGTAAAACATTTGTGAAATGTCTCTTCTCCTCTGGGTCTCCTTCTAACGGGGGAAGAGTAGACAGATTTGGGACTGCTGCATAGTCAAATGACCATGATTACGATTAGGCTTAAAAGAAAATCGGGCAACTATGCTTCTCATTTTCAGAGTTAAACTAGCAAATCAACTCAGCTGATCTTAAGTTTAGTGCCCATGAAATCCTTAAACCCCAGTTAAGAAGGCAAATTAACTCAGTTGATCTTAAGTGAGTGCCCATAAGGCATCATAGCATGCTATGCAAACCCAGCATATGCATGAAAAAAGCAAGAGATCTGCACCAACCACAACGTAAAAGAAAAGGTTTTTCTTTTCTCAACATGCTATTAATTAAATTATTATACAAAGTAATGCCTTTTGAGTCTCCCATCTTGTTTTTGTTTTCTCTTCAAACAAATGCTGGCTTTATTGTCTTAAGGTGTCTGGAAATTGTTTTCTTTGGAATTTGATTTTTATCTCTATAATAATTCTTGAAGAAGGAATATACTATTTTTCTAAGGACAAAGAACTATTTGGGGATGGGGAATAATAGGTTGCATTTAATTAGTTCTGGCATTACCATTGGAAAAAATGATTTTAGGTGACTTATCTCTTTAGTTCGTACTTTCTATCTGCGAGATGAAATGCCAGCCCTTGACATAAACAAACTCACCTCAGATAGACACAGCCAAAAGCAACTAATACAATCTTAGGCACACACCACGGACATTCTTTAAATATTGCTGGCTTAATGAGGAACCAAAGTCCTTCGCGTGCAATGCTCTTTGGCTTCCTAGAACAGCACCATCCAAACAGAAATAGAATGGAAGCCATATATACATCATTTCAAATTCTCCAAGAGCTACATTTAAAAAGTAGGAAGTGGAAATTGACTTGAATGCCATATTTTATTCACCCTCCTCCTGTCTTTAAAATATTTTCATTTCCACATGTGATCAATATAAAATTTCTAATGATATATTTTACTTTTTATGTCCACATCTTTGAAATTTCATACGTGTTTCATGCTCCCAGCACAACTCAATTCTGACGAATCCCATTTCAAGCGCTCTGTAGCCACGTGTGTCCAGTGGCTACCATGTCAAGAAGCACAAGGCTAGAAAGTAGGTATGTGTTTGCTTTGAATGTACAAATGGTTGCCACATCCGACTTCCCAACGACTCTGCAAGGTTACTACACTGAAGAGCTTATGCTAGTGGTTCTCAACTGGGGCTGTTTTGCCTCCCAGGGGACAGCTGGCCATATCTGGAGTGTTTCTGGTTGTCACAACTGAGGAGCAGGGGGTGCTATAGTACCTAGAGGTGAAGGATGTGATAAACATCCTACAATGCACAGGATGGCCCCTCCACCCCCTAGAAGGATTATTCAGCCAATGTGTCAATGTGGAGAAATTCTAGACAGAACTGACAGAACTTGAGGATTCTATGGGGGGCGGGGCTGTGCCTTATCTTCCTTATTGGAAATCTCTGAAAATATGATGGGTATCTCTAGTCTTTGATGATTTATCTGAGCCCCCTGAAGAACAGAGACCAGAAAACATCTTTTCTGCCTCATAGATATTTGAGATGCTTGATTAGAATTATCCTTTTTTTTTTTTTTTACAAAAATGAGAAAACTATCCAATTCCCGCTGAGCTCACACAGCACGTGTAAAATCAGAAGTTGGAGAATGCATCAGGGGAATACTTAAAAGACCCCAAATTTGGAGAACCAAGAAGTTGAACCCAGTGATCTTCTGTTTAGGTTTGTGTAGGCAGCTTTGAGACCATAAGAGGAAGTTAGAGAAAGCTATCAAGTTGATAGTTCTGATTTTTTAGGCTCCTAAAACATCAGTCAGCCAAGATTAATGATGCATGTTTCTCTGTTCTTTGCTCACATCTACCTTCATAATTCAAGGGTTCTTTAGAGGATTTGGGGAGGAAATCCTCCTATTGACTGGTGGGCTCAGAAAGAGTCCAGATAAAACAAATTATCTCAGACTGTGTTGATCTCAGATTTATTGCCACCTCTGATCCCTTTGTTAAGGTTGGGCTATACCGTTTTTTGTTCTTGCTATAAATTTGGTGGATCCTCAAGAAAGAAAGTAGGAGTTCCCACTGTGGCTCAGTGGGTTAAGAATCGACTAGTGGCGGGGGGTTCCCATCGTGGCTCAGTGGTTAACGAATCCGACGAGGAACCATGAGGTTGCAGGTTCGATCCCTGGCCTTGCTCAGTGGGATAAGGGTCTGGCCTTGCCATGAGCTGTGGTGTAGGTTGCAGACGCTGCTCGGATTCCTCATTGCTGTGGCTCTGGTGTAGGCCAGAGGCAACAGCTCTGATTGGACCCCTAGCCTGGGAACCTCCATATGCCGAGAGAGCAGCCCAAGAAATGGCAAAAAGACAAAAAAAAAAAAAAAAGAAAGAAAGAAAGAATCGACTAGTGTCAGTGAAGATAGGGGTGAAACTCTGAGGATCTGGCGTTGCTGTGAACTGTGGTGTAGGTCACAGACATGGCTTGGATCCCTCTTTGTTGTGGCTGTGGCATAGCCTGGCAGCTGCACTTCCGATTAGACCCCTACCCTGGGAACTGCCATATGCCACAGGGGCAGCCCTAAAAAGCAAAAAAAAAAAAAAAAGAAAAAAAAAGAAAAAAAAAGAAAAAAGAAAGAAAGGAAGTAATTGGAAATAATCACATCCCTCCATACACATGTCAGTGCTAGTAAGAAAAGAGTATGATTAGGAGTTCCTGTCGTGGCTCAGTGGTTAACGAATCCGACTAGGAACCAGGAGGTTGTGGGTTCAATCCCCGGCCTTGCTCAGTGGGTTAAGGATCTGGCATTGCTGTGAGCTGTGGTGTAGGTCACAGATGTGGCTTGGATCCTGCATTGCTGTGGCTGTGGCCTAGGCCAGTGGGGACAGCTCCGATTGGACCCCTAGCCTGGGAACCTCCATATGCCATGGGTGTGGCCCTAGAAAAGTCAAAAAGACAAACAAACAAACAAACAAACAAACAAAAAAAGAGTATGATTATACTTTCCTGTAAAAAATATTGTCCATTAGTAGTATGGAGCGAGGCCCAATGAATGAAATCGCAATAGAAAATTAGAACAGGAGTTCCCATCGTGGCTCAGCAGTAACGAACCTGACTAGCATCCGTGAGGATGCACGCTCAATCCCTGGCCTTGCTCAACAGGTTGGTTGTGGCACTGCCGGGTGAGCTGTGGTCTAGGTCACAGACACGGCTCAGATCTGGGGTGGCTGTGGCTGCAGCATAGGCTGGGCAGCTGTAGCTCTGGTTCAGCCCCTTGCCTGGGAAATTCCACATGCTCGAGGTGCAGCCTTAAAAAGAAAAAAAAAAATTAGAAGTGTCATGAGAGATTATAATAGTCCAAGAAAAGAAGAGTGAAGGGAGAAGCCAAAGGAATTTTGTGGAGTCAAGGAATAAATGAAGAAGATAAATCAGATTTTTTTTTATTTTCAGTTTTTTGTTTTGTTTTGTTTTTGTCTTTTTGCCTTTTCTAGGGCCGCTCCCTTGGCACATGGAGGTTCCCAGGCTAGGGGTCTAACCAGAGCTGTAGTCACCGGCCTACACCACAGCCAAGCAATGCGGGATCCGAGTCGAGTCTGCAACCTACACCACAGCTCACGGCAACGCCAGATCCTTAACCCACTGAGCAAGGCCAGGGATCGAACCCACAGCCTCATGGCTCCTAGTCGAATTAACTACCGAGCCACGATGGGAACTCCTAATTCAGTTTTTGAACACATATGGACTAAAAACCTACAATTTGTTTTGGGTATTGATTTTGGTTTGGTGAGCCTGACAGATAAGGCTTTCACTTCCATAAATCTAATCTTCTAAGGGCATGTGATCTAGCAGATAAAAGTATAAATAATTAAATGGTAATAAAGGGTCAATGTGGATTCATTAGCTATAAATAATGGTCCACTCTGAAGAGACATTCACAACGGGGAGGGGGGTTGTGGTTGTATTAGGGTAGAGATTCTATAGGAAATCCAAGTGCCTTCTTCTGAATTTTGGTGTGAACCTAAAACTGCTTGAAAAAACTAAGTTTTTAAAAATAATAATAACAAAGTAATAAATGAATAAAATACCAAGGACTTTCAAATAAGTGCTATGAGAAAAAGAAAAGGGATGCATATGATAAAGCAGGGGGCACTTTAGTTTGGGGGACCATCAACTCTCTCGGGGAGAGGAGACCTTGCCTTGAGACTTGGGTGATGGGGAGTCAAGCTCTTCTTTGAGAAGAACAGGTTCAAGGCTCTGCATGGGGAGCGGGCTTGCCATGGTCAAGAGAAGAAGGAAGGCTGGGGTGGAAGGGAAGGGACAGAAAACCAGGCAGGAGGCTATTCGTGGGACAGTCTAGTTCTTTGCATCCCCCCGAATAGTTTAGTCTGATTTACGGAAGCATTTAAAGTTCTGTGACTCTTTGTCACCATTTCCTACTACGTTTAGAAAGAAAATATCCATTTGCCCTCGAAGTGAGGCTCCTCCTCGGTGACCGAATTTGTGGGGATAGCTCGTCTCTTGCCTCTCTTTTCACAAATTTCAGAGATTGAATTTCATGTTACTTTTTTTTTGTCTTTTTGTTGTTGTTGTTGTTGCTATTTCTTGGGCCGCTCCTGCGGCATATGGAGGTTCCCAGGCTAGGGGTTGAATCGGAGCTGTCCCCACCGGCCTAAGCCAGAGCCACAGCAACGCGGGATCCGAGCCGCGTCTGCAACCTACACCACAGCTCACGGCAACGCCGGATCCTTAACCCACTGAGCAAGGGCAGGGACCGAACCCGCAACCTCATGGTTCCTAGTCGGATTCGTTAACCACTGCGCCACGACGGGAACTCCCACTTTTTTTTTTTTTTTCCCCAAGTCTTTCCCTTATTTGCAGCTGATTAAAATATGGGTTTTGTTTGTTTGTTTGTTTGAATCTTTCAGGTTTAAACAGGTGGCAACGCAGTGAGGTCTTTCTTTTGGAATTATCCTTGCGGGGGTGTTGGGGGGGGGCTTCTGAGCCCTCTCTGAATCTGTATTTGACTTTCAACATGGGAAACTAGGATTTCATTTCATTTCAGGTCCCTTCCGTTTCATCTAATATCGCTACTCTTCCTCGTTTGGATCAAGTATGTTATCACGGATTATTTAGAGCCGTTTTCTCAGCTTCCCTGCCGTGATTACTACCACTTTTTGTAAATATTGTCGTGTAGGTGTAGAGCACCCAGACTTCTTTGTTATAACTGATATGTTTCTCCATTACCTTAGTTTTTACCGCATTACGCTGCCTCAAAGAGGTGATAGCACTCTCTGAAATTCGTTGTACTTACAATGTTCCTTCTTCTGTGTTAAGGGCTAAATTGGCATTATCTCATTTAATTCATAGTAACAATCCTTTGGCTTTATTGTATCATTCCCCTTTCACAGGGGAAAGTCAAACAGAGTAGAATTAAATAGCTTGGCCAAGACCTAGAAAGTTACAAAGAAAACTTCCTCTCTTGTTTCACCATGTGTGTGTCTGTGTTTATATCACAGTTTGCTTTTTACTTTGGCTATCATTACCTCCTTTTAAAAAAGTAATTAAGGTAAGTTTCGGTACAGATGTTCGAGAATCTTCTCTTGATGTTTGTGTCCCTGCCTTCATTTTGTCTCCTTGCACCTGGAATAGGTGCTTTTTAAATCCAGGTTTTTGGAGTTCCCGTCATGGCGCAGTGGTTAACGAATCCGACTAGGAACCATGAGGTTGCGGGTTCGGTCCCTGCCCTTGCTCAGTGGGTTAAGGATCCGGCGTTGCCGTGAGCTGTGGTGTAGGTTGCAGACGCGGCTGGGATCCCGCGTTGCTGTGGCTCTGGCGTAGGCCTGACAACTACAGCTCTGATTTGACCCTTAGCCTGGGAACCTCCATATGCCTCGGGAGTGGCCCAAGAAATAGCAAAACGACAAAAAAATAAAAAAATAAATTCGGGTTTTGGTGAGGTTCATCCTGTTTCTTGTTTGTTTGTATATCATGTTTCCCTTTTCCTTCTTTCTAACCTGTTTCGTTTCTCTCATCTCATTTTACTTCCTAAGTGCTAAGCCTCATTTTGGATCATAACATCATTTGCGTCAAGATATTAACTGATCTTCGAGTGAAAAATAAAAACGGGAAAATGCCTTTGTTGTCATGTACTTCTGCCTTGGCCAGATGTGGTATATATTCAGTTTCTGAAAAAAGAGTCTGATTTGGCATCTGCATCCGTCAGGTCATCCTAAATTCATGTGTTGTCTACATTGCGACATAATAATATATAATTTACCATTGTTAGTGAGAAACAAAGGAAGCCCGAAATGTTACTGTGCATCACAGAATTGCAGTCATTTATTTTCTGAGTTCAAAGGTAGGTGCAACTTACCTAACTTACGTCTTCAATTCCTATAGATTTTATTTTTCAGAAAGAGGAAAAAAAAAAAAAAAAGCCCAAAGTGGCCAAATATGGGAAAGAGAAGAAATATGCAGTTTTGGTTGTTAACATAGTCCATTTGTTGTGAGTCAAATAATATGATATCCATTTATTTTTTTAACTAGTTTACTTGGATTCGGGACGTGAGACTTCACCTAGAGTGTACCTGCTGTAGGCCTGGCCCATTTAAAATCACATCACTTTGCATGAGTTTGGGCTTGCTGTTCATAAAACACAACCCTTACAAAGAATGTACCTCATTTGTGCATTGCCAAGATTTTAAAACTTCTGTAGCATTTGGAGAAGCATTCCTACAACAACAACTCAAACAGTTGTTTATAATGTGAGGGTAGTACCATTTTATTTATAATGTCAGGGTAGTACCATTTTATTTAAATAAGATTAGCTATTTCTTAACACAGAAAATGATAGCAAAATAATAGCCTCAAATAAAGAAAGCACAAGATGGCAGAATGACACATTTGTAACACAGGTAATTTTGCTTTGTAATTGGATTGTGTGGCAAGTGTTTGTGTGCATCCGTGCATGTATGTGTTATTATATATTCTGGCCTGAAAGGCAAGATATACTCGTTAGACTGGTTCCCGCATACAAACTGTGTCATGGATTTGGTGTTTATGTAACATATAAATTAACCAAAATTGTCTTCAGCAGTTATTTTGGAGGCATAATAGGATTGGAGGTTGCATTTTGTCTTCCACCACAATTTCTGTTAGGTAGATGAACCTTTTTCTTTTCCTATACCTTGTTCCTTTTTATTTTATTGAGTTGTAATTGACATGCAATAAACCACACATCTTTAAATTTTACCATCTTGGCAGTTTTGATGTATGCCTCCAACCATTAGAGTCGTGATAATATTTTGGATGAAGACTTTTCCATTGCTGCTCAAATTTCCTCTCCTCTTCCCTTCTCCAGGAGACACCAACTCCAGGAAACACCGTTCCATCCGCACAGGTTAGTGGTCGTATTCTAGAATTCTACGTCAATGGAAACATACATGCATATACTTTTGGACTGTCCCCTTTCACTTTATATAATGATTTTGAGATTCATCCGTGGTACTGCAGCTATTAATAGTTCCCTATTTGTTATTGTCAGGTAGCGTTCTGCTATGGTGTCTCAGAATTGGGGGTTGTTTTTAGGTTTTGGTAATAATAAAGCTTCTATGGACATGCATGTAAAAGTCCTTGTGTGGGGGCACCTTTTTCATTTGCTTGTTTGTTTCTCATGGGCCAATGGCTGGCACTGGAGTGGCTGCATCATATGGCAGGCATGTGTATTTCACATTTTAAGACATGGCCGAACAACTTTCCTAAGTGTTTGTCCAACTTTGCTTTCCCACTAGAACCATGGGAGAGTTCCAGTTCCTCTATGTTCTTGACAACACCTGGAAGATCACTCAGTCTTTTTTTTTTTTTTTAAACTTATTATTTTGTTCTTTTTAGGGCCACACCCACGACATATGGACGTTCCCAGACTAGGGGTCAAATCAGAGTTGCAGCTGCTGGCCTATGCCACAGCCACAGCCACGCTGGATCCTTAACCCACTGAGCAAGGCTAGGGATCAAACCCGCATCCTTATGGATACTAGTCGGGTTTGTACCCCACTAAGCCACAATAGGGACTCCCAGGCTTTTTAATTTTAGCCCATTTAATGCACGTGTGGTGGTATTTCACTCAGCCCATTTCACGAGTTTGTCATATTTCACCTACAAATATTTGGATGACAGAAGTTTCCCTTCTATTTAATATCTTCGAAGTATGTTACTATTCGGAGCATGCTTTTGTGCCATCAGGACACAATCTGGGGTGAACGTCCCATCAGGGGCAGAAATCAAAGGACAGGAAAATCACAATCAATGACAAGGTGGTCATATCAATACTATTTATGAAAGCAACGCTCTTACACTCAGTGGGGAGAACGGTCTGTCTGTTCTTGAGGTTCCTCTACATCTGAAGGAAGTTTGGAACATTTCTCAGTAACGTTTTACAATTAAGAAAAAAGAGAACTTCTTTCAGGCACAGTAACAAAAATAAAGTTCTACTTGCTTCAAGTCTGTGGTTTTCAATTTGGGGAGGGGGAGCTGATTTAGACTCCCAGGGAGGCAGTGCTGGAGACATCTTCCGTTGTCACCCTTGGCATCTGGGGGTCGAGATCAGGATGCTGCAAAATATCTTCTGATGCAGAAAGTAGTCCCCTCCCCCACATCAAAGAACTACCCGGCCCGCATTTCCAGAGCGCTGCTCCGGTGAAACCCTGCTCTGAGCATCAGATACTTAGATCCAAAACCAGCCCAGAAAATATTCCTATCTTTCTACTCGCTCTAACCTTTAAGTGACGACACATGAGATGGCGTCACGATTTCCTTTGAAATAAACAGCCATTCATAAAGTTAAGAAAAATCTTGGTCATTATTTTCACCTATGAGCCTCTCGAGATCACATTTTTATTTGTCGGTGATGCTATCATGTGACGACAGCTAGATTTGGGCTAAAAGATACGGAAACCATTTATGCCTCCATCCCTTCCAAGATACACCTGATTTAAAATGAGAAGATCTGGTTTACATGCAGACTGTCTTTGGCACCGTTTTGTGCCTCCTTGAGAAAGCCTCTCAAATTTGCTGAGCTTCAAATGGGAATAACTTAAGATGTAAAAAACTTAAATACTTTAAATGTGGAAGATAATTAAAAATTGAGCTTTAAAATGGGAAGAGTATCATGGGCTGTTGTAAAGACAAACTGAGATAAATCATTACTTGTAGTAATTTTCTAATAATAATATTTATTATTAATATTGAAAACATTATTTTAGGTCTTTTTTTTTTTAGAACCACACCCACAGCATATGGAAATTCCCAGGCGAGGGATCGAATTGGAGCTGTAGCTGCCGGCCTATACCACAGCCACAGCCACATCAGATCCCAGCCGCATCTGTGACCTACACTGCAGCTCAAGGCAATGCTGGGTCCTTAACCCACTGAGCAAGGCCAGGGATCAAACCTGTGTCCTCATGGATCCTAGTCAGGTTCATTACCGCTGAGCCACAACAGGAATTCCTTAAAAACATACTCTTGTCTGGAACATGCTTTTACTACCAGACCTAGAGAAACTATCAAGTTCTGAGAAACTGCACTCTGAGTCAATAAACACTACTCCAAAGATGCTTCTTATCTTCAAAAAAAAAAAAAAAAAGAAGAAGAAGACACTTATTCCTTTGCTATATGTTAGAATAAAAACTTAGAGCTTTCCTAACTTGGAATTCTTTTTTATTTGCTTATGTCCAAGCTCACTAATATCAGTCAGTGATGAAATAATACTTAGAAACAGACTAAAAGGAAGCATAATGCTTAGTAGACACTTTAAATTAATTTATTTTGCTCTGGAAAACGTTACTGCCCTTGGGAGCAGGCACTTCACTCCTTGGGAACCTAATAAAAATCCTGACTCTGGACTTGAGGTTGGCGGTACTCCTTTGGTTCCATCTGTTCTTTGTGCTCTGCTCATGATGTGCCCCCCTCTGTCCAGTCAGCTAGTTCAAGGACTGTGATATCTTGGACTAATTAATTTAGCCATCAAGTCTCAAATACCAGTTTTGAAAATATTCATTGCATAGGGAGTTCTCGTCGTGGCTCAGTGGTTAATGAATCGGACTAGGAACTATGAAGTTGCAGGTTCGATCCCTGGCTTTGCTCAGTGGGTTAAGGATCTGGTGTTGCCGTGAGCTGTGGTGTAGGTTGCAGATGCGGCTCGGATCCTGCGTTGCTGTGGCTCTGGCGTAGGCCGGTGGCTACAGCTCCGATTCAACCCCTAGCCTGGGAACCTCCATATGCCGCGGGAGCGGCCCTAGAAAAGGCAAAAAGACAAAAAAGAAAAGAAAACACTCATTGCGTAGGGTAATAGCTAGAGGAACTCAGTGTGATCTCCAGCAAGATCTGCCTCCAGGGGTGCACTTAGATAAAATATATGTCACCCACAGACATGTCAATGGCTTTTTTTAGGGTGTTATTGTCTGGGGATACAAAGAAACCTACTGCCTCAGTTAGCATGGTAGTGGGGTGACAGCCCATGGAGCGATCTCAGGAATATTCCCAAATGCAGCGCTTTGGTGCAGAGGCAGAGGCTAGAGACTCGAGAGGTCATTCTGGTCCCACCAGCTCCCTCCTCTGTCCCTCGTTTGTCTGTTCCCTTCAGAGTAATGTCACACCTGTGGAAGGTCCCCAACTGTTCACACTGCAGGTGTGAGGGCTTGGCAGAGAAGGGGGTCCGAACTCTCCCGGGAGGGCACAGGGGGCAGTGTGCTGCACAGCCCCAAAGCATCTTTCTCCTGCAGATGTGACTTCCTTTCAGGTCGCCTCTGGGTTATTTTGTCATCCTTTTCTTTCTCTCAGTAGGACAGAGCAGAGCTTTAAGAAAGGAAATCGGGACTTCTGTTTATTACAGTTTACTTAAAGTTCTTCACAGGGTAATGTGGCATGTTTATTGTCATTAAGTAGGTATTTCTTTTACTTAAATTCAATAAACAATGCACTTGTGAGCCTCACCATGGGTGCCATAGAAATCACTTCTCATTAGTCTTTCACGCGGTAGTGGAATTTCAATGCTGTAGGTAAGAGATGCTGTCTTGTAGGTAAGTTGTGTCTGTATGGGTGTGTGTGTGTGTGTGTGTGTGAAAGTCAGCCCTGATGTGAGAAGCGGGCTTGACAATGGAAAGAACTCTGGATCTGGAATCAGGAAATCTAGGTGTGTGCTGAGACCTGATTTTACTGTTTCTTACCTGTATAAACTTGAAAGTATTTTGGGGCTTTCATTTCCTTGTCAAAAATTGAAGCATACTTAGCTCATATTTACTATCTTCTATGTGCCAAATATACAATGAGGTAAGAGAAATAATGTTTTCCCACTGGCATCACTGAATTGTTAAAAAAACAAATGAGACGTGGTATAATAGCAAGATTTATAATCTCTGACGTTTTCTGGCTGACATAATTATATGGCACGTATAGTAGTAATGCAAATTACACGCTACAGGATTCGAGGTCACGAACACAAATGAAGGCACATACAAGGTGCCAAAGGAATTTAAAGGAGCTGATGAGGTAAGGTTTTCTGGATGAGTGGGAGCTGATCTAGATACTGAAGAATGGCTAGACCACAGGTAAGCAGAAACTTGGGTAGAGAGAATAACATCAAAAAAGAAATGGGTCCCTCTAATTCTCTTTGTCAAGTAGGGTTCATATTCTTTGGAAATCAAATGGCTTATTGATTCTCTGGGGACTGCTTCTTGCTGTAACCCGAGCAGTGATTTCATTATGGTTGAAGGTTTCATTTTGTTTCCTGGGTTGGCTGCCCATGTTTTCTTCAAATGATGCCCTGGTCTTTGTAGTGAGTGCTTCATTTGGTCACAAAGGGGAGGCTTTTGTCCCCTGCACACTTCCTGGCTTTGCTGTCAGCCTTTGATTGTTTCTAAAACCATTTCCTGGGCCTGTAATACATCCCTGCCACTTGTCTCCAGAAAGTTTAAAAGTAGTGAAGTTGATCTAAACATTTTTGAGAACAACTGAGCAGTAAGTACAGTTTCAAAGCCACAGCAGCTGTTGGTGTCTTTCCTTGCAATCTGGTGTCTTAACTGGAATCCTTTATGTCAGAACATAATCTACTTAAAAAGTTTCCATGTATGTCATGAATAATAAACTCGATGGCTCTTTACAACCTCCAAACAGCCCCTTTAAGCTGCCTCTTCAGACGACAGCCTTCTTTCTCCAATGAGGAAACTGGAAAAGTAATCCCTTTATGTTTCTCGTGAAATAGTCATCCTTTGGTATGACTGCTAGGCATGTAATCAGCAAGTTGCCTCTCCACTGTGTTCACAGCATATAGTATCATCAAATACCATATGATACAAAGGTTATGCTGTAGCTTAGGGTTAAGATAGGTATACTATATATATGAAATAGGTTATAAGCTCGACACATATATATCCACATATACACAATCTAAGAGGATGAAGTGTTCTCTAAGGAAATCTCTGCCTGTTGGTTTTAAGTTTAATGGCTCCATCACACATTTCCTGACACCAAGCCCGGAGGACTGAGTCAGCAGCTTATCCCTTTTTCCACCTCAGTCTTCTTCTTCTTCTTCCTCCTTCACCTCGTCTGGCTACGTGACCTCCACATCTCCCTCGAATCTGCTTCAACAGCTTCGAGCACTCCTTTGGGTCTACCCAGACCTCGCCAGAGAACAGCTGCCTTTTCCTTTCTGTGCTGGCCGGATTCCAGGCAGTCCTTGCCTGTTATTTGTTCAAAAGTGGGCGCAGAGTCAAAAGAACCAAGCTAACACCAGGCAAAAGGCACCCCTTTGATGCAGAACCAAGATCGTTGCCATCAGCATGGGGGGATGAATGCCCTCCCCACCAACTGATTGAACTGAAGACAAATTCGATGACCGCTTACCCTCATTTTCCAGCAACCCATGCCCCAGGAAGCCTGCTTTGGGACTCGGGTCAAATGTTGAACGTGGGGAAAGAGAAACATATCTCTCTTCGTTTCTAGCTTTGAATGAATTTTGTTTATTAATGACAGGCTAAAGCTCAGAAAGGAATATTATAGTGGTTCGATAAAAAAATCACGAATGGTTTTGCAATAATAATAGTAATAAAGAGCCAAAGAGAGAATTAGTGAATAGAAAGATAAATATACAGACTTAAGCCAGAATATAGCTCATAGAACCAGGACACTGGCAATATAAAATTGAGGTGAAGAGGAATAGAGGAGACAGTGAGAGGAGGTGGCATTTTAATTTGAGTTCCAGAAAGAGGCAATCGAGAGAATGAGGTGAGGTTCTATTTGGATAGGTAGCGACAGAGATGGCTTCAGAATTGATTATAGACGTGAAGCATCAGAGACAAGAAACACACATTATCTCAAGCAAGAGAAATAAAAAGACACCTGCACCTCTATGTATCTTGTAATACAGGGAAGAGCTCAACATGATTCAGGGAAGAAAGGGAGAAACAACACGCTGTCTAACAACCAGGGATTCTGTATTGAGACATAGTATTTGTCAATCCTAAGCTGTTTAGCCAACAAAACAGTATGTCAACAACCACACATAAAACCCCCCATTTTTAGATAAAATCCAAGCGTTTACCACCACAAGGCTCTAAATGAAAGAACTGCTAAAAACTATATTTCAGGAGGAAAAAAAAAAATCAAACCCCAAAAGGCATGTCTGAGTACTAAGAAGAAGGATGAGCAAAGACATTGATAAGCAAGTCAGTATAAAATAATCCTACCGGAGTTCCTGCTGTGGCATAACGGGATCAGCGGCGTCTTGGGAGCGTTGGGACGCAGGTTCAATCCCCAGCCTGGCACAATGGGTTAAGGATCTGGCATTGCTGCAGCTGTGGCTTAGGTCCCAACTGTGGATTGGATCTGATCCCTGGCCCAGGAACTCCATATGCTGTGGGGCAGCCAAAAAATAAAAATAAAAAAAAATAATAATACTAACAGCTATGTTGTGGGGCAAAACAATAAGACAGAACTAAAACAGCCAATGACAATAGCTTCTGAATTTGGAGGACAGCAGGCAAGAGTTAAAGCATGCTATGGTTTTTGCATTATTTGGTTGGAGAGCTAAGACAATGATTGACTTTTACACGCGGGTATGCTGCAATTTCAAGGACAAAATAGAAGAGAATTCAATTAAAGCAGCAGAGAAAAACTAAAATATAAATCAAGGCGAAGAGGAAAAAAGGAAGCATGGACAAAGCAGGACACAGAAAACATTGAATAACACGTTAGAGAGGATTCAAAATTTATCACACAGCAATGGACCAGTTTCATCGGCAACAAGACCCAAGGTCAGGCCAGATAAAAATAAGACGCAGTTCTAGGCTTTTGACAAGAGACACACTTAAAATATACGGAACGTCTGCCCAGGTGCCAAAGTGTTCCTGGAAGCCTTGTTACTTATGGACACAAGCAAGGAAAACTGGACATAATCCAAAAGCCCCTCAATAGGGAAATGTGTCGATACATTGTCCTCTATCAATTAAGGGACACAATGTAAGCAGTGAAAACCAATGAATGACAACCACAAAATCAACGTGGATGCATCTCAAAAGCCCCATCTTGGATCTATAGGATGTTTATAAATCAAACATCTAAAAACAGAATATGCTTAATGAGCACAGATGTAATAAAGCCTACCAAAACTATGGAATTTCGTATCTAGAAAACTCAGTGCAAGGATTTCTCTGTTTGGATGGTGAATGGAACTCCAGGATCGAGTTCATGAATCCTGTGCCGTTCACATAAGGCCCCATGTTTTGATGACCCATGCTTGGTTTAATGCTCTGCTATCAGCATCTTGAAATTCTTGATAAGTTTGAATAAGGGACCTTGCATTTTTATTTCACATTGAGTTTCTCAAAGTATACAGCCAGTCCTGGGGCTAAAATTATGGAGGGAAAAATAGGGGCACTTGAATTGTACCGGTTCTTTCTTAATCTGGGTGATGAGTCCTTGCAGATTTTGTTTAACTTTAGTGTCACCCATATTTGTATGTATGAAACATTTTATATGATAAATTCAAGTGTCACCTCCAGAGCCATTGGTTTTAATATGCATCAGGAATACCCAAGCAAAAAAAGAGTCATACAGTCACCACCTAGGTGGAATTGAATATTGCATTTATATGGTTGTGGAAATTGGTCTGAGTTGTTGAGTAATTATACTTAAGCATATGCTTTCGACGCTATAAAACGTGGGTGAGTAATATCAATTTGAGGGAAAAGAAGAGCCCTCTGAATTTCTTTACGCAGTCGGATATCCAGCTGCTCTTGTTTTTTTCATATTGCAACTGCATTTCCTTTGCAAACTTGTTAGCTCCTGTATGATGCGGAGGCCCTGCCTTATGAAAGCAGGCAGCACTTAAAAACTACAGGGCAGAACCTATCTGATTCTATTTGCTGTCACCAGCAGCTGGTGCACCCAGCATCCTCTGAGGAAGTTAGCTGCCCTCTAGCCACTGTGGGTCCTGCGTGAACACCGCACATCTGCTATCGGCAGTGGCTCATGGCGCTTGTGCGGCTGCAGAGGCCAGCGTGCCATTCACGTACGGTTTGGCAGCTGCAAAATGCACACATCGAGGCAGCTGGTGCAAGCGTTTGCTAAGTGGTCCACCCCCTTTGCATCCTGCCACCTGGATGATTCTGAGAGCCCCAGCGTGACCGGCTTGGTAGGCAACGTGGTCCACAACTTCTTGGGAGTTTTCAAAAGCAATACGACATGCTCTGCTTTTCTGTACATCTCCCAAAGAGCTCTCGGTCATTTCAGCTTAATTGAATCCCTTAAGGGCCTCTTACCTCTGACCTTCAATCCGCTTTTACTATCCTATCATTATGCCTCTGCTCTCTCAAGCTCAAGGAGGTGCAGCAACTCCAATATTATGCATGCCTTCTTTCAGTCACTCAATAAACATTTATAGAACATCTTAAATCTTAACTCTCACTTACAAATCTTAATTTCTAGGTCCCTTGGCTTCCTCCTTCTTCTTTTATGTCCATTTTTTTCTTTCCTAGTGGCTATGGTTTATAAGGTGTAAGAATCTACGCTCCCTGGATTTATTCTCCATGGCAATATTTTCTAAACGTTGACCCACTCCCTTCTTTCTCACAATCCAGCCACTGGCTCTTCTGTTTTGCAGTGGATCCTGTAATTTGTCATACCCCCTTAGAAGTTCCTTGAGGAATACTCGAATGGCAGAAAAAAGTTAAAATGAAATTCAACTTTGGAAAAATGCAATTAACATGAAAAGCAAGCTTCGGGAGTTCCTGTTTGTGGCTCAGTGGTTAACGCATCCGACTAGGAACCATGGGGTTGTGGGTTCGATCCCTGGCCTCACTCAGGGGGTTAAGGATCCTGCATTGCTGTGGCTGTGGTGTACGCCAGCAGCAGCAGCTCCAATTCGACCCCTAGGCTGGGAAGCTCCACATGCCACGGGTGCAGCCCTAGAAAAGACAAAAAGACAAAACAATAAATAAATAAAAATAAAAAACAAGCTTCACCTGTACCTATTGCTCTCAAATAAAATAACCTTTCTATTAAAGAGGAAAAGGAGGCTGTCCATTGCAAAGCATTGGGCACTTTGACCTGAGAATACAAGCTGCAATGCAAAAAGTCTTAAAGGCTGCCCTCAGAACCATTATGTTTTAGTGAAATTCGATGAGTCTAGATAAGCATAATGGCAGAAGTCTTGTCCTGAATTAAACCCGCAATTAGTTGAGCATTTGTTATGGGCAAGGCTTTAGGGACCATACAAAGGGGTGCACTTAAAACTCCTTTGAGGCACTTAAAACTCATTGCAGAGGTCTATACATATAAAAGGGCATTTATAATACAAAGTGAATGAGTCCTTCAGATATCAAGGGCAGCAGAAGAGCAGGAAAAAAAGAATCTTGGCCAAGAATGGTGGCCGGGATCCCCAAACAAATATAGCGGCCAAGGGCATTTCCCCATCTTTAATTAGACCCTCTGGGGACAGGGAGACTTATTTCTTCTTCAGACCGCTAACTCCATATAGTGAAAACATTCTCACTATTCCTTACTTCTTCATTGTTTGAGACAGATTTATTTTGCATCATTGTTGGATGTTTTCCTTATTTATTTATGTTTTGTTTCATTTAAATTGAGTGCACATTCGCCTAATTTAATTGCTTATTTGCTTCCTTGGAAGATTATGTCAATGCCATTATTTCTAGGAATTGAGTTCTTTTTTGGGGGTTATGTGCTCTTTTATTGTTCAGGATGAATTTGATTTATTGTAAGCTAAGTAAACTTGCTGTATAAAGGGATTATTGAATGTCACTGCATTGTAGTGACAAGGCCACAAGTCTTAAACACAGACAGGCTTGAGTTTGATTTCAACCCCTACTACTGACCTTGCTATGTGAACTTATTCAACTGATTTTGTCTCTTAGCTTCAGTTTCTTTATCTGAAAAAGGAGGATATATTTCATCGAATATTTCTTTTATGGGGTTTCTTTCATAGCATTCTGGAAGGTGACATGACATTTCTGTTTAGTTCCTATTTAAGAGCCACTGTTATTCTCTTTTTCTAAGGATCCCAATTCATTTCACATCTGTGAGGAGACTTCGGTTGAATATCCCAAAGGAGTCTGTAACTTTAGGAACTATCTTAAGGTCCCGGGATTAAACGAAAGGCTTTTTAAAGTGAAGGCTTTCAAAAGTTGTCTTTTTTTCATGTTGTTTAGATCTTAATGGTACTTCTTGGGTGGCCTGCCAGTTAAGATTCTTGTCTTTTTTTTTTTTTTTTTTTTAAGAAGACCATCTATGATTCTTAAAATGGGTATTTTGCCAATTTTCACATGCCTTGTTTTCTCTTCTCAAATCAACATGTCTCTGTATTTATACAATTCAGAGTTCAAACAACATTCATTGCCCTGCTGTCACTGTACATAAAGGCCATCCAAACTTGTTATGCCTAAATATAAAACACGATACACGAAGCGAACAGATGTGGGGCATGAGCAAAGCCTCACCACCTTGTTCCTATTTATTGTCTGCATGGTTTCGAGGGCGTGCCTGGGACTAGGAGGTGGTGGAGAAAGGATCTTGCCAGTTGCATTTATTTAGTGAAACATTTTAAGCCCATTCGGGTCCTCTGTTCGGTTGTACTGACTTTGGGTGACAGAATGGCTCAAAGGAAGTTGGGTGAAACTTGTCAAGCCTTTGAACTGATTTTATAAATGTTTTGGAGCTACAAAAATTAATTATGTTTATTTCAGAAAACAAAACACGTTTTCTCAGTCGAGGAGCCAAGATAGTGGAACTTTCAAAGGGCACGATATCCGGCAACATGCCATCCAGCTCTCAGCATTGATATTAGTTGTTAAAAACTGGTTTGTGCTTATATTTTTTCCTCTTCCTTTCTGCACCTTTCCCATAGTAAGAAGACTGAGAAAACATAAGCACTTGTCTGTGGAAAACAGACCCTGCCTCCTCTGCCAAAAGTCTCCATGAAAATGAAATTCAAAAATGGAGCTGTGTGGATAGGATGGCTTAGGCTGTTGGGGTCAGGGGAGGGAGATCAGGCTACCCAGCACAACTCAGTCCAGGGATTCGGCTGTGTTCCAGCCCTACTTCCTAAGGGTCGCTAACTAGTATTTCCGGCACGTGTACTAGACTCTTGGAGGAAAGCATCAGTTGACTCTACCTGGTTCAGCTATAAATCATTATCAATACCCTCCTAAATTAACTACACTTCAATAAAGCTTAAAGAAAACATTCTCATAAAAAAACAGGCGTTCCCATTGTGGCTCAGCAGTGAGGAACCCAGCCAATATCCACGAGGCCTTGGGTTCGATCCCTGGCCTCATGCAATGGGTTAAGGATCCAGCATTGCTGTGAGCTGTGCTGTGGGTCGCAGACGTAGCTCGGATCTGGCATGGCTGTGGCTGTGGTGTAGGCCGGCGGCTGCAGCTCCTATTGGACCCCTCGAGCCTGGGGACTTCCCTATGTTGCAGGTGTGGCCCTAAAAAGACAAATTAAATAAATAAATAATAAACATCACCTGGAAATGATGGAAATGTCAGGAAGGAATGAACTAAAATGCTGCATCCCTCCAGCCTGGTTCTGTTAGTAAAAAACCTGATTATCAGTTACAATACTGTTACCAGTGACTGAGTCCCCTCTTGCCCCTTCTTTCTGATTTGCCCTTGGCTTATGGTATGTTTCTGGACTCGTGACAGAAGACAGTTTACACGAAATATTCGTCCATATTCAACAGGCACTAGCCCCTTAACAGGGTGCAGGAAAGTGCCAAGCGCATATACACAGAACCACCTGCCAGAGTGCAGCTTCCGATACTTACACTGCCTGTGGTAAGAACCAGGGAGTCAGCCCCTCTTAGTGTGTGTTTCCTTATCTGTGCATTTAGCACCTTCCTCAAGGGGCTGCCTCCTTTCCATGTGCTTGGGTCTTGAGTCACATAAAAGAAAATTGTGATGCAGATTTCGCATGGTGGCTCAGGAGTAACGAACCCAACTCCTATCCATGAGGATGCAGCTTCGCTCAGTGGGTTAAGGATCTGGCGTTGCTGTGAGCTGTGGTGTAGGTCACAGATGTGGCTTGGATCCCATGTTGCTGTGGCTCCCATTTACCCCTAGCCTGGGAACTTCCATCTGCTGGGACTGCAGCCCTGAAAAGAAGGAAAAAAAAAAAAGAATAAAAACCAATTAGGTTTTAGAAGAGAACAAAATTAGTTTAGGAATAACATGTAATACTCTCCCCTGTTTCTAAGACTCTGTTACCCATTAATTCCTTCTCCTTTCCCCCGCCTCACATGCTGCTGAGTTAAAGTCTTCCTGTTTAATCATTTCACATTTACTTCGATGTGAGCTTATATTAATTATGTGCAACACCAGGCTCAGTCACTAGGAGGGATGAACAGACACTCGATTTGGTAAAGGAACCCCAAGACAGCCTCACTCCTGGGCTTCCGTCCACCTCCAAGAAAATGCCACTTTGTATGAGACTTTCTTTGGACACCAGACTTTCTTTTGAAAGTTATTAAAGCCTACAGGTCTTAGCTACAAACCTTGTTGATGCAACATGATCTGGCAGAGCATTGTGACCTGACGCAGTGCTGTGCTTGAGATGAAAGAAGAGGATTGGCTCTTAGCTTCTTTTTATTCTATTTTAGTTAGTATTTTTCTTTTTTTTCATCTTTTTAGGGCCGCGCCCTGGGCATTTGAAAGTTCCCAGGCCAGGGGTCAAATTGGAGCTGTAGCTGCTGGCCTATACCGCAGCCACAGGAACACTGGATTTTTTAACCCTTTGAGTGAGGCCAGGGATCGAACCCACGTCCTCATGGATACCAGTCAGGTTTGTTACTGGTGGTCCTCTTTAAATCAGGTTAGGACCCCGCTGAGCTGTCTCAGAGGGGCTCTACTCCCACCTTTGTACTTGTTAGGACACATCAAAGCCTCTTCCGGCTGTTCAAGTAGAGCCTCTTTTACTGGGAAACTTCAGGTACCATTTGGGCCCTGGCTCCAAGTGACTTCAAGACTTCCCTGCTTTTCCCATGGGTTACTAGTCTGCGTGAAGACCAGCTTACTAAGAGGGGGAAAAAAAAGGCCTGATTCTAGTTCCATCCCTGCAGTTAATACACCTAAATCAGATCAATGGTATACGTGTAAAAAGCAATGTTTGGAAAAGCAAATGAAGAGTTAAAGAAATAGGCGTACATTTACGAATTTTTTTTTTTTTGTCTTTTTAGGGCCACACCTGCAGCATATGGAGGTCCCCAGGCTAGGGGTCGTTTTGGAGCTATAGCCACTGGCCTACGCCACAGCCACAGCTGCATCTGCCACCTACACCACAGCTCAGGGCAACACTGGATCCTTAATCCAATGAGTGAGGCCAGGGATCGAACCTGCATCCTCATAGATACTAGTCAGATTTGTTTCCACTGAGCCATGAAGGGAACTCCATTTGTGAAATTTTTGAAATTAGATACCCCAATCTTAGATTAAGCAAGTAAGACAATAAGGATTCTGAGGGCTCCTGAGTCACATTCACTGAGAAGTATTGTGGAAAGGAATTCAAAAGTCAGCCAACAATGTTGGAAGAGGAAGATAGCTGACAACCTGGAGAATCTGTTCATGAGCAGGTACATTCCAGAAAGTGCGATTTGGCCAAAGGAAAAGCTTCCATATAAGAGATGCCCTGGACACCATTCCTAACAATGGTTCTCAGCCCCAATTTTATCTTAGCATCGTCTGGGGAGCTTTCATGAGAGTATTTTCAAAGCTGGACCTTCTTCTAGAGATTCAGGGGAGGGGCAGAGACATATTATAAAGATTCTTGAAGTGGCTCCAAAGTAAAATCAGGGAGAATCACTGATTTAGAGTAAATCCAGGGAGAGTAGATTCTTAAACCTTATAAACTGCAGCCGCGAGAAAAAGGCAGGATCTCACGGCCCGTCCACTCCAGATGATTCCATTACACAAGTCTATCAGGAGCACGGACGAACGTGTTAAGCTTTATCTACTTGCTTATGTGTTTTTCTTCCCTCAGTAGATCATAAGGCCTTTAAATTTTGGGAAAAATCGTGTTTGTGGCATTAGCACAAGGAACTCAACAGACACTCACAAGTATTTATGGAATGGTTGTGTATTTAGCACAGAAGAGAAGAGGGGATTATTGCTTGGGGCAAATATCCTATCAGGTTCAAAAACATGGTGAATATCTATACATGAAAATTGATACTTGTGTGTATAGACGGAGATAACGTGAATATGGCAAAATATCAAGAGTTGTTCAATCTAGGTGAAGGGAATAAGGTTCTTTTTTTTCCCTTTTTTTTTTCTTTTTTAGGGACATACCTGCAGCATATGGAAGTTTCCAGGCTAGGAGTTGAATCGGAGCTGCAGCTGCCAGGCTATGCCACAGCCACAGTCATGACAGGTCCTAGCCTCACCTGTGACCTACGCCACACTTTATGGCGATGCCAGATCCTTAATCTGCTGAGTGAGACCAGGGATCAAACCCGCATCCTCATGGATACCAGTCCAGTTCTTAACCTACTGAGCCACGAAGGGAACTCCCATGAATAAGGTTCTTTATTGTACTATTCCTTTACCTATTTTCTATCTTTAAATATTAAAAATGTAAAAAATGTGAAAAAATGATATTTTAAGTAGTTCTTGAATTAGATCTCTAAATTGAGAATTCTCTCTTTAAAAATACGTGTTAAAATCATACACATTTTTATTGTTTTTACAAATCTTGAAAAACATAATTTTATTTCCTGATATTTTAAGTAGTTCTTGAATTAGATCTCTAAATTGAGAATTCTCTCTTTAAAAATACGTGTTAAAATCATACAATCACATTTTTATTGTTTTTACAAATCTTGAAAAACATAATTTTATTTCCTTACCTAGGAAATTTTACTTCCTTACTTTGGTTTCCAAAGAGCCTTAGGATTGCTTTTATACTGACCAAGTTTAGTTGAAATCTAAGAACTAGCTTGCATGCTACTGATTAGAAACTCTTGCATTGTAAGGGAAATGTTAGTTTGGTAGAATTATTCAGATTGCCTATTTATACTTACTTTTCTATCTCTGAATGTCCTCATTACTCTCACTTGAAAAAGGTCATACATAATTTTGAAAATTCATTTTGTTTTTCTTAAATTTTCCTTTGTTACTTAAAATGCTTAAGTGTAAAATGGCAAAATGTAGATGATAATTGATGGTCTTAATTTATCTTTCTGTCATAGGAAGCCTATTCATCACCAGACTGATAAGAGTTGATGCAGAATTTCTCCTTTAACCCTATCAAATGCTTCCTAAAATAAAGTATTTTTGTTTATGTTTTTTGTCCTTTGTGAATAGCTAGAATATTTAGAATATATTCCAACTATGTAGAACATTTGCATGTGTCTCTGGAATCTTAGGGACCTTTCCAAGCTTATCAAAATAGATGACTTTTGTTGTGGCCATTATTATTTTATTTCTATGCAATAGGAAGTGTGATCTTTCCCTCACCCAAACATCGGTAGATAATGAAGGCACTCGAACTTTCCATTGAGCTTATTGGGAAAGGCTATTTTCTTCTTCTTTTTTCTTTTTGCTTTTTAGGGCTGCCCCTGTGGCATATGGAGGTTCCCAGGCTAGGGGTCAAATCAGAGCTGCAGCTGTCAGCCTACACCACAGCCACAGCCACACAGGATCCAAGTCGCATCTGTGACCTACACCATCGCTCACTGCATCCCCGGATCCTTAACCCACTGAGCGAGGCCAGGGATCGAACCGACCTCTTCTTGGTCCTAATTGGATTCTTTAACCATGGAGCCACAAGGGGAACTCCCTATTTTTAAATTTCGAAGCTTAACATGTCATGAATGAAATATGGAACCATTGCATAGCTTAAAAGAACAACTATGGCTGCTGGTTTGAGAACAGCTAGGGGCTTAGCCAAGAAAAGTAGGGAGACTAGTGTGTTTGCTGTTATCAGGAGAAGGTGGGAGTGAGTTGGACCAAAGGATTGACAGTAGAGGTGGTGAGAAGTCTTCAGACAGTAGAGGTATTTTGAATACATGAGACAGAGGGTTTCCTGCTGGACAGAGAGTGAGATATAAATACAAGAGAAGAGGCAAGAAAAATTCTAGGGTTGCTAAGCTGCTCCTTTGATTCTTTTTCTGAGAGTCTGTCACCCTCACAGATTTTTCTTATGCTTGTGGAAAATGTTTCTACACCTTCAACACTTCCTATGGCTGTTTTCTGAAATTCTTCTATCATTTTTTTAACATTCCATTAAAATGTTCATAATAAGTGTGGGAAAACAATTCCCAGAAAGATCTTACACAAGGGTAATCAAGAGGAAACTGGTTTCAATTTATGAAAATTTGGAGAGAGAGAAGCACCACATTCTCCGACAGGTAATTGAAGAGAACAAAAGGGGAAGGTTTTGTTGGCGACTTCAGCTGTTATGGAAATGGCTCTGTATCACTGAGTATTATCGCAAACCCAGGTGGCCTTGATAAACAACTGACCTTAGTCTGGACATTCCTTTTAAGGACCCAGTCTTTACATCCTTATCTATGCTGTGACTAATTATATTAAAATCAGGACTCTCCTGGGTTGTTCCCCATGTGATAGGAGTCATTTCCTAAATGCATTCAATCCCACCTATGAGAGAGAATGGGCGATTGGCAATATTCTACATCTAACCATATGGTACCTCCAACATCTAAGCTTCGCTATCCCTCGTCAAAAGTAGAGTCATTTTGCCGAACACTTGTTTTGGAAATATGAATGTGAAATGATAAGTTCGAGAGTAATTTTAGTAAAACATGACTTCTGTGTTTGCTTACGCACATTTCTTCCACAAACCAAAACACGTAGAAATACACAAAACACACAGGGACGCACCTCAAACATCTCCCAGGAAGCATTATCCTTGAAGATTGTCTTTTCCTATTCTTCCACTTTTGCAATTTTTTCTATGTTAAAGGAAAAAAAAAAAAAAACCAAAAACCTCAACTCATTCAACATCCCAAGTAGTTAATTGTTCTTGTTCAAATCACCAAGCAATGTATGCACATGTATCCCAGACCAGGGATCGAACTTGCGTCACAGCAGCCACCAAGCCACTGTGGTGGCAAGGCAATGCTGGATCCTCAACCCCCTGGGTCGTGGGAGAACTCCTCTCGTGTTTTAATTGTGGTGTTTCTTTTTCTGCTTAGAGAAGATCCTTTAGTAGTTGATGTAGGGCTGGTTTGGAGGTACTGGATTCTCTTCTTAGCTTTTGCTTGTCTCTGTAGGTATAGGAGCAGGTTCCACTGTTCTGCCAGCACTCTCCTTGCTTGGCCACTGTAGGGATCTCTCTCTAAAGCCTCAGGGGTTGGGGACTTCTCCCTAACTTTTTCTTATAGGCTCTCTCTGTAGCGGCAGGATGTGTGTTTCTGGCAGTTCCTTCCCCTGCCTTGCTGCTGGTAGGAGTGCTCTCTATAGCCCTGAAGATTGGAAACGTGGGTTAATGGGCCTCCCCTGGCTCCCTCGGTGTGGAAAGAGTGCCACTGGCGTGAGCCTTCACAGGGCCACTGGCGGGGGTCCTGTGTCTTGTCCTTTTCACCTGTTGGGCAGCCCATAGCTCCTTTAGAGAGCAGCCACCAGCAGCCTCTCATGAAAATGGGTGCTGCCGCCAGCAGCTTTTCTGGCGCTGCTTTGCTGACTCAAGCTTCTGCAGATTCTCCGGGTGAAGCCGAGGCACCTGTAAACCCTGGGTTATTGAAGTGAGTTGTTTCACTTTTAAATATTTATGGATTTTCAATTTTTGTTGTTTTTGATTTCTAATTTATTTCATTTGATGTCAGAGAATACACTTTGAATTACTTTAATTCTTCACATTTTTTATATTTATTTTATGACCCAGCATAGCGTATATCCTGAAGAATATTCCATGTGCACTTAAAGATGTTTGTTCTGCTGTCGTTGGGTTAGATGGTCTTGTAAAACTTAGGCAAGTTATTTAGTAGAATTTTTTTTATGTCCCCTTTGATTTTCTTTCTAGCTGTCCTTCGATTATTGAGAGGGAGATATTAAAATTTCCATTTATGTTGTTGAATCGTTTTCTTCTTTCACTGTCGGTTTTGTTTCATACTTTTGACACTCTGCTGTGAGGTCATCGTTTTTTTCAGGCATTTTCTCTGTGCCTTTCGATTTCTCGTCTCTTGCCAGACTCTCATTACACGTATGTTGCTATGCCTAGTGTTTCGATGGTCTCTGAAGCTTCGCTCATTCTTCTCCACATTCTTCCTTACTCTCTTTCAAATTGAATAATTTCTGCTAACCTATCTTCAATATTCTTGATTCCCTCTCTGCCATCTCCTTTCAGTGGCTGAGCCCATCTAGTAAATTTTTCACTAGAGTCTTTCAATTCTGGAACTTCTATTTGACTGTTTCATAGTTTTGTGGGTTTTTTTTTTTTTTTGAGATTTCTTACATTTGAATCTATGACCGTATTTTCCTTTCATTTTTCACCATGGTTTTTTTTTTTTTAAATTCTTTGAACATTTTATAATGAATGCTGTGAAGTCTTTGTCTCCTAAATATAACCTCCTTACCCACTCGGAGCTAATTTTTGTTGACAGCTTATTTTCCTGAATATAGGTCACACTTTTCTATTTCTTTGCTGTCCTATAAATTTTTGCTGAAAACCTGAATCTTAGATAATATGGTGTAGCCAATTCGATTCTGAGGTTTTGCCTTGAGGATTATTGTTGTTGCTGTTTTATTTCGCTGTTGTTATTTGGCTTGTTTTCCTTTGTTTTGTCTTTTAGTAACTTGCCTGAACTTAATTGGTTGAATCTGTTTTCCCTGTGATGTGTGACTGCTGCTGTCTCTGCTCAAATTTTTTTTTTTTTTTAAACTTTAACAAATGGTTTTAACTTGGCTTTAAAGAGACCCCTCCGTGTCTGCACAGCATTGCGGTCAACCAGTGAGTGTCCACAGACATCTCGAATCGAAACAATTACCCTCTGCGGATGGGTCTGTGTGTGTGGCTGGGGATGAATTCAAAATTCAGTGTTCAGATGTTCGTGGATTTACTTTGTGCGGATCCTCCTGGGTCTTCCCTGCAGATCTGTATCACGTCCAAGTCAACTGAGGGGACGCCGATGGCTTGGGTACTCTCGAGCCTTCCCTGCACAGGTGCACTGTCTCCTGGTCAGCGGGGATTTGTGGAGAACCCAATAAACCCTTCTTTGGCTCCCTCATCTCCGGGATCTTCTTGTCAAATTTCTGGCTAGTTGAGTGGTCTCATTCTCACTCCAAGTGGGACTGCCACCTTGGCCAAGAATGCACCCACAGTACCACTTGCTTTTGGAGTTTCCCAGGAATGAATGTTTCTCCACTTGTTTGCCTCTGGTCTTTTCCCAAAGGACTGGATTTATTGTTTTGGACTTTCTCCCCTCCTATTTTATTTTATTTTTTAATTTAATTTAATTTAATTTAATTTATTTTTCGGCCTTGCCTGTGGCATTTGGAGGTTCCCAGGTCAGAGATCGAACCTGTGCCGCAGCAGCAATCTGAGCTGCTGCAGGAACAATGTCAGATCCTTAACCGTTCACAGCACCACAAGAGAACTCCCCTCCCTTTCGACTTTAGATCATGTGTTGGGGGCTGGGATTGAAGAGTCTTTTCCATCTGCCCTATTCATATCCCTCACCGTCATCTTTGAAAGATGTTTTCCTTGGGGATAGAATTTTTTAATGTATTGTTGTTTTTCTTTCTGGACTTGAAGATGTCTGACCACGCGCTTCTGACTTGCATAATTTCTGATGCGACGTCTACTCAAATTCTTCTCTTGTTCCTCTGAGTATGATGTGCCCCTTTTCTCCGGATACCTTCAAGATTTCTTCCGTGTTGACGGCTTCCAGTAGTTTGTATATGATGCACATGCCTGTGTGTGTTTTATCCCATTTGGTGTTTTCTGAACTCTTTCAGTCTCTGCTTTGGCGTCTGTCATTAATTGGAGGGAGTTTTTAGTTATTGTTACTTCAAGGTTTTTTGTTTTTCAGGGTTTTTTGCCTATGCTCTCAGTCTTCTTTTTGTATTTTTAAAATTATAGTTATGTTAGTCCATTTGGAATTTTCCTACTACTCTTAGATGTTCTGCTCTAATTTTTCTTCCCTCTCTTTTTATCATTCTCTTCTAATTCAGGTAATTTCTGTTGGCAATAGACTGAGTTCAAGTGATTTTATTCTCAGTTGGACTGAGACTGCAAATGAGCTTGTTGATGCCATCCTATTTTCCTCTTACCGTAGTGTTCATTTTTACATTTTTATCTGACTTTTTTATTCTATCTCTTTGAAGAAATTTCTTATATTCATTATGTTGTCCACCTTTTTTAAGTTATTCTTTTTTTTTTTTCATTTTTCTTTCTTTTTTTTTTTTCTTTGTAGGGCAGCACTTGCAGCATATGGAGGTTCCCAGGCTAGGGGTCAAATTGTAGCTACAGCTGCTGACCTACACCACAGCCACAGTAACGCCAGATCCAAGGCACGTCTACAACCTACACCACAGCTCACAGCAATGCCAAATTCTTAACCCACTGATTGAGGTCAGGGATTGAACCCACATCCTCATGGATACTAGGTGGATTCATTTCCACTGCACCACAATGGGAACTCCCAGATACTCTTTTATTCATCACCTGTAGTTCAGCCAGTTCTGCTGTGCCATGAAGGGAACTCTTGTTGTCTGCTTTTTATGTTAGAGCTTTTAACACATTATTTAGATGATCTATTTTCGCTTTATTGAGATATAAGTGACATATGCCACTGCGTAAGTTTAAGGTGCACAACATGATGCTGTGATACACGCATACCTTGCAAAGTGATTATCGCAACAACATAGCACATTCAACACTTCACACACTTACCTCCCTTTTTTTTGGTGGTGAGAACTTTCAAGATCTACTCACGTAGCACCTTTCAAGTAAAAAATACAGCCTTAGTAACTATAGTCGCCGTCCTGTAAATTAGATCCCATAAAACTTGTTTATTTTGGAACTGGAAGTTTACACATTTGGACCACACCCGTTTCCCCCACATCCGCATTCCCACCCCTGGCAAGAATTAATCTATTTTCTCTTTCTTTCTTTCTTCTTTCTTTCTTTCTTTCTTTCTTTCTTTTTTCTTTCTTTCTTTCTTTCTTTCTTTCTTTCTTTCTTTCTTTCTTTCTTTCTTTCTTTCTTTCTTTCTCTCTCTCTCTCTCTCTCTCTCTTTCTTTCTTTCTTTCTTTCTTTCTTTCTTTCTTTCTTTTTCTTTCTCTCTTTCTGTTTTAGATTCCATATATAAGTGAGATTGTACATTGTTTGTCTCTTCCTAGAAGTCCTTTTTATGCTGAATGATATTTCACTGTCTACATATGCCACATCCTCTTTATCTAATCATCCATGGATGGTCACTTGGGTAGTTCATGTGTCTTTGCTTTGTAAGCAGTGCTTCAGTAAATGGAGGGCTGCAAGTATTTCTTTGACATTTTGCTCTCTATATAGTCTTCAGATGTATATCTGGATGTGGGATGGCTGGATCATATAGTAATTCTATTTTTTTATTTAGTTAGTTAATTAGTTAGTTAGTTAGTTATTGTCTTTTCAGGGCCACACCTGCTGTATGTGGAGGTTCCCAGTCTGTAGCTCCTGGCCCATGATACAGTCACAGCAATGCCAGATCCGAGTCGTGCCTGCAACCTACACCACGGCTCATGGCAACGCTGGATTCTTAACCCACTGAGCAAAGCTAAGGATCAAATCTGTGTCCTCATGGATGCTAGTCAGATTCCTTTCCGCTGAGCCACGAGGGGAACTCTAGTAATTCTGTTTTAAATTTCTGTTCCCACCAACAGTGCACAAGTTTCCCTTTTTCTCCACATCCTCACCAGCACTTGTTATTGCCTGTCTTTTCGATACTAGCCAATGAAGCAGGTGGGAGGTGATACTTCATTGTGGTTTTGGTTTGCAGTTACCTGGTGATTGGTGATACTGGCCCACCTTTCATGTACCTGCTAGTCATTTGGATGTTTTCTTTAGAGAAATCTCTCTTCAGGTCCTTCCTCCATAGTTTAATCTGATTTTTTTCACTATTGAATTATATGGGCTCCTTCTATAATTTGGGAATTACCCTCTTCTCAGATATATGACTTTCATGCAATCCAGCAGTCCATTGGCTGTGCTTTGTTATTGGGAGGGATTGCTGGCCTGGCTCTCTGATCAGATGTGGCCTCCAGCTGTACCTACCCTACCTGTGGATTGGCTCAGAGACCATGCTTTACAGTTGGACAAGGTTACTGTCTGTCATTCCTGGTTGGATGGGGTCACAGGCTGGGCTCCATGCCTCCCTGCCTGGGCAAAGCCACAGTTTGTGCTCAGCAATCAAGCAGGGCCTTGTGCTAGGCGCCAATGCTGAGTGAGGTTGCATGCGGTCCTGTCAGCCGTGGCCTGGGCTCTGAGGCTACTCTGGGGCACTATTCAGACTCGGTGATTCTGCGGGGTCAGAGGCTATGCTCAACAATTGGGCAAGGCTGCTGGCTTGGGCCCCCACCCCACACAGGTATGTTGCATACCTACTGTGCTTCCTCAGGAGGTGGGACTGGAGGCTGTGCTCAGCAGTTGGGTGGGACTGCAAAGTTGTTTACTGCCATTCCTCAGAAAAGGGAGGCTTTTGCTCCAGAGGATGGAAGGGAGGATGGAGTATCCAGGTGGGACTTCGTGTTTTTCTGCGGTGGCTCCACGCTAGCACAAGGGGGGTTTCCTCTGGACGAGTGCTTTCCAACAGCAGATCTCCTGACATTTGGGTTTGGATAATTCTTTGTTGTAGGGAGCTCGTCTATGGATTGCAAAAGGTTTGGTAGTGCTCCTGGCCTCTAACCACTGAGTATTAGTGGCATCCTTCCAGGTATGACAATCAAAAATGTCTCCGGACACCGCCACACAGCCCCTTGGAGGTGTAAAATCACTCTCTGTTTAGAGCCACTTCTCTGAAAGAGCACTCTGCCCCTGTCTTCTTCTGAGAACCCAGGAGGTCCACGGAGAAGCACCTGTGAACACTTGTGAATTACCTTTGTGTCTGAAGATGCCACAAGCTCTATATTCTCACACTAGGTCACACTCAGACTTCGTTAAACAATTTCAGAAATTTGTTTTCAGTTTTTAGCTGAATCCTTCTTCCTGGTTTCTAAGGGGTTTTATGTCCGCTCCAGTAAGCAAACGCTTGCAGCCTGTTACTCCTTAGACGTGGCTCTCTTTCCGTAGATTTGGGGTTAGTTGGTTATGTTGTGACTTCAGCTCTCCGGTGGGCTTCATGAAAGTTGTAAATTTGCAGGCATTCAGGGCATTTTTTTTTTTTTTTGTCTTTATGTTTGGGAATAACACCTTTTCCAGCTTTCTCTACTCTACATAGAAGCTGGACATCTGACATACATTATTTTAAAATTTTCTCAATGATTATGCAGAGGAATTGGGAACTTTTAGAATTTAAACAACTTCCCCATGTGCAAGAGATTTGAACCAATGTCTTTCGAGGGGCAAACATAGGTTTCTTCCACCGTATTATTCTGACTCTTTATTCAAGCGACAGTGTGTTAGGTTTAAATAGTGACTTTCCAAGGGAGGGTTTATATTCCTCTTTTTTATTTTTCTTTTTACGGCCACACAGTATACGGAAGTTTCTGGGCGAGGGGTTGAATCTGAGCTACAGCTACCAGCCGATACCACAACCATGGCAATACTGGATCTAAGGCGCATCTGTGACGCAGCTTGCAGCAATGTCAGATCCTTAACCCACGGAGCGAGGCCAGGGATAGAACCTGCATCCTCACAGAGACAATGTCGGGTCCTTAACCTGCTGAGTCACAGTGGGAACTCCCATATTCCCCTTTTTATTTGTTCTCTGATGTAGATTTAGGTTTTAGTACAGAAAACTCCTGGGCAGAATTAGGAAGGAATACTGGCAGAGAGGTTTGTTACCCGGGATCTCAGCCTCCTCTCATCTCTCTCCCAGAGGTGTCAAACTCACATGCCTGTAGGGACCAGGCAAGGAAAAAAAAAAATGAATGAAGTGTGTTGGGTCTGTGATTACTCTCATTTTCCTTGACACTTGTGGCCCTACTTTTGATAGTGGAAGGGATATGGAGAAATATTTCTCTATAAGAAAAACGGCAGTGCAAGCAGAAAGGTTTGTGGATTTCCCCCCCCCCCCCCCCCCCCCCGCCCCCCCCCAACTTCCTGCATCCTGAGGACTGGTAGAATTTATTTGACCTGCACTTTTTAATTTTTTTTTTAAATTGAAGCATATACTGTGACAGGTCCTGGGCACTGCCTAATGTTTTAAAGCCCCCCGTTAAATTTCTCTCTCTGCTCCTGAGATCACTGCATTCCACATTAAGTATTTGCCAAGCACCCACTCCTTGCCATGTGCTACTCTAGGTTCTGAGGGTGCAGCCATGAAGTACACAAGCCTTGTCTTTATGGAGCTCACATTTTGGTTTGTGGACTGCAAAAGGGAGAGCGGGACCTGAACAACCCTGCCCAGAGAGCATGCTGCCACTGTGCACCCTCGCTGTTGGCAAATTTTAAAATTTTCCAAGAGAGGCCAGAAGTCAGATTTTTACTGCAATTTTCTTATTTTTCAATATTGGCTCAATATGTTTTCAATCACTGTGGAGGTCAAACACAGCATGTTTGAAGACAGACTCTGGCTTGCGACCTCTGTCTAACACCATCTTTGCTCTTGCTGGTCTGCTTGAGAAGAAAAATGCAATGGAATGACAGCTGTAGCCAGGCTAATTCCCTTCTCTGGAAGCAATGAACCAGTTGTCAGAGATTGGGCAATGCCAGGATTTAATGTGCAATACAAGGTCAACAATTTCAGTGAAAGCCATTTCAAGATCAGCCTTAACCCCCGCCCACCGCCCCCGTCCCCAAGAAAAGTGACTAAACAAATTAGTGGGTGATTATTAACCTGGGCTCAACAGAATATGGTCAGTGGGTCCCTTGCAGACAGATTATATTGCAATTATCAATCTGCTTGCAAGTTTGAGACCGACTTCTAAAATGTGATTCCTATTGTAGGCTGCTTGGATTTCCACAAACATGCTACACCTATGGTCCAAATTTACAGCCATGGTGAAAGTTCTGTCATGGTGCCCATAAGTTCATTAAGTCAAGTGTTCCTGAAAGGCCAGAAACTTACCCAAGGTTTTGGGTACATCGATAGTATTTATTACTGTTATTTTCCTTCTATTTTGAAAAGCAGGCTCCTTAGGACTTTCTTGACAGTATAGGTGACACAGACAGCTCAGCAAATGTATCAGTTCTCTGATTGGCTCCCTATTTTGCTAGTTACTTATACGATTAATACATTTTTTAAGGGGTGTGGTGGTGGCCGTTCACAAATCACAAACTTAATGAAATTATTATTTGCTGACAGATTCTACTCATTGTTCTATGAACTTATTCTCACTTTCATTGGCTCTCTGTGCTCCTAGTTTTTTCCTCCATCTTTTTTTCTTTTTCTTTTATTTTTTTGCCTTTTCTAGGGCAGCACTTGCAGCATGTGGAGGTTCCCAGACTAGGGGTCTCATCGGAGCTGTAGCCGCTGGTCAACACCACAGCCACAGCAACGCCAGATCCGAGCCACGTCTGCGACCTACACCACAGCTCCCAGCAACAACGGATCCTTAACCCACTGAACAAGGCCAGGGACCGAACCCACAACCTCATGGTTCCTAGTTGGATTCATTAACCACCGAGCCACGACGGGAATGCCTCCATCTTTTTCTGTTTGACTCTTCGTCCTGCTGCTGGCTCCTCGGAGTTCACTCTGCTGCCCATGCATCCTTCTCCCTGATGTATCCTCTGGAACTGGTCTCACACCTGTTTTCTTCATCTCCTTGTCACAGCTTTTAGCCCTTGGGTCATCTTTTGCTTTTTAACAATCCTTTCCCACTTTGGAAATCTTCATATTACATTCTCATTCAAGGGAGTTCCTGTGGTGGCACAGAAGTTATGAACCTGACTGTATCCATGAGGATGCAGGTTCGATCCCTGGCCTCGCTCAGTGGGTTAAGAAGCTGGTAGTGCTGTGGCTGTGGTGTAGGCCAGCACTACAGCTCCAATTAGACCCCTAGCCTGGGAACTTCCATAATGCTGCAGGTGCAGCCCTAACAAAAAAAAAAAAAAAAGAAAGAAAGAAAAAAAAAGATTAATATCAAATTCAAGTAAATAAAAGAAAACAGACTTCCACTCCGTTTGCTGCCAGAAATACATGCTTTTGAATTCCTCTTCAGTCACTGTGCCGTGGCAAAAAACAAGCAAGCTGAACTTCAGCTTCTATTACTTAGCTAAAACATTTTCTCATTTGGATACCAATTCAAAAAAGTAATTTTACATGTATTTCCCTTATTTCAGGAAGTAATCAACATACCCTTTCAATCTTTTATGTTGCTCTTACGTAAAAAAGTAAGAGTTTTTAAATTAACACTCCAAGTGCTGAAATCTTTCCTCTTTCAACACTGATTGCCATGTAAGAGGTCATTTGCCCTTTGCCAAGTGACTTTTTAAAACTATGATTAAGAGCTCTGAATAAAAAAATACATCACATGTATCATTCATACAAGATATACTTTGTTTTACTGCCAAATACTGATAACCATTTCAAAAGGGCAAATTCCAAGTTTAAAAGGCTCCTTTGGTAACTATTTACAGAAATCTAATAAATGCTGGGACTCTCATTCATTTTTGAAATTTCCCATTTATTATAATCATCCGGTCCCAGACTGTATTCTCGTGTAGTATTTTTATCAAACTGAAATAATACCAAATGGAATGGGTTACAGACTGAACTTGATAATTTATTGCTTGACTCTAAGGAGTGGTGTGAGTAGCTACAAACACATTTCCTTTCAGGAAAGGTATGTATTCTGCATCGTTGCTGGATAATGTTCACAGGATTTAATCGGCTTGGTACCTAAGAACACATATTTATCATCGATTTTATCAGCTATTATCTACTTATGACAGTTGCAGAACCAGATCCTAATTTTTAAAAAGATAAATATAAAAGCTACTGAGAGCATGTGATAGTAAGTTTTCATTAATAACTTCAGGCCCGTCTGTACTGGACATCTTTGGGGCCCACAAGCAGGAAGTTTAGGCTGTGTGGATCAAGTGTGAATCTCCCCTAGAGATTACTCTTTGTAAAACATTTTGTGACTATTTGCCAACTCTCAGTTTACTGGGAGTCTCGCTAAACAAACAAGAACAGCAACAATGAAACCAAGACACCACATCAAATCCTGTTGATTTTATACTGAGATTTGGGGGGACCACGAAGAAGCATCAGAGCTCTAGCTCATCAACCCCAAATGGTTTCATCTATTTTTCAGGTGAGACCAACTTATTCTAGCTGTCAAATATTCTTTTTCTTTTTCTTTTTTTTTTTTAGGGGAACTTGATTTAAATCTGTGCATTGCCAAGCAAGAGCCAGGACCCAAGACCATGGAGAGAGAGGTAAGATTGATAGAATAGTAGCCCCTTCTTTGATTGTTCTTTCCTTTAAAAGAAGCCTTTTAAGCTTTATTTTTCATAATATTATCCGTGGAGGGGAAAGGATGAAAGTGACTAGAAAATTTAGTCTCCTTTGTAGCGCTCACGAGTAAAGCGGATGATTAACGAGTGGAGCAGACAAGTCATAGCCAAAGAGAGTCTATAGATCTTGAACAAAAGTGCCTTCAGAAGGTCCAGAGATTCCCATGATCCATAGTAGGGCTTCACTGTGCCAGTCCACTGTTTCTATTTTTGATTAGATTTATAAACACAGCACCACATATTTTCATGTGGCTTATCGCCCAGGGGCAGAATGCGATTGACTGTGCTGAAACGGGGAGGCTTGTGAGTTTTGGGCAAGGGCTAGAGTGAAAGAAGTAGTGTAATTGTTTTTGTGGAGTGACCGTGGGACCTCCTCTGTTCTGAATTACACATGGCTCAACCCTTTGACCTAACCAGACTCGGCGATGGCTGGCAGAGCTCCTGAAACCGTGCTGACAGGGTCCATCACTGACAAGCTGGAACATTCTTTGTCAGGCGAGATGTGGGCCAACAACCACATTAAACTAGAATAATTACCAGCGAGACCCCGTTTGTGCCCACCTCCACTTCATTTAACCTGTCATTATTATTTCAACGGGAAGTGCCAAGGTGAGAAAGGCTGGGAATCCAAAGCCAGCGCTGGCCCTAGAACAGAATATAGGGAAATGCATAGAAATATAATCTACTAAATTTTGGATCCTCTTCAAGGATATTTTGCCAAATTATTCAAACATTAAAGGGATGATTTTTAAAAAATACATAAGGTTTGGGAAAATGCTCTAAGCTACAACCAAAGTTCTTTCCCTGCAATGAGTTTAATTTAAATTCTTTAAAAATAGATGACAGCCCACTGACATAATTCCTCAAAGGAATCAAAGCTAAAGGGGATACAGAGAACTTCTAGAAGAGGTTGGAGAGAGGTCTGTGTTGACATGCTTGCATGCTTGCTGAAAATTTAATCTCTGGCACGATTGTGAGTTAGATAAATATATCTGCATCTATGTATGGTTTTGAAGTCACTCACCTGAGTTTTTTATTTTCATTCATTTCTTAAATTTTCAAAGGCAGATACGCAGAGAACTTTGGTTTATTTTCAAGCTCTTGATATCCCCCCACCTTTTTTTTTTTCCCCACAACTCATCTCATTTCTGAAACAGGTCTAAAATGTTTTTTATCTGCTTTTTTAATGGCCAGTTTTACAAAGTAAAGGTCTCTCTATAGGTGTTTCATGCTTACAACACTTGGACGTCCTGGAGCATTCAAATTTTTTTCTGTCTGCTCGGAGGCAACTCAGGTTGAATAGTAATTCAATTCTTAAATGCTATTTAAAATTTTAAAAAAGTGTGTGACTTTCTATTTGGGGGAGGTTATTCTTTAACTCTGGGAACTCTAAAAGATGAGAATGGGGGGTCCTTATCAGATCATTTACAAAATGAAAAAAAATGACAATATCTACACCCCCCCCCCCGCCCCCCCTCCCCCCCTCCCCCGCCAAATTGCATTCAGCCCTAGCCAGTCTTATTCTCATTAGCAGTGAAGAGGTTGCTCCCCACGAAATCTAGCATGGAATGCTTAGAGCAGACAGGTGCAAATTGCAAGCTGTTTCACTTTGGCTGTTTTCCCTTAAATCGACAAAGTCATAGACTGGGAGAACAAAAAGGGTTCCAGCTCAAGCTGCATAAATGAAAGTCTTAACAGGGACACACCAGCTGGCTAGGAGAATGCAGTGTCGTGAATACTAAACATTACCTTCATGCCATTTGCCAAGAAACCGGCTTCAATCACACGCCCAAGCTTTTATGATTGAGCTGATGTGGCTTCAAACCCCTCTTTTGCTGAATGGGAAAGGCAGCTCGGTGGCGGAAGTGGCTGAGAACAGAAGCCAACATACCTGTGACTGTTTATCATCACTGCACTCCTCCTCCCAGCAATTCAGGCATGAGTGGGTTCCTGGAGGTGGACCAGATTGACAGTATTTCTATTCCTGCCTTTTTTTTTTTTTTTTTTTTTTTGGCTGGTCCAAGCAAAAAGCCCCAGAGCAGTGAAACAACAAAAACCATCACCCGCAGCCCCCTCTCCTCCCCATCACGATGACTCTGCCGCGCTCTTCTGCGGAAAACAAAATACACCAAAAACAAAACAGGGGTTCCCTTTAGGAACACATAAATTAATTTCATGGAAGTGACACGCCACGCCAGGTTGTGTTGGCATCTAAGGTACACATTTCTGAAAAGGGACCCGAAGTCTGTCATCCCAAAGGTGCATGTCCCTGTGACTTCCCGGTGGGTGCCCTGGAACTGCTGTCTGGAAGAAGGAACTTGAACTTTGGCTCGGAGGCCGCTGAGCGGGTCTGACTGCGCGGGCCTCCCGCGCCCGGGAAGGAGGGAGACAACCCCCAGCCGGCCTTGTTTACCGCCGGACAGGAGGAAGCCGCTCGACACAAATGTGGGCTGACGGTTTCATGAAGCACAATCGGTTGATCCCAGATGCAATCTGACTGCCCTGAACGGAGCGATGATCTGTGCAGTATGCAGAATTCACTCTCTGGCTGGTCTGTGCCCACCAGGCTTGGAGCAGCGCTGCCTGCGCCCCTCGGCCACGGCTCTGAGTGCAGCCCGAGCTGAGCGCTGCACCGGGGGACCGGATGCCTTCTGACAACAATCACGTTCTCTTAAAAACTTCGGAGGTTCTGGTTGTCACTGGTTATAAATAAGTGTGTTCTTGTCGTGTGCGTTCGGGACTCCATCGCCGATTTCAAGTTGAGAGTGTCAGCATCAAAAGATATTTGCTGCTTTAAACCAAAAGGAAAATATCCGCAAAAACACTGTCAGGTCTTGCAAATTTCAGGCAGTTTTTTTGTTTGTTTGTTTTTCTTTCTTCGGATCACAAAGTATTACTTATTCTCTTTCACCTGTATGGTATACTTATGTTGAACAGAATAAACTTAATTTTTTTAAAAAAGCTCTTGTAAGAGAAACAGTCAGCACAATTTAAGCGCACACATACATGGGTTCCTAGAAACTGTTCGTTTTGATATGAGAGTTAGATTATATTGCAGCTGTTAAATAGAAACAGGAAAGAAAAAAGCCACGAGGCATAGCCATCGTAGTTTTCACTAGGGTTTCTCTCTCTATTTGCTTTTCCTCAGAACTCCATCAATAGCAGTGAGAAGCAGGAAGACACCAGAGACCTTTTAGTTTCTGTCATTTGATTTTGGAATACCATACAGCTATTTAATGTTCATGCAGACGTATTAAAAATAACAGGCCAGGAGGCTAACTTATCAAGTGGTAACGGATGAAGGAATTGATGTCTAATGTCACCGAAGGACTATTTGACACAAGCTAAGGAGATCAAATCTCATCAGGAAAGAGAGAAATTGAATTGAGAGGAGGGCGGGTGGAGGACAAGGCAATTTACACGGCTTGAAGGTGCCCACGTGTAAAGGAGAGAAAAGAGTGAGGAACTGGCAAGGGAGAGAAGTCGGAAATCACTCCCCGTTTCCTCTGGAACAGGTGTTGCTAGTAAAGAGGTCACGAAAGATAAACCATCCCTCG